>NW_026622763.1:0-600000 GCF_023065955.2 Ursus arctos | reverse complement strand
TTTTTGCAAAGGGGTCTCAGGGCCGTGTGCCTCGGCTGTCCCTCCGGCTCCCCAAAGCACAGGGACGAGGTGAGGGGCTTAGACCATGCCTGGGCAATGTTGTTTCTTACACCTGGGTGTGTGGCATTTTGTTGAGCTGGCTACCCCCACTTGGGATAGTGTTCCACAGCAAGCACCTATTGTTCGTCGGAAGCCTTTTTTGCCCCAGGGGTCTCCGGGCTGTGTTCGTTGGGGTTGAACTCCTGCTAGCAAAACCGCCGGGTTGAGGGAAGGGTTCAGACTGTGCCTGGGCCCTGTGGTCTCTTCCAGGTCAGTGTATGGCATTTCCTTCCCCTTGCCCCAGGCACCTGGGAGCATGTCTGCACGTGGAGAAAGACTTTCCCGTGGGAAGCCGGGTGTTGTCAAACGGGTCCCAGTGCTCTGCTCCTCTCATTTCACTCCTGCTGCCAGAAGCCCAGGGAGGATGGGAGGGCTTAGAACATGGCTGGGCACTGTGATTTCTTCCAGAGAAGTGGAGGGCATTTGCTTTACCTTGCCACAACCACTTGGGATAGGGTCTGCACCTCAGGAAAACTGTCTCCGTGGGAAGCCGGCTTTTTGCAAAGGGGTCTCAGGGCCGTGTGCCTCGGCTGTCCCTCCGGCTCCCCAAAGCACAGGGACGAGGTGAGAGGCTTAGACCATGCCTGGGCAATGTTGTTTCCTACACCTGGGTGTGTGGCATTTTGTTGAGCTGGCTACCCCCACTTGGGATAGGTGTTCCACAGAAAGCACCTATTGTTCGTCGGAAGCCGTTTTTGCCCCAGGGGTCTCCGGGCTGTGTTCGTTGGGGTTGAACTCCTGCTAGCAAAATCGCCGGGTTGAGGGAAGGGTTCAGACTGTGCCTGGGCCCTATGGTCTCTTCCAGGTCAGTGAATGGCATTTCCTTCCCCTTGCCCCAGGCACCTGGGAGAATGTCTTCACGTGGAGAAAGACTTTCCCGTGGGAAGCCGGTTTTTGTCAAACGGGTCCCAGTGCTCTGCTCCTCTCTTTTCACTCCTGCTGCCAGAAGCCCAGGGAGGATGGGAGGGCTTAGAACATGGCTGGCCACTGTGGTTTCTTCCAGAGAAGTGGAGGGCATTTGCTTTACCTTGCCACAACCACTTGGGATAGGGTCTGCACCTCAGGAAAACTGTCTCCGTGGGAAGCCGGCTTTTTGCAAAGGGGTCTCAGGGCCGTGTGCCTCGGCTGTCCGTCCGGCTCCCCAAAACACAGGGACGACGTGAGGGGCTTAGACCATGCCTGGGCAATGTTGTTTCTCACACCTGGGTGTGTGGCATTTTGTTGAGCTGGCTACCCCCACTTGGGATAGGTGTTCCACAGCAAGCACCTATTGTTCGTCGGAAGCCGTTTTTGCCCCAGGGGTCTCCGGGCTGTGTTCGTTGGGGTTGAACTCCTGCTAGCAAAACCGCCGGGTTGAGGGAAGGGTTCAGACTGTGCCTGGGCCCTGTGGTCTCTTCCAGGTCAGTGTATGGCATTTCCTTCCCCTTGCCCCAGGCACCTGGGAGCATGTCTGCACGTGGAGAAAGACTTTCCCGTGGGAAGCCGGGTTTTGTCAAACGGGTCCCAGTGCTCTGCTCCTCTCTTTTCACTCCTGCTGCCAGAAGCCCAGGGAGGATGGGAGGGCTTAGAACATGGCTTGGCACTGTGGTTTCTTCCAGAGAAGTGGAGGGCATTTGCTTTACCTTGCCACAACCACTTGGGATAGGGTCTGCACCTCAGGAAAACTGTCTCCGTGGGAAGCCGGCTTTTTGCAAAGGGGTTTCAGGGCCGTGTGCCTCGGCAGTCCCTCCGGCTCCCCAAAGCACAGGGACGAGGTGAGGGGCGTAGACCATGCCTGGGCAATGTTGTTTCTTACACCTGGGTGTGTGGCATTTTGTTGAGCTGGCTACCCCCACTTGGGATAGGTGTTCCACATCAAGCACCTATTGTTCGTCGGAAGCCGTTTTTGCCCCAGGGGTCTCCGGGCTGTGTTCGTTGGGGTTGAACTCCTGCTAGCAAAACCGCCGGGTTGAGGGAAGGGTTCAGACTGTGCCTGGGCCCTGTGGTCTCTTCCAGGTCAGTGTATGGCATTTCCTTCCCCTTGCCCCAGGCACCTGGGAGCATGTCTGCACGTGGAGAAAGACTTTCCCGTGGGAAGCCGGGTTTTGTCAAACGGGTCCCAGTGCTCTGCTCCTCTCTTTTCACTCCTGCTGCCAGAAGCCCAGGGAGGATGGGAGGGCTTAGAACATGGCTGGGCACTGTGGTTTCTTCCAGAGAAGTGGAGGGCATTTGCTTTACCTTGCCACAACCACTTGGGATAGGGTCTGCACCTCAGGAAAACTGTCTCCGTGGGAAGCCGGCTTTTTGCAAAGGGGTCTCAGGGCCGTGTGCCTCGGCTGTCCCTCCGGCTCCCCAAAGCACAGGGACGAGGTGAGGGGCTTAGACCATGCCTGGGCAATGTTGTTTCTTACACCTGGGTGTGTGGCATTTTGTTGAGCTGGCTACCCCCACTTGGGATAGGTGTTCCACAGCAAGCACCTATTGTTCGTCGGAAGCCGTTTTTGCCCCAGGGGTCTCTGGGCTGTGTTCGTTGGGTTTGAACTCCTGCTAGCAAAACCGCCGGGTTGAGGGAAGGGTTCAGACTGTGCCTGGGCCCTGTGGTCTCTTCCAGGTCAGTGTATGGCATTTCCTTCCCCTTGCCCCAGGCACCTGGGAGCATGTCTGCACGTGGAGAAAGACTTTCCCGTGGGAAGCAGGGTTTTGTCAAACGGGTCCCAGTGCTCTGCTCCTCTCTTTTCACTCCTGCTGCCAGAAGCCCAGGGAGGATGGGAGGGCTTAGAACATGGCTGGGCACTGTGGTTTCTTCCAGAGAAGTGGTGGGCATTTGCTTTACCTTGCCACAACCACTTGGGATAGGGTCTGCACCTCAGGAAAACTGTCTCCGTGGGAAGCCGGCTTTTTGCAAAGGGGTCTCAGGGCCGTGTGCCTCGGCTGTCCCTCCGGCTCCCCAAAGCACAGGGACGAGGTGAGGGGCTTAGACCATGCCTGGGCAATGTTGTTTCTTACACCTGGGTGTGTGGCATTTTGTTGAGCTGGCTACCCCCACTTGGGATAGGTGTTCCACAGCAAGCACCTATTGTTCGTCGGAAGCCGTTTTTGCCCCAGGGGTCTCCGGGCTGTGTTCGTTGGGGTTGAACTCCTACTAGCAAAATCGCCGGGTTGAGGGAAGGGTTCAGACTGTGCCTGGGCCCTGTGGTCTCTTCCAGGTCAGTGTATGGCATTTCCTTCCCCTTGCCCCAGGCACCTGGGAGCATGTCTGCACGTGGAGAAAGACTTTCCCGTGGGAAGCCGGGTTTTGTCAAACGGGTCCCAGTGCTCTGCTCCTCTCTTTTCACTCCTGCTGCCAGAAGCCCAGGGAGGATGGGAGGGCTTAGAACATGGCTGGGCACTGTGGTTTCTTCCAGAGAAGTGGAGGGCATTTGCTTTACCTTGCCACAACCACTTGGGATAGGGTCTGCACCTCAGGAAAACTGTCTCCGTGGGAAGCCGGCTTTTTGCAAAGGGGTCTCAGGGCCGTGGGCCTCGGCTGTCCCTCCGGCTCCCCAAAGCACAGGGACGAGGTGAGGGGCTTAGACCATGCCTGGGCAATGTTGTTTCTTACACCTGGGTGTGTGGCATTTTGTTGAGCTGGCTACCCCCACTTGGGATAGGTGTTCCACAGCAAGCACCTATTGTTCGTCGGAAGCCGTTTTTGCCCCAGGGGTCTCCGGGCTGTGTTCGTTGGGGTTGAACTCCTACTAGCAAAATCGCCGGGTTGAGGGAAGGGTTCAGACTGTGCCTGGGCCCTGTGGTCTCTTCCAGGTCAGTGTATGGCATTTCCTTCCCCTTGCCCCAGGCACCTGGGAGCATGTCTGCACGTGGAGAAAGACTTTCCCGTGGGAAGCCGGGTTTTGTCAAACGGGTCCCAGTGCTCTGCTCCTCTCTTTTCACTCCTGCTGCCAAAAGCCCAGGGAGGATGGGAGGGCTTAGAACATGGCTGGGCACTGTGGTTTCTTCCAGAGAAGTGGAGGGCATTTGCTTTACCTTGCCACAACCACTTGGGATAGGGTGTGCACCTCAGGAAAACTGTCTCCGTGGGAAGCCGGCTTTTTGCAAAGGGGTCTCAGGGCCGTGTGCCTCGGCTGTCCCTCCGGCTCCCCAAAGCACAGGGACGAGGTGAGAGGCTTAGACCATGCCTGGGCAATGTTGTTTCTTACACCTGGGTGTGTGGCATTTTGTTGAGCTGGCTACCCCCACTTGGGATAGGTGTTCCACAGCAAGCACCTATTGTTCGTCGGAAGCCGTTTTTGCCCCAGGGGTCTCCGGGCTGTGTTCGTTGGGGTTGAACTCCTGCTAGCAAAACCGCCGGATTGAGGGAAGGGTTCAGACTGTGCCTGGGCCCTGTGGTCTCTTCCAGCTCAGTGTATGGCATTTCCTTCCCCTTGCCCCAGGCACCTGGGAGCATGTCTGCACGTGGAGAAAGACTTTCCCGTGGGAAGCCGGGTTTTGTCAAACGGGTCCCAGTGCTCTGCTCCTCTCTTCTCACTCCTGCTGCCAAAAGCCCAGGGAGGATGGGAGGGCTTAGAACATGGCTTGGCACTGTGGTTTCTTCCAGAGAAGTGGAGGGCATTTGCTTTACCTTGCCACAACCACTTGGGATAGGGTCTGCACCTCAGGAAAACTGTCTCCGTGGGAAGCCGGCTTTTTGCAAAGGGGTCTCAGGGCCGTGTGCCTCGGCTGTCCCTCCGGCTCCCCAAAGCACAGGGACGAGGTGAGGGGCTTAGACCATGCCTGGGCAATGTTGTTTCTTACACCTGGGTGTGTGGCATTTTGTTGAGCTGGCTACCCCCACTTGGGATAGTGTTCCACAGCAAGCACCTATTGTTCGTCGGAAGCCTTTTTTGCCCCAGGGGTCTCCGGGCTGTGTTCGTTGGGGTTGAACTCCTGCTAGCAAAACCGCCGGGTTGAGGGAAGGGTTCAGACTGTGCCTGGGCCCTGTGGTCTCTTCCAGGTCAGTGTATGGCATTTCCTTCCCCTTGCCCCAGGCACCTGGGAGCATGTCTGCACGTGGAGAAAGACTTTCCCGTGGGAAGCCGGGTGTTGTCAAACGGGTCCCAGTGCTCTGCTCCTCTCATTTCACTCCTGCTGCCAGAAGCCCAGGGAGGATGGGAGGGCTTAGAACATGGCTGGGCACTGTGGTTTCTTCCAGAGAAGTGGAGGGCATTTGCTTTACCTTGCCACAACCACTTGGGATAGGGTCTGCACCTCAGGAAAACTGTCTCCGTGGGAAGCCGGCTTTTTGCAAAGGGGTCTCAGGGCCGTGTGCCTCGGCTGTCCCTCCGGCTCCCCAAAGCACAGGGACGAGGTGAGAGGCTTAGACCATGCCTGGGCAATGTTGTTTCCTACACCTGGGTGTGTGGCATTTTGTTGAGCTGGCTACCCCCACTTGGGATAGGTGTTCCACAGCAAGCACCTATTGTTCGTCGGAAGCCGTTTTTGCCCCAGGGGTCTCCGGGCTGTGTTCGTTGGGGTTGAACTCCTGCTAGCAAAATCGCCGGGTTGAAGGAAGGGTTCAGACTGTGCCTGGGCCCTGTGGTCTCTTCCAGGTCAGTGTATGGCATTTCCTTCCCCTTGCCCCAGGCACCTGGGAGCATGTCTGCACGTGGAGAAAGACTTTCCCGTGGGAAGCCGGTTTTTGTCAAACGGGTCCCAGTGCTCTGCTCCTCTCTTTTCACTCCTGCTGCCAGAAGCCCAGGGAGGATGGGAGGGCTTAGAACATGGCTGGGCACTGTGGTTTCTTCCACAGAAGTGGAGGGCATTTCCTTTACCTTGCCACAACCACTTGGGATAGGGTCTGCACCTCAGGAAAACTGTCTCCGTGGGAAGCCGGCTTTTTGCAAAGGGGTCTCAGGGCCGTGTGCCTCGGCTGTCCCTCCGGCTCCCCAAAGCACAGGGACGAGGTGAGGGGCTTAGACCATGCCTGGGCAATGTTGTTTCTTACACCTGGGTGTGTGGCATTTTGTTGAGCTGGCTACCCCCACTTGGGATAGGTGTTCCACAGCAAGCGCCTATTGTTCGTCGGAAGCCGTTTTTGCCCCAGGGGTCTCCGGGCTGTGTTCGTTGGGGTTGAACTCCTGCTAGCAAAACCGCCGGGTTGAAGGAAGGGTTCAGACTGTGCCTGGGCCCTGTGGTCTCTTCCAGCTCAGTGTATGGCATTTCCTTCCCCTTGCCACAGGCACCTGGGAGCATGTCTGCACGTGGAGAAAGACTTTCCCGTGGGAAGCCGGGTTTTGTCAAACGGGTCCCAGTGCTCTGCTCCTCTCTTTTCACTCCTGCTGCCAGAAGCCCAGGGAGGATGGGAGGGCTTAGAACATGGCTGGGCACTGTGGTTTCTTCCAGAGAAGTGGAGGGCATTTGCTTTACCTTGCCACAACCACTTGGGATAGGGTCTGCACCTCAGGAAAACTGTCTCCGTGGGAAGCCGGCTTTTTGCAAAGGGGTCTCAGGGCCGTGTGCCTCGGCTGTCCCTCCGGCTCCCCAAAGCACAGGGACGAGGTGAGGGGCTTAGACCATGCCTGGGCAATGTTGTTTCTTACACCTGGGTGTGTGGCATTTTGTTGAGCTGGCTACCCCCACTTGGGATAGTGTTCCACAGCAAGGACCTATTGTTCGTCGGAAGCCGTTTTTGCCCCAGGGGTCTCCGGGCTGTGTTCTTTGGGGTTGAACTCCTGCTAGCAAAACCGCCGGGTTGAGGGAAGGGTTCAGACTGTGCCTGGGCCCTGTGGTCTCTTCCAGGTCAGTGTATGGCATTTCCTTCCCCTTGCCCCAGGCACCTGGGAGAATGTCTGCACGTGGAGAAAGACTTTCCCGTGGGAAGCCGGGTTTTGTCAAACGGGTCCCAGTGCTCTGCTCCTCTCTTTTCACTCCTGCTGCCAGAAGCCCAGGGAGGATGGGAGGGCTTAGAACATGGCTGGGCACTGTGGTTTCTTCCAGAGAAGTGGAGGGCATTTGCTTTACCTTGCCACAACCACTTGGGATAGGGTCTGCACCTCAGGAAAACTGTCTCCGTGGGAAGCCGGCTTTTTGCAAAGGGGTCTCAGGGCCGTGTGCCTCGGCTGTCCCTCCGGCTCCCCAAAGCACAGGGACGAGGTGAGGGGCTTAGACCATGCCTGGGCAATGTTGTTTCTTACACGTGGGTGTGTGGCATTTTGTTGAGCTGGCTACCCCCACTTGGGATAGTGTTCCACAGCAAGCACCTATTGTTCGTCGGAAGCCGTTTTTGCCCCAGGGGTCTCCGGGCTGTGTTCGTTGGGGTTGAACTCCTGCTAGCAAAACCGCCGGGTTGAGGGAAGGGTTCAGACTGTGCCTGGGCCCTGTGGTCTCTTCCAGGTCAGTGTATGGCATTTCCTTCCCCTTGCCCCAGGCACCTGGGAGCATGTCTGCACGTGGAGAAAGACTTTCCCGTGGGAAGCCGGGTTTTGTCAAACGGGTCCCAGTGCTCTGCTCCTCTCTTTTCACTCCTGCTGCCAGAAGCCCAGGGAGGATGGGAGGGCTTAGAACATGGCTGGGCACTGTGGTTTCTTCCAGAGAAGTGGAGGGCATTTGCTTTACCTTGCCACAACCACTTGGGATAGGGTCTGCACCTCAGGAAAACTGTCTCCGTGGGAAGCCGGCTTTTTGCAAAGGGGTCTCAGGGCCGTGTGCCTCGGCTGTCCCTCCGGCTCCCCAAAGCACAGGGACGAGGTGAGGGGCTTAGACCATGCCTGGGCAATGTTGTTTCTTACACCTGGGTGTGTGGCATTTTGTTGAGCTGGCTACCCCCACTTGGGATAGGTGTTCCACAGCAAGCACCTATTGTTCGTCGGAAGCCGTTTTTGCCCCAGGGGTCTCCGGGCTGTGTTCGTTGGGGTTGAACTCCTGCTAGCAAAACCGCCGGGTTGAGGGAAGGGTTCAGACTGTGCCTGGGACCTGTGGTCTCTTCCAGGTCAGTGTATGGCATTTCCTTCCCCTTGCCCCAGGCACCTGGGAGCATGTCTGCACGTGGAGAAAGACTTTCCCGTGGGAAGCCGGGTTTTGTCAAACGGGTCCCAGTGCTCTGCTCCTCTCTTTTCACTCCTGCTGCCAAAAGCCCAGGGAGGATGGGAGGGCTTAGAACATGGCTGGGCACTGTGGTTTCTTCCAGAGAAGTGGAGGGCATTTGCTTTACCTTGCCACAACCACTTGGGATAGGGTCTGCACCTCAGGAAAACTGTCTCCGTGGGAAGCCGGCTTTTTGCAAAGGGGTCTCAGGGCCGTGTGCCTCGGCTGTCCCTCCGGCTCCCCAAAGCACAGGGACGAGGTGAGAGGCTTAGACCATGCCTGGGCAATGTTGTTTCTTACACCTGGGTGTGTGGCATTTTGTTGAGCTGGCTACCCCCACTTGGGATAGGTGTTCCACAGCAAGCACCTATTGTTCGTCGGAAGCCGTTTTTGCCCCAGGGGTCTCCGGGCTGTGTTCGTTGGGGTTGAACTCCTGCTAGCAAAACCGCCGGGTTGAGGGAAGGGTTCAGACTGTGCCTGGGCCCTGTGGTCTCTTCCAGGTCAGTGTATGGCATTTCCTTCCCCTTGCCCCAGGCACCTGGGAGCATGTCTGCACGTGGAGAAAGACTTTCCCGTGGGAAGCCGGGTTTTGTCAAACGGGTCCCAGTGCTCTGCTCCTCTCTTTTCACTCCTGCTGCCAAAAGCCCAGGGAGGATGGGAGGGCTTAGAACATGGCTGGGCACTGAGGTTTCTTCCAGAGAAGTGGAGGGCATTTGCTTTACCTTGCCACAACCACTTGGGATAGGGTCTGCACCTCAGGAAAACTGTCTCCGTGGGAAGCCGGCTTTTTGCAAAGGGGTCTCAGGGCCGTGTGCCTCGGCTGTCCCTCCGGCTCCCCAAAGCACAGGGACGAGGTGAGAGGCTTAGACCATGCCTGGGCAATGTTGTTTCTTACACCTGGGTGTGTGGCATTTTGTTGAGCTGGCTACCCCCACTTGGGATAGGTGTTCCACAGCAAGCACCTATTGTTCGTCGGAAGCCGTTTTTGCCCCAGGGGTCTCCGGGCTGTGTTCGTTGGGGTTGAACTCCTGCTAGCAAAACCGCCGGGTTGAGGGAAGGGTTCAGACTGTGCCTGGGCCCTGTGGTCTCTTCCAGGTCAGTGTATGGCATTTCCTTCCCCTTGCCCCAGGCACCTGGGAGCATGTCTGCACGTGGAGAAAGACTTTCCCGTGGGAAGCCGGGTTTTGTCAAACGGGTCCCAGTGCTCTGCTCCTCTCTTTTCACTCCTGCTGCCAGAAGCCCAGGGAGGATGGGAGGGCTTAGAACATGGCTTGGCACTGTGGTTTCTTCCAGAGAAGTGGAGGGCATTTGCTTTACCTTGCCACAACCACTTGGGATAGGGTCTGCACCTCAGGAAAACTGTCTCCGTGGGAAGCCGGCTTTTTGCAAAGGGGTCTCAGGGCCGTGTGCCTCGGCTGTCCCTCCGGCTCCCCAAAGCACAGGGACGAGGTGAGGGGCTTAGACCATGCCTGGGCAATGTTGTTTCTTACACCTGGGTGTGTGGCATTTTGTTGAGCTGGCTACCCCCACTTGGGATAGGTGTTCCACAGCAAGCACCTATTGTTCGTCGGAAGCCGTTTTTGCCCCAGGGGTCTCCGGGCTGTGTTCGTTGGGGTTGAACTCCTGCTAGCAAAACCGCCGGGTTGAGGGAAGGGTTCAGACTGTGCCTGGGCCCTGTGGTCTCTTCCAGGTCAGTGTATGGCATTTCCTTCCCCTTGCCCCAGGCACCTGGGAGCATGTCTGCACGTGGAGAAAGACTTTCCCGTGGGAAGCCGGGTTTTGTCAAACGGGTCCCAGTGCTCTGCTCCTCTCTTTTCACTCCTGCTGCCAAAAGCCCAGGGAGGATGGGAGGGCTTAGAACATGGCTTGGCACTGTGGTTTCTTCCAGAGAAGTGCATGGCATTTGCTTTACCTTGCCACAACCACTTGGGATAGGGTCTGCACCTCAGGAAAACTGTCTCCGTGGGAAGCCGGCTTTTTGCAAAGGGGTCTCAGGGCCGTGTGCCTCGGCTGTCCCTCCGGCTCCCCAAAGCACAGGGACGAGGTGAGGGGCTTAGACCATGCCTGGGCAATGTTGTTTCTTACACCTGGGTGTGTGGCATTTTGTTGAGCTGGCTACCCCCACTTGGGATAGTGTTCCACAGCAAGCACCTATTGTTCGTCGGAAGCCGTTTTTGCCCCAGGGGTCTCCGGGCTGTGTTCGTTGTGGTTGAACTCCTGCTAGCAAAACCGCCGGGTTGAGGGAAGGGTTGAGACTGTGCCTGGGCCCTGTGGTCTCTTCCAGGTCAGTGTATGGCATTTCCTTCCCCTTGCCCCAGGCACCTGGGAGCATGTCTGCACGTGGAGAAAGACTTTCCCGTGGGAAGCCGGGTTTTGTCAAACGGGTCCCAGTGCTCTGCTCCTCTCTTTTCACTCCTGCTGCCAGAAGCCCAGGGAGGATGGGAGGGCTTAGAACATGGCTGGGCACTGAGGTTTCTTCCAGAGAAGTGGAGGGCATTTGCTTTACCTTGCCACAACCACTTGGGATAGGGTCTGCACCTCAGGAAAACTGTCTCCGTGGGAAGCCGGCTTTTTGCAAAGGGGTCTCAGGGCCGTGTGCCTCGGCTGTCCCTCCGGCTCCCCAAAGCACAGGGACGAGGTGAGAGGCTTAGACCATGCCTGGGCAATGTTGTTTCTTATACCTGGGTGTGTGGCATTTTGTTGAGCTGGCTACCCCCACTTGGGATAGGTGTTCCACAGCAAGCACCTATTGTTCGTCGGAAGCCGTTTTTGCCCCAGGGGTCTCCGGGCTGTGTTCGTTGGGGTTGAACTCCTGCTAGCAAAACCGCCGGGTTGAGGGAAGGGTTCAGACTGTGCCTGGGCCCTGTGGTCTCTTCCAGGTCAGTGTATGGCATTTCCTTCCCCTTGCCCCAGGCACCTGGGAGCATGTCTGCACGTGGAGAAAGACTTTCCCGTGGGAAGCCGGGTTTTGTCAAACGGGTCCCAGTGCTCTGCTCCTCTCTTTTCACTCCTGCTGCCAGAAGCCCAGGGAGGATGGGAGGGCTTAGAACATGGCTTGGCACTGTGGTTTCTTCCAGAGAAGTGGAGGGCATTTGCTTTACCTTGCCACAACCACTTGGGATAGGGTCTGCACCTCAGGAAAACTGTCTCCGTGGGAAGCCGGCTTTTTGCAAAGGGGTCTCAGGGCCGTGTGCCTCGGCTGTCCCTCCGGCTCCCCAAAGCACAGGGACGAGGTGAGGGGCTTAGACCATGCCTGGGCAATGTTGTTTCTTACACCTGGGTGTGTGGCATTTTGTTGAGCTGGCTACCCCCACTTGGGATAGGTGTTCCACAGCAAGCACCTATTGTTCGTCGGAAGCCGTTTTTGCCCCAGGGGTCTCCGGGCTGTGTTCGTTGGGGTTGAACTCCTGCTAGCAAAACCGCCGGGTTGAGGGAAGGGTTCAGACTGTGCCTGGGCCCTGTGGTCTCTTCCAGGTCAGTGTATGGCATTTCCTTCCCCTTGCCCCAGGCACCTGGGAGCATGTCTGCACGTGGAGAAAGACTTTCCCGTGGGAAGCCGGGTTTTGTCAAACGGGTCCCAGTGCTCTGCTCCTCTCTTTTCACTCCTGCTGCCAAAAGCCCAGGGAGGATGGGAGGGCTTAGAACATGGCTTGGCACTGTGGTTTCTTCCAGAGAAGTGCATGGCATTTGCTTTACCTTGCCACAACCACTTGGGATAGGGTCTGCACCTCAGGAAAACTGTCTCCGTGGGAAGCCGGCTTTTTGCAAAGGGGTCTCAGGGCCGTGTGCCTCGGCTGTCCCTCCGGCTCCCCAAAGCACAGGGACGAGGTGAGGGGCTTAGACCATGCCTGGGCAATGTTGTTTCTTACACCTGGGTGTGTGGCATTTTGTTGAGCTGGCTACCCCCACTTGGGATAGTGTTCCACAGCAAGCACCTATTGTTCGTCGGAAGCCGTTTTTGCCCCAGGGGTCTCCGGGCTGTGTTCGTTGTGGTTGAACTCCTGCTAGCAAAACCGCCGGGTTGAGGGAAGGGTTGAGACTGTGCCTGGGCCCTGTGGTCTCTTCCAGGTCAGTGTATGGCATTTCCTTCCCCTTGCCCCAGGCACCTGGGAGCATGTCTGCACGTGGAGAAAGACTTTCCCGTGGGAAGCCGGGTTTTGTCAAACGGGTCCCAGTGCTCTGCTCCTCTCTTTTCACTCCTGCTGCCAGAAGCCCAGGGAGGATGGGAGGGCTTAGAACATGGCTGGGCACTGAGGTTTCTTCCAGAGAAGTGGAGGGCATTTGCTTTACCTTGCCACAACCACTTGGGATAGGGTCTGCACCTCAGGAAAACTGTCTCCGTGGGAAGCCGGCTTTTTGCAAAGGGGTCTCAGGGCCGTGTGCCTCGGCTGTCCCTCCGGCTCCCCAAAGCACAGGGACGAGGTGAGAGGCTTAGACCATGCCTGGGCAATGTTGTTTCTTACACCTGGGTGTGTGGCATTTTGTTGAGCTGGCTACCCCCACTTGGGATAGGTGTTCCACAGCAAGCACCTATTGTTCGTCGGAAGCCGTTTTTGCCCCAGGGGTCTCCGGGCTGTGTTCGTTGGGGTTGAACTCCTGCTAGCAAAACCGCCGGGTTGAGGGAAGGGTTCAGACTGTGCCTGGGCCCTGTGGTCTCTTCCAGGTCAGTGTATGGCATTTCCTTCCCCTTGCCCCAGGCACCTGGGAGCATGTCTGCACGTGGAGAAAGACTTTCCCGTGGGAAGCCGGGTTTTGTCAAACGGGTCCCAGTGCTCTGCTCCTCTCTTTTCACTCCTGCTGCCAGAAGCCCAGGGAGGATGGGAGGGCTTAGAACATGGCTTGGCACTGTGGTTTCTTCCAGAGAAGTGGAGGGCATTTGCTTTACCTTGCCACAACCACTTGGGATAGGGTCTGCACCTCAGGAAAACTGTCTCCGTGGGAAGCCGGCTTTTTGCAAAGGGGTCTCAGGGCCGTGTGCCTCGGCTGTCCCTCCGGCTCCCCAAAGCACAGGGACGAGGTGAGGGGCTTAGACCATGCCTGGGCAATGTTGTTTCTTACACCTGGGTGTGTGGCATTTTGTTGAGCTGGCTACCCCCACTTGGGATAGGTGTTCCACAGCAAGCACCTATTGTTCGTCGGAAGCCGTTTTTGCCCCAGGGGTCTCCGGGCTGTGTTCGTTGGGGTTGAACTCCTGCTAGCAAAACCGCCGGGTTGAGGGAAGGGTTCAGACTGTGCCTGGGCCCTGTGGTCTCTTCCAGGTCAGTGTATGGCATTTCCTTCCCCTTGCCCCAGGCACCTGGGAGCATGTCTGCACGTGGAGAAAGACTTTCCCGTGGGAAGCCGGGTTTTGTCAAACGGGTCCCAGTGCTCTGCTCCTCTCTTTTCACTCCTGCTGCCAAAAGCCCAGGGAGGATGGGAGGGCTTAGAACATGGCTTGGCACTGTGGTTTCTTCCAGAGAAGTGCATGGCATTTGCTTTACCTTGCCACAACCACTTGGGATAGGGTCTGCACCTCAGGAAAACTGTCTCCGTGGGAAGCCGGCTTTTTGCAAAGGGGTCTCAGGGCCGTGTGCCTCGGCTGTCCCTCCGGCTCCCCAAAGCACAGGGACGAGGTGAGGGGCTTAGACCATGCCTGGGCAATGTTGTTTCTTACACCTGGGTGTGTGGCATTTTGTTGAGCTGGCTACCCCCACTTGGGATAGTGTTCCACAGCAAGCACCTATTGTTCGTCGGAAGCCGTTTTTGCCCCAGGGGTCTCCGGGCTGTGTTCGTTGGGGTTGAACTCCTGCTAGCAAAACCGCCGGGTTGAGGGAAGGGTTCAGACTGTGCCTGGGCCCTGTGGTCTCTTCCAGGTCAGTGTATGGCATTTCCTTCCCCTTGCCCCAGGCACCTGGGAGCATGTCTGCACGTGGAGAAAGACTTTCCCGTGGGAAGCCGGGTTTTGTCAAACGGGTCCCAGTGCTCTGCTCCTCTCTTTTCACTCCTGCTGCCACAAGCCCAGGGAGGATGGGAGGGCTTAGAACATGGCTGGGCACTGAGGTTTCTTCCAGAGAAGTGGAGGGCATTTGCTTTACCTTGCCACAACCACTTGGGATAGGGTCTGCACCTCAGGAAAACTGTCTCCGTGGGAAGCCGCCTTTTTGCAAAGGGGTCTCAGGGCCGTGTGCCTCGGCTGTCCCTCCGGCTCCCCAAAGCACAGGGACGAGGTGAGGGGCTTAGACCATGCCTGGGCAATGTTGTTTCTTACACCTGGGTGTGTGGCATTTTGTTGAGCTGGCTACCCCCACTTGGGATAGGTGTTCCACAGCAAGCACCTATTGTTCGTCGGAAGCCGTTTTTGCCCCAGGGGTCTCCGGGCTGTGTTCGTTGGGGTTGAACTCCTGCTAGCAAAACCGCCGGGTTGAGGGAAGGGTTCAGACTGTGCCTGGGCCCTGTGGTCTCTTCCAGGTCAGTGTATGGCATTTCCTTCCCCTTGCCCCAGGCACCTGGGAGCATGTCTGCACGTGGAGAAAGACTTTCCCGTGGGAAGCCGGGTTTTGTCAAACGGGTCCCAGTGCTCTGCTCCTCTCTTTTCACTCCTGCTGCCAGAAGCCCAGGGAGGATGGGAGGGCTTAGAACATGGCTGGGCACTGTGGTTTCTTCCAGAGAAGTGGAGGGCATTTGCTTTACCTTGCCACAACCACTTGGGATAGGGTCTGCACCTTATGAAAACTGTCTCCGTGGGAAGCCGGCTTTTTGCAAAGGGGTCTCAGGGCCGTGTGCCTCGGCTGTCCCTCCGGCTCCCCAAAGCACAGGGACGAGGTGAGGGGCTTAGAGCATGCCTGGGCAATGTTGTTTCTTACACCTGGGTGTGTGGCATTTTGTTGAGCTGGCTACCCCCACTTGGGATAGGTGTTCCACAGCAAGCACCTATTGTTCGTCGGAAGCCGTTTTTGCCCCAGGGGTCTCCGGGCTGTGTTCGTTGGGGTTGAACTCCTGCTAGCAAAACCGCCGGGTTGAGGGAAGGGTTCAGACTGTGCCTGGGCCCTGTGGTCTCTTCCAGGTCAGTGTATGGCATTTCCTTCCCCTTGCCCCAGGCACCTGGGAGCATGTCTGCACGTGGAGAAAGACTTTCCCGTGGGAAGCCGGGTTTTGTCAAACGGGTCCCAGTGCTCTGCTCCTCTCTTTTCACTCCTGCTGCCAAAAGCCCAGGGAGGATGGGAGGGCTTAGAACATGGCTTGGCACTGTGGTTTCTTCCAGAGAAGTGCATGGCATTTGCTTTACCTTGCCACAACCACTTGGGATAGGGTCTGCACCTCAGGAAAACTGTCTCCGTGGGAAGCCGGCTTTTTGCAAAGGGGTCTCAGGGCCGTGTGCCTCGGCTGTCCCTCCGGCTCCCCAAAGCACAGGGACGAGGTGAGGGGCTTAGACCATGCCTGGGCAATGTTGTTTCTTACACCTGGGTGTGTGGCATTTTGTTGAGCTGGCTACCCCCACTTGGGATAGTGTTCCACAGCAAGCACCTATTGTTCGTCGGAAGCCGTTTTTGCCCCAGGGGTCTCCGGGCTGTGTTCGTTGTGGTTGAACTCCTGCTAGCAAAACCGCCGGGTTGAGGGAAGGGTTGAGACTGTGCCTGGGCCCTGTGGTCTCTTCCAGGTCAGTGTATGGCATTTCCTTCCCCTTGCCCCAGGCACCTGGGAGCATGTCTGCACGTGGAGAAAGACTTTCCCGTGGGAAGCCGGGTTTTGTCAAACGGGTCCCAGTGCTCTGCTCCTCTCTTTTCACTCCTGCTGCCAGAAGCCCAGGGAGGATGGGAGGGCTTAGAACATGGCTGGGCACTGAGGTTTCTTCCAGAGAAGTGGAGGGCATTTGCTTTACCTTGCCACAACCACTTGGGATAGGGTCTGCACCTCAGGAAAACTGTCTCCGTGGGAAGCCGGCTTTTTGCAAAGGGGTCTCAGGGCCGTGTGCCTCGGCTGTCCCTCCGGCTCCCCAAAGCACAGGGACGAGGTGAGAGGCTTAGACCATGCCTGGGCAATGTTGTTTCTTACACCTGGGTGTGTGGCATTTTGTTGAGCTGGCTACCCCCACTTGGGATAGGTGTTCCACAGCAAGCACCTATTGTTCGTCGGAAGCCGTTTTTGCCCCAGGGGTCTCCGGGCTGTGTTCGTTGGGGTTGAACTCCTGCTAGCAAAACCGCCGGGTTGAGGGAAGGGTTCAGACTGTGCCTGGGCCCTGTGGTCTCTTCCAGGTCAGTGTATGGCATTTCCTTCCCCTTGCCCCAGGCACCTGGGAGCATGTCTGCACGTGGAGAAAGACTTTCCCGTGGG
This sequence comes from Ursus arctos, assembly GCF_023065955.2. Lineage (NCBI taxonomy): Eukaryota > Metazoa > Chordata > Mammalia > Carnivora > Ursidae > Ursus > Ursus arctos. Next base: position 583,554 of record NW_026622763.1, on the reverse strand, counting down.
AAGCCGGGTTTTGTCAAACGGGTCCCAGTGCTCTGCTCCTCTCTTTTCACTCCTGCTGCCAGAAGCCCAGGGAGGATGGGAGGGCTTAGAACATGGCTTGGCACTGTGGTTTCTTCCAGAGAAGTGGAGGGCATTTGCTTTACCTTGCCACAACCACTTGGGATAGGGTCTGCACCTCAGGAAAACTGTCTCCGTGGGAAGCCGGCTTTTTGCAAAGGGGTCTCAGGGCCGTGTGCCTCGGCTGTCCCTCCGGCTCCCCAAAGCACAGGGACGAGGTGAGGGGCTTAGACCATGCCTGGGCAATGTTGTTTCTTACACCTGGGTGTGTGGCATTTTGTTGAGCTGGCTACCCCCACTTGGGATAGGTGTTCCACAGCAAGCACCTATTGTTCGTCGGAAGCCGTTTTTGCCCCAGGGGTCTCCGGGCTGTGTTCGTTGGGGTTGAACTCCTGCTAGCAAAACCGCCGGGTTGAGGGAAGGGTTCAGACTGTGCCTGGGCCCTGTGGTCTCTTCCAGGTCAGTGTATGGCATTTCCTTCCCCTTGCCCCAGGCACCTGGGAGCATGTCTGCACGTGGAGAAAGACTTTCCCGTGGGAAGCCGGGTTTTGTCAAACGGGTCCCAGTGCTCTGCTCCTCTCTTTTCACTCCTGCTGCCAAAAGCCCAGGGAGGATGGGAGGGCTTAGAACATGGCTTGGCACTGTGGTTTCTTCCAGAGAAGTGCATGGCATTTGCTTTACCTTGCCACAACCACTTGGGATAGGGTCTGCACCTCAGGAAAACTGTCTCCGTGGGAAGCCGGCTTTTTGCAAAGGGGTCTCAGGGCCGTGTGCCTCGGCTGTCCCTCCGGCTCCCCAAAGCACAGGGACGAGGTGAGGGGCTTAGACCATGCCTGGGCAATGTTGTTTCTTACACCTGGGTGTGTGGCATTTTGTTGAGCTGGCTACCCCCACTTGGGATAGTGTTCCACAGCAAGCACCTATTGTTCGTCGGAAGCCGTTTTTGCCCCAGGGGTCTCCGGGCTGTGTTCGTTGTGGTTGAACTCCTGCTAGCAAAACCGCCGGGTTGAGGGAAGGGTTCAGACTGTGCCTGGGCCCTGTGGTCTCTTCCAGGTCAGTGTATGGCATTTCCTTCCCCTTGCCCCAGGCACCTGGGAGCATGTCTGCACGTGGAGAAAGACTTTCCCGTGGGAAGCCGGGTTTTGTCAAACGGGTCCCAGTGCTCTGCTCCTCTCTTTTCACTCCTGCTGCCAGAAGCCCAGGGAGGATGGGAGGGCTTAGAACATGGCTGGGCACTGAGGTTTCTTCCAGAGAAGTGGAGGGCATTTGCTTTACCTTGCCACAACCACTTGGGATAGGGTCTGCACCTCAGGAAAACTGTCTCCGTGGGAAGCCGGCTTTTTGCAAAGGGGTCTCAGGGCCGTGTGCCTCGGCTGTCCCTCCGGCTCCCCAAAGCACAGGGACGAGGTGAGAGGCTTAGACCATGCCTGGGCAATGTTGTTTCTTACACCTGGGTGTGTGGCATTTTGTTGAGCTGGCTACCCCCACTTGGGATAGGTGTTCCACAGCAAGCACCTATTGTTCGTCGGAAGCCGTTTTTGCCCCAGGGGTCTCCGGGCTGTGTTCGTTGGGGTTGAACTCCTGCTAGCAAAACCGCCGGGTTGAGGGAAGGGTTCAGACTGTGCCTGGGCCCTGTGGTCTCTTCCAGGTCAGTGTATGGCATTTCCTTCCCCTTGCCCCAGGCACCTGGGAGCATGTCTGCACGTGGAGAAAGACTTTCCCGTGGGAAGCCGGGTTTTGTCAAACGGGTCCCAGTGCTCTGCTCCTCTCTTTTCACTCCTGCTGCCAGAAGCCCAGGGAGGATGGGAGGGCTTAGAACATGGCTTGGCACTGTGGTTTCTTCCAGAGAAGTGGAGGGCATTTGCTTTACCTTGCCACAACCACTTGGGATAGGGTCTGCACCTCAGGAAAACTGTCTCCGTGGGAAGCCGGCTTTTTGCAAAGGGGTCTCAGGGCCGTGTGCCTCGGCTGTCCCTCCGGCTCCCCAAAGCACAGGGACGAGGTGAGGGGCTTAGACCATGCCTGGGCAATGTTGTTTCTTACACCTGGGTGTGTGGCATTTTGTTGAGCTGGCTACCCCCACTTGGGATAGGTGTTCCACAGCAAGCACCTATTGTTCGTCGGAAGCCGTTTTTGCCCCAGGGGTCTCCGGGCTGTGTTCGTTGGGGTTGAACTCCTGCTAGCAAAACCGCCGGGTTGAGGGAAGGGTTCAGACTGTGCCTGGGCCCTGTGGTCTCTTCCAGGTCAGTGTATGGCATTTCCTTCCCCTTGCCCCAGGCACCTGGGAGCATGTCTGCACGTGGAGAAAGACTTTCCCGTGGGAAGCCGGGTTTTGTCAAACGGGTCCCAGTGCTCTGCTCCTCTCTTTTCACTCCTGCTGCCAAAAGCCCAGGGAGGATGGGAGGGCTTAGAACATGGCTTGGCACTGTGGTTTCTTCCAGAGAAGTGCATGGCATTTGCTTTACCTTGCCACAACCACTTGGGATAGGGTCTGCACCTCAGGAAAACTGTCTCCGTGGGAAGCCGGCTTTTTGCAAAGGGGTCTCAGGGCCGTGTGCCTCGGCTGTCCCTCCGGCTCCCCAAAGCACAGGGACGAGGTGAGGGGCTTAGACCATGCCTGGGCAATGTTGTTTCTTACACCTGGGTGTGTGGCATTTTGTTGAGCTGGCTACCCCCACTTGGGATAGTGTTCCACAGCAAGCACCTATTGTTCGTCGGAAGCCGTTTTTGCCCCAGGGGTCTCCGGGCTGTGTTCGTTGTGGTTGAACTCCTGCTAGCAAAACCGCCGGGTTGAGGGAAGGGTTGAGACTGTGCCTGGGCCCTGTGGTCTCTTCCAGGTCAGTGTATGGCATTTCCTTCCCCTTGCCCCAGGCACCTGGGAGCATGTCTGCACGTGGAGAAAGACTTTCCCGTGGGAAGCCGGGTTTTGTCAAACGGGTCCCAGTGCTCTGCTCCTCTCTTTTCACTCCTGCTGCCAGAAGCCCAGGGAGGATGGGAGGGCTTAGAACATGGCTGGGCACTGTGGTTTCTTCCAGAGAAGTGGAGGGCATTTGCTTTACCTTGCCACAACCACTTGGGATAGGGTCTGCACCTCAGGAAAACTGTCTCCGTGGGAAGCCGGCTTTTTGCAAAGGGGTCTCAGGGCCGTGTGCCTCGGCTGTCCCTCCGGCTCCCCAAAGCACAGGGACGAGGTGAGGGGCTTAGACCATGCCTGGGCAATGTTGTTTCTTACACCTGGGTGTGTGGCATTTTGTTGAGCTGGCTACCCCCACTTGGGATAGGTGTTCCACAACAAGCACCTATTGTTCGTCGGAAGCCGTTTTTGCCCCAGGGGTCTCCGGGCTGTGTTCGTTGGGGTTGAACTCCTGCTAGCAAAACCGCCGGGTTGAGGGAAGGGTTCAGACTGTGCCTGGGCCCTGTGGTCTCTTCCAGGTCAGTGTATGGCATTTCCTTCCCCTTGCCACAGGCACCTGGGAGCATGTCTGCACGTGGAGAAAGACTTTCCCGTGGGAAGCCGGGTTTTGTCAAACGGGTCCCAGTGCTCTGCTCCTCTCTTTTCACTCTTGCTGCCAGAAGCCCAGGGAGGATGGGAGGGCTTAGAACATGGCTGGGCACTGTGGTTTCTTCCAGAGAAGTGGAGGGCATTTGCTTTACCTTGCCACAACCACTTGGGATAGGGTCTGCACCTCAGGAAAACTGTCTCCGTGGGAAGCCGGCTTTTTGCAAAGGGGTCTCAGGGCCGTGGGCCTCGGCTCTCCCTCCGGCTCCCCAAAGCACAGGGACGAGGTGAGGGGCTTAGACCATGCCTGGGCAATGTTGTTTCTTACACCTGGGTGTGTGGCATTTTGTTGAGCTGGCGACCCGCATTTGGGATAGGTGTTCCACAGCAAGCACCTATTGTTCGTCGGAAGCCGTTTTTGCCCCAGGGGTCTCCGGGCTGTGTTCTTTGGGGTTGAACTCCTGCTAGCAAAACCGCCGGGTTGAGGGAAGGGTTCAGACTGTGCCTGGGCCCTGTGGTCTCTTCCAGGTCAGTGTATGGCATTTCCTTCCCCTTGCCCCAGGCACCTGGGAGCATGTCTGCATGTGGAGAAAGACTTTCCCGTGGGAAGCCGGGTTTTGTCAAACGGGTCCCAGTGCTCTGCTCCTCTCTTTTCACTCCTGCTGCCAGAAGCCCAGGGAGGATGGGAGGGCTTAGAACATGGCTGGGCACTGTGGTTTCTTCCAGAGAAGTGGAGGGCATTTGCTTTACCTTGCCACAACCACTTGGGATAGGGTCTGCACCTCAGGAAAACTGTCTCCGTGGGAAGCCGGCTTTTTGCAAAGGGGTCTCAGGGCCGTGTGCCTCGGCTGTCCCTCCGGCTCCCCAAATCACAGGGACGAGGTGAGGGGCTTAGACCATGCCTGGGCAATGTTGTTTCTTACACCTGGGTGTGTGGCATTTTATTGAGCTGGCTACCCCCACTTGGGATAGGTGTTCCACAGCAAGCACCTATTGTTCGTCGGAAGCCGTTTTTGCCCCAGGGGTCTCCGGGCTGTGTTCGTTGGGGTTGAACTCCTGCTAGCAAAACCGCCGGGTTGAGGGAAGGGTTCAGACTGTGCCTGGGCCCTGTGGTCTCTTCCAGGTCAGTGTATGGCATTTCCTTCCCCTTGCCCCAGGCACCTGGGAGCATGTCTGCACGTGGAGAAAGACTTTCCCGTGGGAAGCCGGGTTTTGTCAAACGGGTCCCAGTGCTCTGCTCCTCTCTTTTCACTCCTGCTGCCAGAAGCCCAGGGAGGATGGGAGGGCTTAGAACATGGCTGGGCACTGTGGTTTCTTCCAGAGAAGTGGAGGGCATTTGCTTTACCTTGCCACAACCACTTGGGATAGGGTGTGCACCTCAGGAAAACTGTCTCCGTGGGAAGCCGGCTTTTTGCAAAGGGGTCTCAGGGCCGTGTGCCTCGGCTGTCCCTCCGGCTCCCCAAAGCACAGGGACGAGGTGAGGGGCTTAGAGCATGCCTGGGCAATGTTGTTTCTTACACCTGGGTGTGTGGCATTTTGTTGAGCTGGCTACCCCCACTTGGGATAGGTGTTCCACAGCAAGCACCTATTGTTCGTCGGAAGCCGTTTTTGCCCCAGGGGTCTCCGGGCTGTGTTCGTTGGGGTTGAACTCCTGCTAGCAAAACCGCCGGGTTGAGGGAAGCGTTCAGACTGTGCCTGGGCCCTGTGGTCTCTTCCAGGTCAGTGGATGGCATTTCCTTCCCCTTGCCCCAGGCACCTGGGAGCATGCCTGCACGTGGAGAAAGACTTCCCCGTGGGAAGCCGGTTTTTGTCAAACGGGTCCCAGTGCTCTGCTCCTCTCTTTTCACTCCTGCTGCCAGAAGCCCAGGGAGGATGGGAGGGCTTAGAACATGGCTGGGCACTGTGGTTTCTTCCAGAGAAGTGGAGGGCATTTGCTTTACCTTGCCACAACCACTTGGGATAGGGTCTGCACCTCAGGAAAACTGTCTCCGTGGGAAGCCGCCTTTTTGCAAAGGGGTCTCAGGGCCGTGTGCCTCGGCTGTCCCTCCGGCTCCCCAAAGCACAGGGACGAGGTGAGGGGCTTAGACCATGCCTGGGCAATGTTGTTTCTTACACCTGGGTGTGTGGCATTTTGTTGAGCTGGCTACCCCCACTTGGGATAGGTGTTCCACAGCAAGCACCTATTGTTTGTCGGAAGCCGTTTTTGCCCCAGGGGTCTCCGGGCTGTGTTCGTTGGGGTTAAACTCCTGCTAGCAAAACCGCCGGGTTGAGGGAAGGGTTCAGACTGTGCCTGGGCCCTGTGGTCTCTTCCAGGTCAGTGGATGGCATTTCCTTCCCCTTGCCCCAGGCACCTGGGAGCATGTCTGCACGTGGAGAAAGACTTTCCCGTGGGAAGCCGGGTTTTGTCAAACGGGTCCCAGTGCTCTGCTCCTCTCTTTTCACTCCTGCTGCCAGAAGCCCAGGGAGGATGGGAGGGCTTAGAACATGGTTGGGCACTGTGGTTTCTTCCAGAGAAGTGGAGGGCATTTGCTTTACCTTGCCACAACCACTTGGGATAGGGTCTGCACCTCAGGAAAACTGTCTCCGTGGGAAGCCGCCTTTTTGCAAAGGGGTCTCAGGGCCGTGTGCCTCGGCTGTCCCTCCGGCTCCCCAAAGCACAGGGACGAGGTGAGGGGCTTAGACCATGCCTGGGCAATGTTGTTTCTTACACCTGGGTGTGTGGCATTTTGTTGAGCTGGCTACCCCCACTTGGGATAGGTGTTCCACAGCAAGCACCTATTGTTCGTCGGAAGCCGTTTTTGCCCCAGGGGTCTCCGGGCTGTGTTCGTTGGGGTTGAACTCCTGCTAGCAAAACCGCCGGGTTGAGGGAAGGGTTCAGACTGTGCCTGGGCCCTGTGGTCTCTTCCAGGTCAGTGTATGGCATTTCCTTCCCCTTGCCCCAGGCACCTGGGAGCATGTCTGCACGTGGAGAAAGACTTTCCCGTGGGAAGCCGGGTTTTGTCAAACGGGTCCCAGTGCTCTGCTCCTCTCTTTTCACTCCTGCTGCCAGAAGCCCAGGGAGGATGGGAGGGCTTAGAACATGGCTGGGCACTGTGGTTTCTTCCAGAGAAGTGGAGGGCATTTGCTTTACCTTGCCACAACCACTTGGGATAGGGTCTGCACCTTATGAAAACTGTCTCCGTGGGAAGCCGGCTTTTTGCAAAGGGGTCTCAGGGCCGTGTGCCTCGGCTGTCCCTCCGGCTCCCCAAAGCACAGGGACGAGGTGAGGGGCTTAGAGCATGCCTGGGCAATGTTGTTTCTTACACCTGGGTGTGTGGCATTTTGTTGAGCTGGCTACCCCCACTTGGGATAGGTGTTCCACAGCAAGCACCTATTGTTCGTCGGAAGCCGTTTTTGCCCCAGGGGTCTCCGGGCTGTGTTCGTTGGGGTTGAACTCCTACTAGCAAAATCGCCGGGTTGAGGGAAGGGTTCAGACTGTGCCTGGGCCCTGTGGTCTCTTCCAGGTCAGTGTATGGCATTTCCTTCCCCTTGCCCCAGGCACCTGGGAGCATGTCTGCACGTGGAGAAAGACTTTCCCGTGGGAAGCCGGGTTTTGTCAAACGGGTCCCAGTGCTCTGCTCCTCTCTTTTCACTCCTGCTGCCAGAAGCCCAGGGAGGATGGGAGGGCTTAGAACATGGCTGGGCACTGTGGTTTCTTCCAGAGAAGTGGAGGGCATTTGCTTTACCTTGCCACAACCACTTGGGATAGGGTCTGCACCTCAGGAAAACTGTCTCCGTGGGAAGCCGGCTTTTTGCAAAGGGGTCTCAGGGCCGTGTGCCTCGGCTGTCCCTCCGGCTCCCCAAAGCACAGGGACGAGGTGAGGGGCTTAGACCATGCCTGGGCAGTGTTGTTTCTTACACCTGGGTGTGTGGCATTTTGTTGAGCTGGCTACCCCCACTTGGGATAGGTGTTCCACAGCAAGCACCTATTGTTCGTCGGAAGCCGTTTTTGCCCCAGGGGTCTCCGGGCTGTGTTCGTTGGGGTTGAACTCCTGCTAGCCAAACCGCCGGGTTGAGGGAAGGGTTCAGACTGTGCCTGGGCCCTGTGGTCTCTTCCAGGTCAGTGTATGGCATTTCCTTCCCCTTGCCCCAGGCACCTGGGAGCATGTCTGCACGTGGAGAAAGACTTTCCCGTGGGAAGCCGGGTTTTGTCAAACGGGTCCCAGTGCTCTGCTCCTCTCTTTTCACTCCTGCTGCCAGAAGCCCAGGGAGGATGGGAGGGCTTAGAACATGGCTGGCCACTGTGGTTTCTTCCAGAGAAGTGGAGGGCATTTGCTTTACCTTGCCACAACCACTTGGGATAGGGTCTGCACCTCAGGAAAACTGTCTCCGTGGGAAGCCGGCTTTTTGCAAAGGGGTCTCAGGGCCGTGTGCCTCGGCTGTCCCTCCGGCTCCCCAAATCACAGGGACGAGGTGAGGGGCTTAGACCATGCCTGGGCAATGTTGTTTCTTACACCTGGGTGTGTGGCATTTTATTGAGCTGGCTACCCCCACTTGGGATAGGTGTTCCACAGCAAGCACCTATTGTTCGTCGGAAGCCGTTTTTGCCCCAGGGGTCTCCGGGCTGTGTTCGTTGGGGTTGAACTCCTGCTAGCAAAACCGCCGGGTTGAGGGAAGGGTTCAGACTGTGCCTGGGCCCTGTGGTCTCTTCCAGGTCAGTGTATGGCATTTCCTTCCCCTTGCCCCAGGCACCTGGGAGCATGTCTGCACGTGGAGAAAGACTTTCCCGTGGGAAGCCGGGTTTTGTCAAACGGGTCCCAGTGCTCTGCTCCTCTCTTTTCACTCCTGCTGCCAGAAGCCCAGGGAGGATGGGAGGGCTTAGAACATGGCTGGGCACTGTGGTTTCTTCCAGAGAAGTGGAGGGCATTTGCTTTACCTTGCCACAACCACTTGGGATAGGGTGTGCACCTCAGGAAAACTGTCTCCGTGGGAAGCCGGCTTTTTGCAAAGGGGTCTCAGGGCCGTGTGCCTCGGCTGTCCCTCCGGCTCCCCAAAGCACAGGGACGAGTTGAGGGGCTTAGACCATGCCTGGGCAATGTTGTTTCTTACACCTGGGTGTGTGGCATTTTGTTGAGCTGGCTACCCCCACTTGGGATAGGTGTTCCACAGCAAGCACCTATTGTTCGTCGGAAGCCGTTTTTGCCCCAGGGGTCTCCGGGCTGTGTTCGTTGGGGTTGAACTCCTGCTAGCAAAACCGCCGGGTTGAGGGAAGCGTTCAGACTGTGCCTGGGCCCTGTGGTCTCTTCCAGGTCAGTGGATGGCATTTCCTTCCCCTTGCCCCAGGCACCTGGGAGCATGCCTGCACGTGGAGAAAGACTTCCCCGTGGGAAGCCGGTTTTTGTCAAACGGGTCCCAGTGCTCTGCTCCTCTCTTTTCACTCCTGCTGCCAGAAGCCCAGGGAGGATGGGAGGGCTTAGAACATGGCTGGGCACTGTGGTTTCTTCCAGAGAAGTGGAGGGCATTTGCTTTACCTTGCCACAACCACTTGGGATAGGGTCTGCACCTCAGGAAAACTGTCTCCGTGGGAAGCCGCCTTTTTGCAAAGGGGTCTCAGGGCCGTGTGCCTCGGCTGTCCCTCCGGCTCCCCAAAGCACAGGGACGAGGTGAGGGGCTTAGACCATGCCTGGGCAATGTTGTTTCTTACACCTGGGTGTGTGGCATTTTGTTGAGCTGGCTACCCCCACTTGGGATAGGTGTTCCACAGCAAGCACCTATTGTTTGTCGGAAGCCGTTTTTGCCCCAGGGGTCTCCGGGCTGTGTTCGTTGGGGTTAAACTCCTGCTAGCAAAACCGCCGGGTTGAGGGAAGGGTTCAGACTGTGCCTGGGCCCTGTGGTCTCTTCCAGGTCAGTGGATGGCATTTCCTTCCCCTTGCCCCAGGCACCTGGGAGCATGTCTGCACGTGGAGAAAGACTTTCCCGTGGGAAGCCGGGTTTTGTCAAACGGGTCCCAGTGCTCTGCTCCTCTCTTTTCACTCCTGCTGCCAGAAGCCCAGGGAGGATGGGAGGGCTTAGAACATGGTTGGGCACTGTGGTTTCTTCCAGAGAAGTGGAGGGCATTTGCTTTACCTTGCCACAACCACTTGGGATAGGGTCTGCACCTCAGGAAAACTGTCTCCGTGGGAAGCCGCCTTTTTGCAAAGGGGTCTCAGGGCCGTGTGCCTCGGCTGTCCCTCCGGCTCCCCAAAGCACAGGGACGAGGTGAGGGGCTTAGACCATGCCTGGGCAATGTTGTTTCTTACACCTGGGTGTGTGGCATTTTGTTGAGCTGGCTACCCCCACTTGGGATAGGTGTTCCACAGCAAGCACCTATTGTTCGTCGGAAGCCGTTTTTGCCCCAGGGGTCTCCGGGCTGTGTTCGTTGGGGTTGAACTCCTGCTAGCAAAACCGCCGGGTTGAGGGAAGGGTTCAGACTGTGCCTGGGCCCTGTGGTCTCTTCCAGGTCAGTGTATGGCATTTCCTTCCCCTTGCCCCAGGCACCTGGGAGCATGTCTGCACGTGGAGAAAGACTTTCCCGTGGGAAGCCGGGTTTTGTCAAACGGGTCCCAGTGCTCTGCTCCTCTCTTTTCACTCCTGCTGCCAGAAGCCCAGGGAGGATGGGAGGGCTTAGAACATGGCTGGGCACTGTGGTTTCTTCCAGAGAAGTGGAGGGCATTTGCTTTACCTTGCCACAACCACTTGGGATAGGGTCTGCACCTTATGAAAACTGTCTCCGTGGGAAGCCGGCTTTTTGCAAAGGGGTCTCAGGGCCGTGTGCCTCGGCTGTCCCTCCGGCTCCCCAAAGCACAGGGACGAGGTGAGGGGCTTAGACCATGCCTGGGCAATGTTGTTTCTTACACCTGGGTGTGTGGCATTTTATTGAGCTGGCTACCCCCACTTGGGATAGGTGTTCCACAGCAAGCACCTATTGTTCGTCGGAAGCCGTTTTTGCCCCAGGGGTCTCCGGGCTGTGTTCGTTGGGGTTGAACTCCTGCTAGCAAAATCGCCGGGTTGAGGGAATGGTTCAGACTGTGCCTGGGCCCTGTGGTCTCTTCCAGGTCAGTGTATGGCATTTCCTTCCCCTTGCCCCAGGCACCTGGGAGCATGTCTGCACGTGGAGAAAGACTTTCCCGTGGGAAGCCGGGTTTTGTCAAACGGGTCCCAGTGCTCTGCTCCTCTCTTTTCACTCCTGCTGCCACAAGCCCAGGGAGGATGGGAGGGCTTAGAACATGGCTGGGCACTGTGGTTTCTTCCAGAGAAGTGGAGGGCATTTGCTTTACCTTGCCACAACCACTTGGGATAGGGTGTGCACCTCAGGAAAACTGTCTCCGTGGGAAGCCGGCTTTTTGCAAAGGGGTCTCAGGGCCGTGTGCCTCGGCTGTCCCTCCGGCTCCCCAAAGCACAGGGACGAGGTGAGGGGCTTAGAGCATGCCTGGGCAATGTTGTTTCTTACACCTGGGTGTGTGGCATTTTGTTGAGCTGGCTACCCCCACTTGGGATAGGTGTTCCACAGCAAGCACCTATTGTTCGTCGGAAGCCGTTTTTGCCCCAGGGGTCTCCGGGCTGTGTTCGTTGGGGTTGAACTCCTGCTAGCAAAACCGCCGGGTTGAGGGAAGCGTTCAGACTGTGCCTGGGCCCTGTGGTCTCTTCCAGGTCAGTGGATGGCATTTCCTTCCCCTTGCCCCAGGCACCTGGGAGCATGCCTGCACGTGGAGAAAGACTTCCCCGTGGGAAGCCGGTTTTTGTCAAACGGGTCCCAGTGCTCTGCTCCTCTCTTTTCACTCCTGCTGCCAGAAGCCCAGGGAGGATGGGAGGGCTTAGAACATGGCTGGGCACTGTGGTTTCTTCCAGAGAAGTGGAGGGCATTTGCTTTACCTTGCCACAACCACTTGGGATAGGGTCTGCACCTCAGGAAAACTGTCTCCGTGGGAAGCCGCCTTTTTGCAAAGGGGTCTCAGGGCCGTGTGCCTCGGCTGTCCCTCCGGCTCCCCAAAGCACAGGGACGAGGTGAGGGGCTTAGACCATGCCTGGGCAATGTTGTTTCTTACACCTGGGTGTGTGGCATTTTGTTGAGCTGGCTACCCCCACTTGGGATAGGTGTTCCACAGCAAGCACCTATTGTTTGTCGGAAGCCGTTTTTGCCCCAGGGGTCTCCGGGCTGTGTTCGTTGGGGTTGAACTCCTGCTAGCAAAACCGCCGGGTTGAGGGAAGGGTTCAGACTGTGCCTGGGCCCTGTGGTCTCTTCCAGGTCAGTGTATGGCATTTCCTTCCCCTTGCCCCAGGCACCTGGGAGCATGTCTGCACGTGGAGAAAGACTTTCCCGTGGGAAGCCGGGTTTTGTCAAACGGGTCCCAGTGCTCTGCTCCTCTCTTTTCACTCCTGCTGCCAGAAGCCCAGGGAGGATGGGAGGGCTTAGAACATGGCTGGGCACTGTGGTTTCTTCCAGAGAAGTGGAGGGCATTTGCTTTACCTTGCCACAACCACTTGGGATAGGGTGTGCACCTCAGGAAAACTGTCTCCGTGGGAAGCCGGCTTTTTGCAAAGGGGTCTCAGGGCCGTGTGCCTCGGCTGTCCCTCCGGCTCCCCAAAGCACAGGGACGAGTTGAGGGGCTTAGACCATGCCTGGGCAATGTTGTTTCTTACACCTGGGTGTGTGGCATTTTGTTGAGCTGGCTACCCCCACTTGGGATAGGTGTTCCACAGCAAGCACCTATTGTTCGTCGGAAGCCGTTTTTGCCCCAGGGGTCTCCGGGCTGTGTTCGTTGGGGTTGAACTCCTGCTAGCAAAACCGCCGGGTTGAGGGAAGCGTTCAGACTGTGCCTGGGCCCTGTGGTCTCTTCCAGGTCAGTGGATGGCATTTCCTTCCCCTTGCCCCAGGCACCTGGGAGCATGCCTGCACGTGGAGAAAGACTTCCCCGTGGGAAGCCGGTTTTTGTCAAACGGGTCCCAGTGCTCTGCTCCTCTCTTTTCACTCCTGCTGCCAGAAGCCCAGGGAGGATGGGAGGGCTTAGAACATGGCTGGGCACTGTGGTTTCTTCCAGAGAAGTGGAGGGCATTTGCTTTACCTTGCCACAACCACTTGGGATAGGGTCTGCACCTCAGGAAAACTGTCTCCGTGGGAAGCCGGCTTTTTGCAAAGGGGTCTCAGGGCCGTGTGCCTCGGCTGTCCCTCCGGCTCCCCAAAGCACAGGGACGAGGTGAGGGGCTTAGACCATGCCTGGGCAATGTTGTTTCTTACACCTGGGTGTGTGGCATTTTGTTGAGCTGGCTACCCCCACTTGGGATAGTGTTCCACAGCAAGCACCTATTGTTCGTCGGAAGCCGTTTTTGCCCCAGGGGTCTCCGGGCTGTGTTCGTTGTGGTTGAACTCCTGCTAGCAAAACCGCCGGGTTGAGGGAAGGGTTCAGACTGTGCCTGGGCCCTGTGGTCTCTTCCAGGTCAGTGTATGGCATTTCCTTCCCCTTGCCCCAGGCACCTGGGAGCATGTCTGCACGTGGAGAAAGACTTTCCCGTGGGAAGCCGGGTTTTGTCAAACGGGTCCCAGTGCTCTGCTCCTCTCTTTTCACTCCTGCTGCCAGAAGCCCAGGGAGGATGGGAGGGCTTAGAACATGGCTGGGCACTGAGGTTTCTTCCAGAGAAGTGGAGGGCATTTGCTTTACCTTGCCACAACCACTTGGGATAGGGTCTGCACCTCAGGAAAACTGTCTCCGTGGGAAGCCGGCTTTTTGCAAAGGGGTCTCAGGGCCGTGTGCCTCGGCTGTCCCTCCGGCTCCCCAAAGCACAGGGACGAGGTGAGAGGCTTAGACCATGCCTGGGCAATGTTGTTTCTTACACCTGGGTGTGTGGCATTTTGTTGAGCTGGCTACCCCCACTTGGGATAGGTGTTCCACAGCAAGCACCTATTGTTCGTCGGAAGCCGTTTTTGCCCCAGGGGTCTCCGGGCTGTGTTCGTTGGGGTTGAACTCCTGCTAGCAAAACCGCCGGGTTGAGGGAAGGGTTCAGACTGTGCCTGGGCCCTGTGGTCTCTTCCAGGTCAGTGTATGGCATTTCCTTCCCCTTGCCCCAGGCACCTGGGAGCATGTCTGCACGTGGAGAAAGACTTTCCCGTGGGAAGCCGGGTTTTGTCAAACGGGTCCCAGTGCTCTGCTCCTCTCTTTTCACTCCTGCTGCCAGAAGCCCAGGGAGGATGGGAGGGCTTAGAACATGGCTTGGCACTGTGGTTTCTTCCAGAGAAGTGGAGGGCATTTGCTTTACCTTGCCACAACCACTTGGGATAGGGTCTGCACCTCAGGAAAACTGTCTCCGTGGGAAGCCGGCTTTTTGCAAAGGGGTCTCAGGGCCGTGTGCCTCGGCTGTCCCTCCGGCTCCCCAAAGCACAGGGACGAGGTGAGGGGCTTAGACCATGCCTGGGCAATGTTGTTTCTTACACCTGGGTGTGTGGCATTTTGTTGAGCTGGCTACCCCCACTTGGGATAGGTGTTCCACAGCAAGCACCTATTGTTCGTCGGAAGCCGTTTTTGCCCCAGGGGTCTCCGGGCTGTGTTCGTTGGGGTTGAACTCCTGCTAGCAAAACCGCCGGGTTGAGGGAAGGGTTCAGACTGTGCCTGGGCCCTGTGGTCTCTTCCAGGTCAGTGTATGGCATTTCCTTCCCCTTGCCCCAGGCACCTGGGAGCATGTCTGCACGTGGAGAAAGACTTTCCCGTGGGAAGCCGGGTTTTGTCAAACGGGTCCCAGTGCTCTGCTCCTCTCTTTTCACTCCTGCTGCCAAAAGCCCAGGGAGGATGGGAGGGCTTAGAACATGGCTTGGCACTGTGGTTTCTTCCAGAGAAGTGCATGGCATTTGCTTTACCTTGCCACAACCACTTGGGATAGGGTCTGCACCTCAGGAAAACTGTCTCCGTGGGAAGCCGGCTTTTTGCAAAGGGGTCTCAGGGCCGTGTGCCTCGGCTGTCCCTCCGGCTCCCCAAAGCACAGGGACGAGGTGAGGGGCTTAGACCATGCCTGGGCAATGTTGTTTCTTACACCTGGGTGTGTGGCATTTTGTTGAGCTGGCTACCCCCACTTGGGATAGTGTTCCACAGCAAGCACCTATTGTTCGTCGGAAGCCGTTTTTGCCCCAGGGGTCTCCGGGCTGTGTTCGTTGTGGTTGAACTCCTGCTAGCAAAACCGCCGGGTTGAGGGAAGGGTTGAGACTGTGCCTGGGCCCTGTGGTCTCTTCCAGGTCAGTGTATGGCATTTCCTTCCCCTTGCCCCAGGCACCTGGGAGCATGTCTGCACGTGGAGAAAGACTTTCCCGTGGGAAGCCGGGTTTTGTCAAACGGGTCCCAGTGCTCTGCTCCTCTCTTTTCACTCCTGCTGCCAGAAGCCCAGGGAGGATGGGAGGGCTTAGAACATGGCTGGGCACTGTGGTTTCTTCCAGAGAAGTGGAGGGCATTTGCTTTACCTTGCCACAACCACTTGGGATAGGGTCTGCACCTCAGGAAAACTGTCTCCGTGGGAAGCCGGCTTTTTGCAAAGGGGTCTCAGGGCCGTGTGCCTCGGCTGTCCCTCCGGCTCCCCAAAGCACAGGGACGAGGTGAGGGGCTTAGACCATGCCTGGGCAATGTTGTTTCTTACACCTGGGTGTGTGGCATTTTGTTGAGCTGGCTACCCCCACTTGGGATAGGTGTTCCACAACAAGCACCTATTGTTCGTCGGAAGCCGTTTTTGCCCCAGGGGTCTCCGGGCTGTGTTCGTTGGGGTTGAACTCCTGCTAGCAAAACCGCCGGGTTGAGGGAAGGGTTCAGACTGTGCCTGGGCCCTGTGGTCTCTTCCAGGTCAGTGTATGGCATTTCCTTCCCCTTGCCACAGGCACCTGGGAGCATGTCTGCACGTGGAGAAAGACTTTCCCGTGGGAAGCCGGGTTTTGTCAAACGGGTCCCAGTGCTCTGCTCCTCTCTTTTCACTCTTGCTGCCAGAAGCCCAGGGAGGATGGGAGGGCTTAGAACATGGCTGGGCACTGTGGTTTCTTCCAGAGAAGTGGAGGGCATTTGCTTTACCTTGCCACAACCACTTGGGATAGGGTCTGCACCTCAGGAAAACTGTCTCCGTGGGAAGCCGGCTTTTTGCAAAGGGGTCTCAGGGCCGTGGGCCTCGGCTCTCCCTCCGGCTCCCCAAAGCACAGGGACGAGGTGAGGGGCTTAGACCATGCCTGGGCAATGTTGTTTCTTACACCTGGGTGTGTGGCATTTTGTTGAGCTGGCGACCCGCATTTGGGATAGGTGTTCCACAGCAAGCACCTATTGTTCGTCGGAAGCCGTTTTTGCCCCAGGGGTCTCCGGGCTGTGTTCTTTGGGGTTGAACTCCTGCTAGCAAAACCGCCGGGTTGAGGGAAGGGTTCAGACTGTGCCTGGGCCCTGTGGTCTCTTCCAGGTCAGTGTATGGCATTTCCTTCCCCTTGCCCCAGGCACCTGGGAGCATGTCTGCATGTGGAGAAAGACTTTCCCGTGGGAAGCCGGGTTTTGTCAAACGGGTCCCAGTGCTCTGCTCCTCTCTTTTCACTCCTGCTGCCAGAAGCCCAGGGAGGATGGGAGGGCTTAGAACATGGCTGGGCACTGTGGTTTCTTCCAGAGAAGTGGAGGGCATTTGCTTTACCTTGCCACAACCACTTGGGATAGGGTCTGCACCTCAGGAAAACTGTCTCCGTGGGAAGCCGGCTTTTTGCAAAGGGGTCTCAGGGCCGTGTGCCTCGGCTGTCCCTCCGGCTCCCCAAAGCACAGGGACGAGGTGAGGGGCTTAGAGCATGCCTGGGCAATGTTGTTTCTTACACCTGGGTGTGTGGCATTTTGTTGAGCTGGCTACCCCCACTTGGGATAGGTGTTCCACAGCAAGCACCTATTGTTCGTCGGAAGCCGTTTTTGCCCCAGGGGTCTCCGGGCTGTGTTCGTTGGGGTTGAACTCCTGCTAGCAAAACCGCCGGGTTGAGGGAAGCGTTCAGACTGTGCCTGGGCCCTGTGGTCTCTTCCAGGTCAGTGGATGGCATTTCCTTCCCCTTGCCCCA
Organism: Ursus arctos; assembly: GCF_023065955.2. Lineage (NCBI taxonomy): Eukaryota > Metazoa > Chordata > Mammalia > Carnivora > Ursidae > Ursus > Ursus arctos. Next base: position 566,944 of record NW_026622763.1, on the reverse strand, counting down.
GGCACCTGGGAGCATGCCTGCACGTGGAGAAAGACTTCCCCGTGGGAAGCCGGTTTTTGTCAAACGGGTCCCAGTGCTCTGCTCCTCTCTTTTCACTCCTGCTGCCAGAAGCCCAGGGAGGATGGGAGGGCTTAGAACATGGCTGGGCACTGTGGTTTCTTCCAGAGAAGTGGAGGGCATTTGCTTTACCTTGCCACAACCACTTGGGATAGGGTCTGCACCTCAGGAAAACTGTCTCCGTGGGAAGCCGCCTTTTTGCAAAGGGGTCTCAGGGCCGTGTGCCTCGGCTGTCCCTCCGGCTCCCCAAAGCACAGGGACGAGGTGAGGGGCTTAGACCATGCCTGGGCAATGTTGTTTCTTACACCTGGGTGTGTGGCATTTTGTTGAGCTGGCTACCCCCACTTGGGATAGGTGTTCCACAGCAAGCACCTATTGTTTGTCGGAAGCCGTTTTTGCCCCAGGGGTCTCCGGGCTGTGTTCGTTGGGGTTAAACTCCTGCTAGCAAAACCGCCGGGTTGAGGGAAGGGTTCAGACTGTGCCTGGGCCCTGTGGTCTCTTCCAGGTCAGTGGATGGCATTTCCTTCCCCTTGCCCCAGGCACCTGGGAGCATGTCTGCACGTGGAGAAAGACTTTCCCGTGGGAAGCCGGGTTTTGTCAAACGGGTCCCAGTGCTCTGCTCCTCTCTTTTCACTCCTGCTGCCAGAAGCCCAGGGAGGATGGGAGGGCTTAGAACATGGTTGGGCACTGTGGTTTCTTCCAGAGAAGTGGAGGGCATTTGCTTTACCTTGCCACAACCACTTGGGATAGGGTCTGCACCTCAGGAAAACTGTCTCCGTGGGAAGCCGCCTTTTTGCAAAGGGGTCTCAGGGCCGTGTGCCTCGGCTGTCCCTCCGGCTCCCCAAAGCACAGGGACGAGGTGAGGGGCTTAGACCATGCCTGGGCAATGTTGTTTCTTACACCTGGGTGTGTGGCATTTTGTTGAGCTGGCTACCCCCACTTGGGATAGGTGTTCCACAGCAAGCACCTATTGTTCGTCGGAAGCCGTTTTTGCCCCAGGGGTCTCCGGGCTGTGTTCGTTGGGGTTGAACTCCTGCTAGCAAAACCGCCGGGTTGAGGGAAGGGTTCAGACTGTGCCTGGGCCCTGTGGTCTCTTCCAGGTCAGTGTATGGCATTTCCTTCCCCTTGCCCCAGGCACCTGGGAGCATGTCTGCACGTGGAGAAAGACTTTCCCGTGGGAAGCCGGGTTTTGTCAAACGGGTCCCAGTGCTCTGCTCCTCTCTTTTCACTCCTGCTGCCAGAAGCCCAGGGAGGATGGGAGGGCTTAGAACATGGCTGGGCACTGTGGTTTCTTCCAGAGAAGTGGAGGGCATTTGCTTTACCTTGCCACAACCACTTGGGATAGGGTCTGCACCTTATGAAAACTGTCTCCGTGGGAAGCCGGCTTTTTGCAAAGGGGTCTCAGGGCCGTGTGCCTCGGCTGTCCCTCCGGCTCCCCAAAGCACAGGGACGAGGTGAGGGGCTTAGAGCATGCCTGGGCAATGTTGTTTCTTACACCTGGGTGTGTGGCATTTTGTTGAGCTGGCTACCCCCACTTGGGATAGGTGTTCCACAGCAAGCACCTATTGTTCGTCGGAAGCCGTTTTTGCCCCAGGGGTCTCCGGGCTGTGTTCGTTGGGGTTGAACTCCTACTAGCAAAATCGCCGGGTTGAGGGAAGGGTTCAGACTGTGCCTGGGCCCTGTGGTCTCTTCCAGGTCAGTGTATGGCATTTCCTTCCCCTTGCCCCAGGCACCTGGGAGCATGTCTGCACGTGGAGAAAGACTTTCCCGTGGGAAGCCGGGTTTTGTCAAACGGGTCCCAGTGCTCTGCTCCTCTCTTTTCACTCCTGCTGCCAGAAGCCCAGGGAGGATGGGAGGGCTTAGAACATGGCTGGGCACTGTGGTTTCTTCCAGAGAAGTGGAGGGCATTTGCTTTACCTTGCCACAACCACTTGGGATAGGGTCTGCACCTCAGGAAAACTGTCTCCGTGGGAAGCCGGCTTTTTGCAAAGGGGTCTCAGGGCCGTGTGCCTCGGCTGTCCCTCCGGCTCCCCAAAGCACAGGGACGAGGTGAGGGGCTTAGACCATGCCTGGGCAGTGTTGTTTCTTACACCTGGGTGTGTGGCATTTTGTTGAGCTGGCTACCCCCACTTGGGATAGGTGTTCCACAGCAAGCACCTATTGTTCGTCGGAAGCCGTTTTTGCCCCAGGGGTCTCCGGGCTGTGTTCGTTGGGGTTGAACTCCTGCTAGCCAAACCGCCGGGTTGAGGGAAGGGTTCAGACTGTGCCTGGGCCCTGTGGTCTCTTCCAGGTCAGTGTATGGCATTTCCTTCCCCTTGCCCCAGGCACCTGGGAGCATGTCTGCACGTGGAGAAAGACTTTCCCGTGGGAAGCCGGGTTTTGTCAAACGGGTCCCAGTGCTCTGCTCCTCTCTTTTCACTCCTGCTGCCAGAAGCCCAGGGAGGATGGGAGGGCTTAGAACATGGCTGGCCACTGTGGTTTCTTCCAGAGAAGTGGAGGGCATTTGCTTTACCTTGCCACAACCACTTGGGATAGGGTCTGCACCTCAGGAAAACTGTCTCCGTGGGAAGCCGGCTTTTTGCAAAGGGGTCTCAGGGCCGTGTGCCTCGGCTGTCCCTCCGGCTCCCCAAATCACAGGGACGAGGTGAGGGGCTTAGACCATGCCTGGGCAATGTTGTTTCTTACACCTGGGTGTGTGGCATTTTATTGAGCTGGCTACCCCCACTTGGGATAGGTGTTCCACAGCAAGCACCTATTGTTCGTCGGAAGCCGTTTTTGCCCCAGGGGTCTCCGGGCTGTGTTCGTTGGGGTTGAACTCCTGCTAGCAAAACCGCCGGGTTGAGGGAAGGGTTCAGACTGTGCCTGGGCCCTGTGGTCTCTTCCAGGTCAGTGTATGGCATTTCCTTCCCCTTGCCCCAGGCACCTGGGAGCATGTCTGCACGTGGAGAAAGACTTTCCCGTGGGAAGCCGGGTTTTGTCAAACGGGTCCCAGTGCTCTGCTCCTCTCTTTTCACTCCTGCTGCCAGAAGCCCAGGGAGGATGGGAGGGCTTAGAACATGGCTGGGCACTGTGGTTTCTTCCAGAGAAGTGGAGGGCATTTGCTTTACCTTGCCACAACCACTTGGGATAGGGTGTGCACCTCAGGAAAACTGTCTCCGTGGGAAGCCGGCTTTTTGCAAAGGGGTCTCAGGGCCGTGTGCCTCGGCTGTCCCTCCGGCTCCCCAAAGCACAGGGACGAGTTGAGGGGCTTAGACCATGCCTGGGCAATGTTGTTTCTTACACCTGGGTGTGTGGCATTTTGTTGAGCTGGCTACCCCCACTTGGGATAGGTGTTCCACAGCAAGCACCTATTGTTCGTCGGAAGCCGTTTTTGCCCCAGGGGTCTCCGGGCTGTGTTCGTTGGGGTTGAACTCCTGCTAGCAAAACCGCCGGGTTGAGGGAAGCGTTCAGACTGTGCCTGGGCCCTGTGGTCTCTTCCAGGTCAGTGGATGGCATTTCCTTCCCCTTGCCCCAGGCACCTGGGAGCATGCCTGCACGTGGAGAAAGACTTCCCCGTGGGAAGCCGGTTTTTGTCAAACGGGTCCCAGTGCTCTGCTCCTCTCTTTTCACTCCTGCTGCCAGAAGCCCAGGGAGGATGGGAGGGCTTAGAACATGGCTGGGCACTGTGGTTTCTTCCAGAGAAGTGGAGGGCATTTGCTTTACCTTGCCACAACCACTTGGGATAGGGTCTGCACCTCAGGAAAACTGTCTCCGTGGGAAGCCGCCTTTTTGCAAAGGGGTCTCAGGGCCGTGTGCCTCGGCTGTCCCTCCGGCTCCCCAAAGCACAGGGACGAGGTGAGGGGCTTAGACCATGCCTGGGCAATGTTGTTTCTTACACCTGGGTGTGTGGCATTTTGTTGAGCTGGCTACCCCCACTTGGGATAGGTGTTCCACAGCAAGCACCTATTGTTTGTCGGAAGCCGTTTTTGCCCCAGGGGTCTCCGGGCTGTGTTCGTTGGGGTTAAACTCCTGCTAGCAAAACCGCCGGGTTGAGGGAAGGGTTCAGACTGTGCCTGGGCCCTGTGGTCTCTTCCAGGTCAGTGGATGGCATTTCCTTCCCCTTGCCCCAGGCACCTGGGAGCATGTCTGCACGTGGAGAAAGACTTTCCCGTGGGAAGCCGGGTTTTGTCAAACGGGTCCCAGTGCTCTGCTCCTCTCTTTTCACTCCTGCTGCCAGAAGCCCAGGGAGGATGGGAGGGCTTAGAACATGGTTGGGCACTGTGGTTTCTTCCAGAGAAGTGGAGGGCATTTGCTTTACCTTGCCACAACCACTTGGGATAGGGTCTGCACCTCAGGAAAACTGTCTCCGTGGGAAGCCGCCTTTTTGCAAAGGGGTCTCAGGGCCGTGTGCCTCGGCTGTCCCTCCGGCTCCCCAAAGCACAGGGACGAGGTGAGGGGCTTAGACCATGCCTGGGCAATGTTGTTTCTTACACCTGGGTGTGTGGCATTTTGTTGAGCTGGCTACCCCCACTTGGGATAGGTGTTCCACAGCAAGCACCTATTGTTCGTCGGAAGCCGTTTTTGCCCCAGGGGTCTCCGGGCTGTGTTCGTTGGGGTTGAACTCCTGCTAGCAAAACCGCCGGGTTGAGGGAAGGGTTCAGACTGTGCCTGGGCCCTGTGGTCTCTTCCAGGTCAGTGTATGGCATTTCCTTCCCCTTGCCCCAGGCACCTGGGAGCATGTCTGCACGTGGAGAAAGACTTTCCCGTGGGAAGCCGGGTTTTGTCAAACGGGTCCCAGTGCTCTGCTCCTCTCTTTTCACTCCTGCTGCCAGAAGCCCAGGGAGGATGGGAGGGCTTAGAACATGGCTGGGCACTGTGGTTTCTTCCAGAGAAGTGGAGGGCATTTGCTTTACCTTGCCACAACCACTTGGGATAGGGTCTGCACCTTATGAAAACTGTCTCCGTGGGAAGCCGGCTTTTTGCAAAGGGGTCTCAGGGCCGTGTGCCTCGGCTGTCCCTCCGGCTCCCCAAAGCACAGGGACGAGGTGAGGGGCTTAGACCATGCCTGGGCAATGTTGTTTCTTACACCTGGGTGTGTGGCATTTTATTGAGCTGGCTACCCCCACTTGGGATAGGTGTTCCACAGCAAGCACCTATTGTTCGTCGGAAGCCGTTTTTGCCCCAGGGGTCTCCGGGCTGTGTTCGTTGGGGTTGAACTCCTGCTAGCAAAATCGCCGGGTTGAGGGAATGGTTCAGACTGTGCCTGGGCCCTGTGGTCTCTTCCAGGTCAGTGTATGGCATTTCCTTCCCCTTGCCCCAGGCACCTGGGAGCATGTCTGCACGTGGAGAAAGACTTTCCCGTGGGAAGCCGGGTTTTGTCAAACGGGTCCCAGTGCTCTGCTCCTCTCTTTTCACTCCTGCTGCCACAAGCCCAGGGAGGATGGGAGGGCTTAGAACATGGCTGGGCACTGTGGTTTCTTCCAGAGAAGTGGAGGGCATTTGCTTTACCTTGCCACAACCACTTGGGATAGGGTGTGCACCTCAGGAAAACTGTCTCCGTGGGAAGCCGGCTTTTTGCAAAGGGGTCTCAGGGCCGTGTGCCTCGGCTGTCCCTCCGGCTCCCCAAAGCACAGGGACGAGGTGAGGGGCTTAGAGCATGCCTGGGCAATGTTGTTTCTTACACCTGGGTGTGTGGCATTTTGTTGAGCTGGCTACCCCCACTTGGGATAGGTGTTCCACAGCAAGCACCTATTGTTCGTCGGAAGCCGTTTTTGCCCCAGGGGTCTCCGGGCTGTGTTCGTTGGGGTTGAACTCCTGCTAGCAAAACCGCCGGGTTGAGGGAAGCGTTCAGACTGTGCCTGGGCCCTGTGGTCTCTTCCAGGTCAGTGGATGGCATTTCCTTCCCCTTGCCCCAGGCACCTGGGAGCATGCCTGCACGTGGAGAAAGACTTCCCCGTGGGAAGCCGGTTTTTGTCAAACGGGTCCCAGTGCTCTGCTCCTCTCTTTTCACTCCTGCTGCCAGAAGCCCAGGGAGGATGGGAGGGCTTAGAACATGGCTGGGCACTGTGGTTTCTTCCAGAGAAGTGGAGGGCATTTGCTTTACCTTGCCACAACCACTTGGGATAGGGTCTGCACCTCAGGAAAACTGTCTCCGTGGGAAGCCGCCTTTTTGCAAAGGGGTCTCAGGGCCGTGTGCCTCGGCTGTCCCTCCGGCTCCCCAAAGCACAGGGACGAGGTGAGGGGCTTAGACCATGCCTGGGCAATGTTGTTTCTTACACCTGGGTGTGTGGCATTTTGTTGAGCTGGCTACCCCCACTTGGGATAGGTGTTCCACAGCAAGCACCTATTGTTTGTCGGAAGCCGTTTTTGCCCCAGGGGTCTCCGGGCTGTGTTCGTTGGGGTTGAACTCCTGCTAGCAAAACCGCCGGGTTGAGGGAAGGGTTCAGACTGTGCCTGGGCCCTGTGGTCTCTTCCAGGTCAGTGTATGGCATTTCCTTCCCCTTGCCCCAGGCACCTGGGAGCATGTCTGCACGTGGAGAAAGACTTTCCCGTGGGAAGCCGGGTTTTGTCAAACGGGTCCCAGTGCTCTGCTCCTCTCTTTTCACTCCTGCTGCCAGAAGCCCAGGGAGGATGGGAGGGCTTAGAACATGGCTGGGCACTGTGGTTTCTTCCAGAGAAGTGGAGGGCATTTGCTTTACCTTGCCACAACCACTTGGGATAGGGTGTGCACCTCAGGAAAACTGTCTCCGTGGGAAGCCGGCTTTTTGCAAAGGGGTCTCAGGGCCGTGTGCCTCGGCTGTCCCTCCGGCTCCCCAAAGCACAGGGACGAGTTGAGGGGCTTAGACCATGCCTGGGCAATGTTGTTTCTTACACCTGGGTGTGTGGCATTTTGTTGAGCTGGCTACCCCCACTTGGGATAGGTGTTCCACAGCAAGCACCTATTGTTCGTCGGAAGCCGTTTTTGCCCCAGGGGTCTCCGGGCTGTGTTCGTTGGGGTTGAACTCCTGCTAGCAAAACCGCCGGGTTGAGGGAAGCGTTCAGACTGTGCCTGGGCCCTGTGGTCTCTTCCAGGTCAGTGGATGGCATTTCCTTCCCCTTGCCCCAGGCACCTGGGAGCATGCCTGCACGTGGAGAAAGACTTCCCCGTGGGAAGCCGGTTTTTGTCAAACGGGTCCCAGTGCTCTGCTCCTCTCTTTTCACTCCTGCTGCCAGAAGCCCAGGGAGGATGGGAGGGCTTAGAACATGGCTGGGCACTGTGGTTTCTTCCAGAGAAGTGGAGGGCATTTGCTTTACCTTGCCACAACCACTTGGGATAGGGTCTGCACCTCAGGAAAACTGTCTCCGTGGGAAGCCGCCTTTTTGCAAAGGGGTCTCAGGGCCGTGTGCCTCGGCTGTCCCTCCGGCTCCCCAAAGCACAGGGACGAGGTGAGGGGCTTAGACCATGCCTGGGCAATGTTGTTTCTTACACCTGGGTGTGTGGCATTTTGTTGAGCTGGCTACCCCCACTTGGGATAGGTGTTCCACAGCAAGCACCTATTGTTTGTCGGAAGCCGTTTTTGCCCCAGGGGTCTCCGGGCTGTGTTCGTTGGGGTTTAACTCCTGCTAGCAAAACCGCCGGGTTGAGGGAAGGGTTCAGACTGTGCCTGGGCCCTGTGGTCTCTTCCAGGTCAGTGGATGGCATTTCCTTCCCCTTGCCCCAGGCACCTGGGAGCATGTCTGCACGTGGAGAAAGACTTTCCCGTGGGAAGCCGGGTTTTGTCAAACGGGTCCCAGTGCTCTGCTCCTCTCTTTTCACTCCTGCTGCCAGAAGCCCAGGGAGGATGGGAGGGCTTAGAACATGGTTGGGCACTGTGGTTTCTTCCAGAGAAGTGGAGGGCATTTGCTTTACCTTGCCACAACCACTTGGGATAGGGTCTGCACCTCAGGAAAACTGTCTCCGTGGGAAGCCGGCTTTTTGCAAAGGGGTCTCAGGGCCGTGTGCCTCGGCTGTCCCTCCGGCTCCCCAAAGCACAGGGACGAGGTGAGGGGCTTAGACCATGCCTGGGCAATGTTGTTTCTTACACCTGGGTGTGTGGCATTTTGTTGAGCTGGCTACCCCCACTTGGGATAGGTGTTCCACAGCAAGCACCTATTGTTCGTCGGAAGCCGTTTTTGCCCCAGGGGTCTCCGGGCTGTGTTCGTTGGTGTTGAACTCCTGCTAGCAAAACCGCCGGGTTGAGGGAAGGGTTCAGACTGTGCCTGGGCCCTGTGGTCTCTTCCAGGTCAGTGTATGGCATTTCCTTCCCCTTGCCCCAGGCACCTGGGAGCATGTCTGCACGTGGAGAAAGACTTTCCCGTGGGAAGCCGGGTTTTGTCAAACGGGTCCCAGTGCTCTGCTCCTCTCTTTTCACTCCTGCTGCCAGAAGCCCAGGGAGGATGGGAGGGCTTAGAACATGGCTGGGCACTGTGGTTTCTTCCAGAGAAGTGGAGGGCATTTGCTTTACCTTGCCACAACCACTTGGGATAGGGTCTGCACCTTATGAAAACTGTCTCCGTGGGAAGCCGGCTTTTTGCAAAGGGGTCTCAGGGCCGTGTGCCTCGGCTGTCCCTCCGGCTCCCCAAAGCACAGGGACGAGGTGAGGGGCTTAGACCATGCCTGGGCAATGTTGTTTCTTACACCTGGGTGTGTGGCATTTTATTGAGCTGGCTACCCCCACTTGGGATAGGTGTTCCACAGCAAGCACCTATTGTTCGTCGGAAGCCGTTTTTGCCCCAGGGGTCTCCGGGCTGTGTTCGTTGGGGTTGAACTCCTGCTAGCAAAATCGCCGGGTTGAGGGAATGGTTCAGACTGTGCCTGGGCCCTGTGGTCTCTTCCAGGTCAGTGTATGGCATTTCCTTCCCCTTGCCCCAGGCACCTGGGAGCATGTCTGCACGTGGAGAAAGACTTTCCCGTGGGAAGCCGGGTTTTGTCAAACGGGTCCCAGTGCTCTGCTCCTCTCTTTTCACTCCTGCTGCCACAAGCCCAGGGAGGATGGGAGGGCTTAGAACATGGCTGGGCACTGTGGTTTCTTCCAGAGAAGTGGAGGGCATTTGCTTTACCTTGCCACAACCACTTGGGATAGGGTGTGCACCTCAGGAAAACTGTCTCCGTGGGAAGCCGGCTTTTTGCAAAGGGGTCTCAGGGCCGTGTGCCTCGGCTGTCCCTCCGGCTCCCCAAAGCACAGGGACGAGGTGAGGGGCTTAGAGCATGCCTGGGCAATGTTGTTTCTTACACCTGGGTGTGTGGCATTTTGTTGAGCTGGCTACCCCCACTTGGGATAGGTGTTCCACAGCAAGCACCTATTGTTCGTCGGAAGCCGTTTTTGCCCCAGGGGTCTCCGGGCTGTGTTCGTTGGGGTTGAACTCCTACTAGCAAAATCGCCGGGTTGAGGGAAGGGTTCAGACTGTGCCTGGGCCCTGTGGTCTCTTCCAGGTCAGTGTATGGCATTTCCTTCCCCTTGCCCCAGGCACCTGGGAGCATGTCTGCACGTGGAGAAAGACTTTCCCGTGGGAAGCCGGGTTTTGTCAAACGGGTCCCAGTGCTCTGCTCCTCTCTTTTCACTCCTGCTGCCAGAAGCCCAGGGAGGATGGGAGGGCTTAGAACATGGCTGGGCACTGTGGTTTCTTCCAGAGAAGTGGAGGGCATTTGCTTTACCTTGCCACAACCACTTGGGATAGGGTCTGCACCTCAGGAAAACTGTCTCCGTGGGAAGCCGGCTTTTTGCAAAGGGGTCTCAGGGCCGTGTGCCTCGGCTGTCCCTCCGGCTCCCCAAAGCACAGGGACGAGGTGAGGGGCTTAGACCATGCCTGGGCAGTGTTGTTTCTTACACCTGGGTGTGTGGCATTTTGTTGAGCTGGCTACCCCCACTTGGGATAGGTGTTCCACAGCAAGCACCTATTGTTCGTCGGAAGCCGTTTTTGCCCCAGAGGTCTCCGGGCTGTGTTCGTTGGGGTTGAACTCCTGCTAGCAAAACCGCCGGGTTGAGGGAAGGGTTCAGACTGTGCCTGGACCCTGTGGTCTCTTCCAGGTCAGTGTATGGCATTTCCTTCCCCTTGCCCCAGGCACCTGGGAGCATGTCTGCACGTGGAGAAAGACTTTCCCGTGGGAAGCCGGGTTTTGTCAAACGGGTCCCAGTGCTCTGCTCCTCTCTTTTCACTCCTGCTGCCACAAGCCCAGGGAGGATGGGAGGGCTTAGAACATGGCTGGGCACTGTGGTTTCTTCCAGAGAAGTGGAGGGCATTTGCTTTACCTTGCCACAACCACTTGGGATAGGGTGTGCACCTCAGGAAAACTGTCTCCGTGGGAAGCCGGCTTTTTGCAAAGGGGTCTCAGGGCCGTGTGCCTCGGCTGTCCCTCCGGCTCCCCAAAGCACAGGGACGAGGTGAGGGGCTTAGACCATGCCTGGGCAATGTTGTTTCTTACACCTGGGTGTGTGGCATTTTGTTGAGCTGGCTACCCCCACTTGGGATAGGTGTTCCACAGCAAGCACCTATTGTTCGTCGGAAGCCGTTTTTGCCCCAGGGGTCTCCGGGCTGTGTTCGTTGGGGTTGAACTCCTGCTAGCAAAACCGCCGGGTTGAGGGAAGCGTTCAGACTGTGCCTGGGCCCTGTGGTCTCTTCCAGGTCAGTGGATGGCATTTCCTTCCCCTTGCCCCAGACACCTGGGAGCATGCCTGCACGTGGAGAAAGACTTCCCCGTGGGAAGCCGGTTTTTGTCAAACGGGTCCCAGTGCTCTGCTCCTCTCTTTTCACTCCTGCTGCCAGAAGCCCAGGGAGGATGGGAGGGCTTAGAACATGGCTGGGCACTGTGGTTTCTTCCAGAGAAGTGGAGGGCATTTGCTTTACCTTGCCACAACCACTTGGGATAGGGTCTGCACCTCAGGAAAACTGTCTCCGTGGGAAGCCGGCTTTTTGCAAAGGGGTCTCAGGGCCGTGTGCCTCGGCTGTCCCTCCGGCTCCCCAAAGCACAGGGACGAGGTGAGGGGCTTAGACCATGCCTGGGCAATGTTGTTTCTTACACCTGGGTGTGTGGCATTTTGTTGAGCTGGCTACCCCCCTTGGGATAGGTGTTCCACAGCAAGCACCTTTTGTTCGTCGGAAGCCGTTTTTGCCTCAGGGGTCTCCGGGCTGTGTTCGTTGGGGTTGAACTCCTGCTAGCAAAACCGCCGGGTTGAGGGAAGTGTTCAGACTGTGCCTGGGCTCTGTGGTCTCTTCCAGGTCAATGTATGGCATTTCCTTCCCCTTGCCCCAGGCACCTGGGAGCATGTCTGCACGTGGAGAAAGACATTCCCGTGGGAAGCCGGGTTTTGTCAAACGGGTCCCAGTGCTCTGCTCCTCTCTTTTCACTCCTGCTGCCAGAAGCCCAGGGAGGATGGGAGGGCTTAGAACATGGCTGGGCACTGTGGTTTCTTCCAGAGAAGTGGAGGGCATTTGCTTTACCTTGCCACAACCACTTGGGATAGGGTCTGCACCTCAGGAAAACTGTCTCCGTGGGAAGCCGGCTTTTTGCAAAGGGGTCTCAGGGCCGTGTGCCTCGGCTGTCCCTCCGGCTCCCCAAAGCACAGGGACGAGGTGAGGGGCTTAGAGCATGCCTGGGCAATGTTGTTTCTTACACCTGGGTGTGTGGCATTTTGTTGAGCTGGCTACCCCCACTTGGGATAGGTGTTCCACAGCAAGCACCTATTGTTCGTCGGAAGCCGTTTTTGCCCCAGGGGTCTCCGGGCTGTGTTCGTTGGGGTTGAACTCCTACTAGCAAAATCGCCGGGTTGAGGGAAGGGTTCAGACTGTGCCTGGGCCCTGTGGTCTCTTCCAGGTCAGTGTATGGCATTTCCTTCCCCTTGCCCCAGGCACCTGGGAGCATGTCTGCACGTGGAGAAAGACTTTCCCGTGGGAAGCCGGGTTTTGTCAAACGGGTCCCAGTGCTCTGCTCCTCTCTTTTCACTCCTGCTGCCAGAAGCCCAGGGAGGATGGGAGGGCTTAGAACATGGCTGGGCACTGTGGTTTCTTCCAGAGAAGTGGAGGGCATTTGCTTTACCTTGCCACAACCACTTGGGATAGGGTCTGCACCTCAGGAAAACTGTCTCCGTGGGAAGCCGGCTTTTTGCAAAGGGGTCTCAGGGCCGTGTGCCTCGGCTGTCCCTCCGGCTCCCCAAAGCACAGGGACGAGGTGAGGGGCTTAGACCATGCCTGGGCAGTGTTGTTTCTTACACCTGGGTGTGTGGCATTTTGTTGAGCTGGCTACCCCCACTTGGGATAGGTGTTCCACAGCAAGCACCTATTGTTCGTCGGAAGCCGTTTTTGCCCCAGGGGTCTCCGGGTTGTGTTCGTTGGGGTTGAACTCCTGCTAGCAAAACCGCCGGGTTGAGGGAAGGGTTCAGACTGTGCCTGGACCCTGTGGTCTCTTCCAGGTCAGTGTATGGCATTTCCTTCCCCTTGCCCCAGGCACCTGGGAGCATGTCTGCACGTGGAGAAAGACTTTCCCGTGGGAAGCCGGGTTTTGTCAAACGGGTCCCAGTGCTCTGCTCCTCTCTTTTCACTCCTGCTGCCACAAGCCCAGGGAGGATGGGAGGGCTTAGAACATGGCTGGGCACTGTGGTTTCTTCCAGAGAAGTGGAGGGCATTTGCTTTACCTTGCCACAACCACTTGGGATAGGGTGTGCACCTCAGGAAAACTGTCTCCGTGGGAAGCCGGCTTTTTGCAAAGGGGTCTCAGGGCCGTGTGCCTCGGCTGTCCCTCCGGCTCCCCAAAGCACAGGGACGAGGTGAGGGGCTTAGACCATGCCTGGGCAATGTTGTTTCTTACACCTGGGTGTGTGGCATTTTGTTGAGCTGGCTACCCCCACTTGGGATAGGTGTTCCACAGCAAGCACCTATTGTTCGTCGGAAGCCGTTTTTGCCCCAGGGGTCTCCGGGCTGTGTTCGTTGGGGTTGAACTCCTGCTAGCAAAACCGCCGGGTTGAGGGAAGCGTTCAGACTGTGCCTGGGCCCTGTGGTCTCTTCCAGGTCAGTGGATGGCATTTCCTTCCCCTTGCCCCAGACACCTGGGAGCATGCCTGCACGTGGAGAAAGACTTCCCCGTGGGAAGCCGGTTTTTGTCAAACGGGTCCCAGTGCTCTGCTCCTCTCTTTTCACTCCTGCTGCCAGAAGCCCAGGGAGGATGGGAGGGCTTAGAACATGGCTGGGCACTGTGGTTTCTTCCAGAGAAGTGGAGGGCATTTGCTTTACCTTGCCACAACCACTTGGGATAGGGTCTGCACCTCAGGAAAACTGTCTCCGTGGGAAGCCGGCTTTTTGCAAAGGGGTCTCAGGGCCGTGTGCCTCGGCTGTCCCTCCGGCTCCCCAAAGCACAGGGACGAGTTGAGGGGCTTAGACCATGCCTGGGCAATGTTGTTTCTTACACCTGGGTGTGTGGCATTTTGTTGAGCTGGCTACCCCCACTTGGGATAGGTGTTCCACAGCAAGCACCTTTTGTTCGTCGGAAGCCGTTTTTGCCTCAGGGGTCTCCGGGCTGTGTTCGTTGGGGTTGAACTCCTGCTAGCAAAACCGCCGGGTTGAGGGAAGTGTTCAGACTGTGCCTGGGCTCTGTGGTCTCTTCCAGGTCAATGTATGGCATTTCCTTCCCCTTGCCCCAGGCACCTGGGAGCATGTCTGCACGTGGAGAAAGACATTCCCGTGGGAAGCCGGGTTTTGTCAAACGGGTCCCAGTGCTCTGCTCCTCTCTTTTCACTCCTGCTGCCAGAAGCCCAGGGAGGATGGGAGGGCTTAGAACATGGCTGGGCACTGTGGTTTCTTCCAGAGAAGTGGAGGGCATTTGCTTTACCTTGCCACAACCACTTGGGATAGGGTCTGCACCTCAGGAAAACTGTCTCCGTGGGAAGCCGGCTTTTTGCAAAGGGGTCTCAGGGCCGTGTGCCTCGGCTGTCCCTCCGGCTCCCCAAAGCACAGGGACGAGGTGAGGGGCTTAGACCATGCCTGGGCAATGTTGTTTCTTACACCTGGGTGTGTGGCATTTTGTTGAGCTGGCTACCCCCACTTGGGATAGGTGTTCCACAGCAAGCACCTATTGTTCGTCGGAAGCCGTTTTTGCCCCAGGGGTCTCCGGGCTGTGTTCGTTGGGGTTGAACTCCTGCTAGCAAAATCGCCGGGTTGAGGGAATGGTTCAGACTGTGCCTGGGCCCTGTGGTCTCTTCCAGGTCAGTGTATGGCATTTCCTTCCCCTTGCCCCAGGCACCTGGGAGCATGTCTGCACGTGGAGAAAGACTTTCCCGTGGGAAGCCGGGTTTTGTCAAACGGGTCCCAGTGCTCTGCTCCTCTCTTTTCACTCCTGCTGCCAAAAGCCCAGGGAGGATGGGAGGGCTTAGAACATGGCTGGGCACTGTGGTTTCTTCCAGAGAAGTGGAGGGCATTTGCTTTACCTTGCCACAACCACTTGGGATAGGGTGTGCACCTCAGGAAAACTGTCTCCGTGGGAAGCCGGCTTTTTGCAAAGGGGTCTCAGGGCCGTGTGCCTCGGCTGTCCCTCCGGCTCCCCAAAGCACAGGGACGAGGTGAGGGGCTTAGACCATGCCTGGGCAATGTTGTTTCTTACACCTGGGTGTGTGGCATTTTGTTGAGCTGGCTACCCCCACTTGGGATAGGTGTTCCACAGCAAGCACCTATTGTTCGTCGGAAGCCGTTTTTGCCCCAGGGGTCTCCGGGCTGTGTTCGTTGGGGTTGAACTCCTGCTAGCAAAACCGCCGGGTTGAGGGAAGCGTTCAGACTGTGCCTGGGCCCTGTGGTCTCTTCCAGGTCAGTGGATGGCATTTCCTTCCCCTTGCCCCAGACACCTGGGAGCATGCCTGCACGTGGAGAAAGACTTCCCCGTGGGAAGCCGGTTTTTGTCAAACGGGTCCCAGTGCTCTGCTCCTCTCTTTTCACTCCTGCTGCCAGAAGCCCAGGGAGGATGGGAGGGCTTAGAACATGGCTGGGCACTGTGGTTTCTTCCAGAGAAGTGGAGGGCATTTGCTTTACCTTGCCACAACCACTTGGGATAGGGTCTGCACCTCAGGAAAACTGTCTCCGTGGGAAGCCGGCTTTTTGCAAAGGGGTCTCAGGGCCGTGTGCCTCGGCTGTCCCTCCGGCTCCCCAAAGCACAGGGACGAGGTGAGGGGCTTAGACCATGCCTGGGCAATGTTGTTTCTTACACCTGGGTGTGTGGCATTTTGTTGAGCTGGCTACCCCCACTTGGGATAGGTGTTCCACAGCAAGCACCTATTGTTTGTCGGAAGCCGTTTTTGCCCCAGGGGTCTCCGGGCTGTGTTCGTTGGGGTTGAACTCTGCTAGCAAAACCGCCGGGTTGAGGGAAGGGTTCAGACTGTGCCTGGGCCCTGTGGTCTCTTCCAGGTCAGTGGATGGCATTTCCTTCCCCTTGCCCCAGGCACCTGGGAGCATGTCTGCACGTGGAGAAAGACTTTCCCGTGGGAAGCCGGGTTTTGTCAAACGGGTCCCAGTGCTCTGCTCCTCTCTTTTCACTCCTGCTGCCAGAAGCCCAGGGAGGATGGGAGGGCTTAGAACATGGCTGGGCACTGTGGTTTCTTCCAGGGAAGTGGAGGGCATTTGCTTTACCTTGCCACAACCACTTGGGATAGGGTGTGCACCTCAGGAAAACTGTCTCCGTGGGAAGCCGGCTTTTTGCAAAGGGGTCTCAGGGCCGTGTGCCTCGGCTGTCCCTCCGGCTCCCCAAAGCACAGGGACGAGGTGAGGGGCTTAGACCATGCCTGGGCAATGTTGTTTCTTACACCTGGGTGTGTGGCATTTTGTTGAGCTGGCTACCCCCACTTGGGATAGGTGTTCCACAGCAAGCACCTATTGTTCGTCGGAAGCCGTTTTTGCCCCAGGGGTCTCCGGGCTGTGTTCGTTGGGTTTGAACTCCTGCTAGCAAAACCGCCGGGTTGAGGGAAGGGTTCAGACTGTGCCTGGGCCCTGTGGTCTCTTCCAGGTCAGTGTATGGCATTTCCTTCCCCTTGCCCCAGGCACCTGGGAGCATGTCTGCACGTGGAGAAAGACTTTCCCGTGGGAAGCCGGGTTTTGTCAAACGGGTCCCAGTGCTCTGCTCCTCTCTTTTCACTCCTGCTGCCAGAAGCCCAGGGAGGATGGGAGGGCTTAGAACATGGCTGGGCACTGTGGTTTCTTCCAGAGAAGTGGAGGGCATTTGCTTTACCTTGCCACAACCACTTGGGATAGGGTCTGCACCTCAGGAAAACTGTCTCCGTGGGAAGCCGGCTTTTTGCAAAGGGGTCTCAGGGCCGTGTGCCTCGGCTGTCCCTCCGGCTCCCCAAAGCACAGGGACGAGGTGAGGGGCTTAGACCATGCCTGGGCAATGTTGTTTCTTACACCTGGGTGTGTGGCATTTTGTTGAGCTGGCTACCCCCACTTGGGATAGGTGTTCCACAGCAAGCACCTTTTGTTCGTCGGAAGCCGTTTTTGCCTCAGGGGTCTCCGGGCTGTGTTCGTTGGGGTTGAACTCCTGCTAGCAAAACCGCCGGGTTGAGGGAAGTGTTCAGACTGTGCCTGGACTCTGTGGTCTCTTCCAGGTCAATGTATGGCATTTCCTTCCCCTTGCCCCAGGCACCTGGGAGCATGTCTGCACGTGGAGAAAGACATTCCCGTGGGAAGCCGGGTTTTGTCAAACGGGTCCCAGTGCTCTGCTCCTCTCTTTTCACTCCTGCTGCCAGAAGCCCAGGGAGGATGGGAGGGCTTAGAACATGGCTGGGCACTGTGGTTTCTTCCAGAGAAGTGGAGGGCATTTGCTTTACCTTGCCACAACCACTTGGGATAGGGTCTGAACCTCAGGAAAACTGTCTCCGTGGGAAGCCGGCTTTTTGCAAAGGGGTCTCAGGGCCGTGTGCCTCGGCTGTCCCTCCGGCTCCCCAAAGCACAGGGACGAGGTGAGGGGCTTAGACCATGCCTGGGCAATGTTGTTTCTTACACCTGGGTGTGTGGCATTTTGTTGAGCTGGCTACCCCCACTTGGGATAGGTGTTCCACAGCAAGCACCTATTGTTCGTCGGAAGCCGTTTTTGCCCCAGGGGTCTCCGGGCTGTGTTCGTTGGGGTTGAACTCCTGCTAGCAAAACCGCCGGGTTGAGGGAAGGGTTCAGACTGTGCCTGGGCCCTGTGGTCTCTTCCAGGTCAGTGTATGGCATTTCCTTCCCCTTGCCCCAGGCACCTGGGAGCATGTCTGCACGTGGAGAAAGACTTTCCCGTGGGAAGCCGGGTTTTGTCAAACGGGTCCCAGTGCTCTGCTCCTCTCTTTTCACTCCTGCTGCCAGAAGCCCAGGGAGGATGGGAGGGCTTAGAACATGGCTGGGCACTGTGGTTTCTTCCAGCGAAGTGGAGGGCATTTGCTTTACCTTGCCACAACCACTTGGGATATGGTCTGCACCTCAGGAAAACTGTCTCCGTGGGAAGCCGGCTTTTTGCAAAGGGGTCTCAGGGCCGTGTGCCTCGGCTGTCCCTCCGGCTCCCCAAAGCACAGGGACGAGGTGAGGGGCTTAGACCATGCCTGGGCAATGTTGTTTCTTACACCTGGGTGTGTGGCATTTTGTTGAGCTGGCTACCCCCACTTGGGATAGGTGTTCCACAGCAAGCACCTATTGTTCGTCGGAAGCCGTTTTTGCCCCAGGGGTCTCCGGGCTGTGTTCGTTGGGTTTGAACTCCTGCTAGCAAAACCGCCGGGTTGAGGGAAGGGTTCAGACTGTGCCTGGGCCCTGTGGTCTCTTCCAGGTCAGTGTATGGCATTTCCTTCCCCTTGCCCCAGGCACCTGGGAGCATGTCTGCACGTGGAGAAAGACTTTCCCGTGGGAAGCCGGGTTTTGTCAAACGGGTCCCAGTGCTCTGCTCCTCTCTTTTCACTCCTGCTGCCAGAAGCCCAGGGAGGATGGGAGGGCTTAGAACATGGCTGGGCACTGTGGTTTCTTCCAGAGAAGTGGAGGGCATTTGCTTTACCTTGCCACAACCACTTGGGATAGGGTCTGCACCTCAGGAAAACTGTCTCCGTGGGAAGCCGGCTTTTTGCAAAGGGGTCTCAGGGCCGTGTGCCTCGGCTGTCCCTCCGGCTCCCCAAAGCACAGGGACGAGGTGAGGGGCTTAGACCATGCCTGGGCAATGTTGTTTCTTACACCTGGGTGTGTGGCATTTTGTTGAGCTGGCTACCCCCACTTGGGATAGGTGTTCCACAGCAAGCACCTTTTGTTCGTCGGAAGCCGTTTTTGCCTCAGGGGTCTCCGGGCTGTGTTCGTTGGGGTTGAACTCCTGCTAGCAAAACCGCCGGGTTGAGGGAAGTGTTCAGACTGTGCCTGGACTCTGTGGTCTCTTCCAGGTCATTGTATGGCATTTCCTTCCCCTTGCCCCAGGCACCTGGGAGCATGTCTGCACGTGGAGAAAGACATTCCCGTGGGAAGCCGGGTTTTGTCAAACGGGTCCCAGTGCTCTGCTCCTCTCTTTTCACTCCTGCTGCCAGAAGCCCAGGGAGGATGGGAGGGCTTAGAACATGGCTGGGCACTGTGGTTTCTTCCAGAGAAGTGGAGGGCATTTGCTTTACCTTGCCACAACCACTTGGGATAGGGTCTGAACCTCAGGAAAACTGTCTCCGTGGGAAGCCGGCTTTTTGCAAAGGGGTCTCAGGGCCGTGTGCCTCGGCTGTCCCTCCGGCTCCCCAAAGCACAGGGACGAGGTGAGGGGCTTAGACCATGCCTGGGCAATGTTGTTTCTTACACCTGGGTGTGTGGCATTTTGTTGAGCTGGCTACCCCCACTTGGGATAGGTGTTCCACAGCAAGCACCTATTGTTCGTCGGAAGCCGTTTTTGCCCCAGGGGTCTCCGGGCTGTGTTCGTTGGGGTTGAACTCCTGCTAGCAAAATCGCCGGGTTGAGGGAATGGTTCAGACTGTGCCTGGGCCCTGTGGTCTCTTCCAGGTCAGTGTATGGCATTTCCTTCCCCTTGCCCCAGGCACCTGGGAGCATGTCTGCACGTGGAGAAAGACTTTCCCGTGGGAAGCCGGGTTTTGTCAAACGGGTCCCAGTGCTCTGCTCCTCTCTTTTCACTCCTGCTGCCAGAAGCCCAGGGAGGATGGGAGGGCTTAGAACATGGCTGGGCACTGTGGTTTCTTCCAGAGAAGTGGAGGGCATTTGCTTTACCTTGCCACAACCACTTGGGATAGGGTCTGCACCTCAGGAAAACTGTCTCCGTGGGAAGCCGGCTTTTTGCAAAGGGGTCTCAGGGCCGTGTGCCTCGGCTGTCCCTCCGGCTCCCCAAAGCACAGGGACGAGGTGAGGGGCTTAGACCATGCCTGGGCAATGTTGTTTCTTACACCTGGTTGTGTGGCATTTTGTTGAGCTGGCTACCCCCACTTGGGATAGGTGTTCCACAGCAAGCACCTATTGTTCGTCGGAAGCCGTTTTTGCCCCAGGGGTCTCCGGGCTGTGTTCGTTGGGTTTGAACTCCTGCTAGCAAAACCGCCGGGTTGAGGGAAGGGTTCAGACTGTGCCTGGGCCCTGTGGTCTCTTCCAGCTCAGTGTATGGCATTTCCTTCCCCTTGCCCCAGGCACCTGGGAGCATGTCTGCACGTGGAGAAAGACTTTCCCGTGGGAAGCCGGGTTTTGTCAAACGGGTCCCAGTGCTCTGCTCCTCTCTTTTCACTCCTGCTGCCAGAAGCCCAGGGAGGATGGGAAGGCTTAGAACATGGCTGGGCACTGTGGTTTCTTCCAGAGAAGTGGAGGGCATTTGCTTTACCTTGCCACAACCACTTGGGATAGGGTCTGCACCTCAGGAAAACTGTCTCCGTGGGAAGCCGGCTTTTTGCAAAGGGGTCTCAGGGCCGTGTGCCTCGGCTGTCCCTCCGGCTCCCCAAAGCACAGGGACGAGGTGAGGGGCTTAGACCATGCCTGGGCAATGTTGTTTCTTACACCTGGGTGTGTGGCATTTTGTTGAGCTGGCTACCCCCACTTGGGATAGGTGTTCCACAGCAAGCACCTATTTTTCGTCGGAAGCCGTTTTTGCCCCAGGGGTCTCCGGGCTGTGTTCGTTGGGTTTGAACTCCTGCTAGCAAAACCGCCGGGTTGAGGGAAGGGTTCAGACTGTGCCTGGGCCCTGTGGTCTCTTCCAGGTCAGTGTATGGCATTTCCTTCCCCTTGCCCCAGGCACCTGGGAGCATGTCTGCACGTGGAGAAAGACTTTCCCGTGGGAAGCCGGGTTTTGTCAAACGGGTCCCAGTGCTCTGCTCCTCTCTTTTCACTCCTGCTGCCAGAAGCCCAGGGAGGATGGGAGGGCTTAGAACATGGCTGGGCACTGTGGTTTCTTCCAGAGAAGTGGAGGGCATTTGCTTTACCTTGCCACAACCACTTGGGATAGGGTCTGCACCTTATGAAAACTGTCTCCGTGGGAAGCCGGCTTTTTGCAAAGGGGTCTCAGGGCCGTGTGCCTCGGCTGTCCCTCCGGCTCCCCAAAGCACAGGGACGAGGTGAGGGGCTTAGACCATGCCTGGGCAATGTTGTTTCTTACACCTGGGTGTGTGGCATTTTATTGAGCTGGCTACCCCCACTTGGGATAGGTGTTCCACAGCAAGCACCTATTGTTCGTCGGAAGCCGTTTTTGCCCCAGGGGTCTCCGGGCTGTGTTCGTTGGGGTTGAACTCCTGCTAGCAAAATCGCCGGGTTGAGGGAATGGTTCAGACTGTGCCTGGGCCCTGTGGTCTCTTCCAGGTCAGTGTATGGCATTTCCTTCCCCTTGCCCCAGGCACCTGGGAGCATGTCTGCACGTGGAGAAAGACTTTCCCGTGGGAAGCCGGGTTTTGTCAAACGGGTCCCAGTGCTCTGCTCCTCTCTTTTCACTCCTGCTGCCACAAGCCCAGGGAGGATGGGAGGGCTTAGAACATGGCTGGGCACTGTGGTTTCTTCCAGAGAAGTGGAGGGCATTTGCTTTACCTTGCCACAACCACTTGGGATAGGGTGTGCACCTCAGGAAAACTGTCTCCGTGGGAAGCCGGCTTTTTGCAAAGGGGTCTCAGGGCCGTGTGCCTCGGCTGTCCCTCCGGCTCCCCAAAGCACAGGGACGAGGTGAGGGGCTTAGAGCATGCCTGGGCAATGTTGTTTCTTACACCTGGGTGTGTGGCATTTTGTTGAGCTGGCTACCCCCACTTGGGATAGGTGTTCCACAGCAAGCACCTATTGTTCGTCGGAAGCCGTTTTTGCCCCAGGGGTCTCCGGGCTGTGTTCGTTGGGGTTGAACTCCTGCTAGCAAAACCGCCGGGTTGAGGGAAGCGTTCAGACTGTGCCTGGGCCCTGTGGTCTCTTCCAGGTCAGTGGATGGCATTTCCTTCCCCTTGCCCCAGACACCTGGGAGCATGCCTGCACGTGGAGAAAGACTTCCCCGTGGGAAGCCGGTTTTTGTCAAACGGGTCCCAGTGCTCTGCTCCTCTCTTTTCACTCCTGCTGCCAGAAGCCCAGGGAGGATGGGAGGGCTTAGAACATGGCTGGGCACTGTGGTTTCTTCCAGAGAAGTGGAGGGCATTTGCTTTACCTTGCCACAACCACTTGGGATAGGGTCTGCACCTCAGGAAAACTGTCTCCGTGGGAAGCCGGCTTTTTGCAAAGGGGTCTCATGGCCGTGTGCCTCGGCTGTCCCTCCGGCTCCCCAAAGCACAGGGACGAGGTGAGGGGCTTAGACCATGCCTGGGCAATGTTGTTTCTTACACCTGGGTGTGTGGCATTTTGTTGAGCTGGCTACCCCCACTTGGGATAGGTATTCCACAGCAAGCACCTTTTGTTCGTCGGAAGCCGTTTTTGCCTCAGGGGTCTCCGGGCTGTGTTCGTTGGGGTTGAACTCCTGCTAGCAAAACCGCCGGGTTGAGGGAAGTGTTCAGACTGTGCCTGGGCTCTGTGGTCTCTTCCAGGTCAATGTATGGCATTTCCTTCCCCTTGCCCCAGGCACCTGGGAGCATGTCTGCACGTGGAGAAAGACATTCCCGTGGGAAGCCGGGTTTTATCAAACGGGTCCCAGTGCTCTGCTCCTCTCTTTTCACTCCTGCTGCCAGAAGCCCAGGGAGGATGGGAGGGCTTAGAACATGGCTGGGCACTGTGGTTTCTTCCAGAGAAGTGGAGGGCATTTGCTTTACCTTGCCACAACCACTTGGGATAGGGTCTGCACCTCAGGAAAACTGTCTCCGTGGGAAGCCGGCTTTTTGCAAAGGGGTCTCAGGGCCGTGTGCCTCGGCTGTCCCTCCGGCTCCCCAAAGCACAGGGACGAGGTGAGGGGCTTAGACCATGCCTGGGCAATGTTGTTTCTTACACCTGGGTGTGTGGCATTTTGTTGAGCTGGCTACCCCCACTTGGGATAGGTGTTCCACAGCAAGCACCTATTGTTCGTCGGAAGCCGTTTTTGCCCCAGGGGTCTCCGGGCTGTGTTCTTTGGGGTTGAACTCCTGCTAGCAAAACCGCCGGGTTGAGGGAAGGGTTCAGACTGTGCCTGGGCCCTGTGGTCTCTTCCAGGTCAGTGTATGGCATTTCCTTCCCCTTGCCCCAGGCACCTGGGAGAATGTCTGCACGTGGAGAAAGACTTTCCCGTGGGAAGCCGGGTTTTGTCAAACGGGTCCCAGTGCTCTGCTCCTCTCTTTTCACTCCTGCTGCCAGAAGCCCAGGGAGGATGGGAGGGCTTAGAACATGGCTGGGCACTGTGGTTTCTTCCAGAGAAGTGGAGGGCATTTGCTTTACCTTGACACAACCACTTGGGATAGGGTCTGCACCTCAGGAAAACTGTCTCCGTGGGAAGCCGGCTTTTTGCAAAGGGGTCTCAGGGCCGTGTGCCTCGGCTGTCCCTCCGGCTCCCCAAAGCACAGGGACGAGGTGAGGGGCTTAGACCATGCCTGGGCAATGTTGTTTCTTACACCTGGGTGTGTGGCATTTTGTTGAGCTGGCTACCCCCACTTGGGATAGGTGTTCCACAGCAAGCACCTATTGTTCGTCGGAAGCCGTTTTTGCCCCAGGGGTCTCCGGGCTGTGTTCTTTGGGGTTGAACTCCTGCTAGCAAAACCGCCGGGTTGAGGGAAGGGTTCAGACTGTGCCTGGGCCCTGTGGTCTCTTCCAGGTCAGTGTATGGCATTTCCTTCCCCTTGCCCCAGGCACCTGGGAGAATGTCTGCACGTGGAGAAAGACTTTCCCGTGGGAAGCCGGGTTTTGTCAAACGGGTCCCAGTGCTCTGCTCCTCTCTTTTCACTCCTGCTGCCAGAAGCCCAGGGAGGATGGGAGGGCTTAGAACATGGCTGGGCACTGTGGTTTCTTCCAGAGAAGTGGAGGGCATTTGCTTTACCTTGACACAACCACTTGGGATAGGGTCTGCACCTCAGGAAAACTGTCTCCGTGGGAAGCCGGCTTTTTGCAAAGGGGTCTCAGGGCCGTGTGCCTCGGCTGTCCCTCCGGCTCCCCAAAGCACAGGGACGAGGTGAGGGGCTTAGACCATGCCTGGGCAATGTTGTTTCTTACACCTGGGTGTGTGGCATTTTGTTGAGCTGGCTACCCCCACTTGGGATAGTGTTCCACAGCAAGCACCTATTGTTCGTCGGAAGCCGTTTTTGCCCCAGGGGTCTCCGGGCTGTGTTCGTTGTGGTTGAACTCCTGCTAGCAAAACCGCCGGGTTGAGGGAAGGGTTCAGACTGTGCCTGGGCCCTGTGGTCTCTTCCAGGTCAGTGTATGGCATTTCCTTCCCCTTGCCACAGGCACCTGGGAGCATGTCTGCATGTGGAGAAAGACTTTCCCGTGGGAAGCCGGGTTTTGTCAAACGGGTCCCAGTGCTCTGCTCCTCTCTTTTCACTCCTGCTGCCAGAAGCCCAGGGAGGATGGGAGGGCTTAGAACATGGCTGGGCACTGTGGTTTCTTCCAGAGAAGTGGAGGGCATTTGCTTTACCTTGCCACAACCACTTGGGATAGGGTCTGCACCTCAGGAAAACTGTCTCCGTGAGAAGCCGGGTTTTTGCAAAGGGGTCTCAGGGCCGTGTGCCTCGGCTGTCCCTCCGGCTCCCCAAAGCACAGGGACGAGGTGAGGGGCTTAGACCATGCCTGGGCAATGTTGTTTCTTACACCTGGGTGTGTGGCATTTTGTTGAGCTGGCTACCCCCACTTGGGATAGGTGTTCCACAGCAAGCACCTTTTGTTCGTCGGAAGCCGTTTTTGCCTCAGGGGTCTCCGGGCTGTGTTCGTTGGGGTTGAACTCCTGCTAGCAAAACCGCCGGGTTGAGGGAAGTGTTCAGACTGTGCCTGGACTCTGTGGTCTCTTCCAGGTCAATGTATGGCATTTCCTTCCCCTTGCCCCAGGCACCTGGGAGCATGTCTGCACGTGGAGAAAGACATTCCCGTGGGAAGCCGGGTTTTGTCAAACGGGTCCCAGTGCTCTGCTCCTCTCTTTTCACTCCTGCTGCCAGAAGCCCAGGGAGGATGGGAGGGCTTAGAACATGGCTGGGCACTGTGGTTTCTTCCAGAGAAGTGGAGGGCATTTGCTTTACCTTGCCACAACCACTTGGGATAGGGTCTGAACCTCAGGAAAACTGTCTCCGTGGGAAGCCGGCTTTTTGCAAAGGGGTCTCAGGGCCGTGTGCCTCGGCTGTCCCTCCGGCTCCCCAAAGCACAGGGACGAGGTGAGGGGCTTAGACCATGCCTGGGCAATGTTGTTTCTTACACCTGGGTGTGTGGCATTTTGTTGAGCTGGCTACCCCCACTTGGGATAGGTGTTCCACAGCAAGCACCTATTGTTCGTCGGAAGCCGTTTTTGCCCCAGGGGTCTCCGGGCTGTGTTCGTTGGGGTTGAACTCCTGCTAGCAAAACCGCCGGGTTGAGGGAAGGGTTCAGACTGTGCCTGGGCCCTGTGGTCTCTTCCAGGTCAGTGTATGGCATTTCCTTCCCCTTGCCCCAGGCACCTGGGAGCATGTCTGCACGTGGAGAAAGACTTTCCCGTGGGAAGCCGGGTTTTGTCAAACGGGTCCCAGTGCTCTGCTCCTCTCTTTTCACTCCTGCTGCCAGAAGCCCAGGGAGGATGGGAGGGCTTAGAACATGGCTTGGCACTGTGGTTTCTTCCAGAGAAGTGGAGGGCATTTGCTTTACCTTGCCACAACCACTTGGGATAGGGTCTGCACCTCAGGAAAACTGTCTCCGTGGGAAGCCGGCTTTTTGCAAAGGGGTCTCAGGGCCGTGTGCCTCGGCTGTCCCTCCGGCTCCCCAAAGCACAGGGACGAGGTGAGGGGCTTAGACCATGCCTGGGCAATGTTGTTTCTTACACCTGGGTGTGTGGCATTTTGTTGAGCTGGCTACCCCCACTTGGGATAGGTGTTCCACAGCAAGCACCTATTGTTCGTCGGAAGCCGTTTTTGCCCCAGGGGTCTCCGGGCTGTGTTCGTTGGGGTTGAACTCCTGCTAGCAAAACCGCCGGGTTGAGGGAAGGGTTCAGACTGTGCCTGGGCCCTGTGGTCTCTTCCAGGTCAGTGTATGGCATTTCCTTCCCCTTGCCCCAGGCACCTGGGAGCATGTCTGCACGTGGAGAAAGACTTTCCCGTGGGAAGCCGGGTTTTGTCAAACGGGTCCCAGTGCTCTGCTCCTCTCTTTTCACTCCTGCTGCCAAAAGCCCAGGGAGGATGGGAGGGCTTAGAACATGGCTTGGCACTGTGGTTTCTTCCAGAGAAGTGCATGGCATTTGCTTTACCTTGCCACAACCACTTGGGATAGGGTCTGCACCTCAGGAAAACTGTCTCCGTGGGAAGCCGGCTTTTTGCAAAGGGGTCTCAGGGCCGTGTGCCTCGGCTGTCCCTCCGGCTCCCCAAAGCACAGGGACGAGGTGAGGGGCTTAGACCATGCCTGGGCAATGTTGTTTCTTACACCTGGGTGTGTGGCATTTTGTTGAGCTGGCTACCCCCACTTGGGATAGTGTTCCACAGCAAGCACCTATTGTTCGTCGGAAGCCGTTTTTGCCCCAGGGGTCTCCGGGCTGTGTTCGTTGTGGTTGAACTCCTGCTAGCAAAACCGCCGGGTTGAGGGAAGGGTTGAGACTGTGCCTGGGCCCTGTGGTCTCTTCCAGGTCAGTGTATGGCATTTCCTTCCCCTTGCCCCAGGCACCTGGGAGCATGTCTGCACGTGGAGAAAGACTTTCCCGTGGGAAGCCGGGTTTTGTCAAACGGGTCCCAGTGCTCTGCTCCTCTCTTTTCACTCCTGCTGCCAGAAGCCCAGGGAGGATGGGAGGGCTTAGAACATGGCTGGGCACTGAGGTTTCTTCCAGAGAAGTGGAGGGCATTTGCTTTACCTTGCCACAACCACTTGGGATAGGGTCTGCACCTCAGGAAAACTGTCTCCGTGGGAAGCCGGCTTTTTGCAAAGGGGTCTCAGGGCCGTGTGCCTCGGCTGTCCCTCCGGCTCCCCAAAGCACAGGGACGAGGTGAGAGGCTTAGACCATGCCTGGGCAATGTTGTTTCTTACACCTGGGTGTGTGGCATTTTGTTGAGCTGGCTACCCCCACTTGGGATAGGTGTTCCACAGCAAGCACCTATTGTTCGTCGGAAGCCGTTTTTGCCCCAGGGGTCTCCGGGCTGTGTTCGTTGGGGTTGAACTCCTGCTAGCAAAACCGCCGGGTTGAGGGAAGGGTTCAGACTGTGCCTGGGCCCTGTGGTCTCTTCCAGGTCAGTGTATGGCATTTCCTTCCCCTTGCCCCAGGCACCTGGGAGCATGTCTGCACGTGGAGAAAGACTTTCCCGTGGGAAGCCGGGTTTTGTCAAACGGGTCCCAGTGCTCTGCTCCTCTCTTTTCACTCCTGCTGCCAGAAGCCCAGGGAGGATGGGAGGGCTTAGAACATGGCTTGGCACTGTGGTTTCTTCCAGAGAAGTGGAGGGCATTTGCTTTACCTTGCCACAACCACTTGGGATAGGGTCTGCACCTCAGGAAAACTGTCTCCGTGGGAAGCCGGCTTTTTGCAAAGGGGTCTCAGGGCCGTGTGCCTCGGCTGTCCCTCCGGCTCCCCAAAGCACAGGGACGAGGTGAGGGGCTTAGACCATGCCTGGGCAATGTTGTTTCTTACACCTGGGTGTGTGGCATTTTGTTGAGCTGGCTACCCCCACTTGGGATAGGTGTTCCACAGCAAGCACCTATTGTTCGTCGGAAGCCGTTTTTGCCCCAGGGGTCTCCGGGCTGTGTTCGTTGGGGTTGAACTCCTGCTAGCAAAACCGCCGGGTTGAGGGAAGGGTTCAGACTGTGCCTGGGCCCTGTGGTCTCTTCCAGGTCAGTGTATGGCATTTCCTTCCCCTTGCCCCAGGCACCTGGGAGCATGTCTGCACGTGGAGAAAGACTTTCCCGTGGGAAGCCGGGTTTTGTCAAACGGGTCCCAGTGCTCTGCTCCTCTCTTTTCACTCCTGCTGCCAAAAGCCCAGGGAGGATGGGAGGGCTTAGAACATGGCTTGGCACTGTGGTTTCTTCCAGAGAAGTGCATGGCATTTGCTTTACCTTGCCACAACCACTTGGGATAGGGTCTGCACCTCAGGAAAACTGTCTCCGTGGGAAGCCGGCTTTTTGCAAAGGGGTCTCAGGGCCGTGTGCCTCGGCTGTCCCTCCGGCTCCCCAAAGCACAGGGACGAGGTGAGGGGCTTAGACCATGCCTGGGCAATGTTGTTTCTTACACCTGGGTGTGTGGCATTTTGTTGAGCTGGCTACCCCCACTTGGGATAGTGTTCCACAGCAAGCACCTATTGTTCGTCGGAAGCCGTTTTTGCCCCAGGGGTCTCCGGGCTGTGTTCGTTGTGGTTGAACTCCTGCTAGCAAAACCGCCGGGTTGAGGGAAGGGTTGAGACTGTGCCTGGGCCCTGTGGTCTCTTCCAGGTCAGTGTATGGCATTTCCTTCCCCTTGCCCCAGGCACCTGGGAGCATGTCTGCACGTGGAGAAAGACTTTCCCGTGGGAAGCCGGGTTTTGTCAAACGGGTCCCAGTGCTCTGCTCCTCTCTTTTCACTCCTGCTGCCAGAAGCCCAGGGAGGATGGGAGGGCTTAGAACATGGCTGGGCACTGTGGTTTCTTCCAGAGAAGTGGAGGGCATTTGCTTTACCTTGCCACAACCACTTGGGATAGGGTCTGCACCTCAGGAAAACTGTCTCCGTGGGAAGCCGGCTTTTTGCAAAGGGGTCTCAGGGCCGTGTGCCTCGGCTGTCCCTCCGGCTCCCCAAAGCACAGGGACGAGGTGAGGGGCTTAGACCATGCCTGGGCAATGTTGTTTCTTACACCTGGGTGTGTGGCATTTTGTTGAGCTGGCTACCCCCACTTGGGATAGGTGTTCCACAACAAGCACCTATTGTTCGTCGGAAGCCGTTTTTGCCCCAGGGGTCTCCGGGCTGTGTTCGTTGGGGTTGAACTCCTGCTAGCAAAACCGCCGGGTTGAGGGAAGGGTTCAGACTGTGCCTGGGCCCTGTGGTCTCTTCCAGGTCAGTGTATGGCATTTCCTTCCCCTTGCCACAGGCACCTGGGAGCATGTCTGCACGTGGAGAAAGACTTTCCCGTGGGAAGCCGGGTTTTGTCAAACGGGTCCCAGTGCTCTGCTCCTCTCTTTTCACTCTTGCTGCCAGAAGCCCAGGGAGGATGGGAGGGCTTAGAACATGGCTGGGCACTGTGGTTTCTTCCAGAGAAGTGGAGGGCATTTGCTTTACCTTGCCACAACCACTTGGGATAGGGTCTGCACCTCAGGAAAACTGTCTCCGTGGGAAGCCGGCTTTTTGCAAAGGGGTCTCAGGGCCGTGGGCCTCGGCTGTCCCTCCGGCTCCCCAAAGCACAGGGACGAGGTGAGGGGCTTAGACCATGCCTGGGCAATGTTGTTTCTTACACCTGGGTGTGTGGCATTTTGTTGAGCTGGCGACCCGCATTTGGGATAGGTGTTCCACAGCAAGCACCTATTGTTCGTCGGAAGCCGTTTTTGCCCCAGGGGTCTCCGGGCTGTGTTCTTTGGGGTTGAACTCCTGCTAGCAAAACCGCCGGGTTGAGGGAAGGGTTCAGACTGTGCCTGGGCCCTGTGGTCTCTTCCAGGTCAGTGTATGGCATTTCCTTCCCCTTGCCCCAGGCACCTGGGAGCATGTCTGCATGTGGAGAAAGACTTTCCCGTGGGAAGCCGGGTTTTGTCAAACGGGTCCCAGTGCTCTGCTCCTCTCTTTTCACTCCTGCTGCCAGAAGCCCAGGGAGGATGGGAGGGCTTAGAACATGGCTGGGCACTGTGGTTTCTTCCAGAGAAGTGGAGGGCATTTGCTTTACCTTGCCACAACCACTTGGGATAGGGTCTGCACCTCAGGAAAACTGTCTCCGTGGGAAGCCGGCTTTTTGCAAAGGGGTCTCAGGGCCGTGTGCCTCGGCTGTCCCTCCGGCTCCCCAAATCACAGGGACGAGGTGAGGGGCTTAGACCATGCCTGGGCAATGTTGTTTCTTACACCTGGGTGTGTGGCATTTTATTGAGCTGGCTACCCCCACTTGGGATAGGTGTTCCACAGCAAGCACCTATTGTTCTTCGGAAGCCGTTTTTGCCCCAGGGGTCTCCGGGCTGTGTTCGTTGGGGTTGAACTCCTGCTAGCAAAACCGCCGGGTTGAGGGAAGGGTTCAGACTGTGCCTGGGCCCTGTGGTCTCTTCCAGGTCAGTGTATGGCATTTCCTTCCCCTTGCCCCAGGCACCTGGGAGCATGTCTGCACGTGGAGAAAGACTTTCCCGTGGGAAGCCGGGTTTTGTCAAACGGGTCCCAGTGCTCTGCTCCTCTCTTTTCACTCCTGCTGCCAGAAGCCCAGGGAGGATGGGAGGGCTTAGAACATGGCTGGGCACTGTGGTTTCTTCCAGAGAAGTGGAGGGCATTTGCTTTACCTTGCCACAACCACTTGGGATAGGGTGTGCACCTCAGGAAAACTGTCTCCGTGGGAAGCCGGCTTTTTGCAAAGGGGTCTCAGGGCCGTGTGCCTCGGCTGTCCCTCCGGCTCCCCAAAGCACAGGGACGAGTTGAGGGGCTTAGACCATGCCTGGGCAATGTTGTTTCTTACACCTGGGTGTGTGGCATTTTGTTGAGCTGGCTACCCCCACTTGGGATAGGTGTTCCACAGCAAGCACCTATTGTTCGTCGGAAGCCGTTTTTGCCCCAGGGGTCTCCGGGCTGTGTTCGTTGGGGTTGAACTCCTGCTAGCAAAACCGCCGGGTTGAGGGAAGCGTTCAGACTGTGCCTGGGCCCTGTGGTCTCTTCCAGGTCAGTGGATGGCATTTCCTTCCCCTTGCCCCAGGCACCTGGGAGCATGCCTGCACGTGGAGAAAGACTTCCCCGTGGGAAGCCGGTTTTTGTCAAACGGGTCCCAGTGCTCTGCTCCTCTCTTTTCACTCCTGCTGCCAGAAGCCCAGGGAGGATGGGAGGGCTTAGAACATGGCTGGGCACTGTGGTTTCTTCCAGAGAAGTGGAGGGCATTTGCTTTACCTTGCCACAACCACTTGGGATAGGGTCTGCACCTCAGGAAAACTGTCTCCGTGGGAAGCCGCCTTTTTGCAAAGGGGTCTCAGGGCCGTGTGCCTCGGCTGTCCCTCCGGCTCCCCAAAGCACAGGGACGAGGTGAGGGGCTTAGACCATGCCTGGGCAATGTTGTTTCTTACACCTGGGTGTGTGGCATTTTGTTGAGCTGGCTACCCCCACTTGGGATAGGTGTTCCACAGCAAGCACCTATTGTTTGTCGGAAGCCGTTTTTGCCCCAGGGGTCTCCGGGCTGTGTTCGTTGGGGTTAAACTCCTGCTAGCAAAACCGCCGGGTTGAGGGAAGGGTTCAGACTGTGCCTGGGCCCTGTGGTCTCTTCCAGGTCAGTGGATGGCATTTCCTTCCCCTTGCCCCAGGCACCTGGGAGCATGTCTGCACGTGGAGAAAGACTTTCCCGTGGGAAGCCGGGTTTTGTCAAACGGGTCCCAGTGCTCTGCTCCTCTCTTTTCACTCCTGCTGCCAGAAGCCCAGGGAGGATGGGAGGGCTTAGAACATGGTTGGGCACTGTGGTTTCTTCCAGAGAAGTGGAGGGCATTTGCTTTACCTTGCCACAACCACTTGGGATAGGGTCTGCACCTCAGGAAAACTGTCTCCGTGGGAAGCCGCCTTTTTGCAAAGGGGTCTCAGGGCCGTGTGCCTCGGCTGTCCCTCCGGCTCCCCAAAGCACAGGGACGAGGTGAGGGGCTTAGACCATGCCTGGGCAATGTTGTTTCTTACACCTGGGTGTGTGGCATTTTGTTGAGCTGGCTACCCCCACTTGGGATAGGTGTTCCACAGCAAGCACCTATTGTTCGTCGGAAGCCGTTTTTGCCCCAGGGGTCTCCGGGCTGTGTTCGTTGGGGTTGAACTCCTGCTAGCAAAACCGCCGGGTTGAGGGAAGGGTTCAGACTGTGCCTGGGCCCTGTGGTCTCTTCCAGGTCAGTGTATGGCATTTCCTTCCCCTTGCCCCAGGCACCTGGGAGCATGTCTGCACGTGGAGAAAGACTTTCCCGTGGGAAGCCGGGTTTTGTCAAACGGGTCCCAGTGCTCTGCTCCTCTCTTTTCACTCCTGCTGCCAGAAGCCCAGGGAGGATGGGAGGGCTTAGAACATGGCTGGGCACTGTGGTTTCTTCCAGAGAAGTGGAGGGCATTTGCTTTACCTTGCCACAACCACTTGGGATAGGGTCTGCACCTTATGAAAACTGTCTCCGTGGGAAGCCGGCTTTTTGCAAAGGGGTCTCAGGGCCGTGTGCCTCGGCTGTCCCTCCGGCTCCCCAAAGCACAGGGACGAGGTGAGGGGCTTAGAGCATGCCTGGGCAATGTTGTTTCTTACACCTGGGTGTGTGGCATTTTGTTGAGCTGGCTACCCCCACTTGGGATAGGTGTTCCACAGCAAGCACCTATTGTTCGTCGGAAGCCGTTTTTGCCCCAGGGGTCTCCGGGCTGTGTTCGTTGGGGTTGAACTCCTACTAGCAAAATCGCCGGGTTGAGGGAAGGGTTCAGACTGTGCCTGGGCCCTGTGGTCTCTTCCAGGTCAGTGTATGGCATTTCCTTCCCCTTGCCCCAGGCACCTGGGAGCATGTCTGCACGTGGAGAAAGACTTTCCCGTGGGAAGCCGGGTTTTGTCAAACGGGTCCCAGTGCTCTGCTCCTCTCTTTTCACTCCTGCTGCCAGAAGCCCAGGGAGGATGGGAGGGCTTAGAACATGGCTGGGCACTGTGGTTTCTTCCAGAGAAGTGGAGGGCATTTGCTTTACCTTGCCACAACCACTTGGGATAGGGTCTGCACCTCAGGAAAACTGTCTCCGTGGGAAGCCGGCTTTTTGCAAAGGGGTCTCAGGGCCGTGTGCCTCGGCTGTCCCTCCGGCTCCCCAAAGCACAGGGACGAGGTGAGGGGCTTAGACCATGCCTGGGCAGTGTTGTTTCTTACACCTGGGTGTGTGGCATTTTGTTGAGCTGGCTACCCCCACTTGGGATAGGTGTTCCACAGCAAGCACCTATTGTTCGTCGGAAGCCGTTTTTGCCCCAGGGGTCTCCGGGCTGTGTTCGTTGGGGTTGAACTCCTGCTAGCCAAACCGCCGGGTTGAGGGAAGGGTTCAGACTGTGCCTGGGCCCTGTGGTCTCTTCCAGGTCAGTGTATGGCATTTCCTTCCCCTTGCCCCAGGCACCTGGGAGCATGTCTGCACGTGGAGAAAGACTTTCCCGTGGGAAGCCGGGTTTTGTCAAACGGGTCCCAGTGCTCTGCTCCTCTCTTTTCACTCCTGCTGCCAGAAGCCCAGGGAGGATGGGAGGGCTTAGAACATGGCTGGGCACTGTGGTTTCTTCCAGAGAAGTGGAGGGCATTTGCTTTACCTTGCCACAACCACTTGGGATAGGGTCTGCACCTCAGGAAAACTGTCTCCGTGGGAAGCCGCCTTTTTGCAAAGGGGTCTCAGGGCCGTGTGCCTCGGCTGTCCCTCCGGCTCCCCAAAGCACAGGGACGAGGTGAGGGGCTTAGACCATGCCTGGGCAATGTTGTTTCTTACACCTGGGTGTGTGGCATTTTGTTGAGCTGGCTACCCCCACTTGGGATAGGTGTTCCACAGCAAGCACCTATTGTTTGTCGGAAGCCGTTTTTGCCCCAGGGGTCTCCGGGCTGTGTTCGTTGGGGTTAAACTCCTGCTAGCAAAACCGCCGGGTTGAGGGAAGGGTTCAGACTGTGCCTGGGCCCTGTGGTCTCTTCCAGGTCAGTGGATGGCATTTCCTTCCCCTTGCCCCAGGCACCTGGGAGCATGTCTGCACGTGGAGAAAGACTTTCCCGTGGGAAGCCGGGTTTTGTCAAACGGGTCCCAGTGCTCTGCTCCTCTCTTTTCACTCCTGCTGCCAGAAGCCCAGGGAGGATGGGAGGGCTTAGAACATGGTTGGGCACTGTGGTTTCTTCCAGAGAAGTGGAGGGCATTTGCTTTACCTTGCCACAACCACTTGGGATAGGGTCTGCACCTCAGGAAAACTGTCTCCGTGGGAAGCCGCCTTTTTGCAAAGGGGTCTCAGGGCCGTGTGCCTCGGCTGTCCCTCCGGCTCCCCAAAGCACAGGGACGAGGTGAGGGGCTTAGACCATGCCTGGGCAATGTTGTTTCTTACACCTGGGTGTGTGGCATTTTGTTGAGCTGGCTACCCCCACTTGGGATAGGTGTTCCACAGCAAGCACCTATTGTTCGTCGGAAGCCGTTTTTGCCCCAGGGGTCTCCGGGCTGTGTTCGTTGGGGTTGAACTCCTGCTAGCAAAACCGCCGGGTTGAGGGAAGGGTTCAGACTGTGCCTGGGCCCTGTGGTCTCTTCCAGGTCAGTGTATGGCATTTCCTTCCCCTTGCCCCAGGCACCTGGGAGCATGTCTGCACGTGGAGAAAGACTTTCCCGTGGGAAGCCGGGTTTTGTCAAACGGGTCCCAGTGCTCTGCTCCTCTCTTTTCACTCCTGCTGCCAGAAGCCCAGGGAGGATGGGAGGGCTTAGAACATGGCTGGGCACTGTGGTTTCTTCCAGAGAAGTGGAGGGCATTTGCTTTACCTTGCCACAACCACTTGGGATAGGGTCTGCACCTTATGAAAACTGTCTCCGTGGGAAGCCGGCTTTTTGCAAAGGGGTCTCAGGGCCGTGTGCCTCGGCTGTCCCTCCGGCTCCCCAAAGCACAGGGACGAGGTGAGGGGCTTAGACCATGCCTGGGCAATGTTGTTTCTTACACCTGGGTGTGTGGCATTTTATTGAGCTGGCTACCCCCACTTGGGATAGGTGTTCCACAGCAAGCACCTATTGTTCGTCGGAAGCCGTTTTTGCCCCAGGGGTCTCCGGGCTGTGTTCGTTGGGGTTGAACTCCTGCTAGCAAAATCGCCGGGTTGAGGGAATGGTTCAGACTGTGCCTGGGCCCTGTGGTCTCTTCCAGGTCAGTGTATGGCATTTCCTTCCCCTTGCCCCAGGCACCTGGGAGCATGTCTGCACGTGGAGAAAGACTTTCCCGTGGGAAGCCGGGTTTTGTCAAACGGGTCCCAGTGCTCTGCTCCTCTCTTTTCACTCCTGCTGCCACAAGCCCAGGGAGGATGGGAGGGCTTAGAACATGGCTGGGCACTGTGGTTTCTTCCAGAGAAGTGGAGGGCATTTGCTTTACCTTGCCACAACCACTTGGGATAGGGTGTGCACCTCAGGAAAACTGTCTCCGTGGGAAGCCGGCTTTTTGCAAAGGGGTCTCAGGGCCGTGTGCCTCGGCTGTCCCTCCGGCTCCCCAAAGCACAGGGACGAGGTGAGGGGCTTAGAGCATGCCTGGGCAATGTTGTTTCTTACACCTGGGTGTGTGGCATTTTGTTGAGCTGGCTACCCCCACTTGGGATAGGTGTTCCACAGCAAGCACCTATTGTTCGTCGGAAGCCGTTTTTGCCCCAGGGGTCTCCGGGCTGTGTTCGTTGGGGTTGAACTCCTACTAGCAAAATCGCCGGGTTGAGGGAAGGGTTCAGACTGTGCCTGGGCCCTGTGGTCTCTTCCAGGTCAGTGTATGGCATTTCCTTCCCCTTGCCCCAGGCACCTGGGAGCATGTCTGCACGTGGAGAAAGACTTTCCCGTGGGAAGCCGGGTTTTGTCAAACGGGTCCCAGTGCTCTGCTCCTCTCTTTTCACTCCTGCTGCCAGAAGCCCAGGGAGGATGGGAGGGCTTAGAACATGGCTGGGCACTGTGGTTTCTTCCAGAGAAGTGGAGGGCATTTGCTTTACCTTGCCACAACCACTTGGGATAGGGTCTGCACCTCAGGAAAACTGTCTCCGTGGGAAGCCGGCTTTTTGCAAAGGGGTCTCAGGGCCGTGTGCCTCGGCTGTCCCTCCGGCTCCCCAAAGCACAGGGACGAGGTGAGGGGCTTAGACCATGCCTGGGCAGTGTTGTTTCTTACACCTGGGTGTGTGGCATTTTGTTGAGCTGGCTACCCCCACTTGGGATAGGTGTTCCACAGCAAGCACCTATTGTTCGTCGGAAGCCGTTTTTGCCCCAGGGGTCTCCGGGCTGTGTTCGTTGGGGTTGAACTCCTGCTAGCCAAACCGCCGGGTTGAGGGAAGGGTTCAGACTGTGCCTGGGCCCTGTGGTCTCTTCCAGGTCAGTGTATGGCATTTCCTTCCCCTTGCCCCAGGCACCTGGGAGCATGTCTGCACGTGGAGAAAGACTTTCCCGTGGGAAGCCGGGTTTTGTCAAACGGGTCCCAGTGCTCTGCTCCTCTCTTTTCACTCCTGCTGCCAGAAGCCCAGGGAGGATGGGAGGGCTTAGAACATGGCTGGCCACTGTGGTTTCTTCCAGAGAAGTGGAGGGCATTTGCTTTACCTTGCCACAACCACTTGGGATAGGGTCTGCACCTCAGGAAAACTGTCTCCGTGGGAAGCCGGCTTTTTGCAAAGGGGTCTCAGGGCCGTGGGCCTCGGCTGTCCCTCCGGCTCCCCAAAGCACAGGGACGAGGTGAGGGGCTTAGACCATGCCTGGGCAATGTTGTTTCTTACACCTGGGTGTGTGGCATTTTAGAGCTGGCTACCCCCACTTGGGATAGGTGTTCCACAGCAAGCACCTATTGTTCGTCGGAAGCCGTTTTTGCCCCAGGGGTCTCTGGGCTGTGTTCGTTGGGGTTGAACTCCTGCTAGCAAAACCGCCGGGTTGAGGGAAGGGTTCAGACTGTGCCTGGGCCCTGTGGTCTCTTCCAGGTCAGTGTATGGCATTTCCTTCCCCTTGCCCCAGGCACCTGGGAGCATGTCTGCACGTGGAGAAAGACTTTCCCGTGGGAAGCCGGGTTTTGTCAAACGGGTCCCAGTGCTCTGCTCCTCTCTTTTCACTCCTGCTGCCAGAAGCCCAGGGAGGATGGGAGGGCTTAGAACATGGCTGGGCACTGTGGTTTCTTCCAGAGAAGTGGAGGGCATTTGCTTTACCTTGCCACAACCACTTGGGATAGGGTGTGCACCTCAGGAAAACTGTCTCCGTGGGAAGCCGGCTTTTTGCAAAGGGGTCTCAGGGCCGTGTGCCTCGGCTGTCCCTCCGGCTCCCCAAAGCACAGGGACGAGGTGAGGGGCTTAGACCATGCCTGGGCAATGTTGTTTCTTACACCTGGGTGTGTGGCATTTTGTTGAGCTGGCTACCCCCACTTGGGATAGGTGTTCCACAGCAAGCACCTATTGTTCGTCGGAAGCCGTTTTTGCCCCAGGGGTCTCCGGGCTGTGTTCGTTGGGGTTGAACTCCTGCTAGCAAAACCGCCGGGTTGAGGGAAGCGTTCAGACTGTGCCTGGGCCCTGTGGTCTCTTCCAGGTCAGTGGATGGCATTTCCTTCCCCTTGCCCCAGGCACCTGGGAGCATGCCTGCACGTGGAGAAAGACTTCCCCGTGGGAAGCCGGTTTTTGTCAAACGGGTCCCAGTGCTCTGCTCCTCTCTTTTCACTCCTGCTGCCAGAAGCCCAGGGAGGATGGGAGGGCTTAGAACATGGCTGGGCACTGTGGTTTCTTCCAGAGAAGTGGAGGGCATTTGCTTTACCTTGCCACAACCACTTGGGATAGGGTCTGCACCTCAGGAAAACTGTCTCCGTGGGAAGCCGCCTTTTTGCAAAGGGGTCTCAGGGCCGTGTGCCTCGGCTGTCCCTCCGGCTCCCCAAAGCACAGGGACGAGGTGAGGGGCTTAGACCATGCCTGGGCAATGTTGTTTCTTACACCTGGGTGTGTGGCATTTTGTTGAGCTGGCTACCCCCACTTGGGATAGGTGTTCCACAGCAAGCACCTATTGTTTGTCGGAAGCCGTTTTTGCCCCAGGGGTCTCCGGGCTGTGTTCGTTGGGGTTGAACTCCTGCTAGCAAAACCGCCGGGTTGAGGGAAGGGTTCAGACTGTGCCTGGGCCCTGTGGTCTCTTCCAGGTCAGTGTATGGCATTTCCTTCCCCTTGCCCCAGGCACCTGGGAGCATGTCTGCACGTGGAGAAAGACTTTCCCGTGGGAAGCCGGGTTTTGTCAAACGGGTCCCAGTGCTCTGCTCCTCTCTTTTCACTCCTGCTGCCAGAAGCCCAGGGAGGATGGGAGGGCTTAGAACATGGCTGGGCACTGTGGTTTCTTCCAGAGAAGTGGAGGGCATTTGCTTTACCTTGCCACAACCACTTGGGATAGGGTGTGCACCTCAGGAAAACTGTCTCCGTGGGAAGCCGGCTTTTTGCAAAGGGGTCTCAGGGCCGTGTGCCTCGGCTGTCCCTCCGGCTCCCCAAAGCACAGGGACGAGTTGAGGGGCTTAGACCATGCCTGGGCAATGTTGTTTCTTACACCTGGGTGTGTGGCATTTTGTTGAGCTGGCTACCCCCACTTGGGATAGGTGTTCCACAGCAAGCACCTATTGTTCGTCGGAAGCCGTTTTTGCCCCAGGGGTCTCCGGGCTGTGTTCGTTGGGGTTGAACTCCTGCTAGCAAAACCGCCGGGTTGAGGGAAGCGTTCAGACTGTGCCTGGGCCCTGTGGTCTCTTCCAGGTCAGTGGATGGCATTTCCTTCCCCTTGCCCCAGGCACCTGGGAGCATGCCTGCACGTGGAGAAAGACTTCCCCGTGGGAAGCCGGTTTTTGTCAAACGGGTCCCAGTGCTCTGCTCCTCTCTTTTCACTCCTGCTGCCAGAAGCCCAGGGAGGATGGGAGGGCTTAGAACATGGCTGGGCACTGTGGTTTCTTCCAGAGAAGTGGAGGGCATTTGCTTTACCTTGCCACAACCACTTGGGATAGGGTCTGCACCTCAGGAAAACTGTCTCCGTGGGAAGCCGCCTTTTTGCAAAGGGGTCTCAGGGCCGTGTGCCTCGGCTGTCCCTCCGGCTCCCCAAAGCACAGGGACGAGGTGAGGGGCTTAGACCATGCCTGGGCAATGTTGTTTCTTACACCTGGGTGTGTGGCATTTTGTTGAGCTGGCTACCCCCACTTGGGATAGGTGTTCCACAGCAAGCACCTATTGTTTGTCGGAAGCCGTTTTTGCCCCAGGGGTCTCCGGGCTGTGTTCGTTGGGGTTTAACTCCTGCTAGCAAAACCGCCGGGTTGAGGGAAGGGTTCAGACTGTGCCTGGGCCCTGTGGTCTCTTCCAGGTCAGTGGATGGCATTTCCTTCCCCTTGCCCCAGGCACCTGGGAGCATGTCTGCACGTGGAGAAAGACTTTCCCGTGGGAAGCCGGGTTTTGTCAAACGGGTCCCAGTGCTCTGCTCCTCTCTTTTCACTCCTGCTGCCAGAAGCCCAGGGAGGATGGGAGGGCTTAGAACATGGTTGGGCACTGTGGTTTCTTCCAGAGAAGTGGAGGGCATTTGCTTTACCTTGCCACAACCACTTGGGATAGGGTCTGCACCTCAGGAAAACTGTCTCCGTGGGAAGCCGGCTTTTTGCAAAGGGGTCTCAGGGCCGTGTGCCTCGGCTGTCCCTCCGGCTCCCCAAAGCACAGGGACGAGGTGAGGGGCTTAGACCATGCCTGGGCAATGTTGTTTCTTACACCTGGGTGTGTGGCATTTTGTTGAGCTGGCTACCCCCACTTGGGATAGGTGTTCCACAGCAAGCACCTATTGTTCGTCGGAAGCCGTTTTTGCCCCAGGGGTCTCCGGGCTGTGTTCGTTGGTGTTGAACTCCTGCTAGCAAAACCGCCGGGTTGAGGGAAGGGTTCAGACTGTGCCTGGGCCCTGTGGTCTCTTCCAGGTCAGTGTATGGCATTTCCTTCCCCTTGCCCCAGGCACCTGGGAGCATGTCTGCACGTGGAGAAAGACTTTCCCGTGGGAAGCCGGGTTTTGTCAAACGGGTCCCAGTGCTCTGCTCCTCTCTTTTCACTCCTGCTGCCAGAAGCCCAGGGAGGATGGGAGGGCTTAGAACATGGCTGGGCACTGTGGTTTCTTCCAGAGAAGTGGAGGGCATTTGCTTTACCTTGCCACAACCACTTGGGATAGGGTCTGCACCTTATGAAAACTGTCTCCGTGGGAAGCCGGCTTTTTGCAAAGGGGTCTCAGGGCCGTGTGCCTCGGCTGTCCCTCCGGCTCCCCAAAGCACAGGGACGAGGTGAGGGGCTTAGACCATGCCTGGGCAATGTTGTTTCTTACACCTGGGTGTGTGGCATTTTATTGAGCTGGCTACCCCCACTTGGGATAGGTGTTCCACAGCAAGCACCTATTGTTCGTCGGAAGCCGTTTTTGCCCCAGGGGTCTCCGGGCTGTGTTCGTTGGGGTTGAACTCCTGCTAGCAAAATCGCCGGGTTGAGGGAATGGTTCAGACTGTGCCTGGGCCCTGTGGTCTCTTCCAGGTCAGTGTATGGCATTTCCTTCCCCTTGCCCCAGGCACCTGGGAGCATGTCTGCACGTGGAGA
Organism: Ursus arctos; assembly: GCF_023065955.2. Lineage (NCBI taxonomy): Eukaryota > Metazoa > Chordata > Mammalia > Carnivora > Ursidae > Ursus > Ursus arctos. The sequence goes on along the minus strand of NW_026622763.1, from coordinate 527,056 downwards.
AAGACTTTCCCGTGGGAAGCCGGGTTTTGTCAAACGGGTCCCAGTGCTCTGCTCCTCTCTTTTCACTCCTGCTGCCACAAGCCCAGGGAGGATGGGAGGGCTTAGAACATGGCTGGGCACTGTGGTTTCTTCCAGAGAAGTGGAGGGCATTTGCTTTACCTTGCCACAACCACTTGGGATAGGGTGTGCACCTCAGGAAAACTGTCTCCGTGGGAAGCCGGCTTTTTGCAAAGGGGTCTCAGGGCCGTGTGCCTCGGCTGTCCCTCCGGCTCCCCAAAGCACAGGGACGAGGTGAGGGGCTTAGAGCATGCCTGGGCAATGTTGTTTCTTACACCTGGGTGTGTGGCATTTTGTTGAGCTGGCTACCCCCACTTGGGATAGGTGTTCCACAGCAAGCACCTATTGTTCGTCGGAAGCCGTTTTTGCCCCAGGGGTCTCCGGGCTGTGTTCGTTGGGGTTGAACTCCTACTAGCAAAATCGCCGGGTTGAGGGAAGGGTTCAGACTGTGCCTGGGCCCTGTGGTCTCTTCCAGGTCAGTGTATGGCATTTCCTTCCCCTTGCCCCAGGCACCTGGGAGCATGTCTGCACGTGGAGAAAGACTTTCCCGTGGGAAGCCGGGTTTTGTCAAACGGGTCCCAGTGCTCTGCTCCTCTCTTTTCACTCCTGCTGCCAGAAGCCCAGGGAGGATGGGAGGGCTTAGAACATGGCTGGGCACTGTGGTTTCTTCCAGAGAAGTGGAGGGCATTTGCTTTACCTTGCCACAACCACTTGGGATAGGGTCTGCACCTCAGGAAAACTGTCTCCGTGGGAAGCCGGCTTTTTGCAAAGGGGTCTCAGGGCCGTGTGCCTCGGCTGTCCCTCCGGCTCCCCAAAGCACAGGGACGAGGTGAGGGGCTTAGACCATGCCTGGGCAGTGTTGTTTCTTACACCTGGGTGTGTGGCATTTTGTTGAGCTGGCTACCCCCACTTGGGATAGGTGTTCCACAGCAAGCACCTATTGTTCGTCGGAAGCCGTTTTTGCCCCAGGGGTCTCCGGGCTGTGTTCGTTGGGGTTGAACTCCTGCTAGCAAAACCGCCGGGTTGAGGGAAGGGTTCAGACTGTGCCTGGACCCTGTGGTCTCTTCCAGGTCAGTGTATGGCATTTCCTTCCCCTTGCCCCAGGCACCTGGGAGCATGTCTGCACGTGGAGAAAGACTTTCCCGTGGGAAGCCGGGTTTTGTCAAACGGGTCCCAGTGCTCTGCTCCTCTCTTTTCACTCCTGCTGCCACAAGCCCAGGGAGGATGGGAGGGCTTAGAACATGGCTGGGCACTGTGGTTTCTTCCAGAGAAGTGGAGGGCATTTGCTTTACCTTGCCACAACCACTTGGGATAGGGTGTGCACCTCAGGAAAACTGTCTCCGTGGGAAGCCGGCTTTTTGCAAAGGGGTCTCAGGGCCGTGTGCCTCGGCTGTCCCTCCGGCTCCCCAAAGCACAGGGACGAGGTGAGGGGCTTAGACCATGCCTGGGCAATGTTGTTTCTTACACCTGGGTGTGTGGCATTTTGTTGAGCTGGCTACCCCCACTTGGGATAGGTGTTCCACAGCAAGCACCTATTGTTCGTCGGAAGCCGTTTTTGCCCCAGGGGTCTCCGGGCTGTGTTCGTTGGGGTTGAACTCCTGCTAGCAAAACCGACGGGTTGAGGGAAGCGTTCAGACTGTGCCTGGGCCCTGTGGTCTCTTCCAGGTCAGTGGATGGCATTTCCTTCCCCTTGCCCCAGACACCTGGGAGCATGCCTGCACGTGGAGAAAGACTTCCCCGTGGGAAGCCGGTTTTTGTCAAACGGGTCCCAGTGCTCTGCTCCTCTCTTTTCACTCCTGCTGCCAGAAGCCCAGGGAGGATGGGAGGGCTTAGAACATGGCTGGGCACTGTGGTTTCTTCCAGAGAAGTGGAGGGCATTTGCTTTACCTTGCCACAACCACTTGGGATAGGGTCTGCACCTCAGGAAAACTGTCTCCGTGGGAAGCCGGCTTTTTGCAAAGGGGTCTCAGGGCCGTGTGCCTCGGCTGTCCCTCCGGCTCCCCAAAGCACAGGGACGAGGTGAGGGGCTTAGACCATGCCTGGGCAATGTTGTTTCTTACACCTGGGTGTGTGGCATTTTGTTGAGCTGGCTACCCCCCTTGGGATAGGTGTTCCACAGCAAGCACCTTTTGTTCGTCGGAAGCCTTTTTTGCCTCAGGGGTCTCCGGGCTGTGTTCGTTGGGGTTGAACTCCTGCTAGCAAAACCGCCGGGTTGAGGGAAGTGTTCAGACTGTGCCTGGGCTCTGTGGTCTCTTCCAGGTCAATGTATGGCATTTCCTTCCCCTTGCCCCAGGCACCTGGGAGCATGTCTGCACGTGGAGAAAGACATTCCCGTGGGAAGCCGGGTTTTGTCAAACGGGTCCCAGTGCTCTGCTCCTCTCTTTTCACTCCTGCTGCCAGAAGCCCAGGGAGGATGGGAGGGCTTAGAACATGGCTGGGCTCTGTGGTTTCTTCCAGAGAAGTGGAGGGCATTTGCTTTACCTTGCCACAACCACTTGGGATAGGGTCTGCACCTCAGGAAAACTGTCTCCGTGGGAAGCCGGCTTTTTGCAAAGGGGTCTCAGGGCCGTGTGCCTCGGCTGTCCCTCCGGCTCCCCAAAGCACAGGGACGAGGTGAGGGGCTTAGAGCATGCCTGGGCAATGTTGTTTCTTACACCTGGGTGTGTGGCATTTTGTTGAGCTGGCTACCCCCACTTGGGATAGGTGTTCCACAGCAAGCACCTATTGTTCGTCGGAAGCCGTTTTTGCCCCAGGGGTCTCCGGGCTGTGTTCGTTGGGGTTGAACTCCTACTAGCAAAATCGCCGGGTTGAGGGAAGGGTTCAGACTGTGCCTGGGCCCTGTGGTCTCTTCCAGGTCAGTGTATGGCATTTCCTTCCCCTTGCCCCAGGCACCTGGGAGCATGTCTGCACGTGGAGAAAGACTTTCCCGTGGGAAGCCGGGTTTTGTCAAACGGGTCCCAGTGCTCTGCTCCTCTCTTTTCACTCCTGCTGCCAGAAGCCCAGGGAGGATGGGAGGGCTTAGAACATGGCTGGGCACTGTGGTTTCTTCCAGAGAAGTGGAGGGCATTTGCTTTACCTTGCCACAACCACTTGGGATAGGGTCTGCACCTCAGGAAAACTGTCTCCGTGGGAAGCCGGCTTTTTGCAAAGGGGTCTCAGGGCCGTGTGCCTCGGCTGTCCCTCCGGCTCCCCAAAGCACAGGGACGAGGTGAGGGGCTTAGACCATGCCTGGGCAGTGTTGTTTCTTACACCTGGGTGTGTGGCATTTTGTTGAGCTGGCTACCCCCACTTGGGATAGGTGTTCCACAGCAAGCACCTATTGTTCGTCGGAAGCCGTTTTTGCCCCAGGGGTCTCCGGGTTGTGTTCGTTGGGGTTGAACTCCTGCTAGCAAAACCGCCGGGTTGAGGGAAGGGTTCAGACTGTGCCTGGACCCTGTGGTCTCTTCCAGGTCAGTGTATGGCATTTCCTTCCCCTTGCCCCAGGCACCTGGGAGCATGTCTGCACGTGGAGAAAGACTTTCCCGTGGGAAGCCGGGTTTTGTCAAACGGGTCCCAGTGCTCTGCTCCTCTCTTTTCACTCCTGCTGCCACAAGCCCAGGGAGGATGGGAGGGCTTAGAACATGGCTGGGCACTGTGGTTTCTTCCAGAGAAGTGGAGGGCATTTGCTTTACCTTGCCACAACCACTTGGGATAGGGTGTGCACCTCAGGAAAACTGTCTCCGTGGGAAGCCGGCTTTTTGCAAAGGGGTCTCAGGGCCGTGTGCCTCGGCTGTCCCTCCGGCTCCCCAAAGCACAGGGACGAGGTGAGGGGCTTAGACCATGCCTGGGCAATGTTGTTTCTTACACCTGGGTGTGTGGCATTTTGTTGAGCTGGCTACCCCCACTTGGGATAGGTGTTCCACAGCAAGCACCTATTGTTCGTCGGAAGCCGTTTTTGCCCCAGGGGTCTCCGGGCTGTGTTCGTTGGGGTTGAACTCCTGCTAGCAAAACCGCCGGGTTGAGGGAAGCGTTCAGACTGTGCCTGGGCCCTGTGGTCTCTTCCAGGTCAGTGGATGGCATTTCCTTCCCCTTGCCCCAGACACCTGGGAGCATGCCTGCACGTGGAGAAAGACTTCCCCGTGGGAAGCCGGTTTTTGTCAAACGGGTCCCAGTGCTCTGCTCCTCTCTTTTCACTCCTGCTGCCAGAAGCCCAGGGAGGATGGGAGGGCTTAGAACATGGCTGGGCACTGTGGTTTCTTCCAGAGAAGTGGAGGGCATTTGCTTTACCTTGCCACAACCACTTGGGATAGGGTCTGCACCTCAGGAAAACTGTCTCCGTGGGAAGCCGGCTTTTTGCAAAGGGGTCTCAGGGCCGTGTGCCTCGGCTGTCCCTCCGGCTCCCCAAAGCACAGGGACGAGTTGAGGGGCTTAGACCATGCCTGGGCAATGTTGTTTCTTACACCTGGGTGTGTGGCATTTTGTTGAGCTGGCTACCCCCACTTGGGATAGGTGTTCCACAGCAAGCACCTTTTGTTCGTCGGAAGCCGTTTTTGCCTCAGGGGTCTCCGGGCTGTGTTCGTTGGGGTTGAACTCCTGCTAGCAAAACCGCCGGGTTGAGGGAAGTGTTCAGACTGTGCCTGGGCTCTGTGGTCTCTTCCAGGTCAATGTATGGCATTTCCTTCCCCTTGCCCCAGGCACCTGGGAGCATGTCTGCACGTGGAGAAAGACATTCCCGTGGGAAGCCGGGTTTTGTCAAACGGGTCCCAGTGCTCTGCTCCTCTCTTTTCACTCCTGCTGCCAGAAGCCCAGGGAGGATGGGAGGGCTTAGAACATGGCTGGGCACTGTGGTTTCTTCCAGAGAAGTGGAGGGCATTTGCTTTACCTTGCCACAACCACTTGGGATAGGGTCTGCACCTCAGGAAAACTGTCTCCGTGGGAAGCCGGCTTTTTGCAAAGGGGTCTCAGGGCCGTGTGCCTCGGCTGTCCCTCCGGCTCCCCAAAGCACAGGGACGAGGTGAGGGGCTTAGACCATGCCTGGGCAATGTTGTTTCTTACACCTGGGTGTGTGGCATTTTGTTGAGCTGGCTACCCCCACTTGGGATAGGTGTTCCACAGCAAGCACCTATTGTTCGTCGGAAGCCGTTTTTGCCCCAGGGGTCTCCGGGCTGTGTTCGTTGGGGTTGAACTCCTGCTAGCAAAATCGCCGGGTTGAGGGAATGGTTCAGACTGTGCCTGGGCCCTGTGGTCTCTTCCAGGTCAGTGTATGGCATTTCCTTCCCCTTGCCCCAGGCACCTGGGAGCATGTCTGCACGTGGAGAAAGACTTTCCCGTGGGAAGCCGGGTTTTGTCAAACGGGTCCCAGTGCTCTGCTCCTCTCTTTTCACTCCTGCTGCCAAAAGCCCAGGGAGGATGGGAGGGCTTAGAACATGGCTGGGCACTGTGGTTTCTTCCAGAGAAGTGGAGGGCATTTGCTTTACCTTGCCACAACCACTTGGGATAGGGTGTGCACCTCAGGAAAACTGTCTCCGTGGGAAGCCGGCTTTTTGCAAAGGGGTCTCAGGGCCGTGTGCCTCGGCTGTCCCTCCGGCTCCCCAAAGCACAGGGACGAGGTGAGGGGCTTAGACCATGCCTGGGCAATGTTGTTTCTTACACCTGGGTGTGTGGCATTTTGTTGAGCTGGCTACCCCCACTTGGGATAGGTGTTCCACAGCAAGCACCTATTGTTCGTCGGAAGCCGTTTTTGCCCCAGGGGTCTCCGGGCTGTGTTCGTTGGGGTTGAACTCCTGCTAGCAAAACCGCCGGGTTGAGGGAAGCGTTCAGACTGTGCCTGGGCCCTGTGGTCTCTTCCAGGTCAGTGGATGGCATTTCCTTCCCCTTGCCCCAGACACCTGGGAGCATGCCTGCACGTGGAGAAAGACTTCCCCGTGGGAAGCCGGTTTTTGTCAAACGGGTCCCAGTGCTCTGCTCCTCTCTTTTCACTCCTGCTGCCAGAAGCCCAGGGAGGATGGGAGGGCTTAGAACATGGCTGGGCACTGTGGTTTCTTCCAGAGAAGTGGAGGGCATTTGCTTTACCTTGCCACAACCACTTGGGATAGGGTCTGCACCTCAGGAAAACTGTCTCCGTGGGAAGCCGGCTTTTTGCAAAGGGGTCTCAGGGCCGTGTGCCTCGGCTGTCCCTCCGGCTCCCCAAAGCACAGGGACGAGGTGAGGGGCTTAGACCATGCCTGGGCAATGTTGTTTCTTACACCTGGGTGTGTGGCATTTTGTTGAGCTGGCTACCCCCACTTGGGATAGGTGTTCCACAGCAAGCACCTATTGTTTGTCGGAAGCCGTTTTTGCCCCAGGGGTCTCCGGGCTGTGTTCGTTGGGGTTGAACTCTGCTAGCAAAACCGCCGGGTTGAGGGAAGGGTTCAGACTGTGCCTGGGCCCTGTGGTCTCTTCCAGGTCAGTGGATGGCATTTCCTTCCCCTTGCCCCAGGCACCTGGGAGCATGTCTGCACGTGGAGAAAGACTTTCCCGTGGGAAGCCGGGTTTTGTCAAACGGGTCCCAGTGCTCTGCTCCTCTCTTTTCACTCCTGCTGCCAGAAGCCCAGGGAGGATGGGAGGGCTTAGAACATGGCTGGGCACTGTGGTTTCTTCCAGGGAAGTGGAGGGCATTTGCTTTACCTTGCCACAACCACTTGGGATAGGGTGTGCACCTCAGGAAAACTGTCTCCGTGGGAAGCCGGCTTTTTGCAAAGGGGTCTCAGGGCCGTGTGCCTCGGCTGTCCCTCCGGCTCCCCAAAGCACAGGGACGAGGTGAGGGGCTTAGACCATGCCTGGGCAATGTTGTTTCTTACACCTGGGTGTGTGGCATTTTGTTGAGCTGGCTACCCCCACTTGGGATAGGTGTTCCACAGCAAGCACCTATTGTTCGTCGGAAGCCGTTTTTGCCCCAGGGGTCTCCGGGCTGTGTTCGTTGGGTTTGAACTCCTGCTAGCAAAACCGCCGGGTTGAGGGAAGGGTTCAGACTGTGCCTGGGCCCTGTGGTCTCTTCCAGGTCAGTGTATGGCATTTCCTTCCCCTTGCCCCAGGCACCTGGGAGCATGTCTGCACGTGGAGAAAGACTTTCCCGTGGGAAGCCGGGTTTTGTCAAACGGGTCCCAGTGCTCTGCTCCTCTCTTTTCACTCCTGCTGCCAGAAGCCCAGGGAGGATGGGAGGGCTTAGAACATGGCTGGGCACTGTGGTTTCTTCCAGAGAAGTGGAGGGCATTTGCTTTACCTTGCCACAACCACTTGGGATAGGGTCTGCACCTCAGGAAAACTGTCTCCGTGGGAAGCCGGCTTTTTGCAAAGGGGTCTCAGGGCCGTGTGCCTCGGCTGTCCCTCCGGCTCCCCAAAGCACAGGGACGAGGTGAGGGGCTTAGACCATGCCTGGGCAATGTTGTTTCTTACACCTGGGTGTGTGGCATTTTGTTGAGCTGGCTACCCCCACTTGGGATAGGTGTTCCACAGCAAGCACCTTTTGTTCGTCGGAAGCCGTTTTTGCCTCAGGGGTCTCCGGGCTGTGTTCGTTGGGGTTGAACTCCTGCTAGCAAAACCGCCGGGTTGAGGGAAGTGTTCAGACTGTGCCTGGACTCTGTGGTCTCTTCCAGGTCAATGTATGGCATTTCCTTCCCCTTGCCCCAGGCACCTGGGAGCATGTCTGCACGTGGAGAAAGACATTCCCGTGGGAAGCCGGGTTTTGTCAAACGGGTCCCAGTGCTCTGCTCCTCTCTTTTCACTCCTGCTGCCAGAAGCCCAGGGAGGATGGGAGGGCTTAGAACATGGCTGGGCACTGTGGTTTCTTCCAGAGAAGTGGAGGGCATTTGCTTTACCTTGCCACAACCACTTGGGATAGGGTCTGAACCTCAGGAAAACTGTCTCCGTGGGAAGCCGGCTTTTTGCAAAGGGGTCTCAGGGCCGTGTGCCTCGGCTGTCCCTCCGGCTCCCCAAAGCACAGGGACGAGGTGAGGGGCTTAGACCATGCCTGGGCAATGTTGTTTCTTACACCTGGGTGTGTGGCATTTTGTTGAGCTGGCTACCCCCACTTGGGATAGGTGTTCCACAGCAAGCACCTATTGTTCGTCGGAAGCCGTTTTTGCCCCAGGGGTCTCCGGGCTGTGTTCGTTGGGGTTGAACTCCTGCTAGCAAAACCGCCGGGTTGAGGGAAGGGTTCAGACTGTGCCTGGGCCCTGTGGTCTATTCCAGGTTAGTGTATGGCATTTCCTTCCCCTTGCCCCAGGCACCTGGGAGCATGTCTGCACGTGGAGAAAGACTTTCCCGTGGGAAGCCGGGTTTTGTCAAACGGGTCCCAGTGCTCTGCTCCTCTCTTTTCACTCCTGCTGCCAGAAGCCCAGGGAGGATGGGAGGGCTTAGAACATGGCTGGGCACTGTGGTTTCTTCCAGCGAAGTGGAGGGCATTTGCTTTACCTTGCCACAACCACTTGGGATATGGTCTGCACCTCAGGAAAACTGTCTCCGTGGGAAGCCGGCTTTTTGCAAAGGGGTCTCAGGGCCGTGTGCCTCGGCTGTCCCTCCGGCTCCCCAAAGCACAGGGACGAGGTGAGGGGCTTAGACCATGCCTGGGCAATGTTGTTTCTTACACCTGGGTGTGTGGCATTTTGTTGAGCTGGCTACCCCCACTTGGGATAGGTGTTCCACAGCAAGCACCTATTGTTCGTCGGAAGCCGTTTTTGCCCCAGGGGTCTCCGGGCTGTGTTCGTTGGGTTTGAACTCCTGCTAGCAAAACCGCCGGGTTGAGGGAAGGGTTCAGACTGTGCCTGGGCCCTGTGGTCTCTTCCAGGTCAGTGTATGGCATTTCCTTCCCCTTGCCCCAGGCACCTGGGAGCATGTCTGCACGTGGAGAAAGACTTTCCCGTGGGAAGCCGGGTTTTGTCAAACGGGTCCCAGTGCTCTGCTCCTCTCTTTTCACTCCTGCTGCCAGAAGCCCAGGGAGGATGGGAGGGCTTAGAACATGGCTGGGCACTGTGGTTTCTTCCAGAGAAGTGGAGGGCATTTGCTTTACCTTGCCACAACCACTTGGGATAGGGTCTGCACCTCAGGAAAACTGTCTCCGTGGGAAGCCGGCTTTTTGCAAAGGGGTCTCAGGGCCGTGTGCCTCGGCTGTCCCTCCGGCTCCCCAAAGCACAGGGACGAGGTGAGGGGCTTAGACCATGCCTGGGCAATGTTGTTTCTTACACCTGGGTGTGTGGCATTTTGTTGAGCTGGCTACCCCCACTTGGGATAGGTGTTCCACAGCAAGCACCTTTTGTTCGTCGGAAGCCGTTTTTGCCTCAGGGGTCTCCGGGCTGTGTTCGTTGGGGTTGAACTCCTGCTAGCAAAACCGCCGGGTTGAGGGAAGTGTTCAGACTGTGCCTGGACTCTGTGGTCTCTTCCAGGTCATTGTATGGCATTTCCTTCCCCTTGCCCCAGGCACCTGGGAGCATGTCTGCACGTGGAGAAAGACATTCCCGTGGGAAGCCGGGTTTTGTCAAACGGGTCCCAGTGCTCTGCTCCTCTCTTTTCACTCCTGCTGCCAGAAGCCCAGGGAGGATGGGAGGGCTTAGAACATGGCTGGGCACTGTGGTTTCTTCCAGAGAAGTGGAGGGCATTTGCTTTACCTTGCCACAACCACTTGGGATAGGGTCTGCACCTCAGGAAAACTGTCTCCGTGGGAAGCCGGCTTTTTGCAAAGGGGTCTCAGGGCCGTGTGCCTCGGCTGTCCCTCCGGCTCCCCAAAGCACAGGGACGAGGTGAGGGGCTTAGACCATGCCTGGGCAATGTTGTTTCTTACACCTGGGTGTGTGGCATTTTGTTGAGCTGGCTACCCCCACTTGGGATAGGTGTTCCACAGCAAGCACCTATTGTTCGTCGGAAGCCGTTTTTGCCCCAGGGGTCTCCGGGCTGTGTTCGTTGGGGTTGAACTCCTGCTAGCAAAATCGCCGGGTTGAGGGAATGGTTCAGACTGTGCCTGGGCCCTGTGGTCTCTTCCAGGTCAGTGTATGGCATTTCCTTCCCCTTGCCCCAGGCACCTGGGAGCATGTCTGCACGTGGAGAAAGACTTTCCCGTGGGAAGCCGGGTTTTGTCAAACGGGTCCCAGTGCTCTGCTCCTCTCTTTTCACTCCTGCTGCCAGAAGCCCAGGGAGGATGGGAGGGCTTAGAACATGGCTGGGCACTGTGGTTTCTTCCAGAGAAGTGGAGGGCATTTGCTTTACCTTGCCACAACCACTTGGGATAGGGTCTGCACCTCAGGAAAACTGTCTCCGTGGGAAGCCGGCTTTTTGCAAAGGGGTCTCAGGGCCGTGTGCCTCGGCTGTCCCTCCGGCTCCCCAAAGCACAGGGACGAGGTGAGGGGCTTAGACCATGCCTGGGCAATGTTGTTTCTTACACCTGGTTGTGTGGCATTTTGTTGAGCTGGCTACCCCCACTTGGGATAGGTGTTCCACAGCAAGCACCTATTGTTCGTCGGAAGCCGTTTTTGCCCCAGGGGTCTCCGGGCTGTGTTCGTTGGGTTTGAACTCCTGCTAGCAAAACCGCCGGGTTGAGGGAAGGGTTCAGACTGTGCCTGGGCCCTGTGGTCTCTTCCAGGTCAGTGTATGGCATTTCCTTCCCCTTGCCCCAGGCACCTGGGAGCATGTCTGCACGTGGAGAAAGACTTTCCCGTGGGAAGCCGGGTTTTGTCAAACGGGTCCCAGTGCTCTGCTCCTCTCTTTTCACTCCTGCTGCCAGAAGCCCAGGGAGGATGGGAGGGCTTAGAACATGGCTGGGCACTGTGGTTTCTTCCAGAGAAGTGGAGGGCATTTGCTTTACCTTGCCACAACCACTTGGGATAGGGTCTGCACCTTATGAAAACTGTCTCCGTGGGAAGCCGGCTTTTTGCAAAGGGGTCTCAGGGCCGTGTGCCTCGGCTGTCCCTCCGGCTCCCCAAAGCACAGGGACGAGGTGAGGGGCTTAGACCATGCCTGGGCAATGTTGTTTCTTACACCTGGGTGTGTGGCATTTTATTGAGCTGGCTACCCCCACTTGGGATAGGTGTTCCACAGCAAGCACCTATTGTTCGTCGGAAGCCGTTTTTGCCCCAGGGGTCTCCGGGCTGTGTTCGTTGGGGTTGAACTCCTGCTAGCAAAATCGCCGGGTTGAGGGAATGGTTCAGACTGTGCCTGGGCCCTGTGGTCTCTTCCAGGTCAGTGTATGGCATTTCCTTCCCCTTGCCCCAGGCACCTGGGAGCATGTCTGCACGTGGAGAAAGACTTTCCCGTGGGAAGCCGGGTTTTGTCAAACGGGTCCCAGTGCTCTGCTCCTCTCTTTTCACTCCTGCTGCCACAAGCCCAGGGAGGATGGGAGGGCTTAGAACATGGCTGGGCACTGTGGTTTCTTCCAGAGAAGTGGAGGGCATTTGCTTTACCTTGCCACAACCACTTGGGATAGGGTGTGCACCTCAGGAAAACTGTCTCCGTGGGAAGCCGGCTTTTTGCAAAGGGGTCTCAGGGCCGTGTGCCTCGGCTGTCCCTCCGGCTCCCCAAAGCACAGGGACGAGGTGAGGGGCTTAGAGCATGCCTGGGCAATGTTGTTTCTTACACCTGGGTGTGTGGCATTTTGTTGAGCTGGCTACCCCCACTTGGGATAGGTGTTCCACAGCAAGCACCTATTGTTCGTCGGAAGCCGTTTTTGCCCCAGGGGTCTCCGGGCTGTGTTCGTTGGGGTTGAACTCCTGCTAGCAAAACCGCCGGGTTGAGGGAAGCGTTCAGACTGTGCCTGGGCCCTGTGGTCTCTTCCAGGTCAGTGGATGGCATTTCCTTCCCCTTGCCCCAGACACCTGGGAGCATGCCTGCACGTGGAGAAAGACTTCCCCGTGGGAAGCCGGTTTTTGTCAAACGGGTCCCAGTGCTCTGCTCCTCTCTTTTCACTCCTGCTGCCAGAAGCCCAGGGAGGATGGGAGGGCTTAGAACATGGCTGGGCACTGTGGTTTCTTCCAGAGAAGTGGAGGGCATTTGCTTTACCTTGCCACAACCACTTGGGATAGGGTCTGCACCTCAGGAAAACTGTCTCCGTGGGAAGCCGGCTTTTTGCAAAGGGGTCTCATGGCCGTGTGCCTCGGCTGTCCCTCCGGCTCCCCAAAGCACAGGGACGAGGTGAGGGGCTTAGACCATGCCTGGGCAATGTTGTTTCTTACACCTGGGTGTGTGGCATTTTGTTGAGCTGGCTACCCCCACTTGGGATAGGTATTCCACAGCAAGCACCTTTTGTTCGTCGGAAGCCGTTTTTGCCTCAGGGGTCTCCGGGCTGTGTTCGTTGGGGTTGAACTCCTGCTAGCAAAACCGCCGGGTTGAGGGAAGTGTTCAGACTGTGCCTGGGCTCTGTGGTCTCTTCCAGGTCAATGTATGGCATTTCCTTCCCCTTGCCCCAGGCACCTGGGAGCATGTCTGCACGTGGAGAAAGACATTCCCGTGGGAAGCCGGGTTTTATCAAACGGGTCCCAGTGCTCTGCTCCTCTCTTTTCACTCCTGCTGCCAGAAGCCCAGGGAGGATGGGAGGGCTTAGAACATGGCTGGGCACTGTGGTTTCTTCCAGAGAAGTGGAGGGCATTTGCTTTACCTTGCCACAACCACTTGGGATAGGGTCTGCACCTCAGGAAAACTGTCTCCGTGGGAAGCCGGCTTTTTGCAAAGGGGTCTCAGGGCCGTGTGCCTCGGCTGTCCCTCCGGCTCCCCAAAGCACAGGGACGAGGTGAGGGGCTTAGACCATGCCTGGGCAATGTTGTTTCTTACACCTGGGTGTGTGGCATTTTGTTGAGCTGGCTACCCCCACTTGGGATAGGTGTTCCACAGCAAGCACCTATTGTTCGTCGGAAGCCGTTTTTGCCCCAGGGGTCTCCGGGCTGTGTTCTTTGGGGTTGAACTCCTGCTAGCAAAACCGCCGGGTTGAGGGAAGGGTTCAGACTGTGCCTGGGCCCTGTGGTCTCTTCCAGGTCAGTGTATGGCATTTCCTTCCCCTTGCCCCAGGCACCTGGGAGAATGTCTGCACGTGGAGAAAGACTTTCCCGTGGGAAGCCGGGTTTTGTCAAACGGGTCCCAGTGCTCTGCTCCTCTCTTTTCACTCCTGCTGCCAGAAGCCCAGGGAGGATGGGAGGGCTTAGAACATGGCTGGGCACTGTGGTTTCTTCCAGAGAAGTGGAGGGCATTTGCTTTACCTTGACACAACCACTTGGGATAGGGTCTGCACCTCAGGAAAACTGTCTCCGTGGGAAGCCGGCTTTTTGCAAAGGGGTCTCAGGGCCGTGTGCCTCGGCTGTCCCTCCGGCTCCCCAAAGCACAGGGACGAGGTGAGGGGCTTAGACCATGCCTGGGCAATGTTGTTTCTTACACCTGGGTGTGTGGCATTTTGTTGAGCTGGCTACCCCCACTTGGGATAGTGTTCCACAGCAAGCACCTATTGTTCGTCGGAAGCCGTTTTTGCCCCAGGGGTCTCCGGGCTGTGTTCGTTGTGGTTGAACTCCTGCTAGCAAAACCGCCGGGTTGAGGGAAGGGTTCAGACTGTGCCTGGGCCCTGTGGTCTCTTCCAGGTCAGTGTATGGCATTTCCTTCCCCTTGCCACAGGCACCTGGGAGCATGTCTGCATGTGGAGAAAGACTTTCCCGTGGGAAGCCGGGTTTTGTCAAACGGGTCCCAGTGCTCTGCTCCTCTCTTTTCACTCCTGCTGCCAGAAGCCCAGGGAGGATGGGAGGGCTTAGAACATGGCTGGGCACTGTGGTTTCTTCCAGAGAAGTGGAGGGCATTTGCTTTACCTTGCCACAACCACTTGGGATAGGGTCTGCACCTCAGGAAAACTGTCTCCGTGAGAAGCCGGGTTTTTGCAAAGGGGTCTCAGGGCCGTGTGCCTCGGCTGTCCCTCCGGCTCCCCAAAGCACAGGGACGAGGTGAGGGGCTTAGACCATGCCTGGGCAATGTTGTTTCTTACACCTGGGTGTGTGGCATTTTGTTGAGCTGGCTACCCCCACTTGGGATAGGTGTTCCACAGCAAGCACCTTTTGTTCGTCGGAAGCCGTTTTTGCCTCAGGGGTCTCCGGGCTGTGTTCGTTGGGGTTGAACTCCTGCTAGCAAAACCGCCGGGTTGAGGGAAGTGTTCAGACTGTGCCTGGACTCTGTGGTCTCTTCCAGGTCAATGTATGGCATTTCCTTCCCCTTGCCCCAGGCACCTGGGAGCATGTCTGCACGTGGAGAAAGACATTCCCGTGGGAAGCCGGGTTTTGTCAAACGGGTCCCAGTGCTCTGCTCCTCTCTTTTCACTCCTGCTGCCAGAAGCCCAGGGAGGATGGGAGGGCTTAGAACATGGCTGGGCACTGTGGTTTCTTCCAGAGAAGTGGAGGGCATTTGCTTTACCTTGCCACAACCACTTGGGATAGGGTCTGAACCTCAGGAAAACTGTCTCCGTGGGAAGCCGGCTTTTTGCAAAGGGGTCTCAGGGCCGTGTGCCTCGGCTGTCCCTCCGGCTCCCCAAAGCACAGGGACGAGGTGAGGGGCTTAGACCATGCCTGGGCAATGTTGTTTCTTACACCTGGGTGTGTGGCATTTTGTTGAGCTGGCTACCCCCACTTGGGATAGGTGTTCCACAGCAAGCACCTATTGTTCGTCGGAAGCCGTTTTTGCCCCAGGGGTCTCCGGGCTGTGTTCGTTGGGGTTGAACTCCTGCTAGCAAAACCGCCGGGTTGAGGGAAGGGTTCAGACTGTGCCTGGGCCCTGTGGTCTCTTCCAGGTCAGTGTATGGCATTTCCTTCCCCTTGCCCCAGGCACCTGGGAGCATGTCTGCACGTGGAGAAAGACTTTCCCGTGGGAAGCCGGGTTTTGTCAAACGGGTCCCAGTGCTCTGCTCCTCTCTTTTCACTCCTGCTGCCAGAAGCCCAGGGAGGATGGGAGGGCTTAGAACATGGCTGGGCACTGTGGTTTCTTCCAGCGAAGTGGAGGGCATTTGCTTTACCTTGCCACAACCACTTGGGATAGGGTCTGCACCTCAGGAAAACTGTCTCCGTGGGAAGCCGGCTTTTTGCAAAGGGGTCTCAGGGCCGTGTGCCTCGGCTGTCCCTCCGGCTCCCCAAAGCACAGGGACGACGTGAGGGGCTTAGACCATGCCTGGGCAATGTTGTTTCTTACACCTGGGTGTGTGGCATTTTGTTGAGCTGGCTACCCCCACTTGGGATAGGTGTTCCACAGCAAGCACCTATTGTTCGTCGGAAGCCGTTTTTGCCCCAGGGGTCTCCGGGCTGTGTTCGTTGGGTTTGAACTCCTGCTAGCAAAACCGCCGGGTTGAGGGAAGGGTTCAGACTGTGCCTGGGCCCTGTGGTCTCTTCCAGCTCAGTGTATGGCATTTCCTTCCCCTTGCCCCAGGCACCTGGGAGCATGTCTGCACGTGGAGAAAGACTTTCCCGTGGGAAGCCGGGTTTTGTCAAACGGGTCCCAGTGCTCTGCTCCTCTCTTTTCACTCCTGCTGCCAGAAGCCCAGGGAGGATGGGAGGGCTTAGAACATGGCTGGGCACTGTGGTTTCTTCCAGAGAAGTGGAGGGCATTTGCTTTACCTTGCCACAACCACTTGGGATAGGGTCTGCACCTCAGGAAAACTGTCTCCGTGGGAAGCCGGCTTTTTGCAAAGGGGTCTCAGGGCCGTGTGCCTCGGCTGTCCCTCCGGCTCCCCAAAGCACAGGGACGAGGTGAGGGGCTTAGACCATGCCTGGGCAATGTTGTTTCTTACACCTGGGTGTGTGGCATTTTGTTGAGCTGGCTACCCCCACTTGGGATAGGTGTTCCACAGCAAGCACCTTTTGTTCGTCGGAAGCCGTTTTTGCCTCAGGGGTCTCCGGGCTGTGTTCGTTGGGGTTGAACTCCTGCTAGCAAAACCGCCGGGTTGAGGGAAGTGTTCAGACTGTGCCTGGACTCTGTGGTCTCTTCCAGGTCAATGTATGGCATTTCCTTCCCCTTGCCCCAGGCACCTGGGAGCATGTCTGCACGTGGAGAAAGACATTCCCGTGGGAAGCCGGGTTTTGTCAAACGGGTCCCAGTGCTCTGCTCCTCTCTTTTCACTCCTGCTGCCAGAAGCCCAGGGAGGATGGGAGGGCTTAGAACATGGCTGGGCACTGTGGTTTCTTCCAGAGAAGTGGAGGGCATTTGCTTTACCTTGCCACAACCACTTGGGATAGGGTCTGCACCTCAGGAAAACTGTCTCCGTGGGAAGCCGGCTTTTTGCAAAGGGGTCTCAGGGCCGTGTGCCTCGGCTGTCCCTCCGGCTCCCCAAAGCACAGGGACGAGGTGAGGGGCTTAGACCATGCCTGGGCAATGTTGTTTCTTACACCTGGTTGTGTGGCATTTTGTTGAGCTGGCTACCCCCACTTGGGATAGGTGTTCCACAGCAAGCACCTATTGTTCGTCGGAAGCCGTTTTTGCCCCAGGGGTCTCCGGGCTGTGTTCGTTGGGTTTGAACTCCTGCTAGCAAAACCGCCGGGTTGAGGGAAGGGTTCAGACTGTGCCTGGGCCCTGTGGTCTCTTCCAGGTCAGTGTATGGCATTTCCTTCCCCTTGCCCCAGGCACCTGGGAGCATGTCTGCACGTGGAGAAAGACTTTCCCGTGGGAAGCCGGGTTTTGTCAAACGGGTCCCAGTGCTCTGCTCCTCTCTTTTCACTCCTGCTGCCACAAGCCCAGGGAGGATGGGAGGGCTTAGAACATGGCTGGGCACTGTGGTTTCTTCCAGAGAAGTGGAGGGCATTTGCTTTACCTTGCCACAACCACTTGGGATAGGGTGTGCACCTCAGGAAAACTGTCTCCGTGGGAAGCCGGCTTTTTGCAAAGGGGTCTCAGGGCCGTTTGCCTCGGCTGTCCCTCCGGCTCCCCAAAGCACAGGGACGAGGTGAGGGGCTTAGACCATGCCTGGGCAATGTTGTTTCTTACACCTGGGTGTGTGGCATTTTGTTGAGCTGGCTACCCCCACTTGGGATAGGTGTTCCACAGCAAGCACCTATTGTTCGTCGGAAGCCGTTTTTGCCCCAGGGGTCTCCGGGCTGTGTTCGTTGGGGTTGAACTCCTGCTAGCAAAACCGCCGGGTTGAGGGAAGCGTTCAGACTGTGCCTGGGCCCTGTGGTCTCTTCCAGGTCAGTGGATGGCATTTCCTTCCCCTTGCCCCAGACACCTGGGAGCATGCCTGCACGTGGAGAAAGACTTCCCCGTGGGAAGCCGGTTTTTGTCAAACGGGTCCCAGTGCTCTGCTCCTCTCTTTTCACTCCTGCTGCCAGAAGCCCAGGGAGGATGGGAGGGCTTAGAACATGGCTGGGCACTGTGGTTTCTTCCAGAGAAGTGGAGGGCATTTGCTTTACCTTGCCACAACCACTTGGGATAGGGTCTGCACCTCAGGAAAACTGTCTCCGTGGGAAGCCGGCTTTTTGCAAAGGGGTCTCAGGGCCGTGTGCCTCGGCTGTCCCTCCGGCTCCCCAAAGCACAGGGACGAGTTGAGGGGCTTAGACCATGCCTGGGCAATGTTGTTTCTTACACCTGGGTGTGTGGCATTTTGTTGAGCTGGCTACCCCCACTTGGGATAGGTGTTCCACAGCAAGCACCTTTTGTTCGTCGGAAGCCGTTTTTGCCTCAGGGGTCTCCGGGCTGTGTTCGTTGGGGTTGAACTCCTGCTAGCAAAACCGCCGGGTTGAGGGAAGTGTTCAGACTGTGCCTGGGCTCTGTGGTCTCTTCCAGGTCAATGTATGGCATTTCCTTCCCCTTGCCCCAGGCACCTGGGAGCATGTCTGCACGTGGAGAAAGACATTCCCGTGGGAAGCCGGGTTTTGTCAAACGGGTCCCAGTGCTCTGCTCCTCTCTTTTCACTCCTGCTGCCAGAAGCCCAGGGAGGATGGGAGGGCTTAGAACATGGCTGGGCACTGTGGTTTCTTCCAGAGAAGTGGAGGGCATTTGCTTTACCTTGCCACAACCACTTGGGATAGGGTGTGCACCTCAGGAAAACTGTCTCCGTGGGAAGCCGGCTTTTTGCAAAGGGGTCTCAGGGCCGTGTGCCTCGGCTGTCCCTCCGGCTCCCCAAAGCACAGGGACGAGGTGAGGGGCTTAGACCATGCCTGGGCAATGTTGTTTCTTACACCTGGGTGTGTGGCATTTTGTTGAGCTGGCTACCCCCACTTGGGATAGGTGTTCCACAGCAAGCACCTATTGTTCGTCGGAAGCCGTTTTTGCCCCAGGGGTCTCCGGGCTGTGTTCGTTGGGGTTGAACTCCTGCTAGCAAAACCGCCGGGTTGAGGGAAGCGTTCAGACTGTGCCTGGGCCCTGTGGTCTCTTCCAGGTCAGTGGATGGCATTTCCTTCCCCTTGCCCCAGACACCTGGGAGCATGCCTGCACGTGGAGAAAGACTTCCCCGTGGGAAGCCGGTTTTTGTCAAACGGGTCCCAGTGCTCTGCTCCTCTCTTTTCACTCCTGCTGCCAGAAGCCCAGGGAGGATGGGAGGGCTTAGAACATGGCTGGGCACTGTGGTTTCTTCCAGAGAAGTGGAGGGCATTTGCTTTACCTTGCCACAACCACTTGGGATAGGGTCTGCACCTCAGGAAAACTGTCTCCGTGGGAAGCCGGCTTTTTGCAAAGGGGTCTCAGGGCCGTGTGCCTCGGCTGTCCCTCCGGCTCCCCAAAGCACAGGGACGAGGTGAGGGGCTTAGACCATGCCTGGGCAATGTTGTTTCTTACACCTGGGTGTGTGGCATTTTGTTGAGCTGGCTACCCCCACTTGGGATACGTGTTCCACAGCAAGCACCTATTGTTTGTCGGAAGCCGTTTTTGCCCCAGGGGTCTCCGGGCTGTGTTCGTTGGGGTTGAACTCTGCTAGCAAAACCGCCGGGTTGAGGGAAGGGTTCAGACTGTGCCTGGGCCCTGTGGTCTCTTCCAGGTCAGTGGATGGCATTTCCTTCCCCTTGCCCCAGGCACCTGGGAGCATGTCTGCACGTGGAGAAAGACTTTCCCGTGGGAAGCCGGGTTTTGTCAAACGGGTCCCAGTGCTCTGCTCCTCTCTTTTCACTCCTGCTGCCAGAAGCCCAGGGAGGATGGGAGGGCTTAGAACATGGCTGGGCACTGTGGTTTCTTCCAGGGAAGTGGAGGGCATTTGCTTTACCTTGCCACAACCACTTGGGATAGGGTGTGCACCTCAGGAAAACTGTCTCCGTGGGAAGCCGGCTTTTTGCAAAGGGGTCTCAGGGCCGTGTGCCTCGGCTGTCCCTCCGGCTCCCCAAAGCACAGGGACGAGGTGAGGGGCTTAGACCATGCCTGGGCAATGTTGTTTCTTACACCTGGGTGTGTGGCATTTTGTTGAGCTGGCTACCCCCACTTGGGATAGGTGTTCCACAGCAAGCACCTATTGTTCGTCGGAAGCCGTTTTTGCCCCAGGGGTCTCCGGGCTGTGTTCGTTGGGTTTGAACTCCTGCTAGCAAAACCGCCGGGTTGAGGG
Organism: Ursus arctos; assembly: GCF_023065955.2. Classification (NCBI taxonomy): domain Eukaryota; kingdom Metazoa; phylum Chordata; class Mammalia; order Carnivora; family Ursidae; genus Ursus; species Ursus arctos. The sequence continues at coordinate 507,528 of NW_026622763.1, read as the reverse complement.
AAGGGTTCAGACTGTGCCTGGGCCCTGTGGTCTCTTCCAGGTCAGTGTATGGCATTTCCTTCCCCTTGCCCCAGGCACCTGGGAGCATGTCTGCACGTGGAGAAAGACTTTCCCGTGGGAAGCCGGGTTTTGTCAAACGGGTCCCAGTGCTCTGCTCCTCTCTTTTCACTCCTGCTGCCAGAAGCCCAGGGAGGATGGGAGGGCTTAGAACATGGCTGGGCACTGTGGTTTCTTCCAGAGAAGTGGAGGGCATTTGCTTTACCTTGCCACAACCACTTGGGATAGGGTCTGCACCTCAGGAAAACTGTCTCCGTGGGAAGCCGGCTTTTTGCAAAGGGGTCTCAGGGCCGTGTGCCTCGGCTGTCCCTCCGGCTCCCCAAAGCACAGGGACGAGGTGAGGGGCTTAGACCATGCCTGGGCAATGTTGTTTCTTACACCTGGGTGTGTGGCATTTTGTTGAGCTGGCTACCCCCACTTGGGATAGGTGTTCCACAGCAAGCACCTTTTGTTCGTCGGAAGCCGTTTTTGCCTCAGGGGTCTCCGGGCTGTGTTCGTTGGGGTTGAACTCCTGCTAGCAAAACCGCCGGGTTGAGGGAAGTGTTCAGACTGTGCCTGGACTCTGTGGTCTCTTCCAGGTCAATGTATGGCATTTCCTTCCCCTTGCCCCAGGCACCTGGGAGCATGTCTGCACGTGGAGAAAGACATTCCCGTGGGAAGCCGGGTTTTGTCAAACGGGTCCCAGTGCTCTGCTCCTCTCTTTTCACTCCTGCTGCCAGAAGCCCAGGGAGGATGGGAGGGCTTAGAACATGGCTGGGCACTGTGGTTTCTTCCAGAGAAGTGGAGGGCATTTGCTTTACCTTGCCACAACCACTTGGGATAGGGTCTGAACCTCAGGAAAACTGTCTCCGTGGGAAGCCGGCTTTTTGCAAAGGGGTCTCAGGGCCGTGTGCCTCGGCTGTCCCTCCGGCTCCCCAAAGCACAGGGACGAGGTGAGGGGCTTAGACCATGCCTGGGCAATGTTGTTTCTTACACCTGGGTGTGTGGCATTTTGTTGAGCTGGCTACCCCCACTTGGGATAGGTGTTCCACAGCAAGCACCTATTGTTCGTCGGAAGCCGTTTTTGCCCCAGGGGTCTCCGGGCTGTGTTCGTTGGGGTTGAACTCCTGCTAGCAAAACCGCCGGGTTGAGGGAAGGGTTCAGACTGTGCCTGGGCCCTGTGGTCTCTTCCAGGTCAGTGTATGGCATTTCCTTCCCCTTGCCCCAGGCACCTGGGAGCATGTCTGCACGTGGAGAAAGACTTTCCCGTGGGAAGCCGGGTTTTGTCAAACGGGTCCCAGTGCTCTGCTCCTCTCTTTTCACTCCTGCTGCCAGAAGCCCAGGGAGGATGGGAGGGCTTAGAACATGGCTGGGCACTGTGGTTTCTTCCAGCGAAGTGGAGGGCATTTGCTTTACCTTGCCACAACCACTTGGGATATGGTCTGCACCTCAGGAAAACTGTCTCTGTGGGAAGCCGGCTTTTTGCAAAGGGGTCTCAGGGCCGTGTGCCTCGGCTGTCCCTCCGGCTCCCCAAAGCACAGGGACGAGGTGAGGGGCTTAGACCATGCCTGGGCAATGTTGTTTCTTACACCTGGGTGTGTGGCATTTTGTTGAGCTGGCTACCCCCACTTGGGATAGGTGTTCCACAGCAAGCACCTATTGTTCGTCGGAAGCCGTTTTTGCCCCAGGGGTCTCCGGGCTGTGTTCGTTGGGTTTGAACTCCTGCTAGCAAAACCGCCGGGTTGAGGGAAGGGTTCAGACTGTGCCTGGGCCCTGTGGTCTCTTCCAGGTCAGTGTATGGCATTTCCTTCCCCTTGCCCCAGGCACCTGGGAGCATGTCTGCACGTGGAGAAAGACTTTCCCGTGGGAAGCCGGGTTTTGTCAAACGGGTCCCAGTGCTCTGCTCCTCTCTTTTCACTCCTGCTGCCAGAAGCCCAGGGAGGATGGGAGGGCTTAGAACATGGCTGGGCACTGTGGTTTCTTCCAGAGAAGTGGAGGGCATTTGCTTTACCTTGCCACAACCACTTGGGATAGGGTCTGCACCTCAGGAAAACTGTCTCCGTGGGAAGCCGGCTTTTTGCAAAGGGGTCTCAGGGCCGTGTGCCTCGGCTGTCCCTCCGGCTCCCCAAAGCACAGGGACGAGGTGAGGGGCTTAGACCATGCCTGGGCAATGTTGTTTCTTACACCTGGGTGTGTGGCATTTTGTTGAGCTGGCTACCCCCACTTGGGATAGGTGTTCCACAGCAAGCACCTTTTGTTCGTCGGAAGCCGTTTTTGCCTCAGGGGTCTCCGGGCTGTGTTCGTTGGGGTTGAACTCCTGCTAGCAAAACCGCCGGGTTGAGGGAAGTGTTCAGACTGTGCCTGGACTCTGTGGTCTCTTCCAGGTCAATGTATGGCATTTCCTTCCCCTTGCCCCAGGCACCTGGGAGCATGTCTGCACGTGGAGAAAGACATTCCCGTGGGAAGCCGGGTTTTGTCAAACGGGTCCCAGTGCTCTGCTCCTCTCTTTTCACTCCTGCTGCCAGAAGCCCAGGGAGGATGGGAGGGCTTAGAACATGGCTGGGCACTGTGGTTTCTTCCAGAGAAGTGGAGGGCATTTGCTTTACCTTGCCACAACCACTTGGGATAGGGTCTGAACCTCAGGAAAACTGTATCCGTGGGAAGCCGGCTTTTTGCAAAGGGGTCTCAGGGCCGTGTGCCTCGGCTGTCCCTCCGGCTCCCCAAAGCACAGGGACGAGGTGAGGGGCTTAGACCATGCCTGGGCAATGTTGTTTCTTACACCTGGGTGTGTGGCATTTTGTTGAGCTGGCTACCCCCACTTGGGATAGGTGTTCCACAGCAAGCACCTATTGTTCGTCGGAAGCCGTTTTTGCCCCAGGGGTCTCCGGGCTGTGTTCGTTGGGGTTGAACTCCTGCTAGCAAAATCGCCGGGTTGAGGGAATGGTTCAGACTGTGCCTGGGCCCTGTGGTCTCTTCCAGGTCAGTGTATGGCATTTCCTTCCCCTTGCCCCAGGCACCTGGGAGCATGTCTGCACGTGGAGAAAGACTTTCCCGTGGGAAGCCGGGTTTTGTCAAACGGGTCCCAGTGCTCTGCTCCTCTCTTTTCACTCCTGCTGCCAGAAGCCCAGGGAGGATGGGAGGGCTTAGAACATGGCTGGGCACTGTGGTTTCTTCCAGAGAAGTGGAGGGCATTTGCTTTACCTTGCCACAACCACTTGGGATAGGGTCTGCACCTCAGGAAAACTGTCTCCGTGGGAAGCCGGCTTTTTGCAAAGGGGTCTCAGGGCCGTGTGCCTCGGCTGTCCCTCCGGCTCCCCAAAGCACAGGGACGAGGTGAGGGGCTTAGACCATGCCTGGGCAATGTTGTTTCTTACACCTGGTTGTGTGGCATTTTGTTGAGCTGGCTACCCCCACTTGGGATAGGTGTTCCACAGCAAGCACCTATTGTTCGTCGGAAGCCGTTTTTGCCCCAGGGGTCTCCGGGCTGTGTTCGTTGGGTTTGAACTCCTGCTAGCAAAACCGCCGGGTTGAGGGAAGGGTTCAGACTGTGCCTGGGCCCTGTGGTCTCTTCCAGCTCAGTGTATGGCATTTCCTTCCCCTTGCCCCAGGCACCTGGGAGCATGTCTGCACGTGGAGAAAGACTTTCCCGTGGGAAGCCGGGTTTTGTCAAACGGGTCCCAGTGCTCTGCTCCTCTCTTTTCACTCCTGCTGCCAGAAGCCCAGGGAGGATGGGAAGGCTTAGAACATGGCTGGGCACTGTGGTTTCTTCCAGAGAAGTGGAGGGCATTTGCTTTACCTTGCCACAACCACTTGGGATAGGGTCTGCACCTCAGGAAAACTGTCTCCGTGGGAAGCCGGCTTTTTGCAAAGGGGTCTCAGGGCCGTGTGCCTCGGCTGTCCCTCCGGCTCCCCAAAGCACAGGGACGAGGTGAGGGGCTTAGACCATGCCTGGGCAATGTTGTTTCTTACACCTGGGTGTGTGGCATTTTGTTGAGCTGGCTACCCCCACTTGGGATAGGTGTTCCACAGCAAGCACCTATTGTTCGTCGGAAGCCGTTTTTGCCCCAGGGGTCTCCGGGCTGTGTTCGTTGGGTTTGAACTCCTGCTAGCAAAACCGCCGGGTTGAGGGAAGGGTTCAGACTGTGCCTGGGCCCTGTGGTCTCTTCCAGGTCAGTGTATGGCATTTCCTTCCCCTTGCCCCAGGCACCTGGGAGCATGTCTGCACGTGGAGAAAGACTTTCCCGTGGGAAGCCGGGTTTTGTCAAACGGGTCCCAGTGCTCTGCTCCTCTCTTTTCACTCCTGCTGCCAGAAGCCCAGGGAGGATGGGAGGGCTTAGAACATGGCTGGGCACTGTGGTTTCTTCCAGAGAAGTGGAGGGCATTTGCTTTACCTTGCCACAACCACTTGGGATAGGGTCTGCACCTTATGAAAACTGTCTCCGTGGGAAGCCGGCTTTTTGCAAAGGGGTCTCAGGGCCGTGTGCCTCGGCTGTCCCTCCGGCTCCCCAAAGCACAGGGACGAGGTGAGGGGCTTAGACCATGCCTGGGCAATGTTGTTTCTTACACCTGGGTGTGTGGCATTTTATTGAGCTGGCTACCCCCACTTGGGATAGGTGTTCCACAGCAAGCACCTATTGTTCGTCGGAAGCCGTTTTTGCCCCAGGGGTCTCCGGGCTGTGTTCGTTGGGGTTGAACTCCTGCTAGCAAAATCGCCGGGTTGAGGGAATGGTTCAGACTGTGCCTGGGCCCTGTGGTCTCTTCCAGGTCAGTGTATGGCATTTCCTTCCCCTTGCCCCAGGCACCTGGGAGCATGTCTGCACGTGGAGAAAGACTTTCCCGTGGGAAGCCGGGTTTTGTCAAACGGGTCCCAGTGCTCTGCTCCTCTCTTTTCACTCCTGCTGCCACAAGCCCAGGGAGGATGGGAGGGCTTAGAACATGGCTGGGCACTGTGGTTTCTTCCAGAGAAGTGGAGGGCATTTGCTTTACCTTGCCACAACCACTTGGGATAGGGTGTGCACCTCAGGAAAACTGTCTCCGTGGGAAGCCGGCTTTTTGCAAAGGGGTCTCAGGGCCGTGTGCCTCGGCTGTCCCTCCGGCTCCCCAAAGCACAGGGACGAGGTGAGGGGCTTAGAGCATGCCTGGGCAATGTTGTTTCTTACACCTGGGTGTGTGGCATTTTGTTGAGCTGGCTACCCCCACTTGGGATAGGTGTTCCACAGCAAGCACCTATTGTTCGTCGGAAGCCGTTTTTGCCCCAGGGGTCTCCGGGCTGTGTTCGTTGGGGTTGAACTCCTGCTAGCAAAACCGCCGGGTTGAGGGAAGCGTTCAGACTGTGCCTGGGCCCTGTGGTCTCTTCCAGGTCAGTGGATGGCATTTCCTTCCCCTTGCCCCAGACACCTGGGAGCATGCCTGCACGTGGAGAAAGACTTCCCCGTGGGAAGCCGGTTTTTGTCAAACGGGTCCCAGTGCTCTGCTCCTCTCTTTTCACTCCTGCTGCCAGAAGCCCAGGGAGGATGGGAGGGCTTAGAACATGGCTGGGCACTGTGGTTTCTTCCAGAGAAGTGGAGGGCATTTGCTTTACCTTGCCACAACCACTTGGGATAGGGTCTGCACCTCAGGAAAACTGTCTCCGTGGGAAGCCGGCTTTTTGCAAAGGGGTCTCATGGCCGTGTGCCTCGGCTGTCCCTCCGGCTCCCCAAAGCACAGGGACGAGGTGAGGGGCTTAGACCATGCCTGGGCAATGTTGTTTCTTACACCTGGGTGTGTGGCATTTTGTTGAGCTGGCTACCCCCACTTGGGATAGGTATTCCACAGCAAGCACCTTTTGTTCGTCGGAAGCCGTTTTTGCCTCAGGGGTCTCCGGGCTGTGTTCGTTGGGGTTGAACTCCTGCTAGCAAAACCGCCGGGTTGAGGGAAGTGTTCAGACTGTGCCTGGGCTCTGTGGTCTCTTCCAGGTCAATGTATGGCATTTCCTTCCCCTTGCCCCAGGCACCTGGGAGCATGTCTGCACGTGGAGAAAGACATTCCCGTGGGAAGCCGGGTTTTATCAAACGGGTCCCAGTGCTCTGCTCCTCTCTTTTCACTCCTGCTGCCAGAAGCCCAGGGAGGATGGGAGGGCTTAGAACATGGCTGGGCACTGTGGTTTCTTCCAGAGAAGTGGAGGGCATTTGCTTTACCTTGCCACAACCACTTGGGATAGGGTCTGCACCTCAGGAAAACTGTCTCCGTGGGAAGCCGGCTTTTTGCAAAGGGGTCTCAGGGCCGTGTGCCTCGGCTGTCCCTCCGGCTCCCCAAAGCACAGGGACGAGGTGAGGGGCTTAGACCATGCCTGGGCAATGTTGTTTCTTACACCTGGGTGTGTGGCATTTTGTTGAGCTGGCTACCCCCACTTGGGATAGGTGTTCCACAGCAAGCACCTATTGTTCGTCGGAAGCCGTTTTTGCCCCAGGGGTCTCCGGGCTGTGTTCTTTGGGGTTGAACTCCTGCTAGCAAAACCGCCGGGTTGAGGGAAGGGTTCAGACTGTGCCTGGGCCCTGTGGTCTCTTCCAGGTCAGTGTATGGCATTTCCTTCCCCTTGCCCCAGGCACCTGGGAGAATGTCTGCACGTGGAGAAAGACTTTCCCGTGGGAAGCCGGGTTTTGTCAAACGGGTCCCAGTGCTCTGCTCCTCTCTTTTCACTCCTGCTGCCAGAAGCCCAGGGAGGATGGGAGGGCTTAGAACATGGCTGGGCACTGTGGTTTCTTCCAGAGAAGTGGAGGGCATTTGCTTTACCTTGACACAACCACTTGGGATAGGGTCTGCACCTCAGGAAAACTGTCTCCGTGGGAAGCCGGCTTTTTGCAAAGGGGTCTCAGGGCCGTGTGCCTCGGCTGTCCCTCCGGCTCCCCAAAGCACAGGGACGAGGTGAGGGGCTTAGACCATGCCTGGGCAATGTTGTTTCTTACACCTGGGTGTGTGGCATTTTGTTGAGCTGGCTACCCCCACTTGGGATAGTGTTCCACAGCAAGCACCTATTGTTCGTCGGAAGCCGTTTTTGCCCCAGGGGTCTCCGGGCTGTGTTCGTTGTGGTTGAACTCCTGCTAGCAAAACCGCCGGGTTGAGGGAAGGGTTCAGACTGTGCCTGGGCCCTGTGGTCTCTTCCAGGTCAGTGTATGGCATTTCCTTCCCCTTGCCACAGGCACCTGGGAGCATGTCTGCATGTGGAGAAAGACTTTCCCGTGGGAAGCCGGGTTTTGTCAAACGGGTCCCAGTGCTCTGCTCCTCTCTTTTCACTCCTGCTGCCAGAAGCCCAGGGAGGATGGGAGGGCTTAGAACATGGCTGGGCACTGTGGTTTCTTCCAGAGAAGTGGAGGGCATTTGCTTTACCTTGCCACAACCACTTGGGATAGGGTCTGCACCTCAGGAAAACTGTCTCCGTGAGAAGCCGGGTTTTTGCAAAGGGGTCTCAGGGCCGTGTGCCTCGGCTGTCCCTCCGGCTCCCCAAAGCACAGGGACGAGGTGAGGGGCTTAGACCATGCCTGGGCAATGTTGTTTCTTACACCTGGGTGTGTGGCATTTTGTTGAGCTGGCTACCCCCACTTGGGATAGGTGTTCCACAGCAAGCACCTTTTGTTCGTCGGAAGCCGTTTTTGCCTCAGGGGTCTCCGGGCTGTGTTCGTTGGGGTTGAACTCCTGCTAGCAAAACCGCCGGGTTGAGGGAAGTGTTCAGACTGTGCCTGGACTCTGTGGTCTCTTCCAGGTCAATGTATGGCATTTCCTTCCCCTTGCCCCAGGCACCTGGGAGCATGTCTGCACGTGGAGAAAGACATTCCCGTGGGAAGCCGGGTTTTGTCAAACGGGTCCCAGTGCTCTGCTCCTCTCTTTTCACTCCTGCTGCCAGAAGCCCAGGGAGGATGGGAGGGCTTAGAACATGGCTGGGCACTGTGGTTTCTTCCAGAGAAGTGGAGGGCATTTGCTTTACCTTGCCACAACCACTTGGGATAGGGTCTGAACCTCAGGAAAACTGTCTCCGTGGGAAGCCGGCTTTTTGCAAAGGGGTCTCAGGGCCGTGTGCCTCGGCTGTCCCTCCGGCTCCCCAAAGCACAGGGACGAGGTGAGGGGCTTAGACCATGCCTGGGCAATGTTGTTTCTTACACCTGGGTGTGTGGCATTTTGTTGAGCTGGCTACCCCCACTTGGGATAGGTGTTCCACAGCAAGCACCTATTGTTCGTCGGAAGCCGTTTTTGCCCCAGGGGTCTCCGGGCTGTGTTCGTTGGGGTTGAACTCCTGCTAGCAAAACCGCCGGGTTGAGGGAAGGGTTCAGACTGTGCCTGGGCCCTGTGGTCTCTTCCAGGTCAGTGTATGGCATTTCCTTCCCCTTGCCCCAGGCACCTGGGAGCATGTCTGCACGTGGAGAAAGACTTTCCCGTGGGAAGCCGGGTTTTGTCAAACGGGTCCCAGTGCTCTGCTCCTCTCTTTTCACTCCTGCTGCCAGAAGCCCAGGGAGGATGGGAGGGCTTAGAACATGGCTGGGCACTGTGGTTTCTTCCAGCGAAGTGGAGGGCATTTGCTTTACCTTGCCACAACCACTTGGGATAGGGTCTGCACCTCAGGAAAACTGTCTCCGTGGGAAGCCGGCTTTTTGCAAAGGGGTCTCAGGGCCGTGTGCCTCGGCTGTCCCTCCGGCTCCCCAAAGCACAGGGACGACGTGAGGGGCTTAGACCATGCCTGGGCAATGTTGTTTCTTACACCTGGGTGTGTGGCATTTTGTTGAGCTGGCTACCCCCACTTGGGATAGGTGTTCCACAGCAAGCACCTATTGTTCGTCGGAAGCCGTTTTTGCCCCAGGGGTCTCCGGGCTGTGTTCGTTGGGTTTGAACTCCTGCTAGCAAAACCGCCGGGTTGAGGGAAGGGTTCAGACTGTGCCTGGGCCCTGTGGTCTCTTCCAGGTCAGTGTATGGCATTTCCTTCCCCTTGCCCCAGGCACCTGGGAGCATGTCTGCACGTGGAGAAAGACTTTCCCGTGGGAAGCCGGGTTTTGTCAAACGGGTCCCAGTGCTCTGCTCCTCTCTTTTCACTCCTGCTGCCAGAAGCCCAGGGAGGATGGGAGGGCTTAGAACATGGCTGGGCACTGTGGTTTCTTCCAGAGAAGTGGAGGGCATTTGCTTTACCTTGCCACAACCACTTGGGATAGGGTCTGCACCTCAGGAAAACTGTCTCCGTGGGAAGCCGGCTTTTTGCAAAGGGGTCTCAGGGCCGTGTGCCTCGGCTGTCCCTCCGGCTCCCCAAAGCACAGGGACGAGGTGAGGGGCTTAGACCATGCCTGGGCAATGTTGTTTCTTACACCTGGGTGTGTGGCATTTTGTTGAGCTGGCTACCCCCACTTGGGATAGGTGTTCCACAGCAAGCACCTTTTGTTCGTCGGAAGCCGTTTTTGCCTCAGGGGTCTCCGGGCTGTGTTCGTTGGGGTTGAACTCCTGCTAGCAAAACCGCCGGGTTGAGGGAAGTGTTCAGACTGTGCCTGGACTCTGTGGTCTCTTCCAGGTCAATGTATGGCATTTCCTTCCCCTTGCCCCAGGCACCTGGGAGCATGTCTGCACGTGGAGAAAGACATTCCCGTGGGAAGCCGGGTTTTGTCAAACGGGTCCCAGTGCTCTGCTCCTCTCTTTTCACTCCTGCTGCCAGAAGCCCAGGGAGGATGGGAGGGCTTAGAACATGGCTGGGCACTGTGGTTTCTTCCAGAGAAGTGGAGGGCATTTGCTTTACCTTGCCACAACCACTTGGGATAGGGTCTGCACCTCAGGAAAACTGTCTCCGTGGGAAGCCGGCTTTTTGCAAAGGGGTCTCAGGGCCGTGTGCCTCGGCTGTCCCTCCGGCTCCCCAAAGCACAGGGACGAGGTGAGGGGCTTAGACCATGCCTGGGCAATGTTGTTTCTTACACCTGGTTGTGTGGCATTTTGTTGAGCTGGCTACCCCCACTTGGGATAGGTGTTCCACAGCAAGCACCTATTGTTCGTCGGAAGCCGTTTTTGCCCCAGGGGTCTCCGGGCTGTGTTCGTTGGGTTTGAACTCCTGCTAGCAAAACCGCCGGGTTGAGGGAAGGGTTCAGACTGTGCCTGGGCCCTGTGGTCTCTTCCAGCTCAGTGTATGGCATTTCCTTCCCCTTGCCCCAGGCACCTGGGAGCATGTCTGCACGTGGAGAAAGACTTTCCCGTGGGAAGCCGGGTTTTGTCAAACGGGTCCCAGTGCTCTGCTCCTCTCTTTTCACTCCTGCTGCCAGAAGCCCAGGGAGGATGGGAAGGCTTAGAACATGGCTGGGCACTGTGGTTTCTTCCAGAGAAGTGGAGGGCATTTGCTTTACCTTGCCACAACCACTTGGGATAGGGTCTGCACCTCAGGAAAACTGTCTCCGTGGGAAGCTGGCTTTTTGCAAAGGGGTCTCAGGGCCGTGTGCCTCGGCTGTCCCTCCGGCTCCCCAAAGCACAGGGACGAGGTGAGGGGCTTAGACCATGCCTGGGCAATGTTGTTTCTTACACCTGGGTGTGTGGCATTTTGTTGAGCTGGCTACCCCCACTTGGGATAGGTGTTCCACAGCAAGCACCTATTGTTCGTCGGAAGCCGTTTTTGCCCCAGGGGTCTCCGGGCTGTGTTCGTTGGGTTTGAACTCCTGCTAGCAAAACCGCCGGGTTGAGGGAAGGGTTCAGACTGTGCCTGGGCCCTGTGGTCTCTTCCAGGTCAGTGTATGGCATTTCCTTCCCCTTGCCCCAGGCACCTGGGAGCATGTCTGCACGTGGAGAAAGACTTTCCCGTGGGAAGCCGGGTTTTGTCAAACGGGTCCCAGTGCTCTGCTCCTCTCTTTTCACTCCTGCTGCCAGAAGCCCAGGGAGGATGGGAGGGCTTAGAACATGGCTGGGCACTGTGGTTTCTTCCAGAGAAGTGGAGGGCATTTGCTTTACCTTGCCACAACCACTTGGGATAGGGTCTGCACCTTATGAAAACTGTCTCCGTGGGAAGCCGGCTTTTTGCAAAGGGGTCTCAGGGCCGTGTGCCTCGGCTGTCCCTCCGGCTCCCCAAAGCACAGGGACGAGGTGAGGGGCTTAGACCATGCCTGGGCAATGTTGTTTCTTACACCTGGGTGTGTGGCATTTTATTGAGCTGGCTACCCCCACTTGGGATAGGTGTTCCACAGCAAGCACCTATTGTTTGTCGGAAGCCGTTTTTGCCCCAGGGGTCTCCGGGCTGTGTTCGTTGGGGTTGAACTCCTGCTAGCAAAATCGCCGGGTTGAGGGAATGGTTCAGACTGTGCCTGGGCCCTGTGGTCTCTTCCAGGTCAGTGTATGGCATTTCCTTCCCCTTGCCCCAGGCACCTGGGAGCATGTCTGCACGTGGAGAAAGACTTTCCCGTGGGAAGCCGGGTTTTGTCAAACGGGTCCCAGTGCTCTGCTCCTCTCTTTTCACTCCTGCTGCCAGAAGCCCAGGGAGGATGGGAGGGCTTAGAACATGGCTGGGCACTGTGGTTTCTTCCAGAGAAGTGGAGGGCATTTGCTTTACCTTGCCACAACCACTTGGGATAGGGTGTGCACCTCAGGAAAACTGTCTCCGTGGGAAGCCGGCTTTTTGCAAAGGGGTCTCAGGGCCGTGTGCCTCGGCTGTCCCTCCGGCTCCCCAAAGCACAGGGACGAGGTGAGGGGCTTAGAGCATGCCTGGGCAATGTTGTTTCTTACACCTGGGTGTGTGGCATTTTGTTGAGCTGGCTACCCCCACTTGGGATAGGTGTTCCACAGCAAGCACCTATTGTTCGTCGGAAGCCGTTTTTGCCCCAGGGGTCTCCGGGCTGTGTTCGTTGGGGTTGAACTCCTGCTAGCAAAACCGCCGGGTTGAGGGAAGCGTTCAGACTGTGCCTGGGCCCTGTGGTCTCTTCCAGGTCAGTGGATGGCATTTCCTTCCCCTTGCCCCAGACACCTGGGAGCATGCCTGCACGTGGAGAAAGACTTCCCCGTGGGAAGCCGGTTTTTGTCAAACGGGTCCCAGTGCTCTGCTCCTCTCTTTTCACTCCTGCTGCCAGAAGCCCAGGGAGGATGGGAGGGCTTAGAACATGGCTGGGCACTGTGGTTTCTTCCAGAGAAGTGGAGGGCATTTGCTTTACCTTGCCACAACCACTTGGGATAGGGTCTGCACCTCAGGAAAACTGTCTCCGTGGGAAGCCGGCTTTTTGCAAAGGGGTCTCAGGGCCGTGTGCCTCGGCTGTCCCTCCGGCTCCCCAAAGCACAGGGACGAGGTGAGGGGCTTAGACCATGCCTGGGCAATGTTGTTTCTTACACCTGGGTGTGTGGCATTTTGTTGAGCTGGCTACCCCCACTTGGGATAGGTATTCCACAGCAAGCACCTTTTGTTCGTCGGAAGCCGTTTTTGCCTCAGGGGTCTCCGGGCTGTGTTCGTTGGGGTTGAACTCCTGCTAGCAAAACCGCCGGGTTGAGGGAAGTGTTCAGACTGTGCCTGGGCTCTGTGGTCTCTTCCAGGTCAATGTATGGCATTTCCTTCCCCTTGCCCCAGGCACCTGGGAGCATGTCTGCACGTGGAGAAAGACATTCCCGTGGGAAGCCGGGTTTTATCAAACGGGTCCCAGTGCTCTGCTCCTCTCTTTTCACTCCTGCTGCCAGAAGCCCAGGGAGGATGGGAGGGCTTAGAACATGGCTGGGCACTGTGGTTTCTTCCAGAGAAGTGGAGGGCATTTGCTTTACCTTGCCACAACCACTTGGGATAGGGTCTGCACCTCAGGAAAACTGTCTCCGTGGGAAGCCGGCTTTTTGCAAAGGGGTCTCAGGGCCGTGTGCCTCGGCTGTCCCTCCGGCTCCCCAAAGCACAGGGACGAGGTGAGGGGCTTAGACCATGCCTGGGCAATGTTGTTTCTTACACCTGGGTGTGTGGCATTTTGTTGAGCTGGCTACCCCCACTTGGGATAGGTGTTCCACAGCAAGCACCTATTGTTCGTCGGAAGCCGTTTTTGCCCCAGGGGTCTCCGGGCTGTGTTCTTTGGGGTTGAACTCCTGCTAGCAAAACCGCCGGGTTGAGGGAAGGGTTCAGACTGTGCCTGGGCCCTGTGGTCTCTTCCAGGTCAGTGTATGGCATTTCCTTCCCCTTGCCCCAGGCACCTGGGAGAATGTCTGCACGTGGAGAAAGACTTTCCCGTGGGAAGCCGGGTTTTGTCAAACGGGTCCCAGTGCTCTGCTCCTCTCTTTTCACTCCTGCTGCCAGAAGCCCAGGGAGGATGGGAGGGCTTAGAACATGGCTGGGCACTGTGGTTTCTTCCAGAGAAGTGGAGGGCATTTGCTTTACCTTGACACAACCACTTGGGATAGGGTCTGCACCTCAGGAAAACTGTCTCCGTGGGAAGCCGGCTTTTTGCAAAGGGGTCTCAGGGCCGTGTGCCTCGGCTGTCCCTCCGGCTCCCCAAAGCACAGGGACGAGGTGAGGGGCTTAGACCATGCCTGGGCAATGTTGTTTCTTACACCTGGGTGTGTGGCATTTTGTTGAGCTGGCTACCCCCACTTGGGATAGTGTTCCACAGCAAGCACCTATTGTTCGTCGGAAGCCGTTTTTGCCCCAGGGGTCTCCGGGCTGTGTTCGTTGTGGTTGAACTCCTGCTAGCAAAACCGCCGGGTTGAGGGAAGGGTTCAGACTGTGCCTGGGCCCTGTGGTCTCTTCCAGGTCAGTGTATGGCATTTCCTTCCCCTTGCCACAGGCACCTGGGAGCATGTCTGCATGTGGAGAAAGACTTTCCCGTGGGAAGCCGGGTTTTGTCAAACGGGTCCCAGTGCTCTGCTCCTCTCTTTTCACTCCTGCTGCCAGAAGCCCAGGGAGGATGGGAGGGCTTAGAACATGGCTGGGCACTGTGGTTTCTTCCAGAGAAGTGGAGGGCATTTGCTTTACCTTGCCACAACCACTTGGGATAGGGTCTGCACCTCAGGAAAACTGTCTCCGTGAGAAGCCGGGTTTTTGCAAAGGGGTCTCAGGGCCGTGTGCCTCGGCTGTCCCTCCGGCTCCCCAAAGCACAGGGACGAGGTGAGGGGCTTAGACCATGCCTGGGCAATGTTGTTTCTTACACCTGGGTGTGTGGCATTTTGTTGAGCTGGCTACCCCCACTTGGGATAGGTGTTCCACAGCAAGCACCTATTTTTCGTCGGAAGCCGTTTTTGCCCCAGGGGTCTCCGGGCTGTGTTCGTTGGGGTTGAACTCCTGCTAGCAAAACCGCCGGGTTGAGGGAAGGGTTCAGACTGTGCCTGGGCCCTGTGGTCTCTTCCAGCTCAGTGTATGGCATTTCCTTCCCCTTGCCCCAGGCACCTGGGAGCATGTCTGCACGTGGAGAAAGACTTTCCCGTGGGAAGCCGGGTTTTGTCAAACGGGTCCCAGTGCTCTGCTCCTCTCTTTTCACTCCTGCTGCCAAAAGCCCAGGGAGGATGGGAGGGCTTAGAACATGGCTGGGCACTGTGGTTTCTTCCAGAGAAGTGGAGGGCATTTGCTTTACCTTGCCACAACCACTTGGGATAGGGTCTGCACCTCAGGAAAACTGTCTCCGTGGGAAGCCGGCTTTTTGCAAAGGGGTCTCAGGGCCGTGTGCCTCGGCTGTCCCTCCGGCTCCCCAAAGCACAGGGACGAGGTGAGAGGCTTAGACCATGCCTGGGCAATGTTGTTTCTTACACCTGGGTGTGTGGCATTTTGTTGAGCTGGCTACCCCCACTTGGGATAGGTGTTCCACAGCAAGCACCTATTGTTCGTCGGAAGCCGTTTTTGCCCCAGGGGTCTCCGGGCTGTGTTCGTTGGGGTTGAACTCCTGCTAGCAAAACCGCCGGGTTGAGGGAAGGGTTCAGACTGTGCCTGGGCCCTGTGGTCTCTTCCAGGTCAGTGTATGGCATTTCCTTCCCCTTGCCCCAGGCACCTGGGAGCATGTCTGCACGTGGAGAAAGACTTTCCCGTGGGAAGCCGGGTTTTGTCAAACGGGTCCCAGTGCTCTGCTCCTCTCTTTTCACTCCTGCTGCCAGAAGCCCAGGGAGGATGGGAGGGCTTAGAACATGGCTGGGCACTGAGGTTTCTTCCAGAGAAGTGGAGGGCATTTGCTTTACCTTGCCACAACCACTTGGGATAGGGTCTGCACCTCAGGAAAACTGTCTCCGTGGGAAGCCGGCTTTTTGCAAAGGGGTCTCAGGGCCGTGTGCCTCGGCTGTCCCTCCGGCTCCCCAAAGCACAGGGACGAGGTGAGAGGCTTAGACCATGCCTGGGCAATGTTGTTTCTTACACCTGGGTGTGTGGCATTTTGTTGAGCTGGCTACCCCCACTTGGGATAGGTGTTCCACAGCAAGCACCTATTGTTCGTCGGTAGCCGTTTTTGCCCCAGTGGTCTCCGGGCTGTGTTCGTTGGGGTTGAACTCCTGCTAGCAAAACCGCCGGGTTGAGGGAAGGGTTCAGACTGTGCCTGGGCCCTGTGGTCTCTTCCAGGTCAGTGGATGGCATTTCCTTCCCCTTGCCCCAGGCACCTGGGAGCATGTCTGCACGTGGAGAAAGACTTTCCCGTGGGAAGCCGGGTTTTGTCAAACGGGTCCCAGTGCTCTGCTCCTCTCTTTTCACTCCTGCTGCCAGAAGCCCAGGGAGGATGGGAGGGCTTAGAACATGGCTGGGCACTGTGGTTTCTTCCAGAGAAGTGGAGGGCATTTGCTTTACCTTGCCACAACCACTTGGGATAGGGTCTGCACCTCAGGAAAACTGTCTCCGTGGGAAGCCGGCTTTTTGCAAAGGGGTCTCAGGGCCGTGTGCCTCGGCTGTCCCTCCGGCTCCCCAAAGCACAGGGACGAGGTGAGGGGCTTAGACCATGCCTGGGCAATGTTGTTTCTTACACCTGGGTGTGTGGCATTTTGTTGAGCTGGCTACCCCCACTTGGGATAGGTGTTCCACAGCAAGCACCTATTGTTCGTCGGAAGCCGTTTTTGCCCCAGGGGTCTCCGGGTTGTGTTCGTTGGGGTTGAACTCCTGCTAGCAAAACCGCCGGGTTGAGGGAAGGGTTCAGACTGTGCTTGGGCCCTGTGGTCTCTTCCAGCTCAGTGTATGGCATTTCCTTCCCCTTGCCCCAGGCACCTGGGAGAATGTCTGCACGTGGAGAAAGACTTTCCCGTGGGAAGCCGGGTTTTGTCAAACGGGTCCCAGTGCTCTGCTCCTCTCTTTTCACTCCTGCTGCCAAAAGCCCAGGGAGGATGGGAGGGCTTAGAACATGGCTTGGCACTGTGGTTTCTTCCAGAGAAGTGGAGGGCATTTGCTTTACCTTGCCACAACCACTTGGGATAGGGTGTGCACCTCAGGAAAACTGTCTCCGTGGGAAGCCGGCTTTTTGCAAAGGGGTCTCAGGGCCGTGTGCCTCGGCTGTCCCTCCGGCTCCCCAAAGCACAGGGACGAGGTGAGGGGCTTAGACCATGCCTGGGCAATGTTGTTTCTTACACCTGGGTGTGTGGCATTTTGTTGAGCTGGCTACCCCCACTTGGGATAGGTGTTCCACAGCAAGCACCTATTGTTCGTCGGAAGCCGTTTTTGCCCCAGGGGTCTCCGGGCTGTGTTCGTTGGGGTTGAACTCCTGCTAGCAAAACCGCCGGGTTGAGGGAAGGGTTCAGACTGTGCCTGGGCCCTGTGGTCTCTTCCAGGTCAGTGTATGGCATTTCCTTCCCCTTGCCCCAGGCACCTGGGAGCATGTCTGCACGTGGAGAAAGACTTTCCCGTGGGAAGCCGGGTTTTGTCAAACGGGTCCCAGTGCTCTGCTCCTCTCTTTTCACTCCTGCTGCCAAAAGCCCAGGGAGGATGGGAGGGCTTAGAACATGGCTTGGCACTGTGGTTTCTTCCAGAGAAGTGCATGGCATTTGCTTTACCTTGCCACAACCACTTGGGATAGGGTCTGCACCTCAGGAAAACTGTCTCCGTGGGAAGCCGGCTTTTTGCAAAGGGGTCTCAGGGCCGTGTGCCTCGGCTGTCCCTCCGGCTCCCCAAAGCACAGGGACGAGGTGAGGGGCTTAGACCATGCCTGGGCAATGTTGTTTCTTACACCTGGGTGTGTGGCATTTTGTTGAGCTGGCTACCCCCACTTGGGATAGTGTTCCACAGCAAGCACCTATTGTTCGTCGGAAGCCGTTTTTGCCCCAGGGGTCTCCGGGCTGTGTTCGTTGCGGTTGAACTCCTGCTAGCAAAACCGCCGGGTTGAGGGAAGGGTTCAGACTGTGCCTGGGCCCTGTGGTCTCTTCCAGGTCAGTGTATGGCATTTCCTTCCCCTTGCCCCAGGCACCTGGGAGCATGTCTGCACGTGGAGAAAGACTTTCCCGTGGGAAGCCGGGTTTTGTCAAACGGGTCCCAGTGCTCTGCTCCTCTCTTTTCACTCCTGCTGCCAGAAGCCCAGGGAGGATGGGAGGGCTTAGAACATGGCTGGGCACTGTGGTTTCTTCCAGAGAAGTGGAGGGCATTTGCTTTACCTTGCCACAACCACTTGGGATAGGGTCTGCACCTCAGGAAAACTGTCTCCGTGGGAAGCCGGCTTTTTGCAAAGGGGTCTCAGGGCCGTGTGCCTCGGCTGTCCCTCCGGCTCCCCAAAGCACAGGGACGAGGTGAGGGGCTTAGACCATGCCTGGGCAATGTTGTTTCTTACACCTGGGTGTGTGGCATTTTGTTGAGCTGGCTACCCCCACTTGGGATAGTGTTCCACAGCAAGCACCTATTGTTCGTCGGAAGCCGTTTTTGCCCCAGGGGTCTCCGGGCTGTGTTCGTTGCGGTTGAACTCCTGCTAGCAAAACCGCCGGGTTGAGGGAAGGGTTCAGACTGTGCCTGGGCCCTGTGGTCTCTTCCAGGTCAGTGTATGGCATTTCCTTCCCCTTGCCCCAGGCACCTGGGAGCATGTCTGAACGTGGAGAAAGACTTTCCCGTGGGAAGCCGGGTTTTGTCAAACGGGTCCCAGTGCTCTGCTCCTCTCTTTTCACTCCTGCTGCCAGAAGCCCAGGGAGGATGGGAGGGCTTAGAACATGGCTGGGCACTGTGGTTTCTTCCAGAGAAGTGGAGGGCATTTGCTTTACCTTGCCACAACCACTTGGGATAGGGTCTGCACCTCAGGAAAACTGTCTCCGTGGGAAGCCGGCTTTTTGCAAAGGGGTCTCAGGGCCGTGTGCCTCGGCTGTCCCTCCGGCTCCCCAAAGCACAGGGACGAGGTGAGGGGCTTAGACCATGCCTGGGCAATGTTGTTTCTTACACCTGGGTGTGTGGCATTTTGTTGAGCTGGCTACCCCCACTTGGGATAGGTGTTATACAGCAAGCACCTATTGTTCGTCGGAAGCCGTTTTTGCCCCAGGGGTCTCCGGGCTGTGTTCGTTGTGGTTGAACTCCTGCTAGCAAAACCGCCGGGTTGAGGGAAGGGTTCAGACTGTGCCTGGGCCCTGTGGTCTCTTCCAGGTCAGTGTATGGCATTTCCTTCCCCTTGCCACAGGCACCTGGGAGCATGTCTGCACGTGGAGAAAGACTTTCCCGTGGGAAGCCGGTTTTTGTCAAACGGGTCCCAGTGCTCTGCTCCTCTCTTTTCACTCTTGCTGCCAGAAGCCCAGGGAGGATGGGAGGGCTTAGAACATGGCTGGGCACTGTGGTTTCTTCCAGAGAAGTGGAGGGCATTTGCTTTACCTTGCCACAACCACTTGGGATAGGGTCTGCACCTCAGGAAAACTGTCTCCGTGGGAAGCCGGCTTTTTGCAAAGGGGTCTCAGGGCCGTGGGCCTCGGCTGTCCCTCCGGCTCCCCAAAGCACAGGGACGAGGTGAGGGGCTTAGACCATGCCTGGGCAATGTTGTTTCTTACACCTGGGTGTGTGGCATTTTGTTGAGCTGGCGACCCGCATTTGGGATAGGTGTTCCACAGCAAGCACCTATTGTTCGTCGGAAGCCGTTTTTGCCCCAGGGGTCTCCGGGCTGTGTTCTTTGGGGTTGAACTCCTGCTAGCAAAACCGCCGGGTTGAGGGAAGGGTTCAGACTGTGCCTGGGCCCTGTGGTCTCTTCCAGGTCAGTGTATGGCATTTCCTTCCCCTTGCCCCAGGCACCTGGGAGCATGTCTGCACGTGGAGAAAGACTTTCCCGTGGGAAGCCGGGTTTTGTCAAACGGGTCCCAGTGCTCTGCTCCTCTCTTTTCACTCCTGCTGCCAGAAGCCCAGGGAGGATGGGAGGGCTTAGAACATGGCTGGGCACTGTGGTTTCTTCCAGAGAAGTGGAGGGCATTTGCTTTACCTTGCCACAACCACTTGGGATAGGGTCTGCACCTCAGGAAAACTGTCTCCGTGGGAAGCCGGCTTTTTGCAAAGGGGTCTCAGGGCCGTGGGCCTCGGCTGTCCCTCCGGCTACCCAAAGCACAGGGACGAGGTGAGGGGCTTAGACCATGCCTGGGCAGTGTTGTTTCTTACACCTGGGTGTGTGGCATTTTGTTGAGCTGGCTACCCCCACTTGGGATAGGTGTTCCACAGCAAGCACCTATTGTTCGTCGGAAGCCGTTTTTGCCTCAGGGGTCTCTGGGCTGTGTTCGTTGGGGTTGAACTCCTGCTAGCAAAACCGCCGGGTTGAGGGAAGGGTTCAGACTGTGCCTGGGCCCTGTGGTCTCTTCCAGGTTAGTGGATGGCATTTCCTTCCCCTTGCCCCAGGCACCTGGGAGCATGTCTGCAAGTGGAGAAAGACTTCCCCGTGGGAAGCCGGTTTTTGTCAAACGGGTCCCAGTGCTCTGCTCCTCTCTTTTCACTCCTGCTGCCAGAAGCCCAGGGAGGATGGGAGGGCTTAGAACATGGCTGGGCACTGTGGTTTCTTCCAGAGAAGTGGAGGGCATTTGCTTTACCTTGCCACAACCACTTGGGATAGGGTGTGCACCTCAGGAAAACTGTCTCCGTGGGAAGCCGGCTTTTTGCAAAGGGGTCTCAGGGCCGTGTGCCTCGGCTGTCCCTCCGGCTCCCCAAAGCACAGGGACGAGGTGAGGGGCTTAGACCATGCCTGGGCAATGTTGTTTCTTACACCTGGGTGTGTGGCATTTTGTTGAGCTGGCTACCCCCACTTGGGATAGGTGTTCCACAGCAAGCACCTATTGTTCGTCGGAAGCCGTTTTTGCCCCAGGGGTCTCCGGGCCATGTTCGTTGGGGTTGAACTCCTGCTAGCAAAACCGCCGGGTTGAGGGAAGGGTTCAGACTGTGCCTGGGCCCTGTGGTCTCTTCCAGGTCAGTGGATGGCATTTCCTTCCCCTTGCCCCAGACACCTGGGAGCATGCCTGCACGTGGAGAAAGACTTCCCCGTGGGAAGCCGGTTTTTGTCAAACGGGTCCCAGTGCTCTGCTCCTCTCTTTTCACTCCTGCTGCCAGAAGCCCAGGGAGGATGGGAGGGCTTAGAACATGGCTGGGCACTGTGGTTTCTTCCAGAGAAGTGGAGGGCATTTGCTTTACCTTGCCACAACCACTTGGGATAGGGTCTGCACCTCAGGAAAACTGTCTCCGTGGGAAGCCGCCTTTTTGCAAAGGGGTCTCAGGGCCGTGTGCCTCGGCTGTCCCTCCGGCTCCCCAAAGCACAGGGACGAGGTGAGGGGCTTAGACCATGCCTGGGCAATGTTGTTTCTTACACCTGGGTGTGTGGCATTTTGTTGAGCTGGCTACCCCCACTTGGGATAGGTGTTCCACAGCAAGCACCTATTGTTCGTCGGAAGCCGTTTTTGCCCCAGGGGTCTCCGGGCTGTGTTCGTTGGGGTTGAACTCCTGCTAGCAAAACCGCCGGGTTGAGAGAATGGTTCAGACTGTGCCTGGGCCCTGTGGTCTCTTCCAGGTCAGTGGATGGCATTTCCTTCCCCTTGCCCCAGGCACCTGGGAGCATGTCTGCACGTGGAGAAAGACTTTCCCGTGGGAAGCCGGGTTTTGTCAAACGGGTCCCAGTGCTCTGCTCCTCTCTTTTCACTCCTGCTGCCAGAAGCCCAGGGAGGATGGGAGGGCTTAGAACATGGCTGGGCACTGTGGTTTCTTCCAGAGAAGTGGAGGGCATTTGCTTTACCTTGCCACAACCACTTGGGATAGGGTCTGCACCTCAGGAAAACTGTCTCCGTGGGAAGCCGGCTTTTTGCAAAGGGGTCTCAGGGCCGTGTGCCTCGGCTGTCCCTCCGGCTCCCCAAAGCACAGGGACGAGGTGAGGGGCTTAGACCATGCCTGGGCAATGTTGTTTCTTACACCTGGGTGTGTGGCATTTTGTTGAGCTGGCGACCCGCATTTGGGATAGGTGTTCCACAGCAAGCACCTATTGTTCGTCGGAAGCCGTTTTTGCCCCAGGGGTCTCCGGGCTGTGTTCTTTGGGGTTGAACTCCTGCTAGCAAAACCGCCGGGTTGAGGGAAGGGTTCAGACTGTGCCTGGGCCCTGTGGTCTCTTCCAGGTCAGTGTATGGCATTTCCTTCCCCTTGCCCCAGGCACCTGGGAGCATGTCTGCACGTGGAGAAAGACTTTCCCGTGGGAAGCCGGGTTTTGTCAAACGGGTCCCAGTGCTCTGCTCCTCTCTTTTCACTCCTGCTGCCAGAAGCCCAGGGAGGATGGGAGGGCTTAGAACATGGCTGGGCACTGTGGTTTCTTCCAGAGAAGTGGAGGGCATTTGCTTTACCTTGCCACAACCACTTGGGATAGGGTCTGCACCTCAGGAAAACTGTCTTCGTGGGAAGCCGGCTTTTTGCAAAGGGGTCTCAGGGCCGTGTGCCTCGGCTGTCCCTCCGGCTCCCCAAAGCACAGGGACGAGGTGAGGGGCTTAGACCATGCCTGGGCAATGTTGTTTCTTACACCTGGGTGTGTGGCATTTTGTTGAGCTGGCTACCCCCACTTGGGATAGTGTTCCACAGCAAGCACCTATTGTTCGTCGGAAGCCGTTTTTGCCCCAGGGGTCTCCGGGCTGTGTTCGTTGTGGTTGAACTCCTGCTAGCAAAACCGCCGGGTTGAGGGAAGGGTTCAGACTGTGCCTGGGCCCTGTGGTCTCTTCCAGGTCAGTGTATGGCATTTCCTTCCCCTTGCCACAGGCACCTGGGAGCATGTCTGCATGTGGAGAAAGACTTTCCCGTGGGAAGCCGGGTTTTGTCAAACGGGTCCCAGTGCTCTGCTCCTCTCTTTTCACTCCTGCTGCCAGAAGCCCAGGGAGGATGGGAGGGCTTAGAACATGGCTGGGCACTGTGGTTTCTTCCAGAGAAGTGGAGGGCATTTGCTTTACCTTGCCACAACCACTTGGGATAGGGTCTGCACCTCAGGAAAACTGTCTCCATGAGAAGCCGGGTTTTTGCAAAGGGGTCTCAGGGCCGTGTGCCTCGGCTGTCCCTCCGGCTCCCCAAAGCACAGGGACGAGGTGAGGGGCTTAGACCATGCCTGGGCAATGTTGTTTCTTACACCTGGGTGTGTGGCATTTTGTTGAGCTGGCTACCCCCACTTGGGATAGGTGTTCCACAGCAAGCACCTTTTGTTCGTCGGAAGCCGTTTTTGCCTCAGGGGTCTCCGGGCTGTGTTCGTTGGGGTTGAACTCCTGCTAGCAAAACCGCCGGGTTGAGGGAAGTGTTCAGACTGTGCCTGGACTCTGTGGTCTCTTCCAGGTCAATGTATGGCATTTCCTTCCCCTTGCCCCAGGCACCTGGGAGCATGTCTGCACGTGGAGAAAGACATTCCCGTGGGAAGCCGGGTTTTGTCAAACGGGTCCCAGTGCTCTGCTCCTCTCTTTTCACTCCTGCTGCCAGAAGCCCAGGGAGGATGGGAGGGCTTAGAACATGGCTGGGCACTGTGGTTTCTTCCAGAGAAGTGGAGGGCATTTGCTTTACCTTGCCACAACCACTTGGGATAGGGTCTGAACCTCAGGAAAACTGTCTCCGTGGGAAGCCGGCTTTTTGCAAAGGGGTCTCAGGGCCGTGTGCCTCGGCTGTCCCTCCGGCTCCCCAAAGCACAGGGACGAGGTGAGGGGCTTAGACCATGCCTGGGCAATGTTGTTTCTTACACCTGGGTGTGTGGCATTTTGTTGAGCTGGCTACCCCCACTTGGGATAGGTGTTCCACAGCAAGCACCTATTGTTCGTCGGAAGCCGTTTTTGCCCCAGGGGTCTCCGGGCTGTGTTCGTTGGGGTTGAACTCCTGCTAGCAAAACCGCCGGGTTGAGGGAAGGGTTCAGACTGTGCCTGGGCCCTGTGGTCTCTTCCAGGTCAGTGTATGGCATTTCCTTCCCCTTGCCCCAGGCACCTGGGAGCATGTCTGCACGTGGAGAAAGACTTTCCCGTGGGAAGCCGGGTTTTGTCAAACGGGTCCCAGTGCTCTGCTCCTCTCTTTTCACTCCTGCTCCCAGAAGCCCAGGGAGGATGGGAGGGCTTAGAACATGGCTGGGCACTGTGGTTTCTTCCAGCGAAGTGGAGGGCATTTGCTTTACCTTGCCACAACCACTTGGGATAGGGTCTGCACCTCAGGAAAACTGTCTCCGTGGGAAGCCGGCTTTTTGCAAAGGGGTCTCAGGGCCGTGTGCCTCGGCTGTCCCTCCGGCTCCCCAAAGCACAGGGACGACGTGAGGGGCTTAGACCATGCCTGGGCAATGTTGTTTCTTACACCTGGGTGTGTGGCATTTTGTTGAGCTGGCTACCCCCACTTGGGATAGGTGTTCCACAGCAAGCACCTATTGTTCGTCGGAAGCCGTTTTTGCCCCAGGGGTCTCCGGGCTGTGTTCGTTGGGTTTGAACTCCTGCTAGCAAAACCGCCGGGTTGAGGGAAGGGTTCAGACTGTGCCTGGGCCCTGTGGTCTCTTCCAGGTCAGTGTATGGCATTTCCTTCCCCTTGCCCCAGGCACCTGGGAGCATGTCTGCACGTGGAGAAAGACTTTCCCGTGGGAAGCCGGGTTTTGTCAAACGGGTCCCAGTGCTCTGCTCCTCTCTTTTCACTCCTGCTGCCAGAAGCCCAGGGAGGATGGGAGGGCTTAGAACATGGCTGGGCACTGTGGTTTCTTCCAGAGAAGTGGAGGGCATTTGCTTTACCTTGCCACAACCACTTGGGATAGGGTCTGCACCTCAGGAAAACTGTCTCCGTGGGAAGCCGGCTTTTTGCAAAGGGGTCTCAGGGCCGTGTGCCTCGGCTGTCCCTCCGGCTCCCCAAAGCACAGGGACGAGGTGAGGGGCTTAGACCATGCCTGGGCAATGTTGTTTCTTACACCTGGGTGTGTGGCATTTTGTTGAGCTGGCTACCCCCACTTGGGATAGGTGTTCCACAGCAAGCACCTTTTGTTCGTCGGAAGCCGTTTTTGCCTCAGGGGTCTCCGGGCTGTGTTCGTTGGGGTTGAACTCCTGCTAGCAAAACCGCCGGGTTGAGGGAAGTGTTCAGACTGTGCCTGGACTCTGTGGTCTCTTCCAGGTCAATGTATGGCATTTCCTTCCCCTTGCCCCAGGCACCTGGGAGCATGTCTGCACGTGGAGAAAGACATTCCCGTGGGAAGCCGGGTTTTGTCAAACGGGTCCCAGTGCTCTGCTCCTCTCTTTTCACTCCTGCTGCCAGAAGCCCAGGGAGGATGGGAGGGCTTAGAACATGGCTGGGCACTGTGGTTTCTTCCAGAGAAGTGGAGGGCATTTGCTTTACCTTGCCACAACCACTTGGGATAGGGTCTGCACCTCAGGAAAACTGTCTCCGTGGGAAGCCGGCTTTTTGCAAAGGGGTCTCAGGGCCGTGTGCCTCGGCTGTCCCTCCGGCTCCCCAAAGCACAGGGACGAGGTGAGGGGCTTAGACCATGCCTGGGCAATGTTGTTTCTTACACCTGGTTGTGTGGCATTTTGTTGAGCTGGCTACCCCCACTTGGGATAGGTGTTCCACAGCAAGCACCTATTGTTCGTCGGAAGCCGTTTTTGCCCCAGGGGTCTCCGGGCTGTGTTCGTTGGGTTTGAACTCCTGCTAGCAAAACCGCCGGGTTGAGGGAAGGGTTCAGACTGTGCCTGGGCCCTGTGGTCTCTTCCAGCTCAGTGTATGGCATTTCCTTCCCCTTGCCCCAGGCACCTGGGAGCATGTCTGCACGTGGAGAAAGACTTTCCCGTGGGAAGCCGGGTTTTGTCAAACGGGTCCCAGTGCTCTGCTCCTCTCTTTTCACTCCTGCTGCCAGAAGCCCAGGGAGGATGGGAAGGCTTAGAACATGGCTGGGCACTGTGGTTTCTTCCAGAGAAGTGGAGGGCATTTGCTTTACCTTGCCACAACCACTTGGGATAGGGTCTGCACCTCAGGAAAACTGTCTCCGTGGGAAGCCGGCTTTTTGCAAAGGGGTCTCAGGGCCGTGTGCCTCGGCTGTCCCTCCGGCTCCCCAAAGCACAGGGACGAGGTGAGGGGCTTAGACCATGCCTGGGCAATGTTGTTTCTTACACCTGGGTGTGTGGCATTTTGTTGAGCTGGCTACCCCCACTTGGGATAGGTGTTCCACAGCAAGCACCTATTGTTCGTCGGAAGCCGTTTTTGCCCCAGGGGTCTCCGGGCTGTGTTCGTTGGGTTTGAACTCCTGCTAGCAAAACCGCCGGGTTGAGGGAAGGGTTCAGACTGTGCCTGGGCCCTGTGGTCTCTTCCAGGTCAGTGTATGGCATTTCCTTCCCCTTGCCCCAGGCACCTGGGAGCATGTCTGCACGTGGAGAAAGACTTTCCCGTGGGAAGCCGGGTTTTGTCAAACGGGTCCCAGTGCTCTGCTCCTCTCTTTTCACTCCTGCTGCCACAAGCCCAGGGAGGATGGGAGGGCTTAGAACATGGCTGGGCACTGTGGTTTCTTCCAGAGAAGTGGAGGGCATTTGCTTTACCTTGCCACAACCACTTGGGATAGGGTCTGCACCTCAGGAAAACTGTCTCCGTGGGAAGCCGGCTTTTTGCAAAGGGGTCTCAGGGCCGTGTGCCTCGGCTGTCCCTCCGGCTCCCCAAAGCACAGGGACGAGGTGAGGGGCTTAGAGCATGCCTGGGCAATGTTGTTTCTTACACCTGGGTGTGTGGCATTTTGTTGAGCTGGCTACCCCCACTTGGGATAGGTGTTCCACAGCAAGCACCTATTGTTCGTCGGAAGCCGTTTTTGCCCCAGGGGTCTCCGGGCTGTGTTCGTTGGGGTTGAACTCCTGCTAGCAAAACCGCCGGGTTGAGGGAAGCGTTCAGACTGTGCCTGGGCCCTGTGGTCTCTTCCAGGTCAGTGGATGGCATTTCCTTCCCCTTGCCCCAGACACCTGGGAGCATGCCTGCACGTGGAGAAAGACTTCCCCGTGGGAAGCCGGTTTTTGTCAAACGGGTCCCAGTGCTCTGCTCCTCTCTTTTCACTCCTGCTGCCAGAAGCCCAGGGAGGATGGGAGGGCTTAGAACATGGCTGGGCACTGTGGTTTCTTCCAGAGAAGTGGAGGGCATTTGCTTTACCTTGCCACAACCACTTGGGATAGGGTCTGCACCTCAGGAAAACTGTCTCCGTGGGAAGCCGGCTTTTTGCAAAGGGGTCTCAGGGCCGTGTGCCTCGGCTGTCCCTCCGGCTCCCCAAAGCACAGGGACGAGGTGAGGGGCTTAGACCATGCCTGGGCAATGTTGTTTCTTACACCTGGGTGTGTGGCATTTTGTTGAGCTGGCTACCCCCACTTGGGATAGGTATTCCACAGCAAGCACCTTTTGTTCGTCGGAAGCCGTTTTTGCCTCAGGGGTCTCCGGGCTGTGTTCGTTGGGGTTGAACTCCTGCTAGCAAAACCGCCGGGTTGAGGGAAGTGTTCAGACTGTGCCTGGGCTCTGTGGTCTCTTCCAGGTCAATGTATGGCATTTCCTTCCCCTTGCCCCAGGCACCTGGGAGCATGTCTGCACGTGGAGAAAGACATTCCCGTGGGAAGCCGGGTTTTATCAAACGGGTCCCAGTGCTCTGCTCCTCTCTTTTCACTCCTGCTGCCAGAAGCCCAGGGAGGATGGGAGGGCTTAGAACATGGCTGGGCACTGTGGTTTCTTCCAGAGAAGTGGAGGGCATTTGCTTTACCTTGCCACAACCACTTGGGATAGGGTCTGCACCTCAGGAAAACTGTCTCCGTGGGAAGCCGGCTTTTTGCAAAGGGGTCTCAGGGCCGTGTGCCTCGGCTGTCCCTCCGGCTCCCCAAAGCACAGGGACGAGGTGAGGGGCTTAGACCATGCCTGGGCAATGTTGTTTCTTACACCTGGGTGTGTGGCATTTTGTTGAGCTGGCTACCCCCACTTGGGATAGGTGTTCCACAGCAAGCACCTATTGTTCGTCGGAAGCCGTTTTTGCCCCAGGGGTCTCCGGGCTGTGTTCTTTGGGGTTGAACTCCTGCTAGCAAAACCGCCGGGTTGAGGGAAGGGTTCAGACTGTGCCTGGGCCCTGTGGTCTCTTCCAGGTCAGTGTATGGCATTTCCTTCCCCTTGCCCCAGGCACCTGGGAGAATGTCTGCACGTGGAGAAAGACTTTCCCGTGGGAAGCCGGGTTTTGTCAAACGGGTCCCAGTGCTCTGCTCCTCTCTTTTCACTCCTGCTGCCAGAAGCCCAGGGAGGATGGGAGGGCTTAGAACATGGCTGGGCACTGTGGTTTCTTCCAGAGAAGTGGAGGGCATTTGCTTTACCTTGACACAACCACTTGGGATAGGGTCTGCACCTCAGGAAAACTGTCTCCGTGGGAAGCCGGCTTTTTGCAAAGGGGTCTCAGGGCCGTGTGCCTCGGCTGTCCCTCCGGCTCCCCAAAGCACAGGGACGAGGTGAGGGGCTTAGACCATGCCTGGGCAATGTTGTTTCTTACACCTGGGTGTGTGGCATTTTGTTGAGCTGGCTACCCCCACTTGGGATAGTGTTCCACAGCAAGCACCTATTGTTCGTCGGAAGCCGTTTTTGCCCCAGGGGTCTCCGGGCTGTGTTCGTTGTGGTTGAACTCCTGCTAGCAAAACCGCCGGGTTGAGGGAAGGGTTCAGACTGTGCCTGGGCCCTGTGGTCTCTTCCAGGTCAGTGTATGGCATTTCCTTCCCCTTGCCACAGGCACCTGGGAGCATGTCTGCATGTGGAGAAAGACTTTCCCGTGGGAAGCCGGGTTTTGTCAAACGGGTCCCAGTGCTCTGCTCCTCTCTTTTCACTCCTGCTGCCAGAAGCCCAGGGAGGATGGGAGGGCTTAGAACATGGCTGGGCACTGTGGTTTCTTCCAGAGAAGTGGAGGGCATTTGCTTTACCTTGCCACAACCACTTGGGATAGGGTCTGCACCTCAGGAAAACTGTCTCCGTGAGAAGCCGGGTTTTTGCAAAGGGGTCTCAGGGCCGTGTGCCTCGGCTGTCCCTCCGGCTCCCCAAAGCACAGGGACGAGGTGAGGGGCTTAGACCATGCCTGGGCAATGTTGTTTCTTACACCTGGGTGTGTGGCATTTTGTTGAGCTGGCTACCCCCACTTGGGATAGGTGTTCCACAGCAAGCACCTATTTTTCGTCGGAAGCCGTTTTTGCCCCAGGGGTCTCCGGGCTGTGTTCGTTGGGGTTGAACTCCTGCTAGCAAAACCGCCGGGTTGAGGGAAGGGTTCAGACTGTGCCTGGGCCCTGTGGTCTCTTCCAGCTCAGTGTATGGCATTTCCTTCCCCTTGCCCCAGGCACCTGGGAGCATGTCTGCACGTGGAGAAAGACTTTCCCGTGGGAAGCCGGGTTTTGTCAAACGGGTCCCAGTGCTCTGCTCCTCTCTTTTCACTCCTGCTGCCAAAAGCCCAGGGAGGATGGGAGGGCTTAGAACATGGCTGGGCACTGTGGTTTCTTCCAGAGAAGTGGAGGGCATTTGCTTTACCTTGCCACAACCACTTGGGATAGGGTCTGCACCTCAGGAAAACTGTCTCCGTGGGAAGCCGGCTTTTTGCAAAGGGGTCTCAGGGCCGTGTGCCTCGGCTGTCCCTCCGGCTCCCCAAAGCACAGGGACGAGGTGAGAGGCTTAGACCATGCCTGGGCAATGTTGTTTCTTACACCTGGGTGTGTGGCATTTTGTTGAGCTGGCTACCCCCACTTGGGATAGGTGTTCCACAGCAAGCACCTATTGTTCGTCGGAAGCCGTTTTTGCCCCAGGGGTCTCCGGGCTGTGTTCGTTGGGGTTGAACTCCTGCTAGCAAAACCGCCGGGTTGAGGGAAGGGTTCAGACTGTGCCTGGGCCCTGTGGTCTCTTCCAGGTCAGTGTATGGCATTTCCTTCCCCTTGCCCCAGGCACCTGGGAGCATGTCTGCACGTGGAGAAAGACTTTCCCGTGGGAAGCCGGGTTTTGTCAAACGGGTCCCAGTGCTCTGC
Source organism: Ursus arctos (assembly GCF_023065955.2). Lineage (NCBI taxonomy): Eukaryota > Metazoa > Chordata > Mammalia > Carnivora > Ursidae > Ursus > Ursus arctos. Next base: position 478,224 of record NW_026622763.1, on the reverse strand, counting down.
TCCTCTCTTTTCACTCCTGCTGCCAGAAGCCCAGGGAGGATGGGAGGGCTTAGAACATGGCTGGGCACTGAGGTTTCTTCCAGAGAAGTGGAGGGCATTTGCTTTACCTTGCCACAACCACTTGGGATAGGGTCTGCACCTCAGGAAAACTGTCTCCGTGGGAAGCCGGCTTTTTGCAAAGGGGTCTCAGGGCCGTGTGCCTCGGCTGTCCCTCCGGCTCCCCAAAGCACAGGGACGAGGTGAGAGGCTTAGACCATGCCTGGGCAATGTTGTTTCTTACACCTGGGTGTGTGGCATTTTGTTGAGCTGGCTACCCCCACTTGGGATAGGTGTTCCACAGCAAGCACCTATTGTTCGTCGGTAGCCGTTTTTGCCCCAGTGGTCTCCGGGCTGTGTTCGTTGGGGTTGAACTCCTGCTAGCAAAACCGCCGGGTTGAGGGAAGGGTTCAGACTGTGCCTGGGCCCTGTGGTCTCTTCCAGGTCAGTGGATGGCATTTCCTTCCCCTTGCCCCAGGCACCTGGGAGCATGTCTGCACGTGGAGAAAGACTTTCCCGTGGGAAGCCGGGTTTTGTCAAACGGGTCCCAGTGCTCTGCTCCTCTCTTTTCACTCCTGCTGCCAGAAGCCCAGGGAGGATGGGAGGGCTTAGAACATGGCTGGGCACTGTGGTTTCTTCCAGAGAAGTGGAGGGCATTTGCTTTACCTTGCCACAACCACTTGGGATAGGGTCTGCACCTCAGGAAAACTGTCTCCGTGGGAAGCCGGCTTTTTGCAAAGGGGTCTCAGGGCCGTGGGCCTCGGCTGTCCCTCCGGCTCCCCAAAGCACAGGGACGAGGTGAGGGGCTTAGACCATGCCTGGGCAATGTTGTTTCTTACACCTGGGTGTGTGGCATTTTGTTGAGCTGGCTACCCCCACTTGGGATAGGTGTTCCACAGCAAGCACCTATTGTTCGTCGGAAGCCGTTTTTGCCCCAGGGGTCTCCGGGCTGTGTTCGTTGGGGTTGAACTCCTACTAGCAAAATCGCCGGGTTGAGGGAAGGGTTCAGACTGTGCCTGGGCCCTGTGGTCTCTTCCAGGTCAGTGTATGGCATTTCCTTCCCCTTGCCCCAGGCACCTGGGAGCATGTCTGCACGTGGAGAAAGACTTTCCCGTGGGAAGCCGGGTTTTGTCAAACGGGTCCCAGTGCTCTGCTCCTCTCTTTTCACTCCTGCTGCCAGAAGCCCAGGGAGGATGGGAGGGCTTAGAACATGGCTGGGCACTGTGGTTTCTTCCAGAGAAGTGGAGGGCATTTGCTTTACCTTGCCACAACCACTTGGGATAGGGTCTGCACCTCAGGAAAACTGTCTCCGTGGGAAGCCGGCTTTTTGCAAAGGGGTCTCAGGGCCGTGGGCCTCGGCTGTCCCTCCGGCTCCCCAAAGCACAGGGACGAGGTGAGGGGCTTAGACCATGCCTGGGCAATGTTGTTTCTTACACCTGGGTGTGTGGCATTTTGTTGAGCTGGCTACCCCCACTTGGGATAGGTGTTCCACAGCAAGCACCTATTGTTCGTCGGAAGCCGTTTTTGCCCCAGGGGTCTCCGGGCTGTGTTCGTTGGGGTTGAACTCCTGCTAGCAAAACCGCCGGGTTGAGGGAAGGGTTCAGACTGTGCCTGGGCCCTGTGGTCTCTTCCTGGTCAGTGTATGGCATTTCCTTCCCCTTGCCCCAGGCACCTGGGAGCATGTCTGCACGTGGAGAAAGACTTTCCCGTGGGAAGCCGGGTTTTGTCAAACGGGTCCCAGTGCTCTGCTCCTCTCTTTTCACTCCTGCTGCCAGAAGCCCAGGGAGGATGGGAGGGCTTAGAACATGGCTGGGCACTGTGGTTTCTTCCAGAGAAGTGGTGGGCATTTGCTTTACCTTGCCACAACCACTTGGGATAGGGTCTGCACCTCAGGAAAACTGTCTCCGTGGGAAGCCGGCTTTTTGCAAAGGGGTCTCAGGGCCGTGTGCCTCGGCTGTCCCTCCGGCTCCCCAAAGCACAGGGACGAGGTGAGGGGCTTAGACCATGCCTGGGCAATGTTGTTTCTTACACCTGGGTGTGTGGCATTTTGTTGAGCTGGCTACCCCCACTTGGGATAGGTGTTCCACAGCAAGCACCTATTGTTCGTCGGAAGCCGTTTTTGCCCCAGGGGTCTCCGGGCTTTGTTCGTTGGGGTTGAACTCCTACTAGCAAAATCGCCGGGTTGAGGGAAGGGTTCAGACTGTGCCTGGGCCCTGTGGTCTCTTCCAGGTCAGTGTATGGCATTTCCTTCCCCTTGCCCCAGGCACCTGGGAGCATGTCTGCACGTGGAGAAAGACTTTCCCGTGGGAAGCCGGGTTTTGTCAAACGGGTCCCAGTGCTCTGCTCCTCTCTTTTCACTCCTGCTGCCAGAAGCCCAGGGAGGATGGGAGGGCTTAGAACATGGCTGGGCACTGTGGTTTCTTCCAGAGAAGTGGAGGGCATTTGCTTTACCTTGCCACAACCACTTGGGATAGGGTCTGCACCTCAGGAAAACTGTCTCCGTGGGAAGCCGGCTTTTTGCAAAGGGGTCTCAGGGCCGTGTGCCTCGGCTGTCCCTCCGGCTCCCCAAAGCACAGGGACGAGGTGAGGGGCTTAGACCATGCCTGGGCAATGTTGTTTCTTACACCTGGGTGTGTGGCATTTTGTTGAGCTGGCTACCCCCACTTGGGATAGCTGTTCCACAGCAAGCACCTATTGTTCGTCGGAAGCCGTTTTTGCCCCAGGGGTCCCCGGGCTGTGTTCGTTGGGGTTGAACTCCTGCTAGCAAAACCGCCGGGTTGAGGGAAGCGTTCAGACTGTGCCTGGGCCCTGTGGTCTCTTCCAGCTCAGTGTATGGCATTTCCTTCCCCTTGCCCCAGGCACCTGGGAGCATGTCTGCACGTGGAGAAAGACTTTCCCGTGGGAAGCCGGGTTTTGTCAAACGGGTCCCAGTGCTCTGCTCCTCTCTTTTCACTCCTGCTGCCAGAAGCCCAGGGAGGATGGGAGGGCTTAGAACATGGCTGGGCACTGTGGTTTCTTCCAGAGAAGTGGAGGGCATTTGCTTTACCTTGCCACAACCACTTGGGATAGGGTCTGCACCTCAGGAAAACTGTCTCCGTGGGAAGCCGGCTTTTTGCAAAGGGGTCTCAGGGCCGTGTGCCTCGGCTGTCCCTCCGGCTCCCCAAAGCACAGGGACGAGGTGAGGGGCTTAGACCATGCCTGGGCAATGTTGTTTCTTACACCTGGGTGTGTGGCATTTTGTTGAGCTGGCTACCCCCACTTGGGATAGGTGTTCCACAGCAAGCACCTATTGTTCGTCGGAAGCCGTTTTTGCCCCAGGGGTCTCCGGGCTGTGTTCGTTGGGTTTGAACTCCTGCTAGCAAAACCGCCGGGTTTAGGGAAGGGTTCAGACTGTGCCTGGGCCCTGTGGTCTCTTCCAGGTCAGTGTATGGCATTTCCTTCCCCTTGCCCCAGGCCCCTGGGAGCATGTCTGCACGTGGAGAAAGACTTTCCCGTGGGAAGCCGGGTTTTGTCAAACGGGTCCCAGTGCTCTGCTCCTCTCTTTTCACTCCTGCTGCCAGAAGCCCAGGGAGGATGGGAGGGCTTAGAACATGGCTGGGCACTGTGGTTTCTTCCAGAGAAGTGGAGGGCATTTGCTTTACCTTGCCACAACCACTTGGGATAGGGTCTGCACCTCAGGAAAACTGTCTCCGTGGGAAGCCGGCTTTTTGCAAAGGGGTCTCAGGGCCGTGGGCCTCGGCTGTCCCTCCGGCTACCCAAAGCACAGGGACGAGGTGAGGGGCTTAGACCATGCCTGGGCAGTGTTGTTTCTTACACCTGGGTGTGTGGCATTTTGTTGAGCTGGCTACCCCCACTTGGGATAGGTGTTCCACAGCAAGCACCTATTGTTCGTCGGAAGCCGTTTTTGCCCCAGGGGTCTCTGGGCTGTGTTCGTTGGGGTTGAACTCCTGCTAGCAAAACCGCCGGGTTGAGGGAAGGGTTCAGACTGTGCCTGGGCCCTGTGGTCTCTTCCAGGTCAGTGGATGGCATTTCCTTCCCCTTGCCCCAGGCACCTGGGAGCATGTCTGCACGTGGAGAAAGACTTCCCCGTGGGAAGCCGGCTTTTGTCAAACGGGTCCCAGTGCTCTGCTCCTCTCTTTTCACTCCTGCTGCCAGAAGCCCAGGGAGGATGGGAGGGCTTAGAACATGGCTGGGCACTGTGGTTTCTTCCAGAGAAGTGGAGGGCATTTGCTTTACCTTGCCACAACCACTTGGGATAGGGTGTGCACCTCAGGAAAACTGTCTCCGTGGGAAGCCGGCTTTTTGCAAAGGGGTCTCAGGGCCGTGTGCCTCGGCTGTCCCTCCGGCTCCCCAAAGCACAGGGACGAGGTGAGGGGCTTAGACCATGCCTGGGCAATGTTGTTTCTTACACCTGGGTGTGTGGCATTTTGTTGAGCTGGCTACCCCCACTTGGGATAGGTGTTCCACATCAAGCACCTATTGTTCGTCGGAAGCCGTTTTTGCCCCAGGGGTCTCCGGGCTGTGTTCGTTGGGGTTGAACTCCTGCTAGCAAAACCGCCGGGTTGAGGGAAGGGTTCAGACTGTGCCTGGGCCCTGTGGTCTCTTCCAGGTCAGTGTATGGCATTTCCTTCCCCTTGCCCCAGGCACCTGGGAGCATGTCTGCACGTGGAGAAAGACTTTCCCGTGGGAAGCCGGGTTTTGTCAAATGGGTCCCAGTGCTCTGCTCCTCTCTTTTCACTCCTGCTGCCAGAAGCCCAGGGAGGATGGGAGGGCTTAGAACATGGCTGGGCACTGTGGTTTCTTCCAGAGAAGTGGAGGGCATTTGCTTTACCTTGCCACAACCACTTGGGATAGGGTCTGCACCTCAGGAAAACTGTCTCCGTGGGAAGCCGGCTTTTTGCAAAGGGGTCTCAGGGCCGTGTGCCTCGGCTGTCCCTCCGGCTCCCCAAAGCACAGGGACGAGGTGAGGGGCTTAGACCATGCCTGGGCAATGTTGTTTCTTACACCTGGGTGTGTGGCATTTTGTTGAGCTGGCTACCCCCACTTGGGATAGGTGTTCCACAGCAAGCACCTATTGTTCGTCGGAAGCCGTTTTTGCCCCAGGGGTCTCCGGGCTGTGTTCGTTGGGGTTGAACTCCTACTAGCAAAATCGCCGGGTTGAGGGAAGGGTTCAGACTGTGCCTGGGCCCTGTGGTCTCTTCCAGGTCAGTGTATGGCATTTCCTTCCCCTTGCCCCAGGCACCTGGGAGCATGTCTGCACGTGGAGAAAGACTTTCCCGTGGGAAGCCGGGTTTTGTCAAACGGGTCCCAGTGCTCTGCTCCTCTCTTTTCACTCCTGCTGCCAGAAGCCCAGGGAGGATGGGAGGGCTTAGAACATGGCTGGGCACTGTGGTTTCTTCCAGAGAAGTGGAGGGCATTTGCTTTACCTTGCCACAACCACTTGGGATAGGGTCTGCACCTCAGGAAAACTGTCTCCGTGGGAAGCCGGCTTTTTGCAAAGGGGTCTCAGGGCCGTGTGCCTCGGCTGTCCCTCCGGCTCCCCAAAGCACAGGGACGAGGTGAGGGGCTTAGACCATGCCTGGGCAATGTTGTTTCTTACACCTGGGTGTGTGGCATTTTGTTGAGCTGGCTACCCCCACTTGGGATAGTGTTCCACAGCAAGCACCTATTGTTCGTCGGAAGCCGTTTTTGCCCCAGGGGTCTCCGGGCTGTGTTCGTTGGGGTTGAACTCCTGCTAGCAAAACCGCCGGATTGAGGGAAGGGTTCAGACTGTGCCTGGGCCCTGTGGTCTCTTCCAGCTCAGTGTATGGCATTTCCTTCCCCTTGCCCCAGGCACCTGGGAGCATGTCTGCACGTGGAGAAAGACTTTCCCGTGGGAAGCCGGGTTTTGTCAAACGGGTCCCAGTGCTCTGCTCCTCTCTTCTCACTCCTGCTGCCAAAAGCCCAGGGAGGATGGGAGGGCTTAGAACATGGCTTGGCACTGTGGTTTCTTCCAGAGAAGTGGAGGGCATTTGCTTTACCTTGCCACAACCACTTGGGATAGGGTCTGCACCTCAGGAAAACTGTCTCCGTGGGAAGCCGGCTTTTTGCAAAGGGGTCTCAGGGCCGTGTGCCTCGGCTGTCCCTCCGGCTCCCCAAAGCACAGGGACGAGGTGAGGGGCTTAGACCATGCCTGGGCAATGTTGTTTCTTACACCTGGGTGTGTGGCATTTTGTTGAGCTGGCTACCCCCACTTGGGATAGTGTTCCACAGCAAGCACCTATTGTTCGTCGGAAGCCGTTTTTGCCCCAGGGGTCTCCGGGCTGTGTTCGTTGGGGTTGAACTCCTGCTAGCAAAACCGCCGGGTTGAGGGAAGGGTTCAGACTGTGCCTGGGCCCTGTGGTCTCTTCCAGGTCAGTGTATGGCATTTCCTTCCCCTTGCCCCAGGCACCTGGGAGCATGTCTGCACGTGGAGAAAGACTTTCCCGTGGGAAGCCGGGTGTTGTCAAACGGGTCCCAGTGCTCTGCTCCTCTCATTTCACTCCTGCTGCCAGAAGCCCAGGGAGGATGGGAGGGCTTAGAACATGGCTCGGCACTGTGGTTTCTTCCAGAGAAGTGGAGGGCATTTGCTTTACCTTGCCACAACCACTTGGGATAGGGTCTGCACCTCAGGAAAACTGTCTCCGTGGGAAGCCGGCTTTTTGCAAAGGGGTCTCAGGGCCGTGTGCCTCGGCTGTCCCTCCGGCTCCCCAAAGCACAGGGACGAGGTGAGAGGCTTAGACCATGCCTGTGCAATGTTGTTTCTTACACCTGGGTGTGTGGCATTTTGTTGAGCTGGCTACCCCCACTTGGGATAGGTGTTCCACAGCAAGCACCTATTGTTCGTCGGAAGCCGTTTTTGCCCCAGGGGTCTCCGGGCTGTGTTCGTTGGGGTTGAACTCCTGCTAGCAAAATCGCCGGGTTGAGGGAAGGGTTCAGACTGTGCCTGGGCCGTGTGGTCTCTTCCAGGTCAGTGTATGGCATTTCCTTCCCCTTGCCCCAGGCACCTGGGAGCATGTCTGCACGTGGAGAAAGACTTTCCCGTGGGAAGCCGGTTTTTGTCAAACGGGTCCCAGTGCTCTGCTCCTCTCTTTTCACTCCTGCTGCCAGAAGCCCAGGGAGGATGGGAGGGCTTAGAACATGGCTGGGCACTGTGGTTTCTTCCACAGAAGTGGAGGGCATTTCCTTTACCTTGCCACAACCACTTGGGATAGGGTCTGCACCTCAGGAAAACTGTCTCCGTGGGAAGCCGGCTTTTTGCAAAGGGGTCTCAGGGCCGTGTGCCTCGGCTGTCCCTCCGGCTCCCCAAAGCACAGGGACGAGGTGAGGGGCTTAGACCATGCCTGGGCAATGTTGTTTCTTACACCTGGGTGTGTGGCATTTTGTTGAGCTGGCTACCCCCACTTGGGATAGGTGTTCCACAGCAAGCGCCTATTGTTCGTCGGAAGCCGTTTTTGCCCCAGGGGTCTCCGGGCTGTGTTCATTGGGGTTGAACTCCTGCTAGCAAAACCGCCGGGTTGAAGGAAGGGTTCAGACTGTGCCTGGGCCCTGTGGTCTCTTCCAGCTCAGTGTATGGCATTTCCTTCCCCTTGCCACAGGCACCTGGGAGCATGTCTGCACGTGGAGAAAGACTTTCCCGTGGGAAGCCGGGTTTTGTCAAACGGGTCCCAGTGCTCTGCTCCTCTCTTTTCACTCCTGCTGCCAGAAGCCCAGGGAGGATGGGAGGGCTTAGAACATGGCTGGGCACTGTGGTTTCTTCCAGAGAAGTGGAGGGCATTTGCTTTACCTTGCCACAACCACTTGGGATAGGGTCTGCACCTCAGGAAAACTGTCTCCGTGGGAAGCCGGCTTTTTGAAAAGGGGTCTCAGGGCCGTGTGCCTCGGCTGTCCCTCCGGCTCCCCAAAGCACAGGGACGAGGTGAGGGGCTTAGACCATGCCTGGGCAATGTTGTTTCTTACACCTGGGTGTGTGGCATTTTGTTGAGCTGGCTACCCCCACTTGGGATAGTGTTCCACAGCAAGCACCTATTGTTCGTCGGAAGCCGTTTTTGCCCCAGGGGTCTCCGGGCTGTGTTCGTTGGGTTTGAACTCCTGCTAGCAAAACCGCCGGGTTGAGGGAAGGGTTCAGACTGTGCCTGGGCCCTGTGGTCTCTTCCAGGTCAGTGTATGGCATTTCCTTCCCCTTGCCCCAGGCACCTGGGAGCATGTCTGCACGTGGAGAAAGACTTTCCCGTGGGAAGCCGGGTTTTGTCCAACGGGTCCCAGTGCTCTGCTCCTCTCTTTTCACTCCTGCTGCCAGAAGCCCAGGGAGGATGGGAGGGCTTAGAACATGGCTGGGCACTGTGGTTTCTTCCAGAGAAGTGGAGGGCATTTGCTTTACCTTGCCACAACCACTTGGGATAGGGTCTGCACCTCAGGAATACTGTCTCCGTGGGAAGCCGGCTTTTTGCAAAGGGGTCTCAGGGCCGTGTGCCTCGGCTGTCCCTCCGGCTCCCCAAAGCACAGGGACGAGGTGAGGGGCTTAGACCATGCCTGGGCAATGTTGTTTCTTACACCTGGGTGTGTGGCATTTTGTTGAGCTGGCTACCCCCACTTGGGATAGTGTTCCACAGCAAGCACCTATTGTTCGTCGGAAGCCGTTTTTGCCCCAGGGGTCTCCGGGCTGTGTTCGTTGTGGTTGAACGCCTGCTAGCAAAACCGCCGGGTTGAGGGAAGGGTTCAGACTGTGCCAGGGCCCTGTGGTCTCTTCCAGGTCAGTGTATGGCATTTCCTTCCCCTTGCCCCAGGCACCTGGGAGCATGTCTGCACGTGGAGAAAGACTTTCCCGTGGGAAGCCGGGTTTTGTCAAACGGGTCCCAGTGCTCTGCTCCTCTCTTTTCACTCCTGCTGCCAGAAGCCCAGGGAGGATGGGAGGGCTTAGAACATGGCTGGGCACTGTGGTTTCTTCCAGAGAAGTGGAGGGCATTTGCTTTACCTTGCCACAACCACTTGGGATAGGGTCTGCACCTCAGGAAAACTGTCTCCGTGGGAAGCCGGCTTTTTGCAAAGGGGTCTCAGGGCCGTGGGCCTCGGCTGTCCCTCCGGCTCCCCAAAGCACAGGGACGAGGTGAGGGGCTTAGACCATGCCTGGGCAATGTTGTTTCTTACACCTGGGTGTGTGGCATTTTGTTGAGCTGGCTACCCCCACTTGGGATAGGTGTTCCACAGCAAGCACCTATTGTTCGTCGGAAGCCGTTTTTGCCCGAGGGGTCTCCGGGCTGTGTTCGTTGTGGTTGAACTCCTGCTAGCAAAACCGCCGGGTTGAGGGAAGGGTTCAGACTGTGCCAGGGCCCTGTGGTCTCTTCCAGGTCAGTGTATGGCATTTCCTTCCCCTTGGCCCAGGCACCTGGGAGCATGTCTGCACGTGGAGAAAGACTTTCCCGTGGGAAGCCGGGTTTTGTCAAACGGGTCCCAGTGCTCTGCTCCTCTCTTTTCACTCCTGCTGCCAGAAGCAAAGGGAGGATGGGAGGGCTTAGAACATGGCTGGGCACTGTGGTTTCTTCCAGAGAAGTGGAGGGCATTTGCTTTACCTTGCCACAACCACTTGGGATAGGGTGTGCACCTCAGGAAAACTGTCTCCGTGGGAAGCCGGCTTTTTGCAAAGGGGTCTCAGGGCCGTGGGCCTCGGCTGTCCCTCCGGCTCCCCAAAGCACAGGGACGAGGTGAGGGGCTTAGACCATGCCTGGGCAATGTTGTTTCTTACACCTGGGTGTGTGGCATTTTGTTGAGCTGGCTACCCCCACTTGGGATAGGTGTTCCACAGCAAGCACCTATTGTTCGTCGGAAGCCGTTTTTGCCCCAGGGGTCTCCGGGCTGTGTTCGTTGGGGTTGAACTCCTGCTAGCAAAACCGCCGGGTTGAGGGAAGGGTTCAGACTGTGCCTGGGCCCTGTGGTCTCTTCCAGGTCATGTATGGCATTTCCTTCCCCTTGCCACAGGCACCTGGGAGCATGTCTGCACGTGGAGAAAGACTTTCCCGTGGGAAGCCGGGTTTTGTCCAACGGGTCCCAGTGCTCTGCTCCTCTCTTTTCACTCCTGCTGCCAGAAGCCCAGGGAGGATGGGAGGGCTTAGAACATGGCTGGGCACTGTGGTTTCTTCCAGCGAAGTGGAGGGCATTTGCTTTACCTTGCCACAACCACTTGGGATAGGGTCTGCACCTCAGGAAAACTGTCTCCGTGGGAAGCCGGCTTTTTGCAAAGGGGTCTCAGGGCCGTGTGCCTCGGCTGTCCCTCCGGCTCCCCAAAGCACAGGGACGAGGTGAGGGGCTTAGACCATGCCTGGGCAATGTTGTTTCTTACACCTGGGTGTGTGGCATTTTGTTGAGCTGGCTACCCCCACTTGGGATAGGTGTTCCACAGCAAGCACCTATTGTTCGTCGGAAGCCGTTTTTGCCCCAGGGGTCTCCGGGCTGTGTTCGTTGGGGTTGAACTCCTGCTAGCAAAACCGCCGGGTTGAGGGAAGGGTTCAGACTGTGCCTGGGCCCTGTGGTCTCTTCCAGCTCAGTGTATGGCATTTCCTTCCCCTTGCCCCAGGCACCTGGGAGCATGTCTGCACGTGGAGAAAGACTTTCCCGTGGGAAGCCGGGTTTTGTCAAACGGGTCCCAGTGCTCTGCTCCTCTCTTTTCACTCCTGCTGCCAAAAGCCCAGGGAGGATGGGAGGGCTTAGAACATGGCTTGGCACTGTGGTTTCTTCCAGAGAAGTGGAGGGCATTTGCTTTACCTTGCCACAACCACTTGGGATAGGGTCTGCACCTCAGGAAAACTCTCTCCGTGGGAAGGCGGCTTTTTGCAAAGGGGTCTCAGGGCCGTGTGCCTCGGCTGTCCCTCCGGCTCCCCAAAGCACAGGGACGAGGTGAGGGGCTTAGACCATGCCTGGGCAATGTTGTTTCTTACACCTGGGTGTGTGGCATTTTGTTGAGCTGGCTACCCCCACTTGGGATAGTGTTCCACAGCAAGCACCTATTGTTCGTCGGAAGCCGTTTTTGCCCCAGGGGTCTCCGGGCTGTGTTCGTTGGGGTTGAACTCCTGCTAGCAAAACCGCCGGGTTGAGGGAAGGGTTCAGACTGTGCCTGGGCCCTGTGGTCTCTTCCAGGTCAGTGTATGGCATTTCCTTCCCCTTGCCCCAGGCACCTGGGAGCATGTCTGCACGTGGAGAAAGACTTTCCCGTGGGAAGCCGGGTGTTGTCAAACGGGTCCCAGTGCTCTGCTCCTCTCATTTCACTCCTGCTGCCAGAAGCCCAGGGAGGATGGGAGGGCTTAGAACATGGCTGGGCACTGTGGTTTCTTCCAGAGAAGTGGAGGGCATTTGCTTTACCTTGCCACAACCACTTGGGATAGGGTCTGCACCTCAGGAAAACTGTCTCCGTGGGAAGCCGGCTTTTTGCAAAGGGGTCTCAGGGCCGTGTGCCTCGGCTGTCCCTCCGGCTCCCCAAAGCACTGGGACGAGGTGAGAGGCTTAGACCATGCCTGGGCAATGTTGTTTCTTACACCTGGGTGTGTGGCATTTTGTTGAGCTGGCTACCCCCACTTGGGATAGGTGTTCCACAGCAAGCACCTATTGTTCGTCGGAAGCCGTTTTTGCCCCAGGGGTCTCCGGGCTGTGTTCGTTGGGGTTGAACTCCTGCTAGCAAAACCGCCGGGTTGAGGGAAGGGTTCAGACTGTGCCTGGGCCCTGTGGTCTCTTCCAGGTCAGTGTATGGCATTTCCTTCCCCTTGCCCCAGGCACCTGGGAGCATGTCTGCACGTGGAGAAAGACTTTCCCGTGGGAAGCCGGGTTTTGTCAAACGGGTCCCAGTGCTCTGCTCCTCTCTTTTCACTCCTGCTGCCAAAAGCCCAGGGAGGATGGGAGGGCTTAGAACATGGCTTGGCACTGTGGTTTCTTCCAGAGAAGTGGAGGGCATTTGCTTTACCTTGCCACAACCACTTGGGATAGGGTCTGCACCTCAGGAAAACTCTCTCCGTGGGAAGGCGGCTTTTTGCAAAGGGGTCTCAGGGCCGTGTGCCTCGGCTGTCCCTCCGGCTCCCCAAAGCACAGGGACGAGGTGAGGGGCTTAGACCATGCCTGGGCAATGTTGTTTCTTACACCTGGGTGTGTGGCATTTTGTTGAGCTGGCTACCCCCACTTGGGATAGTGTTCCACAGCAAGCACCTATTGTTCGTCGGAAGCCGTTTTTGCCCCAGGGGTCTCCGGGCTGTGTTCGTTGGGGTTGAACTCCTGCTAGCAAAACCGCCGGGTTGAGGGAAGGGTTCAGACTGTGCCTGGGCCCTGTGGTCTCTTCCAGGTCAGTGTATGGCATTTCCTTCCCCTTGCCCCAGGCACCTGGGAGCATGTCTGCACGTGGAGAAAGACTTTCCCGTGGGAAGCCGGGTGTTGTCAAACGGGTCCCAGTGCTCTGGTCCTCTCATTTCACTCCTGCTGCCAGAAGCCCAGGGAGGATGGGAGGGCTTAGAACATGGCTGGGCACTGTGGTTTCTTCCAGAGAAGTGGAGGGCATTTGCTTTACCTTGCCACAACCACTTGGGATAGGGTCTGCACCTCAGGAAAACTGTCTCCGTGGGAAGCCGGCTTTTTGCAAAGGGGTCTCAGGGCCGTGTGCCTCGGCTGTCCCTCCGGCTCCCCAAAGCACAGGGACGAGGTGAGAGGCTTAGACCATGCCTGGGCAATGTTGTTTCTTACACCTGGGTGTGTGGCATTTTGTTGAGCTGGCTACCCCCACTTGGGATAGGTGTTCCACAGCAAGCACCTATTGTTCGTCGGAAGCCGTTTTTGCCCCAGGGGTCTCCGGGCTGTGTTCGTTGGGGTTGAACTCCTGCTAGCAAAACCGCCGGGTTGAGGGAAGGGTTCAGACTGTGCCTGGGCCCTGTGGTCTCTTCCAGGTCAGTGTATGGCATTTCCTTCCCCTTGCCCCAGGCACCTGGGAGCATGTCTGCACGTGGAGAAAGACTTTCCCGTGGGAAGCCGGGTTTTGTCAAACGGGTCCCAGTGCTCTGCTCCTCTCTTTTCACTCCTGCTGCCAGAAGCCCAGGGAGGATGGGAGGGATTAGAACATGGCTTGGCACTGAGGTTTCTTCCAGAGAAGTGGAGGGCATTTGCTTTACCTTGCCACAACCACTTGGGATAGGGTCTGCACCTCAGGAAAACTGTCTCCGTGGGAAGCCGGCTTTTTGCAAAGGGGTCTCAGGGCCGTGTGCCTTGGCTGTCCCTCCGGCTCCCCAAAGCACAGGGACGAGGTGAGGGGCTTAGACCATGCCTGGGCAATGTTGTTTCTTACACCTGGGTGTGTGGCATTTTGTTGAGCTGGCTACCCCCACTTGGGATAGGTGTTCCACAGCAAGCACCTATTGTTCGTCGGAAGCCGTTTTTGCCCCAGGGGTCTCCGGGTTGTGTTCGTTGGGGTTGAACTCCTGCTAGCAAAACCGCCGGGTTGAGGGAAGGGTTCAGACTGTGCCTGGGCCCTGTGGTCTCTTCCAGGTCAGTGTATGGCATTTCCTTCCCCTTGCCCCAGGCACCTGGGAGCATGTCTGCACGTGGAGAAAGACTTTCCCGTGAGAAGCCGGGTTTTGTCAAACGGGTCCCAGTGCTCTGCTCCTCTCTTTTCACTCCTGCTGCCAGAAGCCCAGGGAGGATGGGAGGGCTTAGAACATGGCTTGGCACTGTGGTTTCTTCCAGAGAAGTGGAGGGCATTTGCTTTACCTTGCCACAACCACTTGGGATAGGGTCTGCACCTCAGGAAAACTGTCTCCGTGGGAAGCCGGCTTTTTGCAAAGGGGTCTCAGGGCCGTGTGCCTCGGCTGTCCCTGCGGCTCCCCAAAGCACAGGGACGAGGTGAGGGGCGTAGACCATGCCTGGGCAATGTTGTTTCTTACACCTGGGTGTGTGGCATTTTGTTGAGCTGGCTACCCCCACTTGGGATAGGTGTTCCACAGCAAGCACCTATTGTTCGTCGGAAGCCGTTTTTGCCCCAGGGGTCTCCGGGCTGTGTTCGTTGGGGTTGAACTCCTGCTAGCAAAACCGCCGGGTTGAGGGAAGGGTTCAGACTGTGCCTGGGCCCTGTGGTCTCTTCCAGGTCAGTGTATGGCATTTCCTTCCCCTTGCCCCAGGCACCTGGGAGGATGTCTGCACGTGGAGAAACACTTTCCCGTGGGAAGCCGGGTTTTGTCAAACGGGTCCCAGTGCTCTGCTCCTCTCTTTTCACTCCTGCTGCCAGAAGCCCAGGGAGGATGGGAGGGCTTAGAACATGGCTGGGCACTGTGGTTTCTTCCAGAGAAGTGGAGGGCATTTGCTTTACCTTGCCACAACCACTTGGGATAGGGTCTGCACCTCAGGAAAACTGTCTCCGTGGGAAGCCGGCTTTTTGTAAAGGGGTCTCAGGGCCGTGTGCCTCGGCTGTCCCTCCGGCTACCCAAAGCACAGGGACGAGGTGAGGGGCTTAGACCATGCCTGGGCAATGTTGTTTCTTATACCTGGGTGTGTGGCATTTTGTTGAGCTGGCTACCCCCACTTGGGATAGGTGTTCCACAGCAAGCACCTATTGTTCGTCGGAAGCCGTTTTTGCCCCAGGGGTCCCCGGGCTGTGTTCGTTGGGGTTGAACTCCTGCTAGCAAAACCGCCGTGTTGAGGGAAGCGTTCAGACTGTGCCTGGGCCCTGTGGTCTCTTCCAGGTCAGTGTATGGCATTTCCTTCCCCTTGCCCCAGGCACCTGGGAGCATGTCTGCACGTGGAGAAAGACTTTCCCGTGGGAAGCCGGGTTTTGTCATACGGGTCCCAGTGCTCTGCTCCTCTCATTTCACTCCTGCTGCCAGAAGCCCAGGGAGGATGGGAGGGCTTAGAACATGGCTGGGCACTGTGGTTTCTTCCAGAGAAGTGGAGGGCATTTGCTTTACCTTGCCACAACCACTTGGGATAGGGTCTGCACCTCAGGAAAACTGTCTCCGTGGGAAGCCGGCTTTTTGCAAAGGGGTCTCAGGGCCGTGTGTCTCGTCTGTCCCTCCGGCTCCCCAAAGCACAGGGACGAGGTGAGAGGCTTAGACCATGCCTGGGCAATGTTGTTTCTTACACCTGGGTGTGTGGCATTTTGTTGAGCTGGCTACCCCCACTTGGGATAGGTGTTCCACAGCAAGCACCTATTGTTCGTCGGAAGCCGTTTTTGCCCCAGGGGTCTCCGGGCTGTGTTCGTTGGGGTTGAACTCCTGCTAGCAAAACCGCCGGGTTGAGGGAAGGGTTCAGACTGTACCTGGGCCCTGTGGTCTCTTCCAGGTCAGTGTATGGCATTTCCTTCCCCTTGCCCCAGGCACCTGGGAGCATGTCTGCACGTGGAGAAAGACTTTCCCGTGGGAAGCCGGTTTTTGTCAAACGGGTCCCAGTGCTCTGCTCCTCTCTTTTCACTCCTGCTGCCAGAAGCCCAGGGAGGATGGGAGGGCTTAGAACATGGCTTGGCACTGTGGTTTCTTCCAGAGAAGTGGAGGGCATTTGCTTTACCTTGCCACAACCACTTGGGATAGGGTCTGCACCTCAGGAAAACTGTCTCCGTGGGAAGCCGGCTTTTTGCAAAGGGGTCTCAGGGCCGTGTGCCTCGGCTGTCCCTCCGGCTCCCCAAAGCACAGGGACGAGGTGAGGGGCTTAGACCATGCCTGGGCAATGTTGTTTCTTACACCTGGGTGTGTGGCATTTTGTTGAGCTGGCTACCCCCACTTGGGATAGGTGTTCCACAGCAAGCACCTATTGTTCGTTGGAAGCCGTTTTTGCCCCAGGGGTCTCCGGGCTGTGTTCGTTGGGGTTGAACTCCTGCTAGCAAAAGCGCCGGGTTGAGGGAAGGGTTCAGACTGTGCCTGGGCCCTGTGGTCTCTTCCAGCTCAGTGTATGGCATTTCCTTCCCCTTGCCCCAGGCACCTGGGAGCATGTCTGCACGTGGAGAAAGACTTTCCCGTGGGAAGCCGGGTTTTGTCAAACGGGTCCCAGTGCTCTGCTCCTCTCTTTTCACTCCTGCTGCCAGAAGCCCAGGGAGGATGGGAGGGCTTAGAACATGGCTGGGCACTGTGGTTTCTTCCAGAGAAGTGGAGGGCATTTGCTTTACCTTGCCACAACCACTTGGGATAGGGTCTGCACCTCAGGAAAACTGTCTCCGTGGGAAGCCGGCTTTTTGCAAAGGGGTCTCAGGGCCGTGTGCCTCGGCTGTCCCTCCGGCTCCCCAAAGCACAGGGACGAGGTGAGGGGCTTAGACCATGCCTGGGCAATGTTGTTTCTTACACCTGGGTGTGTGGCATTTTGTTGAGCTGGCTACCCCCACTTGGGATAGGTGTTCCACAGCAAGCACCTATTGTTCGTCGGAAGCCGTTTTTGCCCCAGGGGTCTCCGGGCTGTGTTCGTTGGGGTTGAACTCCTGCTAGCAAAACCGCCGGGTTGAGGGAAGGGTTCAGACTGTGCCTGGGCCCTGTGGTCTCTTCCAGGTCAGTGTATGGCATTTCCTTCCCCTTGCCACAGGCACCTGGGAGCATGTCTGCACGTGGAGAAAGACTTTCCCGTGGGAAGCCGGTTTTTGTCAAACGGGTCCCAGTGCTCTGCTCCTCTCTTTTCACTCTTGCTGCCAGAAGCCCAGGGAGGATGGGAGGGCTTAGAACATGGCTGGGCACTGTGGTTTCTTCCAGAGAAGTGGAGGGCATTTGCTTTACCTTGCCACAACCACTTGGGATAGGGTCTGCACCTCAGGAAAACTGTCTCCGTGGGAAGCCGGCTTTTTGCAAAGGGGTCTCAGGGCCGTGTGCCTCGGCTGTCCCTCCGGCTCCCCAAAGCACAGGGACGAGGTGAGGGGCTTAGACCATGCCTGGGCAATGTTGTTTCTTCACCTGGGTGTGTGGCATTTTGTTGAGCTGGCTACCCCCACTTGGGATAGTGTTCCACAGCAAGCACCTATTGTTCGTCGGAAGCCGTTTTTGCCCCAGGGGTCTCCGGGCTGTGTTCGATGGGGTTGAACTCCTGCTAGCAAAACCGCCGGGTTGAGGGAAGGGTTCAGACTGTGCCTGGGCCCTGTGGTCTCTTCCAGGTCAGTGTATGGCATTTCCTTCCCCTTGCCCCAGGCACCTGGGAGCATGTCTGCACGTGGAGAAAGACTTTCCCGTGGGAAGCCGGGTTTTGTCAAACGGGTCCCAGTGCTCTGCTCCTCTCTTTTCACTCCTGCTGCCAGAAGCCCAGGGAGGATGGGAGGGATTAGAACATGGCTTGGCACTGAGGTTTCTTCCAGAGAAGTGGAGGGCATTTGCTTTACCTTGCCACAACCACTTGGGATAGGGTCTGCACCTCAGGAAAACTGTCTCCGTGGGAAGCCGGCTTTTTGCAAAGGGGTCTCAGGGCCGTGTGCCTTGGCTGTCCCTCCGGCTCCCCAAAGCACAGGGACGAGGTGAGGGGCTTAGACCATGCCTGGGCAATGTTGTTTCTTACACCTGGGTGTGTGGCATTTTGTTGAGCTGGCTACCCCCACTTGGGATAGGTGTTCCACAGCAAGCACCTATTGTTCGTCGGAAGCCGTTTTTGCCCCAGGGGTCTCCGGGTTGTGTTCGTTGGGGTTGAACTCCTGCTAGCAAAACCGCCGGGTTGAGGGAAGGGTTCACACTGTGCTTGGGCCCTGTGGTCTCTTCCAGGTCAGTGTATGGCATTTCCTTCCCCTTGCCCCAGGCACCTGGGAGCATGTCTGCACGTGGAGAAAGACTTTCCCGTGAGAAGCCGGGTTTTGTCAAACGGGTCCCAGTGCTCTGCTCCTCTCTTTTCACTCCTGCTGCCAGAAGCCCAGGGAGGATGGGAGGGCTTAGAACATGGCTTGGCACTGTGGTTTCTTCCAGAGAAGTGGAGGGCATTTGCTTTACCTTGCCACAACCACTTGGGATAGGGTCTGCACCTCAGGAAAACTGTCTCCGTGGGAAGCCGGCTTTTTGTAAAGGGGTCTCAGGGCCGTGTGCCTCGGCTGTCCCTCCGGCTACCCAAAGCACAGGGACGAGGTGAGGGGCTTAGACCATGCCTGGGCAATGTTGTTTCTTACACCTGGGTGTGTGGCATTTTGTTGAGCTGGCTACCCCCACTTGGGATAGGTGTTCCACAGCAAGCACCTATTGTTCGTCGGAAGCCGTTTTTGCCCCAGGGGTCCCCGGGCTGTGTTCGTTGGGGTTGAACTCCTGCTAGCAAAACCGCCGTGTTGAGGGAAGCGTTCAGACTGTGCCTGGGCCCTGTGGTCTCTTCCAGGTCAGTGTATGGCATTTCCTTCCCCTTGCCCCAGGCACCTGGGAGCATGTCTGCACGTGGAGAAAGACTTTCCCGTGGGAAGCCGGGTTTTGTCATACGGGTCCCAGTGCTCTGCTCCTCTCATTTCACTCCTGCTGCCAGAAGCCCAGGGAGGATGGGAGGGCTTAGAACATGGCTGGGCACTGTGGTTTCTTCCAGAGAAGTGGAGGGCATTTGCTTTACCTTGCCACAACCACTTGGGATAGGGTCTGCACCTCAGGAAAACTGTCTCCGTGGGAAGCCGGCTTTTTGCAAAGGGGTCTCAGGGCCGTGTGTCTCGGCTGTCCCTCCGGCTCCCCAAAGCACAGGGACGAGGTGAGAGGCTTAGACCATGCCTGGGCAATGTTGTTTCTTACACCTGGGTGTGTGGCATTTTGTTGAGCTGGCTACCCCCACTTGGGATAGGTGTTCCACAGCAAGCACCTATTGTTCGTCGGAAGCCGTTTTTGCCCCAGGGGTCTCCGGGCTGTGTTCGTTGGGGTTGAACTCCTGCTAGCAAAACCGCCGGGTTGAGGGAAGGGTTCAGACTGTGCCTGGGCCCTGTGGTCTCTTCCAGGTCAGTGTATGGCATTTCCTTCCCCTTGCCCCAGGCACCTGGGAGCATGTCTGCACGTGGAGAAAGACTTTCCCGTGGGAAGCCGGTTTTTGTCAAACGGGTCCCAGTGCTCTGCTCCTCTCTTTTCACTCCTGCTGCCAGAAGCCCAGGGAGGATGGGAGGGCTTAGAACATGGCTTGGCACTGTGGTTTCTTCCAGAGAAGTGGAGGGCATTTGCTTTACCTTGCCACAACCACTTGGGATAGGGTCTGCACCTCAGGAAAACTGTCTCCGTGGGAAGCCGGCTTTTTGCAAAGGGGTCTCAGGGCCGTGTGCCTCGGCTGTCCCTCCGGCTCCCCAAAGCACAGGGACGAGGTGAGGGGCTTAGACCATGCCTGGGCAATGTTGTTTCTTACACCTGGGTGTGTGGCATTTTGTTGAGCTGGCTACCCCCACTTGGGATAGGTGTTCCACAGCAAGCACCTATTGTTCGTTGGAAGCCGTTTTTGCCCCAGGGGTCTCCGGGCTGTGTTCGTTGGGGTTGAACTCCTGCTAGCAAAAGCGCCGGGTTGAGGGAAGGGTTCAGACTGTGCCTGGGCCCTGTGGTCTCTTCCAGCTCAGTGTATGGCATTTCCTTCCCCTTGCCCCAGGCACCTGGGAGCATGTCTGCACGTGGAGAAAGACTTTCCCGTGGGAAGCCGGGTTTTGTCAAACGGGTCCCAGTGCTCTGCTCCTCTCTTTTCACTCCTGCTGCCAGAAGCCCAGGGAGGATGGGAGGGCTTAGAACATGGCTGGGCACTGTGGTTTCTTCCAGAGAAGTGGAGGGCATTTGCTTTACCTTGCCACAACCACTTGGGATAGGGTCTGCACCTCAGGAAAACTGTCTCCGTGGGAAGCCGGCTTTTTGCAAAGGGGTCTCAGGGCCGTGTGCCTCGGCTGTCCCTCCGGCTCCCCAAAGCACAGGGACGAGGTGAGGGGCTTAGACCATGCCTGGGCAATGTTGTTTCTTACACCTGGGTGTGTGGCATTTTGTTGAGCTGGCTACCCCCACTTGGGATAGTGTTCCACAGCAAGCACCTATTGTTCGTCGGAAGCCGTTTTTGCCCCAGGGGTCTCCGGGCTGTGTTCGTTGTGGTTGAACTCCTGCTAGCAAAACCGCCGGGTTGAGGGAAGGGTTCAGACTGTGCCTGGGCCCTGTGGTCTCTTCCAGGTCAGTGTATGGCATTTCCTTCCCCTTGCCCCAGGCACCTGGGAGCATGTCTGCACGTGGAGAAAGACTTTCCCGTGGGAAGCCGGGTTTTGTCAAACGGGTCCCAGTGCTCTGCTCCTCTCTTTTCACTCCTGCTGCCAGAAGCCCAGGGAGGATGGGAGGGCTTAGAACATGGCTGGGCACTGTGGTTTCTTCCAGAGAAGTGGAGGGCATTTGCTTTGCCTTGTCACAACCACTTGGGATAGGGTCTGCACCTCAGGAAAACTGTCTCCGTGGGAAGCCGGCTTTTTGCAAAGGGGTCTCAGGGCCGTGTGCCTCGGCTGTCCCTCCGGCTCCCCAAAGCACAGGGACGAGGTGAGGGGCTTAGACCATGCCTGGGCAATGTTGTTTCTTACACCTGGGTGTGTGGCATTTTGTTGAGCTGGCTACCCCCACTTGGGATAGGTGTTCCACAGCAAGCACCTATTGTTCGTCGGAAGCCGTTTTTGCCCCAGGGGTCTCCGGGCTGTGTTCGTTGGGGTTGAACTCCTGCTAGCAAAACCGCCGGGTTGAGGGAAGGGTTCAGACTGTGCCTGGGCCCTGTGGTCTCTTCCAGGTCAGTGTATGGCATTTCCTTCCCCTTGCCACAGGCACCTGGGAGCATGTCTGCACGTGGAGAAAGACTTTCCCGTGGGAAGCCGGTTTTTGTCAAACGGGTCCCAGTGCTCTGCTCCTCTCTTTTCACTCTTGCTGCCAGAAGCCCAGGGAGGATGGGAGGGCTTAGAACATGGCTGGGCACTGTGGTTTCTTCCAGAGAAGTGGAGGGCATTTGCCTTACCTTGCCACAACCACTTGGGATAGGGTCTGCACCTCAGGAAAACTGTCTCCGTGGGAAGCCGGCTTTTTGCAAAGGGGTCTCAGGGCCGTGTGCCTCGGCTGTCCCTCCGGCTCCCCAAAGCACAGGGACGAGGTGAGGGGCTTAGACCATGCCTGGGCAATGTTGTTTCTTACACCTGGGTGTGTGGCATTTTGTTGACCTGGCGACCCGCATTTGGGATAGGTGTTCCACAGCAAGCACCTATTGTTCGTCGGAAGCCGTTTTTGCCCCAGGGGTCTCCGGGCTGTGTTCGTTGGGGTTGAACTCCTGCTAGCAAAACCGCCGGGTTGAGGGAAGGGTTCAGACTGTGCCTGGGCCCTGTGGTCTCTTCCAGGTCAGTGTATGGCATTTCCTTCCCCTTGCCCCAGGCACCTGGGAGCATGTCTGCACGTGGAGAAAGACTTTCCCGTGGGAAGCCGGGTTTTGTCAAACGGGTCCCAGGGCTCTGCTCCTCTCTTTTCACTCCTGCTGCCAGAAGCCCAGGGAGGATGGGAGGGCTTAGAACATGGCTTGGCACTGTGGTTTCTTCCAGAGAAGTGGAGGGCATTTGCTTTACCTTGCCACAACCACTTGGGATAGGGTCTGCACCTCAGGAAAACTGTCTCCGTGGGAAGCCGGCTTTTTGCAAAGGGGTCTCAGGGCCGTGTGCCTCGGCTGTCCCTCCGGCTCCCCAAAGCACAGGGACGAGGTGAGGGGCTTAGACCATGCCTGGGCAATGTTGTTTCTTACACCTGGGTGTGTGGCATTTTGTTGAGCTGGCTACCCCCACTTGGGATAGGTGTTCCACAGCAAGCAGCTATTGTT
This sequence comes from Ursus arctos, assembly GCF_023065955.2. Lineage (NCBI taxonomy): Eukaryota > Metazoa > Chordata > Mammalia > Carnivora > Ursidae > Ursus > Ursus arctos. Next base: position 456,459 of record NW_026622763.1, on the reverse strand, counting down.
CGTCGGAAGCCGTTTTTGCCCCAGGGGTCTCCGGGCTGTGTTCGTTGGGGTTGAACTCCTGCTAGCAAAATCGCCGGGTTGAGGGAAGGGTTCAGACTGTGCCTGGGCCCTGTGGTCTCTTCCAGGTCAGTGTATGGCATTTCCTTCCCCTTGGCCCAGGCACCTGGGAGCATGTCTGCACGTGGAGAAAGACTTTCCCGTGGGAAGCCGGGTTTTGTCAAACGGGTCCCAGTGCTCTGCTCCTCTCTTTTCACTCCTGCTGCCAGAAGCCCAGGGAGGATGGGAGGGCTTAGAACATGGCTGGGCACTGTGGTTTCTTCCAGAGAAGTGGAGGGCATTTGCTTTACCTTGCCACAACCACTTGGGATAGGGTGTGCACCTCAGGAAAACTGTCTCCGTGGGAAGCCGGCTTTTTGCAAAGGGGTCTCAGGGCCGTGTGCCTCGGCTGTCCCTCCGGCTCCCCAAAGCACAGGGACGAGGTGAGGGGCTTAGACCATGCCTGGGCAATGTTGTTTCTTACACCTGGGTGTGTGGCATTTTGTTGAGCTGGCTACCCCCACTTGGGATAGGTGTTCCACAGCAAGCACCTATTGTTCGTTGGAAGCCGTTTTTGCCCCAGGGGTCTCCGGGCTGTGTTCGTTGGGGTTGAACTCCTGCTAGCAAAAGCGCCGGGTTGAGGGAAGGGTTCAGACTGTGCCTGGGCCCTGTGGTCTCTTCCAGCTCAGTGTATGGCATTTCCTTCCCCTTGCCCCAGGCACCTGGGAGCATGTCTGCACGTGGAGAAAGACTTTCCCGTGGGAAGCCGGGTTTTGTCAAACGGGTCCCAGTGCTCTGCTCCTCTCTTTTCACTCCTGCTGCCAAAAGCCCAGGGAGGATGGGAGGGCTTAGAACATGGCTTGGCACTGTGGTTTCTTCCAGAGAAGTGCATGGCATTTGCTTTACCTTGCCACAACCACTTGGGATAGGGTCTGCACCTCAGGAAAACTGTCTCCGTGGGAAGCCGGCTTTTTGCAAAGGGGTCTCAGGGCCGTGTGCCTCGGCTGTCCCTCCGGCTCCCCAAAGCACAGGGACGAGGTGAGGGGCTTAGACCATGCCTGGGCAATGTTGTTTCTTACACCTGGGTGTGTGGCATTTTGTTGAGCTGGCTACCCCCACTTGGGATAGTGTTCCACAGCAAGCACCTATTGTTCGTCGGAAGCCGTTTTTGCCCCAGGGGTCTCCGGGCTGTGTTCGTTGTGGTTGAACTCCTGCTAGCAAAACCGCCGGGTTGAGGGAAGGGTTCAGACTGTGCCTGGGCCCTGTGGTCTCTTCCAGGTCAGTGTATGGCATTTCCTTCCCCTTGCCCCAGGCACCTGGGAGCATGTCTGCACGTGGAGAAAGACTTTCCCGTGGGAAGCCGGGTTTTGTCAAACGGGTCCCAGTGCTCTGCTCCTCTCTTTTCACTCCTGCTGCCAGAAGCCCAGGGAGGATGGGAGGGCTTAGAACATGGCTGGGCACTGTGGTTTCTTCCAGAGAAGTGGAGGGCATTTGCTTTACCTTGCCACAACCACTTGGGATAGGGTCTGCACCTCAGGAAAACTGTCTCCGTGGGAAGCCGGCTTTTTGCAAAGGGGTCTCAGGGCCGTGTGCCTCGGCTGTCCCTCCGGCTCCCCAAAGCACAGGGACGAGGTGAGGGGCTTAGACCATGCCTGGGCAATGTTGTTTCTTACACCTGGGTGTGTGGCATTTTGTTGAGCTGGCTACCCCCACTTGGGATAGTGTTCCACAGCAAGCACCTATTGTTCGTCGGAAGCCGTTTTTGCCCCAGGGGTCTCCGGGCTGTGTTCGTTGTGGTTGAACTCCTGCTAGCAAAACCGCCGGGTTGAGGGAAGGGTTCAGACTGTGCCTGGGCCCTGTGGTCTCTTCCAGGTCAGTGTATGGCATTTCCTTCCCCTTGCCCCAGGCACCTGGGAGCATGTCTGCACGTGGAGAAAGACTTTCCCGTGGGAAGCCGGGTTTTGTCAAACGGGTCCCAGTGCTCTGCTCCTCTCTTTTCACTCCTGCTGCCAGAAGCCCAGGGAGGATGGGAGGGCTTAGAACATGGCTGGGCACTGTGGTTTCTTCCAGAGAAGTGGAGGGCACTTGCTTTACCTTGCCACAACCACTTGGGATAGGGTCTGCACCTCAGGAAAACTGTCTCCGTGGGAAGCCGGCTTTTTGCAAAGGGGTCTCAGGGCCGTGTGCCTCGGCTGTCCCTCCGGCTCCCCAAAGCACAGGGACGAGGTGAGGGGCTTAGACCATGCCTGGGCAATGTTGTTTCTTACACCTGGGTGTGTGGCATTTTGTTGAGCTGGCTACCCCCACTTGGGATAGGTGTTCCACAGCAAGCACCTATTGTTCGTCGGAAGCCGTTTTTGCCCCAGGGGTCTCCGGGCTGTGTTCGTTGGGGTTGAACTCCTGCTAGCAAAACAGCCGGGTTGAGGGAAGGGTTCAGACTGTGCCTGGGCCCTGTGGTCCTTTCCAGGTCAGTGTATGGCATTTCCTTCCCCTTGCCACAGGCACCTGGGAGCATGTCTGCACGTGGAGAAAGACTTTCCCGTGGGAAGCCGGTTTTTGTCAAACGGGTCCCAGTGCTCTGCTCCTCTCTTTTCACTCTTGCTGCCAGAAGCCCAGGGAGGATGGGAGGGCTTAGAACATGGCTGGGCACTGTGGTTTCTTCCAGAGAAGTGGAGGGCATTTGCTTTACCTTGCCACAACCACTTGGGATAGGGTCTGCACCTCAGGAAAACTGTCTCCGTGGGAAGCCGGCTTTTTGCAAAGGGGTCTCAGGGCCGTGGGCCTCGGCTGTCCCTCCGGCTCCCCAAAGCACAGGGACGAGGTGAGGGGCTTAGACCATGCCTGGGCAATGTTGTTTCTTACACCTGGGTGTGTGGCATTTTGTTGAGCTGGCGACCCGCATTTGGGATAGGTGTTCCACAGCAAGCACCTATTGTTCGTCGGAAGCCGTTTTTGCCCCAGGGGTCTCCGGGCTGTGTTCTTTGGGGTTGAACTCCTGCTAGCAAAACCGCCGGGTTGAGGGAAGGGTTCAGACTGTGCCTGGGCCCTGTGGTCTCTTCCAGGTCAGTGTATGGCATTTCCTTCCCCTTGCCCCAGGCACCTGGGAGCATGTCTGCACGTGGAGAAAGACTTTCCCGTGGGAAGCCGGGTTTTGTCAAACGGGTCCCAGTGCTCTGCTCCTCTCTTTTCACTCCTGCTGCCAGAAGCCCAGGGAGGATGGGAGGGCTTAGAACATGGCTGGGCACTGTGGTTTCTTCCAGAGAAGTGGAGGGCATTTGCTTTACCTTGCCACAACCACTTGGGATAGGGTCTGCACCTCAGGAAAACTGTCTCCGTGGGAAGCCGGCTTTTTGCAAAGGGGTCTCAGGGCCGTGTGCCTCGGCTGTCCCTCCGGCTCCCCAAAGCACAGGGACGAGGTGAGGGGCTTAGACCATGCCTGGGCAATGTTGTTTCTTACACCTGGGTGTGTGGCATTTTGTTGAGCTGGCTACCCCCACTTGGGATAGGTGTTCCACAGCAAGCACCTATTTTTCGTCGGAAGCCGTTTTTGCCCCAGGGGTCTCCGGGCTGTGTTCGTTGGGTTTGAACTCCTGCTAGCAAAACCGCCGGGTTGAGGGAAGGGTTCAGACTGTGCCTGGGCCCTGTGGTCTCTTCCAGGTCAGTGTATGGCATTTCCTTCCCCTTGCCCCAGGCACCTGGGAGCATGTCTGCACGTGGAGAAAGACTTTCCCGTGGGAAGCAGGGTTTTGTCAAACGGGTCCCAGTGCTCTGCTCCTCTCTTTTCACTCCTGCTGCCAGAAGCCCAGGGAGGATGGGAGGGCTTAGAACATGGCTGGGCACTGTGGTTTCTTCCAGAGAAGTGGTGGGCATTTGCTTTACCTTGCCACAACCACTTGGGATAGGGTCTGCACCTCAGGAAAACTGTCTCCGTGGGAAGCCGGCTTTTTGCAAAGGGGTCTCAGGGCCGTGGGCCTCGGCTGTCCCTCCGGCTCCCCAAAGCACAGGGACGAGGTGAGGGGCTTAGACCATGCCTGGGCAATGTTGTTTCTTACACCTGGGTGTGTGGCATTTTGTTGAGCTGGCTACCCCCACTTGGGATAGGTGTTCCACAGCAAGCACCTATTGTTCGTCGGAAGCCGTTTTTGCCCCAGGGGTCTCCGGGCTGTGTTCGTTGGGGTTGAACTCCTACTAGCAAAATCGCCGGGTTGAGGGAAGGGTTCAGACTGTGCCTGGGCCCTGTGGTCTCTTCCAGGTCAGTGTATGGCATTTCCTTCCCCTTGCCCCAGGCACCTGGGAGCATGTCTGCACGTGGAGAAAGACTTTCCCGTGGGAAGCCGGGTTTTGTCAAACGGGTCCCAGTGCTCTGCTCCTCTCTTTTCACTCCTGCTGCCAGAAGCCCAGGGAGGATGGGAGGGCTTAGAACATGGCTGGGCACTGTGGTTTCTTCCAGAGAAGTGGAGGGCATTTGCTTTACCTTGCCACAACCACTTGGGATAGGGTCTGCACCTCAGGAAAACTGTCTCCGTGGGAAGCCGGCTTTTTGCAAAGGGGTCTCAGGGCCGTGGGCCTCGGCTGTCCCTCCGGCTCCCCAAAGCACAGGGACGAGGTGAGGGGCTTAGACCATGCCTGGGCAATGTTGTTTCTTACACCTGGGTGTGTGGCATTTTGTTGAGCTGGCTACCCCCACTTGGGATAGGTGTTCCACAGCAAGCACCTATTGTTCGTCGGAAGCCGTTTTTGCCCCAGGGGTCTCCGGGCTGTGTTCGTTGGGGTTGAACTCCTGCTAGCAAAACCGCCGGGTTGAGGGAAGGGTTCAGACTGTGCCTGGGCCCTGTGGTCTCTTCCAGGTCAGTGTATGGCATTTCCTTCCCCTTGCCCCAGGCACCTGGGAGCATGTCTGCACGTGGAGAAAGACTTTCCCGTGGGAAGCCGGGTTTTGTCAAACGGGTCCCAGTGCTCTGCTCCTCTCTTTTCACTCCTGCTGCCAGAAGCCCAGGGAGGATGGGAGGGCTTAGAACATGGCTGGGCACTGTGGTTTCTTCCAGAGAAGTGGTGGGCATTTGCTTTACCTTGCCACAACCACTTGGGATAGGGTCTGCACCTCAGGAAAACTGTCTCCGTGGGAAGCCGGCTTTTTGCAAAGGGGTCTCAGGGCCGTGTGCCTCGGCTGTCCCTCCGGCTCCCCAAAGCACAGGGACGAGGTGAGGGGCTTAGACCATGCCTGGGCAATGTTGTTTCTTACACCTGGGTGTGTGGCATTTTGTTGAGCTGGCTACCCCCACTTGGGATAGGTGTTCCACAGCAAGCACCTATTGTTCGTCGGAAGCCGTTTTTGCCCCAGGGGTCTCCGGGCTTTGTTCGTTGGGGTTGAACTCCTACTAGCAAAATCGCCGGGTTGAGGGAAGGGTTCAGACTGTGCCTGGGCCCTGTGGTCTCTTCCAGGTCAGTGTATGGCATTTCCTTCCCCTTGCCCCAGGCACCTGGGAGCATGTCTGCACGTGGAGAAAGACTTTCCCGTGGGAAGCCGGGTTTTGTCAAACGGGTCCCAGTGCTCTGCTCCTCTCTTTTCACTCCTGCTGCCAGAAGCCCAGGGAGGATGGGAGGGCTTAGAACATGGCTGGGCACTGTGGTTTCTTCCAGAGAAGTGGAGGGCATTTGCTTTACCTTGCCACAACCACTTGGGATAGGGTCTGCACCTCAGGAAAACTGTCTCCGTGGGAAGCCGGCTTTTTGCAAAGGGGTCTCAGGGCCGTGGGCCTCGGCTGTCCCTCCGGCTCCCCAAAGCACAGGGACGAGGTGAGGGGCTTAGACCATGCCTGGGCAATGTTGTTTCTTACACCTGGGTGTGTGGCATTTTGTTGAGCTGGCTACCCCCACTTGGGATAGGTGTTCCACAGCAAGCACCTATTGTTCGTCGGAAGCCGTTTTTGCCCCAGGGGTCTCCGGGCTGTGTTCGTTGGGGTTGAATTCCTGCTAGCAAAACCGCCGGGTTGAGGGAAGGGTTCAGACTGTGCCTGGGCCCTGTGGTCTCTTCCAGGTCAGTGTATGGCATTTCCTTCCCCTTGCCCCAGGCACCTGGGAGCATGTCTGCACGTGGAGAAAGACTTTCCCGTGGGAAGCCGGGTTTTGTCAAACGGGTCCCAGTGCTCTGCTCCTCTCTTTTCACTCCTGCTGCCAGAAGCCCAGGGAGGATGGGAGGGCTTAGAACATGGCTGGGCACTGTGGTTTCTTCCAGAGAAGTGGTGGGCATTTGCTTTACCTTGCCACAACCACTTGGGATAGGGTCTGCACCTCAGGAAAACTGTCTCCGTGGGAAGCCGGCTTTTTGCAAAGGGGTCTCAGGGCCGTGTGCCTCGGCTGTCCCTCCGGCTCCCCAAAGCACAGGGACGAGGTGAGGGGCTTAGACCATGCCTGGGCAATGTTGTTTCTTACACCTGGGTGTGTGGCATTTTGTTGAGCTGGCTACCCCCACTTGGGATAGGTGTTCCACAGCAAGCACCTATTGTTCGTCGGAAGCCGTTTTTGCCCCAGGGGTCTCCGGGCTTTGTTCGTTGGGGTTGAACTCCTACTAGCAAAATCGCCGGGTTGAGGGAAGGGTTCAGACTGTGCCTGGGCCCTGTGGTCTCTTCCAGGTCAGTGTATGGCATTTCCTTCCCCTTGCCCCAGGCACCTGGGAGCATGTCTGCACGTGGAGAGAGACTTTCCCGTGGGAAGCCGGGTTTTGTCAAACGGGTCCCAGTGCTCTGCTCCTCTCTTTTCACTCCTGCTGCCAGAAGCCCAGGGAGGATGGGAGGGCTTAGAACATGGCTGGGCACTGTGGTTTCTTCCAGAGAAGTGGAGGGCATTTGCTTTACCTTGCCACAACCACTTGGGATAGGGTCTGCACCTCAGGAAAACTGTCTCCGTGGGAAGCCGGCTTTTTGCAAAGGGGTCTCAGGGCCGTGTGCCTCGGCTGTCCCTCCGGCTCCCCAAAGCACAGGGACGAGGTGAGGGGCTTAGACCATGCCTGGGCAATGTTGTTTCTTACACCTGGGTGTGTGGCATTTTGTTGAGCTGGCTACCCCCACTTGGGATAGCTGTTCCACAGCAAGCACCTATTGTTCGTCGGAAGCCGTTTTTGCCCCAGGGGTCCCCGGGCTGTGTTCGTTGGGGTTGAACTCCTGCTAGCAAAACCGCCGGGTTGAGGGAAGCGTTCAGACTGTGCCTGGGCCCTGTGGTCTCTTCCAGCTCAGTGTATGGCATTTCCTTCCCCTTGCCCCAGGCACCTGGGAGCATGTCTGCACGTGGAGAAAGACTTTCCCGTGGGAAGCCGGGTTTTGTCAAACGGGTCCCAGTGCTCTGCTCCTCTCTTTTCACTCCTGCTGCCAGAAGCCCAGGGAGGATGGGAGGGCTTAGAACATGGCTGGGCACTGTGGTTTCTTCCAGAGAAGTGGAGGGCATTTGCTTTACCTTGCCACAACCACTTGGGATAGGGTCTGCACCTCAGGAAAACTGTCTCCGTGGGAAGCCGGCTTTTTGCAAAGGGGTCTCAGGGCCGTGTGCCTCGGCTGTCCCTCCGGCTCCCCAAAGCACAGGGACGAGGTGAGGGGCTTAGACCATGCCTGGGCAATGTTGTTTCTTACACCTGGGTGTGTGGCATTTTGTTGAGCTGGCTACGCCCACTTGGGATAGGTGTTCCACAGCAAGCACCTATTGTTCGTCGGAAGCCGTTTTTGCCCCAGGGGTCTCCGGGCTGTGTTCGTTGGGGTTGAACTCCTGCTAGCAAAACCGCCGGGTTGAGGGAAGGGTTCAGACTGTGCCTGGGCCCTGTGGTCTCTTCCAGGTCAGTGTATGGCATTTCCTTCCCCTTGCCACAGGCACCTGGGAGCATGTCTGCACGTGGAGAAAGACTTTCCCGTGGGAAGCCGGTTTTTGTCAAACGGGTCCCAGTGCTCTGCTCCTCTCTTTTCACTCTTGCTGCCAGAAGCCCAGGGAGGATGGGAGGGCTTAGAACATGGCTGGGCACTGTGGTTTCTTCCAGAGAAGTGGAGGGCATTTGCCTTACCTTGCCACAACCACTTGGGATAGGGTCTGCACCTCAGGAAAACTGTCTCCGTGGGAAGCCGGCTTTTTGCAAAGGGGTCTCAGGGCCGTGGGCCTCGGCTGTCCCTCCGGCTCCCCAAAGCACAGGGACGAGGTGAGGGGCTTAGACCATGCCTGGGCAATGTTGTTTCTTACACCTGGGTGTGTGGCATTTTGTTGACCTGGCGACCCGCATTTGGGATAGGTGTTCCACAGCAAGCACCTATTGTTCGTCGGAAGCCGTTTTTGCCCCAGGGGTCTCCGGGCTGTGTTCGTTGGGGTTGAACTCCTGCTAGCAAAACCGCCGGGTTGAGGGAAGGGTTCAGACTGTGCCTGGGCCCTGTGGTCTCTTCCAGGTCAGTGTATGGCATTTCCTTCCCCTTGCCCCAGGCACCTGGGAGCATGTCTGCACGTGGAGAAAGACTTTCCCGTGGGAAGCCGGGTTTTGTCAAACGGGTCCCAGGGCTCTGCTCCTCTCTTTTCACTCCTGCTGCCAGAAGCCCAGGGAGGATGGGAGGGCTTAGAACATGGCTTGGCACTGTGGTTTCTTCCAGAGAAGTGGAGGGCATTTGCTTTACCTTGCCACAACCACTTGGGATAGGGTCTGCACCTCAGGAAAACTGTCTCCGTGGGAAGCCGGCTTTTTGCAAAGGGGTCTCAGGGCCGTGTGCCTCGGCTGTCCCTCCGGCTCCCCAAAGCACAGGGACGAGGTGAGGGGCTTAGACCATGCCTGGGCAATGTTGTTTCTTACACCTGGGTGTGTGGCATTTTGTTGAGCTGGCTACCCCCACTTGGGATAGGTGTTCCACAGCAAGCAGCTATTGTTCGTCGGAAGCCGTTTTTGCCCCAGGGGTCTCCGGGCTGTGTTCGTTGGGGTTGAACTCCTGCTAGCAAAATCGCCGGGTTGAGGGAAGGGTTCAGACTGTGCCTGGGCCCTGTGGTCTCTTCCAGGTCAGTGTATGGCATTTCCTTCCCCTTGGCCCAGGCACCTGGGAGCATGTCTGCACGTGGAGAAAGACTTTCCCGTGGGAAGCCGGGTTTTGTCAAACGGGTCCCAGTGCTCTGCTCCTCTCTTTTCACTCCTGCTGCCAGAAGCCCAGGGAGGATGGGAGGGCTTAGAACATGGCTGGGCACTGTGGTTTCTTCCAGAGAAGTGGAGGGCATTTGCTTTACCTTGCCACAACCACTTGGGATAGGGTGTGCACCTCAGGAAAACTGTCTCCGTGGGAAGCCGGCTTTTTGCAAAGGGGTCTCAGGGCCGTGTGCCTCGGCTGTCCCTCCGGCTCCCCAAAGCACAGGGACGAGGTGAGGGGCTTAGACCATGCCTGGGCAATGTTGTTTCTTACACCTGGGTGTGTGGCATTTTGTTGAGCTGGCTACCCCCACTTGGGATAGGTGTTCCACAGCAAGCACCTATTGTTCGTTGGAAGCCGTTTTTGCCCCAGGGGTCTCCGGGCTGTGTTCGTTGGGGTTGAACTCCTGCTAGCAAAAGCGCCGGGTTGAGGGAAGGGTTCAGACTGTGCCTGGGCCCTGTGGTCTCTTCCAGCTCAGTGTATGGCATTTCCTTCCCCTTGCCCCAGGCACCTGGGAGCATGTCTGCACGTGGAGAAAGACTTTCCCGTGGGAAGCCGGGTTTTGTCAAACGGGTCCCAGTGCTCTGCTCCTCTCTTTTCACTCCTGCTGCCAAAAGCCCAGGGAGGATGGGAGGGCTTAGAACATGGCTTGGCACTGTGGTTTCTTCCAGAGAAGTGCATGGCATTTGCTTTACCTTGCCACAACCACTTGGGATAGGGTCTGCACCTCAGGAAAACTGTCTCCGTGGGAAGCCGGCTTTTTGCAAAGGGGTCTCAGGGCCGTGTGCCTCGGCTGTCCCTCCGGCTCCCCAAAGCACAGGGACGAGGTGAGGGGCTTAGACCATGCCTGGGCAATGTTGTTTCTTACACCTGGGTGTGTGGCATTTTGTTGAGCTGGCTACCCCCACTTGGGATAGTGTTCCACAGCAAGCACCTATTGTTCGTCGGAAGCCGTTTTTGCCCCAGGGGTCTCCGGGCTGTGTTCGTTGTGGTTGAACTCCTGCTAGCAAAACCGCCGGGTTGAGGGAAGGGTTCAGACTGTGCCTGGGCCCTGTGGTCTCTTCCAGGTCAGTGTATGGCATTTCCTTCCCCTTGCCCCAGGCACCTGGGAGCATGTCTGCACGTGGAGAAAGACTTTCCCGTGGGAAGCCGGGTTTTGTCAAACGGGTCCCAGTGCTCTGCTCCTCTCTTTTCACTCCTGCTGCCAGAAGCCCAGGGAGGATGGGAGGGCTTAGAACATGGCTGGGCACTGTGGTTTCTTCCAGAGAAGTGGAGGGCATTTGCTTTACCTTGCCACAACCACTTGGGATAGGGTCTGCACCTCAGGAAAACTGTCTCCGTGGGAAGCCGGCTTTTTGCAAAGGGGTCTCAGGGCCGTGTGCCTCGGCTGTCCCTCCGGCTCCCCAAAGCACAGGGACGAGGTGAGGGGCTTAGACCATGCCTGGGCAATGTTGTTTCTTACACCTGGGTGTGTGGCATTTTGTTGAGCTGGCTACCCCCACTTGGGATAGTGTTCCACAGCAAGCACCTATTGTTCGTCGGAAGCCGTTTTTGCCCCAGGGGTCTCCGCGCTGTGTTCGTTGGGTTTGAACTCCTGCTAGCAAAACCGCCGGGTTGAGGGAAGGGTTCAGACTGTGCCTGGGCCCTGTGGTCTCTTCCAGGTCAGTGTATGGCATTTCCTTCCCCTTGCCCCAGGCACCTGGGAGCATGTCTGCACGTGGAGAAAGACTTTCCCGTGGGAAGCCGGGTTTTGTCAAACGGGTCCCAGTGCTCTGCTCCTCTCTTTTCACTCCTGCTGCCAGAAGCCCAGGGAGGATGGGAGGGCTTAGAACATGGCTGGGCACTGTGGTTTCTTCCAGAGAAGTGGAGGGCATTTGCTTTACCTTGCCACAACCACTTGGGATAGGGTCTGCACCTCAGGAAAACTGTCTCCGTGGGAAGCCGGCTTTTTGCAAAGGGGTCTCAGGGCCGTGTGCCTCGGCTGTCCCTCCGGCTCCCCAAAGCACAGGGACGAGGTGAGGGGCTTAGACCATGCCTGGGCAATGTTGTTTCTTACACCTGGGTGTGTGGCATTTTGTTGAGCTGGCTACCCCCACTTGGGATAGGTGTTCCACAGCAAGCACCTATTGTTCGTCGGAAGCCGTTTTTGCCCCAGGGGTCTCCGGGCTGTGTTCGTTGGGGTTGAACTCCTGCTAGCAAAACAGCCGGGTTGAGGGAAGGGTTCAGACTGTGCCTGGGCCCTGTGGTCCTTTCCAGGTCAGTGTATGGCATTTCCTTCCCCTTGCCACAGGCACCTGGGAGCATGTCTGCACGTGGAGAAAGACTTTCCCGTGGGAAGCCGGTTTTTGTCAAACGGGTCCCAGTGCTCTGCTCCTCTCTTTTCACTCTTGCTGCCAGAAGCCCAGGGAGGATGGGAGGGCTTAGAACATGGCTGGGCACTGTGGTTTCTTCCAGAGAAGTGGAGGGCATTTGCTTTACCTTGCCACAACCACTTGGGATAGGGTCTGCACCTCAGGAAAACTGTCTCCGTGGGAAGCCGGCTTTTTGCAAAGGGGTCTCAGGGCCGTGGGCCTCGGCTGTCCCTCCGGCTCCCCAAAGCACAGGGACGAGGTGAGGGGCTTAGACCATGCCTGGGCAATGTTGTTTCTTACACCTGGGTGTGTGGCATTTTGTTGAGCTGGCGACCCGCATTTGGGATAGGTGTTCCACAGCAAGCACCTATTGTTCGTCGGAAGCCGTTTTTGCCCCAGGGGTCTCCGGGCTGTGTTCTTTGGGGTTGAACTCCTGCTAGCAAAACCGCCGGGTTGAGGGAAGGGTTCAGACTGTGCCTGGGCCCTGTGGTCTCTTCCAGGTCAGTGTATGGCATTTCCTTCCCCTTGCCCCAGGCACCTGGGAGCATGTCTGCACGTGGAGAAAGACTTTCCCGTGGGAAGCCGGGTTTTGTCAAACGGGTCCCAGTGCTCTGCTCCTCTCTTTTCACTCCTGCTGCCAGAAGCCCAGGGAGGATGGGAGGGCTTAGAACATGGCTGGGCACTGTGGTTTCTTCCAGAGAAGTGGAGGGCATTTGCTTTACCTTGCCACAACCACTTGGGATAGGGTCTGCACCTCAGGAAAACTGTCTCCGTGGGAAGCCGGCTTTTTGCAAAGGGGTCTCAGGGCCGTGGGCCTCGGCTGTCCCTCCGGCTCCCCAAAGCACAGGGACGAGGTGAGGGGCTTAGACCATGCCTGGGCAATGTTGTTTCTTACACCTGGGTGTGTGGCATTTTGTTGAGCTGGCTACCCCCACTTGGGATAGGTGTTCCACAGCAAGCACCTATTTTTCGTCGGAAGCCGTTTTTGCCCCAGGGGTCTCCGGGCTGTGTTCGTTGGGTTTGAACTCCTGCTAGCAAAACCGCCGGGTTGAGGGAAGGGTTCAGACTGTGCCTGGGCCCTGTGGTCTCTTCCAGGTCAGTGTATGGCATTTCCTTCCCCTTGCCCCAGGCACCTGGGAGCATGTCTGCACGTGGAGAAAGACTTTCCCGTGGGAAGCAGGGTTTTGTCAAACGGGTCCCAGTGCTCTGCTCCTCTCTTTTCACTCCTGCTGCCAGAAGCCCAGGGAGGATGGGAGGGCTTAGAACATGGCTGGGCACTGTGGTTTCTTCCAGAGAAGTGGTGGGCATTTGCTTTACCTTGCCACAACCACTTGGGATAGGGTCTGCACCTCAGGAAAACTGTCTCCGTGGGAAGCCGGCTTTTTGCAAAGGGGTCTCAGGGCCGTGGGCCTCGGCTGTCCCTCCGGCTCCCCAAAGCACAGGGACGAGGTGAGGGGCTTAGACCATGCCTGGGCAATGTTGTTTCTTACACCTGGGTGTGTGGCATTTTGTTGAGCTGGCTACCCCCACTTGGGATAGGTGTTCCACAGCAAGCACCTATTGTTCGTCGGAAGCCGTTTTTGCCCCAGGGGTCTCCGGGCTGTGTTCGTTGGGGTTGAACTCCTACTAGCAAAATCGCCGGGTTGAGGGAAGGGTTCAGACTGTGCCTGGGCCCTGTGGTCTCTTCCAGGTCAGTGTATGGCATTTCCTTCCCCTTGCCCCAGGCACCTGGGAGCATGTCTGCACGTGGAGAAAGACTTTCCCGTGGGAAGCCGGGTTTTGTCAAACGGGTCCCAGTGCTCTGCTCCTCTCTTTTCACTCCTGCTGCCAGAAGCCCAGGGAGGATGGGAGGGCTTAGAACATGGCTGGGCACTGTGGTTTCTTCCAGAGAAGTGGAGGGCATTTGCTTTACCTTGCCACAACCACTTGGGATAGGGTCTGCACCTCAGGAAAACTGTCTCCGTGGGAAGCCGGCTTTTTGCAAAGGGGTCTCAGGGCCGTGGGCCTCGGCTGTCCCTCCGGCTCCCCAAAGCACAGGGACGAGGTGAGGGGCTTAGACCATGCCTGGGCAATGTTGTTTCTTACACCTGGGTGTGTGGCATTTTGTTGAGCTGGCTACCCCCACTTGGGATAGGTGTTCCACAGCAAGCACCTATTGTTCGTCGGAAGCCGTTTTTGCCCCAGGGGTCTCCGGGCTGTGTTCGTTGGGGTTGAACTCCTACTAGCAAAATCGCCGGGTTGAGGGAAGGGTTCAGACTGTGCCTGGGCCCTGTGGTCTCTTCCAGGTCAGTGTATGGCATTTCCTTCCCCTTGCCCCAGGCACCTGGGAGCATGTCTGCACGTGGAGAAAGACTTTCCCGTGGGAAGCCGGGTTTTGTCAAACGGGTCCCAGTGCTCTGCTCCTCTCTTTTCACTCCTGCTGCCAGAAGCCCAGGGAGGATGGGAGGGCTTAGAACATGGCTGGGCACTGTGGTTTCTTCCAGAGAAGTGGAGGGCATTTGCTTTACCTTGCCACAACCACTTGGGATAGGGTCTGCACCTCAGGAAAACTGTCTCCGTGGGAAGCCGGCTTTTTGCAAAGGGGTCTCAGGGCCGTGTGCCTCGGCTGTCCCTCCGGCTCCCCAAAGCACAGGGACGAGGTGAGGGGCTTAGACCATGCCTGGGCAATGTTGTTTCTTACACCTGGGTGTGTGGCATTTTGTTGAGCTGGCTACCCCCACTTGGGATAGGTGTTCCACAGCAAGCACCTATTGTTCGTCGGAAGCCGTTTTTGCCCCAGGGGTCTCCGGGCTGTGTTCGTTGGGGTTGAACTCCTGCTAGCAAAACCGCCGGGTTGAGGGAAGGGTTCAGACTGTGCCTGGGCCCTGTGGTCTCTTCCAGGTCAGTGTATGGCATTTCCTTCCCCTTGCCCCAGGCACCTGGGAGCATGTCTGCACGTGGAGAAAGACTTTCCCGTGGGAAGCCGGGTTTTGTCAAACGGGTCCCAGTGCTCTGCTCCTCTCTTTTCACTCCTGCTGCCAGAAGCCCAGGGAGGATGGGAGGGCTTAGAACATGGCTGGGCACTGTGGTTTCTTCCAGAGAAGTGGTGGGCATTTGCTTTACCTTGCCACAACCACTTGGGATAGGGTCTGCACCTCAGGAAAACTGTCTCCGTGGGAAGCCGGCTTTTTGCAAAGGGGTCTCAGGGCCGTGTGCCTCGGCTGTCCCTCCGGCTCCCCAAAGCACAGGGACGAGGTGAGGGGCTTAGACCATGCCTGGGCAATGTTGTTTCTTACACCTGGGTGTGTGGCATTTTGTTGAGCTGGCTACCCCCACTTGGGATAGGTGTTCCACAGCAAGCACCTATTGTTCGTCGGAAGCCGTTTTTGCCCCAGGGGTCTCCGGGCTTTGTTCGTTGTGGTTGAACTCCTACTAGCAAAATCGCCGGGTTGAGGGAAGGGTTCAGACTGTGCCTGGGCCCTGTGGTCTCTTCCAGGTCAGTGTATGGCATTTCCTTCCCCTTGCCCCAGGCACCTGGGAGCATGTCTGCACGTGGAGAAAGACTTTCCCGTGGGAAGCCGGGTTTTGTCAAACGGGTCCCAGTGCTCTGCTCCTCTCTTTTCACTCCTGCTGCCAGAAGCCCAGGGAGGATGGGAGGGCTTAGAACATGGCTGGGCACTGTGGTTTCTTCCAGAGAAGTGGAGGGCATTTGCTTTACCTTGCCACAACCACTTGGGATAGGGTCTGCACCTCAGGAAAACTGTCTCCGTGGGAAGCCGGCTTTTTGCAAAGGGGTCTCAGGGCCGTGGGCCTCGGCTGTCCCTCCGGCTCCCCAAAGCACAGGGACGAGGTGAGGGGCTTAGACCATGCCTGGGCAATGTTGTTTCTTACACCTGGGTGTGTGGCATTTTGTTGAGCTGGCTACCCCCACTTGGGATAGGTGTTCCACAGCAAGCACCTATTGTTCGTCGGAAGCCGTTTTTGCCCCAGGGGTCTCCGGGCTGTGTTCGTTGGGGTTGAACTCCTACTAGCAAAATCGCCGGGTTGAGGGAAGGGTTCAGACTGTGCCTGGGCCCTGTGGTCTCTTCCAGGTCAGTGTATGGCATTTCCTTCCCCTTGCCCCAGGCACCTGGGAGCATGTCTGCACGTGGAGAAAGACTTTCCCGTGGGAAGCCGGGTTTTGTCAAACGGGTCCCAGTGCTCTGCTCCTCTCTTTTCACTCCTGCTGCCAGAAGCCCAGGGAGGATGGGAGGGCTTAGAACATGGCTGGGCACTGTGGTTTCTTCCAGAGAAGTGGAGGGCATTTGCTTTACCTTGCCACAACCACTTGGGATAGGGTCTGCACCTCAGGAAAACTGTCTCCGTGGGAAGCCGGCTTTTTGCAAAGGGGTCTCAGGGCCGTGGGCCTCGGCTGTCCCTCCGGCTCCCCAAAGCACAGGGACGAGGTGAGGGGCTTAGACCATGCCTGGGCAATGTTGTTTCTTACACCTGGGTGTGTGGCATTTTGTTGAGCTGGCTACCCCCACTTGGGATAGGTGTTCCACAGCAAGCACCTATTGTTCGTCGGAAGCCGTTTTTGCCCCAGGGGTCTCCGGGCTGTGTTCGTTGGGGTTGAACTCCTGCTAGCAAAACCGCCGGGTTGAGGGAAGGGTTCAGACTGTGCCTGGGCCCTGTGGTCTCTTCCAGGTCAGTGTATGGCATTTCCTTCCCCTTGCCCCAGGCACCTGGGAGCATGTCTGCACGTGGAGAAAGACTTTCCCGTGGGAAGCCGGGTTTTGTCAAACGGGTCCCAGTGCTCTGCTCCTCTCTTTTCACTCCTGCTGCCAGAAGCCCAGGGAGGATGGGAGGGCTTAGAACATGGCTGGGCACTGTGGTTTCTTCCAGAGAAGTGGTGGGCATTTGCTTTACCTTGCCACAACCACTTGGGATAGGGTCTGCACCTCAGGAAAACTGTCTCCGTGGGAAGCCGGCTTTTTGCAAAGGGGTCTCAGGGCCGTGTGCCTCGGCTGTCCCTCCGGCTCCCCAAAGCACAGGGACGAGGTGAGGGGCTTAGACCATGCCTGGGCAATGTTGTTTCTTACACCTGGGTGTGTGGCATTTTGTTGAGCTGGCTACCCCCACTTGGGATAGGTGTTCCACAGCAAGCACCTATTGTTCGTCGGAAGCCGTTTTTGCCCCAGGGGTCTCCGGGCTTTGTTCGTTGGGGTTGAACTCCTACTAGCAAAATCGCCGGGTTGAGGGAAGGGTTCAGACTGTGCCTGGGCCCTGTGGTCTCTTCCAGGTCAGTGTATGGCATTTCCTTCCCCTTGCCCCAGGCACCTGGGAGCATGTCTGCACGTGGAGAAAGACTTTCCCGTGGGAAGCCGGGTTTTGTCAAACGGGTCCCAGTGCTCTGCTCCTCTCTTTTCACTCCTGCTGCCAGAAGCCCAGGGAGGATGGGAGGGCTTAGAACATGGCTGGGCACTGTGGTTTCTTCCAGAGAAGTGGAGGGCATTTGCTTTACCTTGCCACAACCACTTGGGATAGGGTCTGCACCTCAGGAAAACTGTCTCCGTGGGAAGCCGGCTTTTTGCAAAGGGGTCTCAGGGCCGTGTGCCTCGGCTGTCCCTCCGGCTCCCCAAAGCACAGGGACGAGGTGAGGGGCTTAGACCATGCCTGGGCAATGTTGTTTCTTACACCTGGGTGTGTGGCATTTTGTTGAGCTGGCTACCCCCACTTGGGATAGCTGTTCCACAGCAAGCACCTATTGTTCGTCGGAAGCCGTTTTTGCCCCAGGGGTCCCCGGGCTGTGTTCGTTGGGGTTGAACTCCTGCTAGCAAAACCGCCGGGTTGAGGGAAGCGTTCAGACTGTGCCTGGGCCCTGTGGTCTCTTCCAGCTCAGTGTATGGCATTTCCTTCCCCTTGCCCCAGGCACCTGGGAGCATGTCTGCACGTGGAGAAAGACTTTCCCGTGGGAAGCCGGGTTTTGTCAAACGGGTCCCAGTGCTCTGCTCCTCTCTTTTCACTCCTGCTGCCAGAAGCCCAGGGAGGATGGGAGGGCTTAGAACATGGCTGGGCACTGTGGTTTCTTCCAGAGAAGTGGAGGGCATTTGCTTTACCTTGCCACAACCACTTGGGATAGGGTCTGCACCTCAGGAAAACTGTCTCCGTGGGAAGCCGGCTTTTTGCAAAGGGGTCTCAGGGCCGTGTGCCTCGGCTGTCCCTCCGGCTCCCCAAAGCACAGGGACGAGGTGAGGGGCTTAGACCATGCCTGGGCAATGTTGTTTCTTACACCTGGGTGTGTGGCATTTTGTTGAGCTGGCTACCCCCACTTGGGATAGGTGTTCCACAGCAAGCACCTATTGTTCGTCGGAAGCCGTTTTTGCCCCAGGGGTCTCCGGGCTGTGTTCGTTGGGTTTGAACTCCTGCTAGCAAAACCGCCGGGTTGAGGGAAGGGTTCAGACTGTGCCTGGGCCCTGTGGTCTCTTCCAGGTCAGTGTATGGCATTTCCTTCCCCTTGCCCCAGGCCCCTGGGAGCATGTCTGCACGTGGAGAAAGACTTTCCCGTGGGAAGCCGGGTTTTGTCAAACGGGTCCCAGTGCTCTGCTCCTCTCTTTTCACTCCTGCTGCCAGAAGCCCAGGGAGGATGGGAGGGCTTAGAACATGGCTGGGCACTGTGGTTTCTTCCAGAGAAGTGGAGGGCATTTGCTTTACCTTGCCACAACCACTTGGGATAGGGTCTGCACCTCAGGAAAACTGTCTCCGTGGGAAGCCGGCTTTTTGCAAAGGGGTCTCAGGGCCGTGGGCCTCGGCTGTCCCTCCGGCTACCCAAAGCACAGGGACGAGGTGAGGGGCTTAGACCATGCCTGGGCAGTGTTGTTTCTTACACCTGGGTGTGTGGCATTTTGTTGAGCTGGCTACCCCCACTTGGGATAGGTGTTCCACAGCAAGCACCTATTGTTCGTCGGAAGCCGTTTTTGCCCCAGGGGTCTCTGGGCTGTGTTCGTTGGGGTTGAACTCCTGCTAGCAAAACCGCCGGGTTGAGGGAAGGGTTCAGACTGTGCCTGGGCCCTGTGGTCTCTTCCAGGTCAGTGGATGGCATTTCCTTCCCCTTGCCCCAGGCACCTGGGAGCATGTCTGCACGTGGAGAAAGACTTCCCCGTGGGAAGCCGGCTTTTGTCAAACGGGTCCCAGTGCTCTGCTCCTCTCTTTTCACTCCTGCTGCCAGAAGCCCAGGGAGGATGGGAGGGCTTAGAACATGGCTGGGCACTGTGGTTTCTTCCAGAGAAGTGGAGGGCATTTGCTTTACCTTGCCACAACCACTTGGGATAGGGTGTGCACCTCAGGAAAACTGTCTCCGTGGGAAGCCGGCTTTTTGCAAAGGGGTCTCAGGGCCGTGTGCCTCGGCTGTCCCTCCGGCTCCCCAAAGCACAGGGACGAGGTGAGGGGCTTAGACCATGCCTGGGCAATGTTGTTTCTTACACCTGGGTGTGTGGCATTTTGTTGAGCTGGCTACCCCCACTTGGGATAGGTGTTCCACATCAAGCACCTATTGTTCGTCGGAAGCCGTTTTTGCCCCAGGGGTCTCCGGGCTGTGTTCGTTGGGGTTGAACTCCTGCTAGCAAAACCGCCGGGTTGAGGGAAGGGTTCAGACTGTGCCTGGGCCCTGTGGTCTCTTCCAGGTCAGTGTATGGCATTTCCTTCCCCTTGCCCCAGGCACCTGGGAGCATGTCTGCACGTGGAGAAAGACTTTCCCGTGGGAAGCCGGGTTTTGTCAAATGGGTCCCAGTGCTCTGCTCCTCTCTTTTCACTCCTGCTGCCAGAAGCCCAGGGAGGATGGGAGGGCTTAGAACATGGCTGGGCACTGTGGTTTCTTCCAGAGAAGTGGAGGGCATTTGCTTTACCTTGCCACAACCACTTGGGATAGGGTCTGCACCTCAGGAAAACTGTCTCCGTGGGAAGCCGGCTTTTTGCAAAGGGGTCTCAGGGCCGTGTGCCTCGGCTGTCCCTCCGGCTCCCCAAAGCACAGGGACGAGGTGAGGGGCTTAGACCATGCCTGGGCAATGTTGTTTCTTACACCTGGGTGTGTGGCATTTTGTTGAGCTGGCTACCCCCACTTGGGATAGGTGTTCCACAGCAAGCACCTATTGTTCGTCGGAAGCCGTTTTTGCCCCAGGGGTCTCCGGGCTGTGTTCGTTGGGGTTGAACTCCTACTAGCAAAATCGCCGGGTTGAGGGAAGGGTTCAGACTGTGCCTGGGCCCTGTGGTCTCTTCCAGGTCAGTGTATGGCATTTCCTTCCCCTTGCCCCAGGCACCTGGGAGCATGTCTGCACGTGGAGAAAGACTTTCCCGTGGGAAGCCGGGTTTTGTCAAACGGGTCCCAGTGCTCTGCTCCTCTCTTTTCACTCCTGCTGCCAGAAGCCCAGGGAGGATGGGAGGGCTTAGAACATGGCTGGGCACTGTGGTTTCTTCCAGAGAAGTGGAGGGCATTTGCTTTACCTTGCCACAACCACTTGGGATAGGGTCTGCACCTCAGGAAAACTGTCTCCGTGGGAAGCCGGCTTTTTGCAAAGGGGTCTCAGGGCCGTGTGCCTCGGCTGTCCCTCCGGCTCCCCAAAGCACAGGGACGAGGTGAGGGGCTTAGACCATGCCTGGGCAATGTTGTTTCTTACACCTGGGTGTGTGGCATTTTGTTGAGCTGGCTACCCCCACTTGGGATAGGTGTTCCACATCAAGCACCTATTGTTCGTCGGAAGCCGTTTTTGCCCCAGGGGTCTCCGGACTGCGTTCGTTGGGTTTGAACTCCTGCTAGCAAAACCGCCGGGTTGAGGGAAGGGTTCAGACTGTGCCTGGGCCCTGTGGTCTCTTCCAGGTCAGTGTATGGCATTTCCTTCCCCTTGCCCCAGGCACCTGGGAGCATGTCTGCACGTGGAGAAAGACTTTCCCGTGGGAAGCCGGGTTTTGTCAAACGGGTCCCAGTGCTCTGCTCCTCTCTTTTCACTCCTGCTGCCAGAAGCCCAGGGAGGATGGGAGGGCTTAGAACATGGCTGGGCACTGTGGTTTCTTCCAGAGAAGTGGTGGGCATTTGCTTTACCTTGCCACAACCACTTGGGATAGGGTCTGCACCTCAGGAAAACTGTCTCCGTGGGAAGCCGGCTTTTTGCAAAGGGGTCTCAGGGCCGTGGGCCTCGGCTGTCCCTCCGGCTCCCCAAAGCACAGGGACGAGGTGAGGGGCTTAGACCATGCCTGGGCAATGTTGTTTCTTACACCTGGGTGTGTGGCATTTTGTTGAGCTGGCTACCCCCACTTGGGATAGGTGTTCCACAGCAAGCACCTATTGTTCGTCGGAAGCCGTTTTTACCCCAGGGGTCTCCGGGCTGTGTTCGTTGGGGTTGAACTCCTACTAGCAAAATCGCCGGGTTGAGGGAAGGGTTCAGACTGTGCCTGGGCCCTGTGGTCTCTTCCAGGTCAGTGTATGGCATTTCCTTCCCCTTGCCCCAGGCACCTGGGAGCATGTCTGCACGTGGAGAAAGACTTTCCCGTGGGAAGCCGGGTTTTGTCAAACGGGTCCCAGTGCTCTGCTCCTCTCTTTTCACTCCTGCTGCCAGAAGCCCAGGGAGGATGGGAGGGCTTAGAACATGGCTGGGCACTGTGGTTTCTTCCAGAGAAGTGGAGGGCATTTGCTTTACCTTGCCACAACCACTTGGGATAGGGTCTGCACCTCAGGAAAACTGTCTCCGTGGGAAGCCGGCTTTTTGCAAAGGGGTCTCAGGGCCGTGTGCCTCGGCTGTCCCTCCGGCTCCCCAAAGCACAGGGACGAGGTGAGGGGCTTAGACCATGCCTGGGCAATGTTGTTTCTTACACCTGGGTGTGTGGCATTTTGTTGAGCTGGCTACCCCCACTTGGGATAGGTGTTCCACAGCAAGCACCTATTGTTCGTCGGAAGCCGTTTTTGCCCCAGGGGTCTCCGGGCTGTGTTCGTTGGGTTTGAACTCCTGCTAGCAAAACCGCCGGGTTGAGGGAAGGGTTCAGACTGTGCCTGGGCCCTATGGTCTCTTCCAGGTCAGTGTATGGCATTTCCTTCCCCTTGCCCCAGGCACCTGGGAGCATGTCTGCACGTGGAGAAAGACTTTCCCGTGGGAAGCCGGTTTTTGTCAAACGGGTCCCAGTGCTATGCTCCTCTCTTTTCACTCCTGCTGCCAGAAGCCCAGGGAGGATGGGAGGGCTTAGGACATGGCTGGGCACTGTGGTTTCTTCCACAGAAGTGGAGGGCATTTCCTTTACCTTGCCACAACCACTTGGGATAGGGTCTGCACCTCAGGAAAACTGTCTCCGTGGGAAGCCGGCTTTTTGCAAAGGGGTCTCAGGGCCGTGTGCCTCGGCTGTCCCTCCGGCTCCCCAAAGCACAGGGACGAGGTGAGGGGCTTAGACCATGCATGGGCAATGTTGTTTCTTACACCTGGGTGTGTGGCATTTTGTTGAGCTGGCTACCCCCACTTGGGATAGGTATTCCACAGCAAGCACCTATTGTTCGTCGGAAGCCGTTTTTGCCCCAGGGGTCTCCGGGCTGTGTTCGTTGGGGTTGAACTCCTGCTAGCAAAACCGCCGGGTTGAGGGAAGGGTTCAGACTGTGCCTGGGCCCTGTGGTCTCTTCCAGGTCAGTGTATGGCATTTCCTTCCCCTTGCCACAGGCACCTGGGAGCATGTCTGCACGTGGAGAAAGACTTTCCCGTGGGAAGCCGGGTTTTGTCAAACGGGTCCCAGTGCTCTGCTCCTCTCTTTTCACTCCTGCTGCCAGAAGCCCAGGGAGGATGGGAGGGCTTAGAACATGGCTGGGCACTGTGGTTTCTTCCAGAGAAGTGGAGGGCATTTGCTTTACCTTGCCACAACCACTTGGGATAGGGTCTGCACCTCAGGAAAACTGTCTCCGTGGGAAGCCGGCTTTTTGCAAAGGGGTCTCAGGGCCGTGTGCCTCGGCTGTCCCTCCGGCTCCCCAAAGCACAGGGACGAGGTGAGGGGCTTAGACCATGCCTGGGCAATGTTGTTTCTTACACCTGGGTGTGTGGCATTTTGTTGAGCTGGCTACCCCCACTTGGGATAGGTGTTCCACAGCAAGCACCTATTGTTCGTCGGAAGCCGTTTTTGCCCCAGGGGTCTCCGGGCTGTGTTCGTTGGGGTTGAACTCCTGCTAGCAAAACCGCCGGATTGAGGGAAGGGTTCAGACTGTGCCTGGGCCCTGTGGTCTCTTCCAGCTCAGTGTATGGCATTTCCTTCCCCTTGCCCCAGGCACCTGGGAGCATGTCTGCACGTGGAGAAAGACTTTCCCGTGGGAAGCCGGGTTTTGTCAAACGGGTCCCAGTGCTCTGCTCCTCTCTTCTCACTCCTGCTGCCAAAAGCCCAGGGAGGATGGGAGGGCTTAGAACATGGCTTGGCACTGTGGTTTCTTCCAGAGAAGTGGAGGGCATTTGCTTTACCTTGCCACAACCACTTGGGATAGGGTCTGCACCTCAGGAAAACTGTCTCCGTGGGAAGCCGGCTTTTTGCAAAGGGGTCTCAGGGCCGTGTGCCTCGGCTGTCCCTCCGGCTCCCCAAAGCACAGGGACGAGGTGAGGGGCTTAGACCATGCCTGGGCAATGTTGTTTCTTACACCTGGGTGTGTGGCATTTTGTTGAGCTGGCTACCCCCACTTGGGATAGTGTTCCACAGCAAGCACCTATTGTTCGTCGGAAGCCGTTTTTGCCCCAGGGGTCTCCGGGCTGTGTTCGTTGGGGTTGAACTCCTGCTAGCAAAACCGCCGGGTTGAGGGAAGGGTTCAGACTGTGCCTGGGCCCTGTGGTCTCTTCCAGGTCAGTGTATGGCATTTCCTTCCCCTTGCCCCAGGCACCTGGGAGCATGTCTGCACGTGGAGAAAGACTTTCCCGTGGGAAGCCGGGTGTTGTCAAACGGGTCCCAGTGCTCTGCTCCTCTCATTTCACTCCTGCTGCCAGAAGCCCAGGGAGGATGGGAGGGCTTAGAACATGGCTCGGCACTGTGGTTTCTTCCAGAGAAGTGGAGGGCATTTGCTTTACCTTGCCACAACCACTTGGGATAGGGTCTGCACCTCAGGAAAACTGTCTCCGTGGGAAGCCGGCTTTTTGCAAAGGGGTCTCAGGGCCGTGTGCCTCGGCTGTCCCTCCGGCTCCCCAAAGCACAGGGACGAGGTGAGAGGCTTAGACCATGCCTGTGCAATGTTGTTTCTTACACCTGGGTGTGTGGCATTTTGTTGAGCTGGCTACCCCCACTTGGGATAGGTGTTCCACAGCAAGCACCTATTGTTCGTCGGAAGCCGTTTTTGCCCCAGGGGTCTCCGGGCTGTGTTCGTTGGGGTTGAACTCCTGCTAGCAAAATCGCCGGGTTGAGGGAAGGGTTCAGACTGTGCCTGGGCCCTGTGGTCTCTTCCAGGTCAGTGTATGGCATTTCCTTCCCCTTGCCCCAGGCACCTGGGAGCATGTCTGCACGTGGAGAAAGACTTTCCCGTGGGAAGCCGGTTTTTGTCAAACGGGTCCCAGTGCTCTGCTCCTCTCTTTTCACTCCTGCTGCCAGAAGCCCAGGGAGGATGGGAGGGCTTAGAACATGGCTGGGCACTGTGGTTTCTTCCACAGAAGTGGAGGGCATTTCCTTTACCTTGCCACAACCACTTGGGATAGGGTCTGCACCTCAGGAAAACTGTCTCCGTGGGAAGCCGGCTTTTTGCAAAGGGGTCTCAGGGCCGTGTGCCTCGGCTGTCCCTCCGGCTCCCCAAAGCACAGGGACGAGGTGAGGGGCTTAGACCATGCCTGGGCAATGTTGTTTCTTACACCTGGGTGTGTGGCATTTTGTTGAGCTGGCTACCCCCACTTGGGATAGGTGTTCCACAGCAAGCGCCTATTGTTCGTCGGAAGCCGTTTTTGCCCCAGGGGTCTCCGGGCTGTGTTCATTGGGGTTGAACTCCTGCTAGCAAAACCGCCGGGTTGAAGGAAGGGTTCAGACTGTGCCTGGGCCCTGTGGTCTCTTCCAGCTCAGTGTATGGCATTTCCTTCCCCTTGCCACAGGCACCTGGGAGCATGTCTGCACGTGGAGAAAGACTTTCCCGTGGGAAGCCGGGTTTTGTCAAACGGGTCCCAGTGCTCTGCTCCTCTCTTTTCACTCCTGCTGCCAGAAGCCCAGGGAGGATGGGAGGGCTTAGAACATGGCTGGGCACTGTGGTTTCTTCCAGAGAAGTGGAGGGCATTTGCTTTACCTTGCCACAACCACTTGGGATAGGGTCTGCACCTCAGGAAAACTGTCTCCGTGGGAAGCCGGCTTTTTGAAAAGGGGTCTCAGGGCCGTGTGCCTCGGCTGTCCCTCCGGCTCCCCAAAGCACAGGGACGAGGTGAGGGGCTTAGACCATGCCTGGGCAATGTTGTTTCTTACACCTGGGTGTGTGGCATTTTGTTGAGCTGGCTACCCCCACTTGGGATAGTGTTCCACAGCAAGCACCTATTGTTCGTCGGAAGCCGTTTTTGCCCCAGGGGTCTCCGGGCTGTGTTCGTTGGGTTTGAACTCCTGCTAGCAAAACCGCCGGGTTGAGGGAAGGGTTCAGACTGTGCCTGGGCCCTGTGGTCTCTTCCAGGTCAGTGTATGGCATTTCCTTCCCCTTGCCCCAGGCACCTGGGAGCATGTCTGCACGTGGAGAAAGACTTTCCCGTGGGAAGCCGGGTTTTGTCCAACGGGTCCCAGTGCTCTGCTCCTCTCTTTTCACTCCTGCTGCCAGAAGCCCAGGGAGGATGGGAGGGCTTAGAACATGGCTGGGCACTGTGGTTTCTTCCAGAGAAGTGGAGGGCATTTGCTTTACCTTGCCACAACCACTTGGGATAGGGTCTGCACCTCAGGAATACTGTCTCCGTGGGAAGCCGGCTTTTTGCAAAGGGGTCTCAGGGCCGTGTGCCTCGGCTGTCCCTCCGGCTCCCCAAAGCACAGGGACGAGGTGAGGGGCTTAGACCATGCCTGGGCAATGTTGTTTCTTACACCTGGGTGTGTGGCATTTTGTTGAGCTGGCTACCCCCACTTGGGATAGTGTTCCACAGCAAGCACCTATTGTTCGTCGGAAGCCGTTTTTGCCCCAGGGGTCTCCGGGCTGTGTTCGTTGTGGTTGAACGCCTGCTAGCAAAACCGCCGGGTTGAGGGAAGGGTTCAGACTGTGCCAGGGCCCTGTGGTCTCTTCCAGGTCAGTGTATGGCATTTCCTTCCCCTTGCCCCAGGCACCTGGGAGCATGTCTGCACGTGGAGAAAGACTTTCCCGTGGGAAGCCGGGTTTTGTCAAACGGGTCCCAGTGCTCTGCTCCTCTCTTTTCACTCCTGCTGCCAGAAGCCCAGGGAGGATGGGAGGGCTTAGAACATGGCTGGGCACTGTGGTTTCTTCCAGAGAAGTGGAGGGCATTTGCTTTACCTTGCCACAACCACTTGGGATAGGGTCTGCACCTCAGGAAAACTGTCTCCGTGGGAAGCCGGCTTTTTGCAAAGGGGTCTCAGGGCCGTGGGCCTCGGCTGTCCCTCCGGCTCCCCAAAGCACAGGGACGAGGTGAGGGGCTTAGACCATGCCTGGGCAATGTTGTTTCTTACACCTGGGTGTGTGGCATTTTGTTGAGCTGGCTACCCCCACTTGGGATAGGTGTTCCACAGCAAGCACCTATTGTTCGTCGGAAGCCGTTTTTGCCCGAGGGGTCTCCGGGCTGTGTTCGTTGTGGTTGAACTCCTGCTAGCAAAACCGCCGGGTTGAGGGAAGGGTTCAGACTGTGCCAGGGCCCTGTGGTCTCTTCCAGGTCAGTGTATGGCATTTCCTTCCCCTTGCCCCAGGCACCTGGGAGCATGTCTGCACGTGGAGAAAGACTTTCCCGTGGGAAGCCGGGTTTTGTCAAACGGGTCCCAGTGCTCTGCTCCTCTCTTTTCACTCCTGCTGCCAGAAGCCCAGGGAGGATGGGAGGGCTTAGAACATGGCTGGGCACTGTGGTTTCTTCCAGAGAAGTGGAGGGCATTTGCTTTACCTTGCCACAACCACTTGGGATAGGGTGTGCACCTCAGGAAAACTGTCTCCGTGGGAAGCCGGCTTTTTGCAAAGGGGTCTCAGGGCCGTGGGCCTCGGCTGTCCCTCCGGCTCCCCAAAGCACAGGGACGAGGTGAGGGGCTTAGACCATGCCTGGGCAATGTTGTTTCTTACACCTGGGTGTGTGGCATTTTGTTGAGCTGGCTACCCCCACTTGGGATAGGTGTTCCACAGCAAGCACCTATTGTTCGTCGGAAGCCGTTTTTGCCCCAGGGGTCTCCGGGCTGTGTTCGTTGGGGTTGAACTCCTGCTAGCAAAACCGCCGGGTTGAGGGAAGGGTTCAGACTGTGCCTGGGCCCTGTGGTCTCTTCCAGGTCATGTATGGCATTTCCTTCCCCTTGCCACAGGCACCTGGGAGCATGTCTGCACGTGGAGAAAGACTTTCCCGTGGGAAGCCGGGTTTTGTCCAACGGGTCCCAGTGCTCTGCTCCTCTCTTTTCACTCCTGCTGCCAGAAGCCCAGGGAGGATGGGAGGGCTTAGAACATGGCTGGGCACTGTGGTTTCTTCCAGAGAAGTGGAGGGCATTTGCTTTACCTTACCACAACCACTTGGGATATGGTCTGCACCTCAGGAAAACTGTCTCCGTGAGAAGCCGGCTTTTTGCAAAGGGGTCTCAGGGCCGTGTGCCTCGGCTGTCCCTCAGGCTCCCCAAAGCACAGGGACGAGGTGAGGGGCTTAGACCATGCCTGGGCAATGTTGTTTCTTACACTTGGGTGTGTGGCATTTTGTTGAGCTGGCTACCCCCACTTGGGGTAGGTGTTCCACAGCAAGCACCTATTGTTCGTCGGAAGCCGTTTTTGCCCCAGGGGTCTCCGGGCTGTGTTCGTTGGGGTTGAACTCCTGCTAGCAAAACCGCCGGGTTGAGGGAAGGGTTCAGACTGTGCCTGGGCCCTGTGGTCTCTTCCAAGTCAGTGTATGGCATTTCCTTCCCCTTGCCCCAGGCACCTGGGAGCATGTCTGCACGTGGAGAAAGACTTTCCCGTGGGAAGCCGGTTTTTGTCAAACGGGTCCCAGTGCTCTGCTCCTCTCTTTTCACTCCTGCTGCCAGAAGCCCAGGGAGGATGGGAGGGCTTAGAACATGGCTGGGCACTGTGGTTTCTTCCAGAGAAGTGGAGGGCATTTCCTTTACCTTGCCACAACCACTTGGGATAGGGTCTGCACCTCAGGAAAACTGTCTCCGTGGGAAGCCGGCTTTTTGCAAAGGGGTCTCAGGGCCGTGTGCCTCGGCTGTCCCTCCGGCTCCCCAAAGCACAGGGACGAGGTGAGGGGCTTAGACCATGCCTGGGCAATGTTGTTTCTTACACCTGGGTGTGTGGCATTTTGTTGAGCTGGCTACCCCCACTTGGGATAGGTGTTCCACAGCAAGCACCTATTGTTCGTCGGAAGCCGTTTTTGCCCCAGGGGTCTCCGGGCTGTGTTCGTTGGGGTTGAACTCCTGCTAGCAAAACCGCCGGGTTGAGGGAAGGGTTCAGACTGTGCCTGGGCCCTGTGGTCTCTTCCAGCTCAGTGTATGGCATTTCCTTCCCCTTGCCCCAGGCACCTGGGAGCATGTCTGCACGTGGAGAAAGACTTTCCCGTGGGAAGCCGGGTTTTGTCAAACGGGTCCCAGTGCTCTGCTCCTCTCTTTTCACTCCTGCTGCCAAAAGCCCAGGGAGGATGGGAGGGCTTAGAACATGGCTTGGCACTGTGGTTTCTTCCAGAGAAGTGGAGGGCATTTGCTTTACCTTGCCACAACCACTTGGGATAGGGTCTGCACCTCAGGAAAACTGTCTCCGTGGGAAGGCGGCTTTTTGCAAAGGGGTCTCAGGGCCGTGTGCCTCGGCTGTCCCTCCGGCTCCCCAAAGCACAGGGACGAGGTGAGGGGCTTAGACCATGCCTGGGCAATGTTGTTTCTTACACCTGGGTGTGTGGCATTTTGTTGAGCTGGCTACCCCCACTTGGGATAGTGTTCCACAGCAAGCACCTATTGTTCGTCGGAAGCCGTTTTTGCCCCAGGGGTCTCCGGGCTGTGTTCGTTGGGGTTGAACTCCTGCTAGCAAAACCGCCGGGTTGAGGGAAGGGTTCAGACTGTGCCTGGGCCCTGTGGTCTCTTCCAGGTCAGTGTATGGCATTTCCTTCCCCTTGCCCCAGGCACCTGGGAGCATGTCTGCACGTGGAGAAAGACTTTCCCGTGGGAAGCCGGGTGTTGTCAAACGGGTCCCAGTGCTCTGCTCCTCTCATTTCACTCCTGCTGCCAGAAGCCCAGGGAGGATGGGAGGGCTTAGAACATGGCTGGGCACTGTGGTTTCTTCCAGAGAAGTGGAGGGCATTTGCTTTACCTTGCCACAACCACTTGGGATAGGGTCTGCACCTCAGGAAAACTGTCTCCGTGGGAAGCCGGCTTTTTGCAAAGGGGTCTCAGGGCCGTGTGCCTCGGCTGTCCCTCCGGCTCCCCAAAGCACAGGGACGAGGTGAGAGGCTTAGACCATGCCTGGGCAATGTTGTTTCTTACACCTGGGTGTGTGGCATTTTGTTGAGCTGGCTACCCCCACTTGGGATAGGTGTTCCACAGCAAGCACCTATTGTTCGTCGGAAGCCGTTTTTGCCCCAGGGGTCTCCGGGCTGTGTTCGTTGGGGTTGAACTCCTGCTAGCAAAACCGCCGGGTTGAGGGAAGGGTTCAGACTGTGCCTGGGCCCTGTGGTCTCTTCCAGGTCAGTGTATGGCATTTCCTTCCCCTTGCCCCAGGCACCTGGGAGCATGTCTGCACGTGGAGAAAGACTTTCCCGTGGGAAGCCGGGTTTTGTCAAACGGGTCCCAGTGCTCTGCTCCTCTCTTTTCACTCCTGCTGCCAGAAGCCCAGGGAGGATGGGAGGGATTAGAACATGGCTTGGCACTGAGGTTTCTTCCAGAGAAGTGGAGGGCATTTGCTTTACCTTGCCACAACCACTTGGGATAGGGTCTGCACCTCAGGAAAACTGTCTCCGTGGGAAGCCGGCTTTTTGCAAAGGGGTCTCAGGGCCGTGTGCCTTGGCTGTCCCTCCGGCTCCCCAAAGCACAGGGACGAGGTGAGGGGCTTAGACCATGCCTGGGCAATGTTGTTTCTTACACCTGGGTGTGTGGCATTTTGTTGAGCTGGCTACCCCCACTTGGGATAGGTGTTCCACAGCAAGCACCTATTGTTCGTCGGAAGCCGTTTTTGCCCCAGGGGTCTCCGGGTTGTGTTCGTTGGGGTTGAACTCCTGCTAGCAAAACCGCCGGGTTGAGGGAAGGGTTCAGACTGTGCCTGGGCCCTGTGGTCTCTTCCAGGTCAGTGTATGGCATTTCCTTCCCCTTGCCCCAGGCACCTGGGAGCATGTCTGCACGTGGAGAAAGACTTTCCCGTGAGAAGCCGGGTTTTGTCAAACGGGTCCCAGTGCTCTGCTCCTCTCTTTTCACTCCTGCTGCCAGAAGCCCAGGGAGGATGGGAGGGCTTAGAACATGGCTTGGCACTGTGGTTTCTTCCAGAGAAGTGGAGGGCATTTGCTTTACCTTGCCACAACCACTTGGGATAGGGTCTGCACCTCAGGAAAACTGTCTCCGTGGGAAGCCGGCTTTTTGCAAAGGGGTCTCAGGGCCGTGTGCCTCGGCTGTCCCTGCGGCTCCCCAAAGCACAGGGACGAGGTGAGGGGCGTAGACCATGCCTGGGCAATGTTGTTTCTTACACCTGGGTGTGTGGCATTTTGTTGAGCTGGCTACCCCCACTTGGGATAGGTGTTCCACAGCAAGCACCTATTGTTCGTCGGAAGCCGTTTTTGCCCCAGGGGTCTCCGGGCTGTGTTCGTTGGGGTTGAACTCCTGCTAGCAAAACCGCCGGGTTGAGGGAAGGGTTCAGACTGTGCCTGGGCCCTGTGGTCTCTTCCAGGTCAGTGTATGGCATTTCCTTCCCCTTGCCCCAGGCACCTGGGAGGATGTCTGCACGTGGAGAAACACTTTCCCGTGGGAAGCCGGGTTTTGTCAAACGGGTCCCAGTGCTCTGCTCCTCTCTTTTCACTCCTGCTGCCAGAAGCCCAGGGAGGATGGGAGGGCTTAGAACATGGCTGGGCACTGTGGTTTCTTCCAGAGAAGTGGAGGGCATTTGCTTTACCTTGCCACAACCACTTGGGATAGGGTCTGCACCTCAGGAAAACTGTCTCCGTGGGAAGCCGGCTTTTTGTAAAGGGGTCTCAGGGCCGTGTGCCTCGGCTGTCCCTCCGGCTACCCAAAGCACAGGGACGAGGTGAGGGGCTTAGACCATGCCTGGGCAATGTTGTTTCTTATACCTGGGTGTGTGGCATTTTGTTGAGCTGGCTACCCCCACTTGGGATAGGTGTTCCACAGCAAGCACCTATTGTTCGTCGGAAGCCGTTTTTGCCCCAGGGGTCCCCGGGCTGTGTTCGTTGGGGTTGAACTCCTGCTAGCAAAACCGCCGTGTTGAGGGAAGCGTTCAGACTGTGCCTGGGCCCTGTGGTCTCTTCCAGGTCAGTGTATGGCATTTCCTTCCCCTTGCCCCAGGCACCTGGGAGCATGTCTGCACGTGGAGAAAGACTTTCCCGTGGGAAGCCGGGTTTTGTCATACGGGTCCCAGTGCTCTGCTCCTCTCATTTCACTCCTGCTGCCAGAAGCCCAGGGAGGATGGGAGGGCTTAGAACATGGCTGGGCACTGTGGTTTCTTCCAGAGAAGTGGAGGGCATTTGCTTTACCTTGCCACAACCACTTGGGATAGGGTCTGCACCTCAGGAAAACTGTCTCCGTGGGAAGCCGGCTTTTTGCAAAGGGGTCTCAGGGCCGTGTGTCTCGTCTGTCCCTCCGGCTCCCCAAAGCACAGGGACGAGGTGAGAGGCTTAGACCATGCCTGGGCAATGTTGTTTCTTACACCTGGGTGTGTGGCATTTTGTTGAGCTGGCTACCCCCACTTGGGATAGGTGTTCCACAGCAAGCACCTATTGTTCGTCGGAAGCCGTTTTTGCCCCAGGGGTCTCCGGGCTGTGTTCGTTGGGGTTGAACTCCTGCTAGCAAAACCGCCGGGTTGAGGGAAGGGTTCAGACTGTACCTGGGCCCTGTGGTCTCTTCCAGGTCAGTGTATGGCATTTCCTTCCCCTTGCCCCAGGCACCTGGGAGCATGTCTGCACGTGGAGAAAGACTTTCCCGTGGGAAGCCGGTTTTTGTCAAACGGGTCCCAGTGCTCTGCTCCTCTCTTTTCACTCCTGCTGCCAGAAGCCCAGGGAGGATGGGAGGGCTTAGAACATGGCTTGGCACTGTGGTTTCTTCCAGAGAAGTGGAGGGCATTTGCTTTACCTTGCCACAACCACTTGGGATAGGGTCTGCACCTCAGGAAAACTGTCTCCGTGGGAAGCCGGCTTTTTGCAAAGGGGTCTCAGGGCCGTGTGCCTCGGCTGTCCCTCCGGCTCCCCAAAGCACAGGGACGAGGTGAGGGGCTTAGACCATGCCTGGGCAATGTTGTTTCTTACACCTGGGTGTGTGGCATTTTGTTGAGCTGGCTACCCCCACTTGGGATAGGTGTTCCACAGCAAGCACCTATTGTTCGTTGGAAGCCGTTTTTGCCCCAGGGGTCTCCGGGCTGTGTTCGTTGGGGTTGAACTCCTGCTAGCAAAAGCGCCGGGTTGAGGGAAGGGTTCAGACTGTGCCTGGGCCCTGTGGTCTCTTCCAGCTCAGTGTATGGCATTTCCTTCCCCTTGCCCCAGGCACCTGGGAGCATGTCTGCACGTGGAGAAAGACTTTCCCGTGGGAAGCCGGGTTTTGTCAAACGGGTCCCAGTGCTCTGCTCCTCTCTTTTCACTCCTGCTGCCAGAAGCCCAGGGAGGATGGGAGGGCTTAGAACATGGCTGGGCACTGTGGTTTCTTCCAGAGAAGTGGAGGGCATTTGCTTTACCTTGCCACAACCACTTGGGATAGGGTCTGCACCTCAGGAAAACTGTCTCCGTGGGAAGCCGGCTTTTTGCAAAGGGGTCTCAGGGCCGTGTGCCTCGGCTGTCCCTCCGGCTCCCCAAAGCACAGGGACGAGGTGAGGGGCTTAGACCATGCCTGGGCAATGTTGTTTCTTACACCTGGGTGTGTGGCATTTTGTTGAGCTGGCTACCCCCACTTGGGATAGGTGTTCCACAGCAAGCACCTATTGTTCGTCGGAAGCCGTTTTTGCCCCAGGGGTCTCCGGGCTGTGTTCGTTGGGGTTGAACTCCTGCTAGCAAAACCGCCGGGTTGAGGGAAGGGTTCAGACTGTGCCTGGGCCCTGTGGTCTCTTCCAGGTCAGTGTATGGCATTTCCTTCCCCTTGCCCCAGGCACCTGGGAGCATGTCTGCACGTGGAGAAAGACTTTCCCGTGGGAAGCCGGTTTTTGTCAAACGGGTCCCAGTGCTCTGCTCCTCTCTTTTCACTCTTGCTGCCAGAAGCCCAGGGAGGATGGGAGGGCTTAGAACATGGCTGGGCACTGTGGTTTCTTCCAGAGAAGTGGAGGGCATTTGCTTTACCTTGCCACAACCACTTGGGATAGGGTCTGCACCTCAGGAAAACTGTCTCCGTGGGAAGCCGGCTTTTTGCAAAGGGGTCTCAGGGCCGTGTGCCTCGGCTGTCCCTCCGGCTCCCCAAAGCACAGGGACGAGGTGAGGGGCTTAGACCATGCCTGGGCAATGTTGTTTCTTACACCTGGGTGTGTGGCATTTTGTTGAGCTGGCTACCCCCACTTGGGATAGTGTTCCACAGCAAGCACCTATTGTTCGTCGGAAGCCGTTTTTGCCCCAGGGGTCTCCGGGCTGTGTTCGTTGGGGTTGAACTCCTGCTAGCAAAACCGCCGGGTTGAGGGAAGGGTTCAGACTGTGCCTGGGCCCTGTGGTCTCTTCCAGGTCAGTGTATGGCATTTCCTTCCCCTTGCCCCAGGCACCTGGGAGCATGTCTGCACGTGGAGAAAGACTTTCCCGTGGGAAGCCGGGTGTTGTCAAACGGGTCCCAGTGCTCTGCTCCTCTCATTTCACTCCTGCTGCCAGAAGCCCAGGGAGGATGGGAGGGCTTAGAACATGGCTGGGCACTGTGGTTTCTTCCAGAGAAGTGGAGGGCATTTGCTTTACCTTGCCACAACCACTTGGGATAGGGTCTGCACCTCAGGAAAACTGTCTCCGTGGGAAGCCGGCTTTTTGCAAAGGGGTCTCAGGGCCGTGTGCCTCGGCTGTCCCTCCGGCTCCCCAAAGCACAGGGACGAGGTGAGAGGCTTAGACCATGCCTGGGCAATGTTGTTTCTTACACCTGGGTGTGTGGCATTTTGTTGAGCTGGCTACCCCCACTTGGGATAGGTGTTCCACAGCAAGCACCTATTGTTCGTCGGAAGCCGTTTTTGCCCCAGGGGTCTCCGGGCTGTGTTCGTTGGGGTTGAACTCCTGCTAGCAAAACCGCCGGGTTGAGGGAAGGGTT
This sequence comes from Ursus arctos, assembly GCF_023065955.2. Lineage (NCBI taxonomy): Eukaryota > Metazoa > Chordata > Mammalia > Carnivora > Ursidae > Ursus > Ursus arctos. The sequence goes on along the minus strand of NW_026622763.1, from coordinate 422,462 downwards.
CAGACTGTGCCTGGGCCCTGTGGTCTCTTCCAGGTCAGTGTATGGCATTTCCTTCCCCTTGCCCCAGGCACCTGGGAGCATGTCTGCACGTGGAGAAAGACTTTCCCGTGGGAAGCCGGGTTTTGTCAAACGGGTCCCAGTGCTCTGCTCCTCTCTTTTCACTCCTGCTGCCAGAAGCCCAGGGAGGATGGGAGGGATTAGAACATGGCTTGGCACTGAGGTTTCTTCCAGAGAAGTGGAGGGCATTTGCTTTACCTTGCCACAACCACTTGGGATAGGGTCTGCACCTCAGGAAAACTGTCTCCGTGGGAAGCCGGCTTTTTGCAAAGGGGTCTCAGGGCCGTGTGCCTTGGCTGTCCCTCCGGCTCCCCAAAGCACAGGAACGAGGTGAGGGGCTTAGACCATGCCTGGGCAATGTTGTTTCTTACACCTGGGTGTGTGGCATTTTGTTGAGCTGGCTACCCCCACTTGGGATAGGTGTTCCACAGCAAGCACCTATTGTTCGTCGGAAGCCGTTTTTGCCCCAGGGGTCTCCGGGTTGTGTTCGTTGGGGTTGAACTCCTGCTAGCAAAACCGCCGGGTTGAGGGAAGGGTTCACACTGTGCTTGGGCCCTGTGGTCTCTTCCAGGTCAGTGTATGGCATTTCCTTCCCCTTGCCCCAGGCACCTGGGAGCATGTCTGCACGTGGAGAAAGACTTTCCCGTGAGAAGCCGGGTTTTGTCAAACGGGTCCCAGTGCTCTGCTCCTCTCTTTTCACTCCTGCTGCCAGAAGCCCAGGGAGGATGGGAGGGCTTAGAACATGGCTTGGCACTGTGGTTTCTTCCAGAGAAGTGGAGGGCATTTGCTTTACCTTGCCACAACCACTTGGGATAGGGTCTGCACCTCAGGAAAACTGTCTCCGTGGGAAGCCGGCTTTTTGTAAAGGGGTCTCAGGGCCGTGTGCCTCGGCTGTCCCTCCGGCTACCCAAAGCACAGGGACGAGGTGAGGGGCTTAGACCATGCCTGGGCAATGTTGTTTCTTACACCTGGGTGTGTGGCATTTTGTTGAGCTGGCTACCCCCACTTGGGATAGGTGTTCCACAGCAAGCACCTATTGTTCGTCGGAAGCCGTTTTTGCCCCAGGGGTCCCCGGGCTGTGTTCGTTGGGGTTGAACTCCTGCTAGCAAAACCGCCGTGTTGAGGGAAGCGTTCAGACTGTGCCTGGGCCCTGTGGTCTCTTCCAGGTCAGTGTATGGCATTTCCTTCCCCTTGCCCCAGGCACCTGGGAGCATGTCTGCACGTGGAGAAAGACTTTCCCGTGGGAAGCCGGGTTTTGTCATACGGGTCCCAGTGCTCTGCTCCTCTCATTTCACTCCTGCTGCCAGAAGCCCAGGGAGGATGGGAGGGCTTAGAACATGGCTGGGCACTGTGGTTTCTTCCAGAGAAGTGGAGGGCATTTGCTTTACCTTGCCACAACCACTTGGGATAGGGTCTGCACCTCAGGAAAACTGTCTCCGTGGGAAGCCGGCTTTTTGCAAAGGGGTCTCAGGGCCGTGTGTCTCGGCTGTCCCTCCGGCTCCCCAAAGCACAGGGACGAGGTGAGAGGCTTAGACCATGCCTGGGCAATGTTGTTTCTTACACCTGGGTGTGTGGCATTTTGTTGAGCTGGCTACCCCCACTTGGGATAGGTGTTCCACAGCAAGCACCTATTGTTCGTCGGAAGCCGTTTTTGCCCCAGGGGTCTCCGGGCTGTGTTCGTTGGGGTTGAACTCCTGCTAGCAAAACCGCCGGGTTGAGGGAAGGGTTCAGACTGTGCCTGGGCCCTGTGGTCTCTTCCAGGTCAGTGTATGGCATTTCCTTCCCCTTGCCCCAGGCACCTGGGAGCATGTCTGCACGTGGAGAAAGACTTTCCCGTGGGAAGCCGGTTTTTGTCAAACGGGTCCCAGTGCTCTGCTCCTCTCTTTTCACTCCTGCTGCCAGAAGCCCAGGGAGGATGGGAGGGCTTAGAACATGGCTTGGCACTGTGGTTTCTTCCAGAGAAGTGGAGGGCATTTGCTTTACCTTGCCACAACCACTTGGGATAGGGTCTGCACCTCAGGAAAACTGTCTCCGTGGGAAGCCGGCTTTTTGCAAAGGGGTCTCAGGGCCGTGTGCCTCGGCTGTCCCTCCGGCTCCCCAAAGCACAGGGACGAGGTGAGGGGCTTAGACCATGCCTGGGCAATGTTGTTTCTTACACCTGGGTGTGTGGCATTTTGTTGAGCTGGCTACCCCCACTTGGGATAGGTGTTCCACAGCAAGCACCTATTGTTCGTTGGAAGCCGTTTTTGCCCCAGGGGTCTCCGGGCTGTGTTCGTTGGGGTTGAACTCCTGCTAGCAAAAGCGCCGGGTTGAGGGAAGGGTTCAGACTGTGCCTGGGCCCTGTGGTCTCTTCCAGCTCAGTGTATGGCATTTCCTTCCCCTTGCCCCAGGCACCTGGGAGCATGTCTGCACGTGGAGAAAGACTTTCCCGTGGGAAGCCGGGTTTTGTCAAACGGGTCCCAGTGCTCTGCTCCTCTCTTTTCACTCCTGCTGCCAGAAGCCCAGGGAGGATGGGAGGGCTTAGAACATGGCTGGGCACTGTGGTTTCTTCCAGAGAAGTGGAGGGCATTTGCTTTACCTTGCCACAACCACTTGGGATAGGGTCTGCACCTCAGGAAAACTGTCTCCGTGGGAAGCCGGCTTTTTGCAAAGGGGTCTCAGGGCCGTGTGCCTCGGCTGTCCCTCCGGCTCCCCAAAGCACAGGGACGAGGTGAGGGGCTTAGACCATGCCTGGGCAATGTTGTTTCTTACACCTGGGTGTGTGGCATTTTGTTGAGCTGGCTACCCCCACTTGGGATAGTGTTCCACAGCAAGCACCTATTGTTCGTCGGAAGCCGTTTTTGCCCCAGGGGTCTCCGGGCTGTGTTCGTTGTGGTTGAACTCCTGCTAGCAAAACCGCCGGGTTGAGGGAAGGGTTCAGACTGTGCCTGGGCCCTGTGGTCTCTTCCAGGTCAGTGTATGGCATTTCCTTCCCCTTGCCCCAGGCACCTGGGAGCATGTCTGCACGTGGAGAAAGACTTTCCCGTGGGAAGCCGGGTTTTGTCAAACGGGTCCCAGTGCTCTGCTCCTCTCTTTTCACTCCTGCTGCCAGAAGCCCAGGGAGGATGGGAGGGCTTAGAACATGGCTGGGCACTGTGGTTTCTTCCAGAGAAGTGGAGGGCATTTCCTTTGCCTTGTCACAACCACTTGGGATAGGGTCTGCACCTCAGGAAAACTGTCTCCGTGGGAAGCCGGCTTTTTGCAAAGGGGTCTCAGGGCCGTGTGCCTCGGCTGTCCCTCCGGCTCCCCAAAGCACAGGGACGAGGTGAGGGGCTTAGACCATGCCTGGGCAATGTTGTTTCTTACACCTGGGTGTGTGGCATTTTGTTGAGCTGGCTACCCCCACTTGGGATAGGTGTTCCACAGCAAGCACCTATTGTTCGTCGGAAGCCGTTTTTGCCCCAGGGGTCTCCGGGCTGTGTTCGTTGGGGTTGAACTCCTGCTAGCAAAACCGCCGGGTTGAGGGAAGGGTTCAGACTGTGCCTGGGCCCTGTGGTCTCTTCCAGGTCAGTGTATGGCATTTCCTTCCCCTTGCCACAGGCACCTGGGAGCATGTCTGCACGTGGAGAAAGACTTTCCCGTGGGAAGCCGGTTTTTGTCAAACGGGTCCCAGTGCTCTGCTCCTCTCTTTTCACTCTTGCTGCCAGAAGCCCAGGGAGGATGGGAGGGCTTAGAACATGGCTGGGCACTGTGGTTTCTTCCAGAGAAGTGGAGGGCATTTGCCTTACCTTGCCACAACCACTTGGGATAGGGTCTGCACCTCAGGAAAACTGTCTCCGTGGGAAGCCGGCTTTTTGCAAAGGGGTCTCAGGGCCGTGGGCCTCGGCTGTCCCTCCGGCTCCCCAAAGCACAGGGACGAGGTGAGGGGCTTAGACCATGCCTGGGCAATGTTGTTTCTTACACCTGGGTGTGTGGCATTTTGTTGACCTGGCGACCCGCATTTGGGATAGGTGTTCCACAGCAAGCACCTATTGTTCGTCGGAAGCCGTTTTTGCCCCAGGGGTCTCCGGGCTGTGTTCGTTGGGGTTGAACTCCTGCTAGCAAAACCGCCGGGTTGAGGGAAGGGTTCAGACTGTGCCTGGGCCCTGTGGTCTCTTCCAGGTCAGTGTATGGCATTTCCTTCCCCTTGCCCCAGGCACCTGGGAGCATGTCTGCACGTGGAGAAAGACTTTCCCGTGGGAAGCCGGGTTTTGTCAAACGGGTCCCAGGGCTCTGCTCCTCTCTTTTCACTCCTGCTGCCAGAAGCCCAGGGAGGATGGGAGGGCTTAGAACATGGCTTGGCACTGTGGTTTCTTCCAGAGAAGTGGAGGGCATTTGCTTTACCTTGCCACAACCACTTGGGATAGGGTCTGCACCTCAGGAAAACTGTCTCCGTGGGAAGCCGGCTTTTTGCAAAGGGGTCTCAGGGCCGTGTGCCTCGGCTGTCCCTCCGGCTCCCCAAAGCACAGGGACGAGGTGAGGGGCTTAGACCATGCCTGGGCAATGTTGTTTCTTACACCTGGGTGTGTGGCATTTTGTTGAGCTGGCTACCCCCACTTGGGATAGGTGTTCCACAGCAAGCAGCTATTGTTCGTCGGAAGCCGTTTTTGCCCCAGGGGTCTCCGGGCTGTGTTCGTTGGGGTTGAACTCCTGCTAGCAAAATCGCCGGGTTGAGGGAAGGGTTCAGACTGTGCCTGGGCCCTGTGGTCTCTTCCAGGTCAGTGTATGGCATTTCCTTCCCCTTGGCCCAGGCACCTGGGAGCATGTCTGCAAGTGGAGAAAGACTTTCCCGTGGGAAGCCGGGTTTTGTCAAACGGGTCCCAGTGCTCTGCTCCTCTCTTTTCACTCCTGCTGCCAGAAGCCCAGGGAGGATGGGAGGGCTTAGAACATGGCTGGGCACTGTGGTTTCTTCCAGAGAAGTGGAGGGCATTTGCTTTACCTTGCCACAACCACTTGGGATAGGGTGTGCACCTCAGGAAAACTGTCTCCGTGGGAAGCCGGCTTTTTGCAAAGGGGTCTCAGGGCCGTGTGCCTCGGCTGTCCCTCCGGCTCCCCAAAGCACAGGGACGAGGTGAGGGGCTTAGACCATGCCTGGGCAATGTTGTTTCTTACACCTGGGTGTGTGGCATTTTGTTGAGCTGGCTACCCCCACTTGGGATAGGTGTTCCACAGCAAGCACCTATTGTTCGTTGGAAGCCGTTTTTGCCCCAGGGGTCTCCGAGCTGTGTTCGTTGGGGTTGAACTCCTGCTAGCAAAAGCGCCGGGTTGAGGGAAGGGTTCAGACTGTGCCTGGGCCCTGTGGTCTCTTCCAGCTCAGTGTATGGCATTTCCTTCCCCTTGCCCCAGGCACCTGGGAGCATGTCTGCACGTGGAGAAAGACTTTCCCGTGGGAAGCCGGGTTTTGTCAAACGGGTCCCAGTGCTCTGCTCCTCTCTTTTCACTCCTGCTGCCAAAAGCCCAGGGAGGATGGGAGGGCTTAGAACATGGCTTGGCACTGTGGTTTCTTCCAGAGAAGTGCATGGCATTTGCTTTACCTTGCCACAACCACTTGGGATAGGGTCTGCACCTCAGGAAAACTGTCTCCGTGGGAAGCCGGCTTTTTGCAAAGGGGTCTCAGGGCCGTGTGCCTCGGCTGTCCCTCCGGCTCCCCAAAGCACAGGGACGAGGTGAGGGGCTTAGACCATGCCTGGGCAATGTTGTTTCTTACACCTGGGTGTGTGGCATTTTGTTGAGCTGGCTACCCCCACTTGGGATAGTGTTCCACAGCAAGCACCTATTGTTCGTCGGAAGCCGTTTTTGCCCCAGGGGTCTCCGGGCTGTGTTCGTTGTGGTTGAACTCCTGCTAGCAAAACCGCCGGGTTGAGGGAAGGGTTCAGACTGTGCCTGGGCCCTGTGGTCTCTTCCAGGTCAGTGTATGGCATTTCCTTCCCCTTGCCCCAGGCACCTGGGAGCATGTCTGCACGTGGAGAAAGACTTTCCCGTGGGAAGCCGGGTTTTGTCAAACGGGTCCCAGTGCTCTGCTCCTCTCTTTTCACTCCTGCTGCCAGAAGCCCAGGGAGGATGGGAGGGCTTAGAACATGGCTGGGCACTGTGGTTTCTTCCAGAGAAGTGGAGGGCATTTGCTTTACCTTGCCACAACCACTTGGGATAGGGTCTGCACCTCAGGAAAACTGTCTCCGTGGGAAGCCGGCTTTTTGCAAAGGGGTCTCAGGGCCGTGTGCCTCGGCTGTCCCTCCGGCTCCCCAAAGCACAGGGACGAGGTGAGGGGCTTAGACCATGCCTGGGCAATGTTGTTTCTTACACCTGGGTGTGTGGCATTTTGTTGAGCTGGCTACCCCCACTTGGGATAGTGTTCCACAGCAAGCACCTATTGTTCGTCGGAAGCCGTTTTTGCCCCAGGGGTCTCCGGGCTGTGTTCGTTGTGGTTGAACTCCTGCTAGCAAAACCGCCGGGTTGAGGGAAGGGTTCAGACTGTGCCTGGGCCCTGTGGTCTCTTCCAGGTCAGTGTATGGCATTTCCTTCCCCTTGCCCCAGGCACCTGGGAGCATGTCTGCACGTGGAGAAAGACTTTCCCGTGGGAAGCCGGGTTTTGTCAAACGGGTCCCAGTGCTCTGCTCCTCTCTTTTCACTCCTGCTGCCAGAAGCCCAGGGAGGATGGGAGGGCTTAGAACATGGCTGGGCACTGTGGTTTCTTCCAGAGAAGTGGAGGGCATTTGCTTTACCTTGCCACAACCACTTGGGATAGGGTCTGCACCTCAGGAAAACTGTCTCCGTGGGAAGCCGGCTTTTTGCAAAGGGGTCTCAGGGCCGTGTGCCTCGGCTGTCCCTCCGGCTCCCCAAAGCACAGGGACGAGGTGAGGGGCTTAGACCATGCCTGGGCAATGTTGTTTCTTACACCTGGGTGTGTGGCATTTTGTTGAGCTGGCTACCCCCACTTGGGATAGGTGTTCCACAGCAAGCACCTATTGTTCGTCGGAAGCCGTTTTTGCCCCAGGGGTCTCCGGGCTGTGTTCGTTGGGGTTGAACTCCTGCTAGCAAAACAGCCGGGTTGAGGGAAGGGTTCAGACTGTGCCTGGGCCCTGTGGTCCTTTCCAGGTCAGTGTATGGCATTTCCTTCCCCTTGCCACAGGCACCTGGGAGCATGTCTGCACGTGGAGAAAGACTTTCCCGTGGGAAGCCGGTTTTTGTCAAACGGGTCCCAGTGCTCTGCTCCTCTCTTTTCACTCTTGCTGCCAGAAGCCCAGGGAGGATGGGAGGGCTTAGAACATGGCTGGGCACTGTGGTTTCTTCCAGAGAAGTGGAGGGCATTTGCTTTACCTTGCCACAACCACTTGGGATAGGGTCTGCACCTCAGGAAAACTGTCTCCGTGGGAAGCCGGCTTTTTGCAAAGGGGTCTCAGGGCCGTGGGCCTCGGCTGTCCCTCCGGCTCCCCAAAGCACAGGGACGAGGTGAGGGGCTTAGACCATGCCTGGGCAATGTTGTTTCTTACACCTGGGTGTGTGGCATTTTGTTGAGCTGGCGACCCGCATTTGGGATAGGTGTTCCACAGCAAGCACCTATTGTTCGTCGGAAGCCGTTTTTGCCCCAGGGGTCTCCGGGCTGTGTTCTTTGGGGTTGAACTCCTGCTAGCAAAACCGCCGGGTTGAGGGAAGGGTTCAGACTGTGCCTGGGCCCTGTGGTCTCTTCCAGGTCAGTGTATGGCATTTCCTTCCCCTTGCCCCAGGCACCTGGGAGCATGTCTGCACGTGGAGAAAGACTTTCCCGTGGGAAGCCGGGTTTTGTCAAACGGGTCCCAGTGCTCTGCTCCTCTCTTTTCACTCCTGCTGCCAGAAGCCCAGGGAGGATGGGAGGGCTTAGAACATGGCTGGGCACTGTGGTTTCTTCCAGAGAAGTGGAGGGCATTTGCTTTACCTTGCCACAACCACTTGGGATAGGGTCTGCACCTCAGGAAAACTGTCTCCGTGGGAAGCCGGCTTTTTGCAAAGGGGTCTCAGGGCCGTGTGCCTCGGCTGTCCCTCCGGCTCCCCAAAGCACAGGGACGAGGTGAGGGGCTTAGACCATGCCTGGGCAATGTTGTTTCTTACACCTGGGTGTGTGGCATTTTGTTGAGCTGGCTACCCCCACTTGGGATAGGTGTTCCACAGCAAGCACCTATTTTTCGTCGGAAGCCGTTTTTGCCCCAGGGGTCTCCGGGCTGTGTTCGTTGGGGTTGAACTCCTGCTAGCAAAACCGCCGGGTTGAGGGAAGGGTTCAGACTGTGCCTGGGCCCTGTGGTCTCTTCCAGGTCAGTGTATGGCATTTCCTTCCCCTTGCCCCAGGCACCTGGGAGCATGTCTGCACGTGGAGAAAGACTTTCCCGTGGGAAGCAGGGTTTTGTCAAACGGGTCCCAGTGCTCTGCTCCTCTCTTTTCACTCCTGCTGCCAGAAGCCCAGGGAGGATGGGAGGGCTTAGAACATGGCTGGGCACTGTGGTTTCTTCCAGAGAAGTGGTGGGCATTTGCTTTACCTTGCCACAACCACTTGGGATAGGGTCTGCACCTCAGGAAAACTGTCTCCGTGGGAAGCCGGCTTTTTGCAAAGGGGTCTCAGGGCCGTGGGCCTCGGCTGTCCCTCCGGCTCCCCAAAGCACAGGGACGAGGTGAGGGGCTTAGACCATGCCTGGGCAATGTTGTTTCTTACACCTGGGTGTGTGGCATTTTGTTGAGCTGGCTACCCCCACTTGGGATAGGTGTTCCACAGCAAGCACCTATTGTTCGTCGGAAGCCGTTTTTGCCCCAGGGGTCTCCGGGCTGTGTTCGTTGGGGTTGAACTCCTACTAGCAAAATCGCCGGGTTGAGGGAAGGGTTCAGACTGTGCCTGGGCCCTGTGGTCTCTTCCAGGTCAGTGTATGGCATTTCCTTCCCCTTGCCCCAGGCACCTGGGAGCATGTCTGCACGTGGAGAAAGACTTTCCCGTGGGAAGCCGGGTTTTGTCAAACGGGTCCCAGTGCTCTGCTCCTCTCTTTTCACTCCTGCTGCCAGAAGCCCAGGGAGGATGGGAGGGCTTAGAACATGGCTGGGCACTGTGGTTTCTTCCAGAGAAGTGGAGGGCATTTGCTTTACCTTGCCACAACCACTTGGGATAGGGTCTGCACCTCAGGAAAACTGTCTCCGTGGGAAGCCGGCTTTTTGCAAAGGGGTCTCAGGGCCGTGGGCCTCGGCTGTCCCTCCGGCTCCCCAAAGCACAGGGACGAGGTGAGGGGCTTAGACCATGCCTGGGCAATGTTGTTTCTTACACCTGGGTGTGTGGCATTTTGTTGAGCTGGCTACCCCCACTTGGGATAGGTGTTCCACAGCAAGCACCTATTGTTCGTCGGAAGCCGTTTTTGCCCCAGGGGTCTCCGGGCTGTGTTCGTTGGGGTTGAACTCCTGCTAGCAAAACCGCCGGGTTGAGGGAAGGGTTCAGACTGTGCCTGGGCCCTGTGGTCTCTTCCAGGTCAGTGTATGGCATTTCCTTCCCCTTGCCCCAGGCACCTGGGAGCATGTCTGCACGTGGAGAAAGACTTTCCCGTGGGAAGCCGGGTTTTGTCAAACGGGTCCCAGTGCTCTGCTCCTCTCTTTTCACTCCTGCTGCCAGAAGCCCAGGGAGGATGGGAGGGCTTAGAACATGGCTGGGCACTGTGGTTTCTTCCAGAGAAGTGGTGGGCATTTGCTTTACCTTGCCACAACCACTTGGGATAGGGTCTGCACCTCAGGAAAACTGTCTCCGTGGGAAGCCGGCTTTTTGCAAAGGGGTCTCAGGGCCGTGTGCCTCGGCTGTCCCTCCGGCTCCCCAAAGCACAGGGACGAGGTGAGGGGCTTAGACCATGCCTGGGCAATGTTGTTTCTTACACCTGGGTGTGTGGCATTTTGTTGAGCTGGCTACCCCCACTTGGGATAGGTGTTCCACAGCAAGCACCTATTGTTCGTCGGAAGCCGTTTTTGCCCCAGGGGTCTCCGGGCTTTGTTCGTTGGGGTTGAACTCCTACTAGCAAAATCGCCGGGTTGAGGGAAGGGTTCAGACTGTGCCTGGGCCCTGTGGTCTCTTCCAGGTCAGTGTATGGCATTTCCTTCCCCTTGCCCCAGGCACCTGGGAGCATGTCTGCACGTGGAGAAAGACTTTCCCGTGGGAAGCCGGGTTTTGTCAAACGGGTCCCAGTGCTCTGCTCCTCTCTTTTCACTCCTGCTGCCAGAAGCCCAGGGAGGATGGGAGGGCTTAGAACATGGCTGGGCACTGTGGTTTCTTCCAGAGAAGTGGAGGGCATTTGCTTTACCTTGCCACAACCACTTGGGATAGGGTCTGCACCTCAGGAAAACTGTCTCCGTGGGAAGCCGGCTTTTTGCAAAGGGGTCTCAGGGCCGTGGGCCTCGGCTGTCCCTCCGGCTCCCCAAAGCACAGGGACGAGGTGAGGGGCTTAGACCATGCCTGGGCAATGTTGTTTCTTACACCTGGGTGTGTGGCATTTTGTTGAGCTGGCTACCCCCACTTGGGATAGGTGTTCCACAGCAAGCACCTATTGTTCGTCGGAAGCCGTTTTTGCCCCAGGGGTCTCCGGGCTGTGTTCGTTGGGGTTGAACTCCTACTAGCAAAATCGCCGGGTTGAGGGAAGGGTTCAGACTGTGCCTGGGCCCTGTGGTCTCTTCCAGGTCAGTGTATGGCATTTCCTTCCCCTTGCCCCAGGCACCTGGGAGCATGTCTGCACGTGGAGAAAGACTTTCCCGTGGGAAGCCGGGTTTTGTCAAACGGGTCCCAGTGCTCTGCTCCTCTCTTTTCACTCCTGCTGCCAGAAGCCCAGGGAGGATGGGAGGGCTTAGAACATGGCTGGGCACTGTGGTTTCTTCCAGAGAAGTGGAGGGCATTTGCTTTACCTTGCCACAACCACTTGGGATACGGTCTGCACCTCAGGAAAAGTGTCTCCGTGGGAAGCCGGCTTTTTGCAAAGGGGTCTCAGGGCCGTGTGCCTCGGCTGTCCCTCCGGCTCCCCAAAGCACAGGGACGAGGTGAGGGGCTTAGACCATGCCTGGGCAATGTTGTTTCTTACACCTGGGTGTGTGGCATTTTGTTGAGCTGGCTACCCCCACTTGGGATAGGTGTTCCACAGCAAGCAGCTATTGTTCGTCGGAAGCCGTTTTTGCCCCAGGGGTCTCCGGGCTGTGTTCGTTGGGGTTGAACTCCTGCTAGCAAAATCGCCGGGTTGAGGGAAGGGTTCAGACTGTGCCTGGGCCCTGTGGTCTCTTCCAGGTCAGTGTATGGCATTTCCTTCCCCTTGGCCCAGGCACCTGGGAGCATGTCTGCACGTGGAGAAAGACTTTCCCGTGGGAAGCCGGGTTTTGTCAAACGGGTCCCAGTGCTCTGCTCCTCTCTTTTCACTCCTGCTGCCAGAAGCCCAGGGAGGATGGGAGGGCTTAGAACATGGCTGGGCACTGTGGTTTCTTCCAGAGAAGTGGAGGGCATTTGCTTTACCTTGCCACAACCACTTGGGATAGGGTGTGCACCTCAGGAAAACTGTCTCCGTGGGAAGCCGGCTTTTTGCAAAGGGGTCTCAGGGCCGTGTGCCTCGGCTGTCCCTCCGGCTCCCCAAAGCACAGGGACGAGGTGAGGGGCTTAGACCATGCCTGGGCAATGTTGTTTCTTACACCTGGGTGTGTGGCATTTTGTTGAGCTGGCTACCCCCACTTGGGATAGGTGTTCCACAGCAAGCACCTATTGTTCGTTGGAAGCCGTTTTTGCCCCAGGGGTCTCCGGGCTGTGTTCGTTGGGGTTGAACTCCTGCTAGCAAAAGCGCCGGGTTGAGGGAAGGGTTCAGACTGTGCCTGGGCCCTGTGGTCTCTTCCAGCTCAGTGTATGGCATTTCCTTCCCCTTGCCCCAGGCACCTGGGAGCATGTCTGCACGTGGAGAAAGACTTTCCCGTGGGAAGCCGGGTTTTGTCAAACGGGTCCCAGTGCTCTGCTCCTCTCTTTTCACTCCTGCTGCCAAAAGCCCAGGGAGGATGGGAGGGCTTAGAACATGGCTTGGCACTGTGGTTTCTTCCAGAGAAGTGCATGGCATTTGCTTTACCTTGCCACAACCACTTGGGATAGGGTCTGCACCTCAGGAAAACTGTCTCCGTGGGAAGCCGGCTTTTTGCAAAGGGGTCTCAGGGCCGTGTGCCTCGGCTGTCCCTCCGGCTCCCCAAAGCACAGGGACGAGGTGAGGGGCTTAGACCATGCCTGGGCAATGTTGTTTCTTACACCTGGGTGTGTGGCATTTTGTTGAGCTGGCTACCCCCACTTGGGATAGTGTTCCACAGCAAGCACCTATTGTTCGTCGGAAGCCGTTTTTGCCCCAGGGGTCTCCGGGCTGTGTTCGTTGTGGTTGAACTCCTGCTAGCAAAACCGCCGGGTTGAGGGAAGGGTTCAGACTGTGCCTGGGCCCTGTGGTCTCTTCCAGGTCAGTGTATGGCATTTCCTTCCCCTTGCCCCAGGCACCTGGGAGCATGTCTGCACGTGGAGAAAGACTTTCCCGTGGGAAGCCGGGTTTTGTCAAACGGGTCCCAGTGCTCTGCTCCTCTCTTTTCACTCCTGCTGCCAGAAGCCCAGGGAGGATGGGAGGGCTTAGAACATGGCTGGGCACTGTGGTTTCTTCCAGAGAAGTGGAGGGCATTTGCTTTACCTTGCCACAACCACTTGGGATAGGGTCTGCACCTCAGGAAAACTGTCTCCGTGGGAAGCCGGCTTTTTGCAAAGGGGTCTCAGGGCCGTGTGCCTCGGCTGTCCCTCCGGCTCCCCAAAGCACAGGGACGAGGTGAGGGGCTTAGACCATGCCTGGGCAATGTTGTTTCTTACACCTGGGTGTGTGGCATTTTGTTGAGCTGGCTACCCCCACTTGGGATAGTGTTCCACAGCAAGCACCTATTGTTCGTCGGAAGCCGTTTTTGCCCCAGGGGTCTCCGGGCTGTGTTCGTTGTGGTTGAACTCCTGCTAGCAAAACCGCCGGGTTGAGGGAAGGGTTCAGACTGTGCCTGGGCCCTGTGGTCTCTTCCAGGTCAGTGTATGGCATTTCCTTCCCCTTGCCCCAGGCACCTGGGAGCATGTCTGCACGTGGAGAAAGACTTTCCCGTGGGAAGCCGGGTTTTGTCAAACGGGTCCCAGTGCTCTGCTCCTCTCTTTTCACTCCTGCTGCCAGAAGCCCAGGGAGGATGGGAGGGCTTAGAACATGGCTGGGCACTGTGGTTTCTTCCAGAGAAGTGGAGGGCATTTGCTTTACCTTGCCACAACCACTTGGGATAGGGTCTGCACCTCAGGAAAACTGTCTCCGTGGGAAGCCGGCTTTTTGCAAAGGGGTCTCAGGGCCGTGTGCCTCGGCTGTCCCTCCGGCTCCCCAAAGCACAGGGACGAGGTGAGGGGCTTAGACCATGCCTGGGCAATGTTGTTTCTTACACCTGGGTGTGTGGCATTTTGTTGAGCTGGCTACCCCCACTTGGGATAGGTGTTCCACAGCAAGCACCTATTGTTCGTCGGAAGCCGTTTTTGCCCCAGGGGTCTCCGGGCTGTGTTCGTTGGGGTTGAACTCCTGCTAGCAAAACAGCCGGGTTGAGGGAAGGGTTCAGACTGTGCCTGGGCCCTGTGGTCCTTTCCAGGTCAGTGTATGGCATTTCCTTCCCCTTGCCACAGGCACCTGGGAGCATGTCTGCACGTGGAGAAAGACTTTCCCGTGGGAAGCCGGTTTTTGTCAAACGGGTCCCAGTGCTCTGCTCCTCTCTTTTCACTCTTGCTGCCAGAAGCCCAGGGAGGATGGGAGGGCTTAGAACATGGCTGGGCACTGTGGTTTCTTCCAGAGAAGTGGAGGGCATTTGCTTTACCTTGCCACAACCACTTGGGATAGGGTCTGCACCTCAGGAAAACTGTCTCCGTGGGAAGCCGGCTTTTTGCAAAGGGGTCTCAGGGCCGTGGGCCTCGGCTGTCCCTCCGGCTCCCCAAAGCACAGGGACGAGGTGAGGGGCTTAGACCATGCCTGGGCAATGTTGTTTCTTACACCTGGGTGTGTGGCATTTTGTTGAGCTGGCGACCCGCATTTGGGATAGGTGTTCCACAGCAAGCACCTATTGTTCGTCGGAAGCCGTTTTTGCCCCAGGGGTCTCCGGGCTGTGTTCTTTGGGGTTGAACTCCTGCTAGCAAAACCGCCGGGTTGAGGGAAGGGTTCAGACTGTGCCTGGGCCCTGTGGTCTCTTCCAGGTCAGTGTATGGCATTTCCTTCCCCTTGCCCCAGGCACCTGGGAGCATGTCTGCACGTGGAGAAAGACTTTCCCGTGGGAAGCCGGGTTTTGTCAAACGGGTCCCAGTGCTCTGCTCCTCTCTTTTCACTCCTGCTGCCAGAAGCCCAGGGAGGATGGGAGGGCTTAGAACATGGCTGGGCACTGTGGTTTCTTCCAGAGAAGTGGAGGGCATTTGCTTTACCTTGCCACAACCACTTGGGATAGGGTCTGCACCTCAGGAAAACTGTCTCCGTGGGAAGCCGGCTTTTTGCAAAGGGGTCTCAGGGCCGTGTGCCTCGGCTGTCCCTCCGGCTCCCCAAAGCACAGGGACGAGGTGAGGGGCTTAGACCATGCCTGGGCAATGTTGTTTCTTACACCTGGGTGTGTGGCATTTTGTTGAGCTGGCTACCCCCACTTGGGATAGGTGTTCCACAGCAAGCACCTATTTTTCGTCGGAAGCCGTTTTTGCCCCAGGGGTCTCCGGGCTGTGTTCGTTGGGTTTGAACTCCTGCTAGCAAAACCGCCGGGTTGAGGGAAGGGTTCAGACTGTGCCTGGGCCCTGTGGTCTCTTCCAGGTCAGTGTATGGCATTTCCTTCCCCTTGCCCCAGGCACCTGGGAGCATGTCTGCACGTGGAGAAAGACTTTCCCGTGGGAAGCAGGGTTTTGTCAAACGGGTCCCAGTGCTCTGCTCCTCTCTTTTCACTCCTGCTGCCAGAAGCCCAGGGAGGATGGGAGGGCTTAGAACATGGCTGGGCACTGTGGTTTCTTCCAGAGAAGTGGTGGGCATTTGCTTTACCTTGCCACAACCACTTGGGATAGGGTCTGCACCTCAGGAAAACTGTCTCCGTGGGAAGCCGGCTTTTTGCAAAGGGGTCTCAGGGCCGTGGGCCTCGGCTGTCCCTCCGGCTCCCCAAAGCACAGGGACGAGGTGAGGGGCTTAGACCATGCCTGGGCAATGTTGTTTCTTACACCTGGGTGTGTGGCATTTTGTTGAGCTGGCTACCCCCACTTGGGATAGGTGTTCCACAGCAAGCACCTATTGTTCGTCGGAAGCCGTTTTTGCCCCAGGGGTCTCCGGGCTGTGTTCGTTGGGGTTGAACTCCTACTAGCAAAATCGCCGGGTTGAGGGAAGGGTTCAGACTGTGCCTGGGCCCTGTGGTCTCTTCCAGGTCAGTGTATGGCATTTCCTTCCCCTTGCCCCAGGCACCTGGGAGCATGTCTGCACGTGGAGAAAGACTTTCCCGTGGGAAGCCGGGTTTTGTCAAACGGGTCCCAGTGCTCTGCTCCTCTCTTTTCACTCCTGCTGCCAGAAGCCCAGGGAGGATGGGAGGGCTTAGAACATGGCTGGGCACTGTGGTTTCTTCCAGAGAAGTGGAGGGCATTTGCTTTACCTTGCCACAACCACTTGGGATAGGGTCTGCACCTCAGGAAAACTGTCTCCGTGGGAAGCCGGCTTTTTGCAAAGGGGTCTCAGGGCCGTGGGCCTCGGCTGTCCCTCCGGCTCCCCAAAGCACAGGGACGAGGTGAGGGGCTTAGACCATGCCTGGGCAATGTTGTTTCTTACACCTGGGTGTGTGGCATTTTGTTGAGCTGGCTACCCCCACTTGGGATAGGTGTTCCACAGCAAGCACCTATTGTTCGTCGGAAGCCGTTTTTGCCCCAGGGGTCTCCGGGCTGTGTTCGTTGGGGTTGAACTCCTGCTAGCAAAACCGCCGGGTTGAGGGAAGGGTTCAGACTGTGCCTGGGCCCTGTGGTCTCTTCCAGGTCAGTGTATGGCATTTCCTTCCCCTTGCCCCAGGCACCTGGGAGCATGTCTGCACGTGGAGAAAGACTTTCCCGTGGGAAGCCGGGTTTTGTCAAACGGGTCCCAGTGCTCTGCTCCTCTCTTTTCACTCCTGCTGCCAGAAGCCCAGGGAGGATGGGAGGGCTTAGAACATGGCTGGGCACTGTGGTTTCTTCCAGAGAAGTGGTGGGCATTTGCTTTACCTTGCCACAACCACTTGGGATAGGGTCTGCACCTCAGGAAAACTGTCTCCGTGGGAAGCCGGCTTTTTGCAAAGGGGTCTCAGGGCCGTGTGCCTCGGCTGTCCCTCCGGCTCCCCAAAGCACAGGGACGAGGTGAGGGGCTTAGACCATGCCTGGGCAATGTTGTTTCTTACACCTGGGTGTGTGGCATTTTGTTGAGCTGGCTACCCCCACTTGGGATAGGTGTTCCACAGCAAGCACCTATTGTTCGTCGGAAGCCGTTTTTGCCCCAGGGGTCTCCGGGCTTTGTTCGTTGGGGTTGAACTCCTACTAGCAAAATCGCCGGGTTGAGGGAAGGGTTCAGACTGTGCCTGGGCCCTGTGGTCTCTTCCAGGTCAGTGTATGGCATTTCCTTCCCCTTGCCCCAGGCACCTGGGAGCATGTCTGCACGTGGAGAAAGACTTTCCCGTGGGAAGCCGGGTTTTGTCAAACGGGTCCCAGTGCTCTGCTCCTCTCTTTTCACTCCTGCTGCCAGAAGCCCAGGGAGGATGGGAGGGCTTAGAACATGGCTGGGCACTGTGGTTTCTTCCAGAGAAGTGGAGGGCATTTGCTTTACCTTGCCACAACCACTTGGGATAGGGTCTGCACCTCAGGAAAACTGTCTCCGTGGGAAGCCGGCTTTTTGCAAAGGGGTCTCAGGGCCGTGGGCCTCGGCTGTCCCTCCGGCTCCCCAAAGCACAGGGACGAGGTGAGGGGCTTAGACCATGCCTGGGCAATGTTGTTTCTTACACCTGGGTGTGTGGCATTTTGTTGAGCTGGCTACCCCCACTTGGGATAGGTGTTCCACAGCAAGCACCTATTGTTCGTCGGAAGCCGTTTTTGCCCCAGGGGTCTCCGGGCTGTGTTCGTTGGGGTTGAACTCCTACTAGCAAAATCGCCGGGTTGAGGGAAGGGTTCAGACTGTGCCTGGGCCCTGTGGTCTCTTCCAGGTCAGTGTATGGCATTTCCTTCCCCTTGCCCCAGGCACCTGGGAGCATGTCTGCACGTGGAGAAAGACTTTCCCGTGGGAAGCCGGGTTTTGTCAAACGGGTCCCAGTGCTCTGCTCCTCTCTTTTCACTCCTGCTGCCAGAAGCCCAGGGAGGATGGGAGGGCTTAGAACATGGCTGGGCACTGTGGTTTCTTCCAGAGAAGTGGAGGGCATTTGCTTTACCTTGCCACAACCACTTGGGATAGGGTCTGCACCTCAGGAAAACTGTCTCCGTGGGAAGCCGGCTTTTTGCAAAGGGGTCTCAGGGCCGTGGGCCTCGGCTGTCCCTCCGGCTCCCCAAAGCACAGGGACGAGGTGAGGGGCTTAGACCATGCCTGGGCAATGTTGTTTCTTACACCTGGGTGTGTGGCATTTTGTTGAGCTGGCTACCCCCACTTGGGATAGGTGTTCCACAGCAAGCACCTATTGTTCGTCGGAAGCCGTTTTTGCCCCAGGGGTCTCCGGGCTGTGTTCGTTGGGGTTGAACTCCTGCTAGCAAAACCGCCGGGTTGAGGGAAGGGTTCAGACTGTGCCTGGGCCCTGTGGTCTCTTCCAGGTCAGTGTATGGCATTTCCTTCCCCTTGCCCCAGGCACCTGGGAGCATGTCTGCACGTGGAGAAAGACTTTCCCGTGGGAAGCCGGGTTTTGTCAAACGGGTCCCAGTGCTCTGCTCCTCTCTTTTCACTCCTGCTGCCAGAAGCCCAGGGAGGATGGGAGGGCTTAGAACATGGCTGGGCACTGTGGTTTCTTCCAGAGAAGTGGTGGGCATTTGCTTTACCTTGCCACAACCACTTGGGATAGGGTCTGCACCTCAGGAAAACTGTCTCCGTGGGAAGCCGGCTTTTTGCAAAGGGGTCTCAGGGCCGTGTGCCTCGGCTGTCCCTCCGGCTCCCCAAAGCACAGGGACGAGGTGAGGGGCTTAGACCATGCCTGGGCAATGTTGTTTCTTACACCTGGGTGTGTGGCATTTTGTTGAGCTGGCTACCCCCACTTGGGATAGGTGTTCCACAGCAAGCACCTATTGTTCGTCGGAAGCCGTTTTTGCCCCAGGGGTCTCCGGGCTTTGTTCGTTGGGGTTGAACTCCTACTAGCAAAATCGCCGGGTTGAGGGAAGGGTTCAGACTGTGCCTGGGCCCTGTGGTCTCTTCCAGGTCAGTGTATGGCATTTCCTTCCCCTTGCCCCAGGCACCTGGGAGCATGTCTGCACGTGGAGAAAGACTTTCCCGTGGGAAGCCGGGTTTTGTCAAACGGGTCCCAGTGCTCTGCTCCTCTCTTTTCACTCCTGCTGCCAGAAGCCCAGGGAGGATGGGAGGGCTTAGAACATGGCTGGGCACTGTGGTTTCTTCCAGAGAAGTGGAGGGCATTTGCTTTACCTTGCCACAACCACTTGGGATAGGGTCTGCACCTCAGGAAAACTGTCTCCGTGGGAAGCCGGCTTTTTGCAAAGGGGTCTCAGGGCCGTGTGCCTCGGCTGTCCCTCCGGCTCCCCAAAGCACAGGGACGAGGTGAGGGGCTTAGACCATGCCTGGGCAATGTTGTTTCTTACACCTGGGTGTGTGGCATTTTGTTGAGCTGGCTACCCCCACTTGGGATAGCTGTTCCACAGCAAGCACCTATTGTTCGTCGGAAGCCGTTTTTGCCCCAGGGGTCCCCGGGCTGTGTTCGTTGGGGTTGAACTCCTGCTAGCAAAACCGCCGGGTTGAGGGAAGCGTTCAGACTGTGCCTGGGCCCTGTGGTCTCTTCCAGCTCAGTGTATGGCATTTCCTTCCCCTTGCCCCAGGCACCTGGGAGCATGTCTGCACGTGGAGAAAGACTTTCCCGTGGGAAGCCGGGTTTTGTCAAACGGGTCCCAGTGCTCTGCTCCTCTCTTTTCACTCCTGCTGCCAGAAGCCCAGGGAGGATGGGAGGGCTTAGAACATGGCTGGGCACTGTGGTTTCTTCCAGAGAAGTGGAGGGCATTTGCTTTACCTTGCCACAACCACTTGGGATAGGGTCTGCACCTCAGGAAAACTGTCTCCGTGGGAAGCCGGCTTTTTGCAAAGGGGTCTCAGGGCCGTGTGCCTCGGCTGTCCCTCCGGCTCCCCAAAGCACAGGGACGAGGTGAGGGGCTTAGACCATGCCTGGGCAATGTTGTTTCTTACACCTGGGTGTGTGGCATTTTGTTGAGCTGGCTACCCCCACTTGGGATAGGTGTTCCACAGCAAGCACCTATTGTTCGTCGGAAGCCGTTTTTGCCCCAGGGGTCTCCGGGCTGTGTTCGTTGGGTTTGAACTCCTGCTAGCAAAACCGCCGGGTTGAGGGAAGGGTTCAGACTGTGCCTGGGCCCTGTGGTCTCTTCCAGGTCAGTGTATGGCATTTCCTTCCCCTTGCCCCAGGCCCCTGGGAGCATGTCTGCACGTGGAGAAAGACTTTCCCGTGGGAAGCCGGGTTTTGTCAAACGGGTCCCAGTGCTCTGCTCCTCTCTTTTCACTCCTGCTGCCAGAAGCCCAGGGAGGATGGGAGGGCTTAGAACATGGCTGGGCACTGTGGTTTCTTCCAGAGAAGTGGAGGGCATTTGCTTTACCTTGCCACAACCACTTGGGATAGGGTCTGCACCTCAGGAAAACTGTCTCCGTGGGAAGCCGGCTTTTTGCAAAGGGGTCTCAGGGCCGTGGGCCTCGGCTGTCCCTCCGGCTACCCAAAGCACAGGGACGAGGTGAGGGGCTTAGACCATGCCTGGGCAGTGTTGTTTCTTACACCTGGGTGTGTGGCATTTTGTTGAGCTGGCTACCCCCACTTGGGATAGGTGTTCCACAGCAAGCACCTATTGTTCGTCGGAAGCCGTTTTTGCCCCAGGGGTCTCTGGGCTGTGTTCGTTGGGGTTGAACTCCTGCTAGCAAAACCGCCGGGTTGAGGGAAGGGTTCAGACTGTGCCTGGGCCCTGTGGTCTCTTCCAGGTCAGTGGATGGCATTTCCTTCCCCTTGCCCCAGGCACCTGGGAGCATGTCTGCACGTGGAGAAAGACTTCCCCGTGGGAAGCCGACTTTTGTCAAACGGGTCCCAGTGCTCTGCTCCTCTCTTTTCACTCCTGCTGCCAGAAGCCCAGGGAGGATGGGAGGGCTTAGAACATGGCTGGGCACTGTGGTTTCTTCCAGAGAAGTGGAGGGCATTTGCTTTACCTTGCCACAACCACTTGGGATAGGGTGTGCACCTCAGGAAAACTGTCTCCGTGGGAAGCCGGCTTTTTGCAAAGGGGTCTCAGGGCCGTGTGCCTCGGCTGTCCCTCCGGCTCCCCAAAGCACAGGGACGAGGTGAGGGGCTTAGACCATGCCTGGGCAATGTTGTTTCTTACACCTGGGTGTGTGGCATTTTGTTGAGCTGGCTACCCCCACTTGGGATAGGTGTTCCACATCAAGCACCTATTGTTCGTCGGAAGCCGTTTTTGCCCCAGGGGTCTCCGGGCTGTGTTCGTTGGGGTTGAACTCCTGCTAGCAAAACCGCCGGGTTGA
Organism: Ursus arctos; assembly: GCF_023065955.2. Lineage (NCBI taxonomy): Eukaryota > Metazoa > Chordata > Mammalia > Carnivora > Ursidae > Ursus > Ursus arctos. The sequence goes on along the minus strand of NW_026622763.1, from coordinate 401,652 downwards.
GGGAAGGGTTCAGACTGTGCCTGGGCCCTGTGGTCTCTTCCAGGTCAGTGTATGGCATTTCCTTCCCCTTGCCCCAGGCACCTGGGAGCATGTCTGCACGTGGAGAAAGACTTTCCCGTGGGAAGCCGGGTTTTGTCAAATGGGTCCCAGTGCTCTGCTCCTCTCTTTTCACTCCTGCTGCCAGAAGCCCAGGGAGGATGGGAGGGCTTAGAACATGGCTGGGCACTGTGGTTTCTTCCAGAGAAGTGGAGGGCATTTGCTTTACCTTGCCACAACCACTTGGGATAGGGTCTGCACCTCAGGAAAACTGTCTCCGTGGGAAGCCGGCTTTTTGCAAAGGGGTCTCAGGGCCGTGTGCCTCGGCTGTCCCTCCGGCTCCCCAAAGCACAGGGACGAGGTGAGGGGCTTAGACCATGCCTGGGCAATGTTGTTTCTTACACCTGGGTGTGTGGCATTTTGTTGAGCTGGCTACCCCCACTTGGGATAGGTGTTCCACAGCAAGCACCTATTGTTCGTCGGAAGCCGTTTTTGCCCCAGGGGTCTCCGGGCTGTGTTCGTTGGGGTTGAACTCCTACTAGCAAAATCGCCGGGTTGAGGGAAGGGTTCAGACTGTGCCTGGGCCCTGTGGTCTCTTCCAGGTCAGTGTATGGCATTTCCTTCCCCTTGCCCCAGGCACCTGGGAGCATGTCTGCACGTGGAGAAAGACTTTCCCGTGGGAAGCCGGGTTTTGTCAAACGGGTCCCAGTGCTCTGCTCCTCTCTTTTCACTCCTGCTGCCAGAAGCCCAGGGAGGATGGGAGGGCTTAGAACATGGCTGGGCACTGTGGTTTCTTCCAGAGAAGTGGAGGGCATTTGCTTTACCTTGCCACAACCACTTGGGATAGGGTCTGCACCTCAGGAAAACTGTCTCCGTGGGAAGCCGGCTTTTTGCAAAGGGGTCTCAGGGCCGTGTGCCTCGGCTGTCCCTCCGGCTCCCCAAAGCACAGGGACGAGGTGAGGGGCTTAGACCATGCCTGGGCAATGTTGTTTCTTACACCTGGGTGTGTGGCATTTTGTTGAGCTGGCTACCCCCACTTGGGATAGGTGTTCCACATCAAGCACCTATTGTTCGTCGGAAGCCGTTTTTGCCCCAGGGGTCTCCGGACTGCGTTCGTTGGGTTTGAACTCCTGCTAGCAAAACCGCCGGGTTGAGGGAAGGGTTCAGACTGTGCCTGGGCCCTGTGGTCTCTTCCAGGTCAGTGTATGGCATTTCCTTCCCCTTGCCCCAGGCACCTGGGAGCATGTCTGCACGTGGAGAAAGACTTTCCCGTGGGAAGCCGGGTTTTGTCAAACGGGTCCCAGTGCTCTGCTCCTCTCTTTTCACTCCTGCTGCCAGAAGCCCAGGGAGGATGGGAGGGCTTAGAACATGGCTGGGCACTGTGGTTTCTTCCAGAGAAGTGGTGGGCATTTGCTTTACCTTGCCACAACCACTTGGGATAGGGTCTGCACCTCAGGAAAACTGTCTCCCTGGGAAGCCGGCTTTTTGCAAAGGGGTCTTAGGGCCGTGGGCCTCGGCTGTCCCTCCGGCTCCCCAAAGCACAGGGACGAGGTGAGGGGCTTAGACCATGCCTGGGCAATGTTGTTTCTTACACCTGGGTGTGTGGCATTTTGTTGAGCTGGCTACCCCCACTTGGGATAGGTGTTCCACAGCAAGCACCTATTGTTCGTCGGAAGCCGTTTTTGCCCCAGGGGTCTCCGGGCTGTGTTCGTTGGGGTTGAACTCCTACTAGCAAAATCGCCGGGTTGAGGGAAGGGTTCAGACTGTGCCTGGGCCCTGTGGTCTCTTCCAGGTCAGTGTATGGCATTTCCTTCCCCTTGCCCCAGGCACCTGGGAGCATGTCTGCACGTGGAGAAAGACTTTCCCGTGGGAAGCCGGGTTTTGTCAAACGGGTCCCAGTGCTCTGCTCCTCTCTTTTCACTCCTGCTGCCAGAAGCCCAGGGAGGATGGGAGGGCTTAGAACATGGCTGGGCACTGTGGTTTCTTCCAGAGAAGTGGAGGGCATTTGCTTTACCTTGCCACAACCACTTGGGATAGGGTCTGCACCTCAGGAAAACTGTCTCCGTGGGAAGCCGGCTTTTTGCAAAGGGGTCTCAGGGCCGTGTGCCTCGGCTGTCCCTCCGGCTCCCCAAAGCACAGGGACGAGGTGAGGGGCTTAGACCATGCCTGGGCAATGTTGTTTCTTACACCTGGGTGTGTGGCATTTTGTTGAGCTGGCTACCCCCACTTGGGATAGGTGTTCCACAGCAAGCACCTATTGTTCGTCGGAAGCCGTTTTTGCCCCAGGGGTCTCCGGGCTGTGTTCGTTGGGTTTGAACTCCTGCTAGCAAAACCGCCGGGTTGAGGGAAGGGTTCAGACTGTGCCTGGGCCCTATGGTCTCTTCCAGGTCAGTGTATGGCATTTCCTTCCCCTTGCCCCAGGCACCTGGGAGCATGTCTGCACGTGGAGAAAGACTTTCCCGTGGGAAGCCGGGTTTTGTCAAACGGGTCCCAGTGCTCTGCTCCTCTCTTTTCACTCCTGCTGCCAGAAGCCCAGGGAGGATGGGAGGGCTTAGAACATGGCTGGGCACTGTGGTTTCTTCCAGAGAAGTGGAGGGCATTTGCTTTACCTTGCCACAACCACTTGGGATAGGGTCTGCACCTCAGGAAAACTGTCTCCGTGGGAAGCCGGCTTTTTGCAAAGGGGTCTCAGGGCCGTGGGCCTCGGCTGTCCCTCCGGCTCCCCAAAGCACAGGGACGAGGTGAGGGGCTTAGACCATGCCTGGGCAGTGTTGTTTCTCACACCTGGGTGTGTGGCATTTTGTTGAGCTGGCTACCCCCACTTGGGATAGGTGTTCCACAGCAAGCACCTATTGTTCGTCGGAAGCCGTTTTTGCCCCAGGGGTCTCCGGGCTGTGTTCGTTGGGGTTGAACTCCTGCTAGCAAAACCGCCGGGTTGAGGGAAGGGTTCAGACTGTGCCTGGGCCCTGTGGTCTCTTCCAGGTCAGTGTATGGCATTTCCTTCCCCTTGCCCCAGGCACCTGGGAGCATGTCTGCACGTGGAGAAAGACTTTCCCGTGGGAAGCCGGGTTTTGTCAAACGGGTCCCAGTGCTCTGCTCCTCTCTTTTCACTCCTGCTGCCAGAAGCCCAGGGAGGATGGGAGGGCTTAGAACATGGCTGGGCACTGTGGTTTCTTCCAGAGAAGTGGAGGGCATTTGCTTTACCTTGCCACAACCACTTGGGATAGGGTCTGCACCTCAGGAAAACTGTCTCCGTGGGAAGCCGGCTTTTTGCAAAGGGGTCTCAGGGCCGTGTGCCTCGGCAGTCCCTCCGGCTCCCCAAAGCACAGGGACGAGGTGAGGGGCTTAGACCATGCCTGGGCAATGTTGTTTCTTACACCTGGGTGTGTGGCATTTTGTTGAGCTGGCTACCCCCACTTGGGATAGGTGTTCCACAGCAAGCACCTATTGTTCGTCGGAAGCCGTTTTTGCCCCAGGGGTCTCCGGGCTGTGTTCGTTGGGGTTGAACTCCTGCTAGCAAAACCGCCGGGTTGAGGGAAGGGTTCAGACTGTGCCTGGGCCCTGTGGTCTCTTCCAGGTCAGTGTATGGCATTTCCTTCCCCTTGCCCCAGGCACCTGGGAGCATGTCTGCACGTGGAGAAAGACTTTCCCGTGGGAAGCCGGGTTTTGTCAAACGGGTCCCAGTGCTCTGCTCCTCTCTTTTCACTCCTGCTGCCAGAAGCCCAGGGAGGATGGGAGGGCTTAGAACATGGCTGGGCACTGTGGTTTCTTCCAGAGAAGTGGAGGGCATTTGCTTTACCTTGCCACAACCACTTGGGATAGGGTCTGCACCTCAGGAAAACTGTCTCCGTGGGAAGCCGGCTTTTTGCAAAGGGGTCTCAGGGCCGTGTGCCTCGGCTGTCCCTCCGGCTCCCCAAAGCACAGGGACGAGGTGAGGGGCTTAGACCATGCCTGGGCAATGTTGTTTCTTACACCTGGGTGTGTGGCATTTTGTTGAGCTGGCTACCCCCACTTGGGATAGGTGTTCCACAGCAAGCACCTATTGTTCGTCGGAAGCCGTTTTTGCCCCAGGGGTCTCCGGGCTGTGTTCGTTGGGGTTGAACTCCTACTAGCAAAATCGCCGGGTTGAGGGAAGGGTTCAGACTGTGCCTGGGCCCTGTGGTCTCTTCCAGGTCAGTGTATGGCATTTCCTTCCCCTTGCCCCAGGCACCTGGGAGCATGTCTGCACGTGGAGAAAGACTTTCCCGTGGGAAGCCGGGTTTTGTCAAACGGGTCCCAGTGCTCTGCTCATCTCTTTTCACTCCTGCTGCCAGAAGCCCAGGGAGGATGGGAGGGCTTAGAACATGGCTGGGCACTGTGGTTTCTTCCAGAGAAGTGGAGGGCATTTGCTTTACCTTGCCACAACCACTTGGGATAGGGTCTGCTCCTCAGGAAAACTGTCTCCGTGGGAAGCCGGCTTTTTGCAAAGGGGTCTCAGGGCCGTGTGCCTCGGCTGTCCCTCCGGCTCCCCAAAGCACAGGGACGAGGTGAGGGGCTTAGACCATGCCTGGGCAATGTTGTTTCTTACACCTGGGTGTGTGGCATTTTGTTGAGCTGGCTACCCCCACTTGGGATAGGTGTTCCACATCAAGCACCTATTGTTCGTCGGAAGCCGTTTTTGCCCCAGGGGTCTCCGGACTGCGTTCGTTGGGTTTGAACTCCTGCTAGCAAAACCGCCGGGTTGAGGGAAGGGTTCAGACTGTGCCTGGGCCCTGTGGTCTCTTCCAGGTCAGTGTATGGCATTTCCTTCCCCTTGCCACAGGCACCTGGGAGCATGTCTGCACGTGGAGAAAGACTTTCCCGTGGGAAGCAGGGTTTTGTCAAACGGGTCCCAGTGCTCTGCTCCTCTCTTTTCACTCCTGCTGCCAGAAGCCCAGGGAGGATGGGAGGGCTTAGAACATGGCTGGGCACTGTGGTTTCTTCCAGAGAAGTGGAGGGCATTTGCTTTACCTTGCCACAACCACTTGGGATAGGGTCTGCACCTCAGGAAAACTGTCTCCGTGGGAAGCCGGCTTTTTGCAAAGGGGTCTCAGGGCCGTGTGCCTCGGCTGTCCCTCCGGCTCCCCAAAGCACAGGGACGAGGTGAGGGGCTTAGACCATGCCTGGGCAATGTTGTTTCTTACACCTGGGTGTGTGGCATTTTGTTGAGCTGGCTACCCCCACTTGGGATAGGTGTTCCACAGCAAGCACCTATTGTTCGTCGGAAGCCGTTTTTGCCCCAGGGGTCTCCGGGCTGTGTTCGTTGGGGTTGAACTCCTGCTAGCAAAACCGCCGGGTTGAGGGAAGGGTTGAGACTGTGCCTGGGCCCTGTGGTCTCTTCCAGGTCAGTGTATGGCATTTCCTTCCCCTTGCCCCAGGCACCTGGGAGCATGTCTGCACGTGGAGAAAGACTTTCCCGTGGGAAGCCGGGTTTTGTCAAACGGGTCCCAGGGCTCTGCTCCTCTCTTTTCACTCCTGCTGCCAGAAGCCCAGGGAGGATGGGAGGGCTTAGAACATGGCTGGGCACTGTGGTTTCTTCCAGAGAAGTGGAGGGCATTTGCTTTACCTTGCCACAACCACTTGGGATAGGGTCTGCACCTCAGGAAAACTGTCTCCGTGGGAAGCCGGCTTTTTGCAAAGGGGTCTCAGGGCCGTGTGCCTCGGCTGTCCCTCCGGCTCCCCAAAGCACAGGGACGACGTGAGGGGCTTAGACCATGCCTGGGCAATGTTGTTTCTTACACCTGGGTGTGTGGCATTTTGTTGAGCTGGCTACCCCCACTTGGGATAGGTGTTCCACAGCAAGCACCTATTGTTCGTCGGAAGCCGTTTTTGCCCCAGGGGTCTCCGGGCTGTGTTCGTTGGGTTTGAACTCCTGCTAGCAAAACCGCCGGGTTGAGGGAAGGGTTCAGACTGTGCCTGGGCCCTGTGGTCTCTTCCAGGTCAGTGTATGGCATTTCCTTCCCCTTGCCCCAGGCACCTGGGAGCATGTCTGCACGTGGAGAAAGACTTTCCCGTGGGAAGCCGGGTTTTGTCAAACGGGTCCCAGTGCTCTGCTCCTCTCTTTTCACTCCTGCTGCCAGAAGCCCAGGGAGGATGGGAGGGCTTAGAACATGGCTGGGCACTGTGGTTTCTTCCAGCGAAGTGGAGGGCATTTGCTTTACCTTGCCACAACCACTTGGGATAGGGTCTGCACCTCAGGAAAACTGTCTCCGTGGGAAGCCGGCTTTTTGCAAAGGGGTCTCAGGGCCGTGTGCCTCGGCTGTCCCTCCGGCTCCCCAAAGCACAGGGACGACGTGAGGGGCTTAGACCATGCCTGGGCAATGTTGTTTCTTACACCTGGGTGTGTGGCATTTTGTTGAGCTGGCTACCCCCACTTGGGATAGGTGTTCCACAGCAAGCACCTATTGTTCGTCGGAAGCCGTTTTTGCCCCAGGGGTCTCCGGGCTGTGTTCGTTGGGTTTGAACTCCTGCTAGCAAAACCGCCGGGTTGAGGGAAGGGTTCAGACTGTGCCTGGGCCCTGTGGTCTCTTCCAGGTCAGTGTATGGCATTTCCTTCCCCTTGCCCCAGGCACCTGGGAGCATGTCTGCACGTGGAGAAAGACTTTCCCGTGGGAAGCCGGGTTTTGTCAAACGGGTCCCAGTGCTCTGCTCCTCTCTTTTCACTCCTGCTGCCAGAAGCCCAGGGAGGATGGGAGGGCTTAGAACATGGCTGGGCACTGTGGTTTCTTCCAGAGAAGTGGAGGGCATTTGCTTTACCTTGCCACAACCACTTGGGATAGGGTCTGCACCTCAGGAAAACTGTCTCCGTGGGAAGCCGGCTTTTTGCAAAGGGGTCTCAGGGCCGTGTGCCTCGGCTGTCCCTCCGGCTCCCCAAAGCACAGGGACGAGGTGAGGGGCTTAGACCATGCCTGGGCAATGTTGTTTCTTACACCTGGGTGTGTGGCATTTTGTTGAGCTGGCTACCCCCACTTGGGATAGGTGTTCCACAGCAAGCACCTATTGTTCGTCGGAAGCCGTTTTTGCCCCAGGGGTCTCCGGGCTGTGTTCGTTGGGGTTGAACTCCTGCTAGCAAAACCGCCGGGTTGAGGGAAGGGTTCAGACTGTGCCTGGGCCCTATGGTCTCTTCCAGGTCAGTGTATGGCATTTCCTTCCCCTTGCCCCAGGCACCTGGGAGCATGTCTGCACGTGGAGAAAGACTTTCCCGTGGGAAGCCGGTTTTTGTCAAACGGGTCCCAGGGCTCTGCTCCTCTCTTTTCACTCCTGCTGCCAGAAGCCCAGGGAGGATGGGAGGGCTTAGAACATGGCTTGGCACTGTGGTTTCTTCCAGAGAAGTGGAGGGCATTTGCTTTACCTTGCCACAACCACTTGGGATAGGGTCTGCACCTCAGGAAAACTGTCTCCGTGGGAAGCCGGCTTTTTGCAAAGGGGTCTCAGGGCCGTGTGCCTCGGCTGTCCCTCCGGCTCCCCAAAGCACAGGGACGAGGTGAGGGGCTTAGACCATGCCTGGGCAATGTTGTTTCTTACACCTGGGTGTGTGGCATTTTGTTGAGCTGGCTACCCCCACTTGGGATAGGTGTTCCACAGCAAGCACCTATTGTTCGTCGGAAGCCGTTTTTGCCCCAGGGGTCTCCGGGCTGTGTTCGTTGGGGTTGAACTCCTGCTAGCAAAATCGCCGGGTTGAGGGAAGGGTTCAGACTGTGCCTGGGCCCTGTGGTCTCTTCCAGGTCAGTGTATGGCATTTCCTTCCCCTTGCCCCAGGCACCTGGGAGCATGTCTGCACGTGGAGAAAGACTTTCCCGTGGGAAGCCGGTTTTTGTCAAACGTGTCCCAGTGCTCTGCTCCTCTCTTTTCACTCCTGCTGCCAGAAGCCCAGGGAGGATGGGAGGGCTTAGAACATGGCTGGGCACTGTGGTTTCTTCCAGCGAAGTGGAGGGCATTTGCTTTACCTTGCCACAACCACTTGGGATAGGGTCTGCACCTCAGGAAAACTGTCTCCGTGGGAAGCCGGCTTTTTGCAAAGGGGTCTCAGGGCCGTGTGCCTCGGCTGTCCCTCCGGCTCCCCAAAGCACAGGGACGAGGTGAGGGGCTTAGACCATGCCTGGGCAATGTTGTTTCTTACACCTGGGTGTGTGGCATTTTGTTGAGCTGGCTACCCCCACTTGGGATAGGTGTTCCACAGCAAGCACCTATTGTTCGTCGGAAGCCGTTTTTGCCCCAGGGGTCTCCGGGCTGTGTTCGTTGGGTTTGAACTCCTGCTAGCAAAACCGCCGGGTTGAGGGAAGGGTTCAGACTGTGCCTGGGCCCTGTGGTCTCTTCCAGGTCAGTGTATGGCATTTCCTTCCCCTTGCCCCAGGCACCTGGGAGCATGTCTGCACGTGGAGAAAGACTTTCCCGTGGGAAGCCGGGTTTTGTCAAACGGGTCCCAGTGCTCTGCTCCTCTCTTTTCACTCCTGCTGCCAGAAGCCCAGGGAGGATGGGAGGGCTTAGAACATGGCTGGGCACTGTGGTTTCTTCCAGCGAAGTGGAGGGCATTTGCTTTACCTTGCCACAACCACTTGGGATAGGGTCTGCACCTCAGGAAAACTGTCTCCGTGGGAAGCCGGCTTTTTGCAAAGGGGTCTCAGGGCCGTGTGCCTCGGCTGTCCCTCCGGCTCCCCAAAGCACAGGGACGAGGTGAGGGGCTTAGACCATGCCTGGGCAATGTTGTTTCTTACACCTGGGTGTGTGGCATTTTGTTGAGCTGGCTACCCCCACTTGGGATAGGTGTTCCACAGCAAGCACCTATTGTTCGTCGGAAGCCGTTTTTGCCCCAGGGGTCTCCGGGCTGTGTTCGTTGGGTTTGAACTCCTGCTAGCAAAACCGCCGGGTTGAGGGAAGGGTTGAGACTGTGCCTGGGCCCTGTGGTCTCTTCCAGGTCAGTGTATGGCATTTCCTTCCCCTTGCCCCAGGCACCTGGGAGCATGTCTGCACGTGGAGAAAGACTTTCCCGTGGGAAGCCGGGTTTTTTCAAACGGGTCCCAGTGCTCTGCTCCTCTCTTTTCACTCCTGCTGCCAGAAGCCCAGGGAGGATGGGAGGGCTTAGAACATGGCTGGGCACTGTGGTTTCTTCCAGAGAAGTGGAGGGCATTTGCTTTACCTTGCCACAACCACTTGGGATAGGGTCTGCACCTCAGGAAAACTGTCTCCGTGGGAAGCCGGCTTTTTGCAAAGGGGTCTCAGGGCCGTGTGCCTCGGCTGTCCCTGCGGCTCCCCAAAGCACAGGGACGAGGTGAGGGGCGTAGACCATGCCTGGGCAATGTTGTTTCTTACACCTGGGTGTGTGGCATTTTGTTGAGCTGGCTACCCCCACTTGGGATAGGTGTTCCACAGCAAGCACCTATTGTTCGTCGGAAGCCGTTTTTGCCCCAGGGGTCTCCGGGCTGTGTTCGTTGGGGTTGAACTCCTGCTAGCAAAACCGCCGGGTTGAGGGAAGGGTTCAGACTGTGCCTGGGCCCTGTGGTCTCTTCCAGGTCAGTGTATGGCATTTCCTTCCCCTTGCCCCAGGCACCTGGGAGGATGTCTGCACGTGGAGAAACACTTTCCCGTGGGAAGCCGGGTTTTGTCAAACGGGTCCCAGTGCTCTGCTCCTCTCTTTTCACTCCTGCTGCCAGAAGCCCAGGGAGGATGGGAGGGCTTAGAACATGGCTGGGCACTGTGGTTTCTTCCAGAGAAGTGGAGGGCATTTGCCTTACCTTGCCACAACCACTTGGGATAGGGTCTGCACCTCAGGAAAACTGTCTCCGTGGGAAGCCGGCTTTTTGCAAAGGGGTCTCAGGGCCGTGGGCCTCGGCTGTCCCTCCGGCTCCCCAAAGCACAGGGACGAGGTGAGGGGCTTAGACCATGCCTGGGCAATGTTGTTTCTTACACCTGGGTGTGTGGCATTTTGTTGACCTGGCGACCCGCATTTGGGATAGGTGTTCCACAGCAAGCACCTATTGTTCGTCGGAAGCCGTTTTTGCCCCAGGGGTCTCCGGGCTGTGTTCGTTGGGGTTGAACTCCTGCTAGCAAAACCGCCGGGTTGAGGGAAGGGTTCAGACTGTGCCTGGGCCCTGTGGTCTCTTCCAGGTCAGTGTATGGCATTTCCTTCCCCTTGCCCCAGGCACCTGGGAGCATGTCTGCACGTGGAGAAAGACTTTCCCGTGGGAAGCCGGGTTTTGTCAAACGGGTCCCAGGGCTCTGCTCCTCTCTTTTCACTCCTGCTGCCAGAAGCCCAGGGAGGATGGGAGGGCTTAGAACATGGCTTGGCACTGTGGTTTCTTCCAGAGAAGTGGAGGGCATTTGCTTTACCTTGCCACAACCACTTGGGATAGGGTCTGCACCTCAGGAAAACTGTCTCCGTGGGAAGCCGGCTTTTTGCAAAGGGGTCTCAGGGCCGTGTGCCTCGGCTGTCCCTCCGGCTCCCCAAAGCACAGGGACGAGGTGAGGGGCTTAGACCATGCCTGGGCAATGTTGTTTCTTACACCTGGGTGTGTGGCATTTTGTTGAGCTGGCTACCCCCACTTGGGATAGGTGTTCCACAGCAAGCAGCTATTGTTCGTCGGAAGCCGTTTTTGCCCCAGGGGTCTCCGGGCTGTGTTCGTTGGGGTTGAACTCCTGCTAGCAAAATCGCCGGGTTGAGGGAAGGGTTCAGACTGTGCCTGGGCCCTGTGGTCTCTTCCAGGTCAGTGTATGGCATTTCCTTCCCCTTGGCCCAGGCACCTGGGAGCATGTCTGCAAGTGGAGAAAGACTTTCCCGTGGGAAGCCGGGTTTTGTCAAACGGGTCCCAGTGCTCTGCTCCTCTCTTTTCACTCCTGCTGCCAGAAGCCCAGGGAGGATGGGAGGGCTTAGAACATGGCTGGGCACTGTGGTTTCTTCCAGAGAAGTGGAGGGCATTTGCTTTACCTTGCCACAACCACTTGGGATAGGGTGTGCACCTCAGGAAAACTGTCTCCGTGGGAAGCCGGCTTTTTGCAAAGGGGTCTCAGGGCCGTGTGCCTCGGCTGTCCCTCCGGCTCCCCAAAGCACAGGGACGAGGTGAGGGGCTTAGACCATGCCTGGGCAATGTTGTTTCTTACACCTGGGTGTGTGGCATTTTGTTGAGCTGGCTACCCCCACTTGGGATAGGTGTTCCACAGCAAGCACCTATTGTTCGTTGGAAGCCGTTTTTGCCCCAGGGGTCTCCGGGCTGTGTTCGTTGGGGTTGAACTCCTGCTAGCAAAAGCGCCGGGTTGAGGGAAGGGTTCAGACTGTGCCTGGGCCCTGTGGTCTCTTCCAGCTCAGTGTATGGCATTTCCTTCCCCTTGCCCCAGGCACCTGGGAGCATGTCTGCACGTGGAGAAAGACTTTCCCGTGGGAAGCCGGGTTTTGTCAAACGGGTCCCAGTGCTCTGCTCCTCTCTTTTCACTCCTGCTGCCAAAAGCCCAGGGAGGATGGGAGGGCTTAGAACATGGCTTGGCACTGTGGTTTCTTCCAGAGAAGTGCATGGCATTTGCTTTACCTTGCCACAACCACTTGGGATAGGGTCTGCACCTCAGGAAAACTGTCTCCGTGGGAAGCCGGCTTTTTGCAAAGGGGTCTCAGGGCCGTGTGCCTCGGCTGTCCCTCCGGCTCCCCAAAGCACAGGGACGAGGTGAGGGGCTTAGACCATGCCTGGGCAATGTTGTTTCTTACACCTGGGTGTGTGGCATTTTGTTGAGCTGGCTACCCCCACTTGGGATAGTGTTCCACAGCAAGCACCTATTGTTCGTCGGAAGCCGTTTTTGCCCCAGGGGTCTCCGGGCTGTGTTCGTTGTGGTTGAACTCCTGCTAGCAAAACCGCCGGGTTGAGGGAAGGGTTCAGACTGTGCCTGGGCCCTGTGGTCTCTTCCAGGTCAGTGTATGGCATTTCCTTCCCCTTGCCCCAGGCACCTGGGAGCATGTCTGCACGTGGAGAAAGACTTTCCCGTGGGAAGCCGGGTTTTGTCAAACGGGTCCCAGTGCTCTGCTCCTCTCTTTTCACTCCTGCTGCCAGAAGCCCAGGGAGGATGGGAGGGCTTAGAACATGGCTGGGCACTGTGGTTTCTTCCAGAGAAGTGGAGGGCATTTGCTTTACCTTGCCACAACCACTTGGGATAGGGTCTGCACCTCAGGAAAACTGTCTCCGTGGGAAGCCGGCTTTTTGCAAAGGGGTCTCAGGGCCGTGTGCCTCGGCTGTCCCTCCGGCTCCCCAAAGCACAGGGACGAGGTGAGGGGCTTAGACCATGCCTGGGCAATGTTGTTTCTTACACCTGGGTGTGTGGCATTTTGTTGAGCTGGCTACCCCCACTTGGGATAGTGTTCCACAGCAAGCACCTATTGTTCGTCGGAAGCCGTTTTTGCCCCAGGGGTCTCCGGGCTGTGTTCGTTGTGGTTGAACTCCTGCTAGCAAAACCGCCGGGTTGAGGGAAGGGTTCAGACTGTGCCTGGGCCCTGTGGTCTCTTCCAGGTCAGTGTATGGCATTTCCTTCCCCTTGCCCCAGGCACCTGGGAGCATGTCTGCACGTGGAGAAAGACTTTCCCGTGGGAAGCCGGGTTTTGTCAAACGGGTCCCAGTGCTCTGCTCCTCTCTTTTCACTCCTGCTGCCAGAAGCCCAGGGAGGATGGGAGGGCTTAGAACATGGCTGGGCACTGTGGTTTCTTCCAGAGAAGTGGAGGGCATTTGCTTTACCTTGCCACAACCACTTGGGATAGGGTCTGCACCTCAGGAAAACTGTCTCCGTGGGAAGCCGGCTTTTTGCAAAGGGGTCTCAGGGCCGTGTGCCTCGGCTGTCCCTCCGGCTCCCCAAAGCACAGGGACGAGGTGAGGGGCTTAGACCATGCCTGGGCAATGTTGTTTCTTACACCTGGGTGTGTGGCATTTTGTTGAGCTGGCTACCCCCACTTGGGATAGGTGTTCCACAGCAAGCACCTATTGTTCGTCGGAAGCCGTTTTTGCCCCAGGGGTCTCCGGGCTGTGTTCGTTGGGGTTGAACTCCTGCTAGCAAAACAGCCGGGTTGAGGGAAGGGTTCAGACTGTGCCTGGGCCCTGTGGTCCTTTCCAGGTCAGTGTATGGCATTTCCTTCCCCTTGCCACAGGCACCTGGGAGCATGTCTGCACGTGGAGAAAGACTTTCCCGTGGGAAGCCGGTTTTTGTCAAACGGGTCCCAGTGCTCTGCTCCTCTCTTTTCACTCTTGCTGCCAGAAGCCCAGGGAGGATGGGAGGGCTTAGAACATGGCTGGGCACTGTGGTTTCTTCCAGAGAAGTGGAGGGCATTTGCTTTACCTTGCCACAACCACTTGGGATAGGGTCTGCACCTCAGGAAAACTGTCTCCGTGGGAAGCCGGCTTTTTGCAAAGGGGTCTCAGGGCCGTGGGCCCTCGGCTGTCCCTCCGGCTCCCCAAAGCACAGGGACGAGGTGAGGGGCTTAGACCATGCCTGGGCAATGTTGTTTCTTACACCTGGGTGTGTGGCATTTTGTTGAGCTGGCGACCCGCATTTGGGATAGGTGTTCCACAGCAAGCACCTATTGTTCGTCGGAAAAGCCGTTTTTGCCCCAGGGGTCTCCGGGCTGTGTTCTTTGGGGTTGAACTCCTGCTAGCAAAACCGCCGGGTTGAGGGAAGGGTTCAGACTGTGCCTGGGCCCTGTGGTCTCTTCCAGGTCAGTGTATGGCATTTCCTTCCCCTTGCCCCAGGCACCTGGGAGCATGTCTGCACGTGGAGAAAGACTTTCCCGTGGGAAGCCGGGTTTTGTCAAACGGGTCCCAGTGCTCTGCTCCTCTCTTTTCACTCCTGCTGCCAGAAGCCCAGGGAGGATGGGAGGGCTTAGAACATGGCTGGGCACTGTGGTTTCTTCCAGAGAAGTGGAGGGCATTTGCTTTACCTTGCCACAACCACTTGGGATAGGGTCTGCACCTCAGGAAAACTGTCTCCGTGGGAAGCCGGCTTTTTGCAAAGGGGTCTCAGGGCCGTGTGCCTCGGCTGTCCCTCCGGCTCCCCAAAGCACAGGGACGAGGTGAGGGGCTTAGACCATGCCTGGGCAATGTTGTTTCTTACACCTGGGTGTGTGGCATTTTGTTGAGCTGGCTACCCCCACTTGGGATAGGTGTTCCACAGCAAGCACCTATTTTTCGTCGGAAGCCGTTTTTGCCCCAGGGGTCTCCGGGCTGTGTTCGTTGGGGTTGAACTCCTGCTAGCAAAACCGCCGGGTTGAGGGAAGGGTTCAGACTGTGCCTGGGCCCTGTGGTCTCTTCCAGGTCAGTGTATGGCATTTCCTTCCCCTTGCCCCAGGCACCTGGGAGCATGTCTGCACGTGGAGAAAGACTTTCCCGTGGGAAGCAGGGTTTTGTCAAACGGGTCCCAGTGCTCTGCTCCTCTCTTTTCACTCCTGCTGCCAGAAGCCCAGGGAGGATGGGAGGGCTTAGAACATGGCTGGGCACTGTGGTTTCTTCCAGAGAAGTGGTGGGCATTTGCTTTACCTTGCCACAACCACTTGGGATAGGGTCTGCACCTCAGGAAAACTGTCTCCGTGGGAAGCCGGCTTTTTGCAAAGGGGTCTCAGGGCCGTGGGCCTCGGCTGTCCCTCCGGCTCCCCAAAGCACAGGGACGAGGTGAGGGGCTTAGACCATGCCTGGGCAATGTTGTTTCTTACACCTGGGTGTGTGGCATTTTGTTGAGCTGGCTACCCCCACTTGGGATAGGTGTTCCACAGCAAGCACCTATTGTTCGTCGGAAGCCGTTTTTGCCCCAGGGGTCTCCGGGCTGTGTTCGTTGGGGTTGAACTCCTACTAGCAAAATCGCCGGGTTGAGGGAAGGGTTCAGACTGTGCCTGGGCCCTGTGGTCTCTTCCAGGTCAGTGTATGGCATTTCCTTCCCCTTGCCCCAGGCACCTGGGAGCATGTCTGCACGTGGAGAAAGACTTTCCCGTGGGAAGCCGGGTTTTGTCAAACGGGTCCCAGTGCTCTGCTCCTCTCTTTTCACTCCTGCTGCCAGAAGCCCAGGGAGGATGGGAGGGCTTAGAACATGGCTGGGCACTGTGGTTTCTTCCAGAGAAGTGGAGGGCATTTGCTTTACCTTGCCACAACCACTTGGGATAGGGTCTGCACCTCAGGAAAACTGTCTCCGTGGGAAGCCGGCTTTTTGCAAAGGGGTCTCAGGGCCGTGGGCCTCGGCTGTCCCTCCGGCTCCCCAAAGCACAGGGACGAGGTGAGGGGCTTAGACCATGCCTGGGCAATGTTGTTTCTTACACCTGGGTGTGTGGCATTTTGTTGAGCTGGCTACCCCCACTTGGGATAGGTGTTCCACAGCAAGCACCTATTGTTCGTCGGAAGCCGTTTTTGCCCCAGGGGTCTCCGGGCTGTGTTCGTTGGGGTTGAACTCCTGCTAGCAAAACCGCCGGGTTGAGGGAAGGGTTCAGACTGTGCCTGGGCCCTGTGGTCTCTTCCAGGTCAGTGTATGGCATTTCCTTCCCCTTGCCCCAGGCACCTGGGAGCATGTCTGCACGTGGAGAAAGACTTTCCCGTGGGAAGCCGGGTTTTGTCAAACGGGTCCCAGTGCTCTGCTCCTCTCTTTTCACTCCTGCTGCCAGAAGCCCAGGGAGGATGGGAGGGCTTAGAACATGGCTGGGCACTGTGGTTTCTTCCAGAGAAGTGGTGGGCATTTGCTTTACCTTGCCACAACCACTTGGGATAGGGTCTGCACCTCAGGAAAACTGTCTCCGTGGGAAGCCGGCTTTTTGCAAAGGGGTCTCAGGGCCGTGTGCCTCGGCTGTCCCTCCGGCTCCCCAAAGCACAGGGACGAGGTGAGGGGCTTAGACCATGCCTGGGCAATGTTGTTTCTTACACCTGGGTGTGTGGCATTTTGTTGAGCTGGCTACCCCCACTTGGGATAGGTGTTCCACAGCAAGCACCTATTGTTCGTCGGAAGCCGTTTTTGCCCCAGGGGTCTCCGGGCTTTGTTCGTTGGGGTTGAACTCCTACTAGCAAAATCGCCGGGTTGAGGGAAGGGTTCAGACTGTGCCTGGGCCCTGTGGTCTCTTCCAGGTCAGTGTATGGCATTTCCTTCCCCTTGCCCCAGGCACCTGGGAGCATGTCTGCACGTGGAGAAAGACTTTCCCGTGGGAAGCCGGGTTTTGTCAAACGGGTCCCAGTGCTCTGCTCCTCTCTTTTCACTCCTGCTGCCAGAAGCCCAGGGAGGATGGGAGGGCTTAGAACATGGCTGGGCACTGTGGTTTCTTCCAGAGAAGTGGAGGGCATTTGCTTTACCTTGCCACAACCACTTGGGATAGGGTCTGCACCTCAGGAAAACTGTCTCCGTGGGAAGCCGGCTTTTTGCAAAGGGGTCTCAGGGCCGTGGGCCTCGGCTGTCCCTCCGGCTCCCCAAAGCACAGGGACGAGGTGAGGGGCTTAGACCATGCCTGGGCAATGTTGTTTCTTACACCTGGGTGTGTGGCATTTTGTTGAGCTGGCTACCCCCACTTGGGATAGGTGTTCCACAGCAAGCACCTATTGTTCGTCGGAAGCCGTTTTTGCCCCAGGGGTCTCCGGGCTGTGTTCGTTGGGGTTGAACTCCTACTAGCAAAATCGCCGGGTTGAGGGAAGGGTTCAGACTGTGCCTGGGCCCTGTGGTCTCTTCCAGGTCAGTGTATGGCATTTCCTTCCCCTTGCCCCAGGCACCTGGGAGCATGTCTGCACGTGGAGAAAGACTTTCCCGTGGGAAGCCGGGTTTTGTCAAACGGGTCCCAGTGCTCTGCTCCTCTCTTTTCACTCCTGCTGCCAGAAGCCCAGGGAGGATGGGAGGGCTTAGAACATGGCTGGGCACTGTGGTTTCTTCCAGAGAAGTGGAGGGCATTTGCTTTACCTTGCCACAACCACTTGGGATACGGTCTGCACCTCAGGAAAAGTGTCTCCGTGGGAAGCCGGCTTTTTGCAAAGGGGTCTCAGGGCCGTGTGCCTCGGCTGTCCCTCCGGCTCCCCAAAGCACAGGGACGAGGTGAGGGGCTTAGACCATGCCTGGGCAATGTTGTTTCTTACACCTGGGTGTGTGGCATTTTGTTGAGCTGGCTACCCCCACTTGGGATAGGTGTTCCACAGCAAGCAGCTATTGTTCGTCGGAAGCCGTTTTTGCCCCAGGGGTCTCCGGGCTGTGTTCGTTGGGGTTGAACTCCTGCTAGCAAAATCGCCGGGTTGAGGGAAGGGTTCAGACTGTGCCTGGGCCCTGTGGTCTCTTCCAGGTCAGTGTATGGCATTTCCTTCCCCTTGGCCCAGGCACCTGGGAGCATGTCTGCACGTGGAGAAAGACTTTCCCGTGGGAAGCCGGGTTTTGTCAAACGGGTCCCAGTGCTCTGCTCCTCTCTTTTCACTCCTGCTGCCAGAAGCCCAGGGAGGATGGGAGGGCTTAGAACATGGCTGGGCACTGTGGTTTCTTCCAGAGAAGTGGAGGGCATTTGCTTTACCTTGCCACAACCACTTGGGATAGGGTGTGCACCTCAGGAAAACTGTCTCCGTGGGAAGCCGGCTTTTTGCAAAGGGGTCTCAGGGCCGTGTGCCTCGGCTGTCCCTCCGGCTCCCCAAAGCACAGGGACGAGGTGAGGGGCTTAGACCATGCCTGGGCAATGTTGTTTCTTACACCTGGGTGTGTGGCATTTTGTTGAGCTGGCTACCCCCACTTGGGATAGGTGTTCCACAGCAAGCACCTATTGTTCGTTGGAAGCCGTTTTTGCCCCAGGGGTCTCCGGGCTGTGTTCGTTGGGGTTGAACTCCTGCTAGCAAAAGCGCCGGGTTGAGGGAAGGGTTCAGACTGTGCCTGGGCCCTGTGGTCTCTTCCAGCTCAGTGTATGGCATTTCCTTCCCCTTGCCCCAGGCACCTGGGAGCATGTCTGCACGTGGAGAAAGACTTTCCCGTGGGAAGCCGGGTTTTGTCAAACGGGTCCCAGTGCTCTGCTCCTCTCTTTTCACTCCTGCTGCCAAAAGCCCAGGGAGGATGGGAGGGCTTAGAACATGGCTTGGCACTGTGGTTTCTTCCAGAGAAGTGCATGGCATTTGCTTTACCTTGCCACAACCACTTGGGATAGGGTCTGCACCTCAGGAAAACTGTCTCCGTGGGAAGCCGGCTTTTTGCAAAGGGGTCTCAGGGCCGTGTGCCTCGGCTGTCCCTCCGGCTCCCCAAAGCACAGGGACGAGGTGAGGGGCTTAGACCATGCCTGGGCAATGTTGTTTCTTACACCTGGGTGTGTGGCATTTTGTTGAGCTGGCTACCCCCACTTGGGATAGTGTTCCACAGCAAGCACCTATTGTTCGTCGGAAGCCGTTTTTGCCCCAGGGGTCTCCGGGCTGTGTTCGTTGTGGTTGAACTCCTGCTAGCAAAACCGCCGGGTTGAGGGAAGGGTTCAGACTGTGCCTGGGCCCTGTGGTCTCTTCCAGGTCAGTGTATGGCATTTCCTTCCCCTTGCCCCAGGCACCTGGGAGCATGTCTGCACGTGGAGAAAGACTTTCCCGTGGGAAGCCGGGTTTTGTCAAACGGGTCCCAGTGCTCTGCTCCTCTCTTTTCACTCCTGCTGCCAGAAGCCCAGGGAGGATGGGAGGGCTTAGAACATGGCTGGGCACTGTGGTTTCTTCCAGAGAAGTGGAGGGCATTTGCTTTACCTTGCCACAACCACTTGGGATAGGGTCTGCACCTCAGGAAAACTGTCTCCGTGGGAAGCCGGCTTTTTGCAAAGGGGTCTCAGGGCCGTGTGCCTCGGCTGTCCCTCCGGCTCCCCAAAGCACAGGGACGAGGTGAGGGGCTTAGACCATGCCTGGGCAATGTTGTTTCTTACACCTGGGTGTGTGGCATTTTGTTGAGCTGGCTACCCCCACTTGGGATAGTGTTCCACAGCAAGCACCTATTGTTCGTCGGAAGCCGTTTTTGCCCCAGGGGTCTCCGGGCTGTGTTCGTTGTGGTTGAACTCCTGCTAGCAAAACCGCCGGGTTGAGGGAAGGGTTCAGACTGTGCCTGGGCCCTGTGGTCTCTTCCAGGTCAGTGTATGGCATTTCCTTCCCCTTGCCCCAGGCACCTGGGAGCATGTCTGCACGTGGAGAAAGACTTTCCCGTGGGAAGCCGGGTTTTGTCAAACGGGTCCCAGTGCTCTGCTCCTCTCTTTTCACTCCTGCTGCCAGAAGCCCAGGGAGGATGGGAGGGCTTAGAACATGGCTGGGCACTGTGGTTTCTTCCAGAGAAGTGGAGGGCATTTGCTTTACCTTGCCACAACCACTTGGGATAGGGTCTGCACCTCAGGAAAACTGTCTCCGTGGGAAGCCGGCTTTTTGCAAAGGGGTCTCAGGGCCGTGTGCCTCGGCTGTCCCTCCGGCTCCCCAAAGCACAGGGACGAGGTGAGGGGCTTAGACCATGCCTGGGCAATGTTGTTTCTTACACCTGGGTGTGTGGCATTTTGTTGAGCTGGCTACCCCCACTTGGGATAGGTGTTCCACAGCAAGCACCTATTGTTCGTCGGAAGCCGTTTTTGCCCCAGGGGTCTCCGGGCTGTGTTCGTTGGGGTTGAACTCCTGCTAGCAAAACAGCCGGGTTGAGGGAAGGGTTCAGACTGTGCCTGGGCCCTGTGGTCCTTTCCAGGTCAGTGTATGGCATTTCCTTCCCCTTGCCACAGGCACCTGGGAGCATGTCTGCACGTGGAGAAAGACTTTCCCGTGGGAAGCCGGTTTTTGTCAAACGGGTCCCAGTGCTCTGCTCCTCTCTTTTCACTCTTGCTGCCAGAAGCCCAGGGAGGATGGGAGGGCTTAGAACATGGCTGGGCACTGTGGTTTCTTCCAGAGAAGTGGAGGGCATTTGCTTTACCTTGCCACAACCACTTGGGATAGGGTCTGCACCTCAGGAAAACTGTCTCCGTGGGAAGCCGGCTTTTTGCAAAGGGGTCTCAGGGCCGTGGGCCTCGGCTGTCCCTCCGGCTCCCCAAAGCACAGGGACGAGGTGAGGGGCTTAGACCATGCCTGGGCAATGTTGTTTCTTACACCTGGGTGTGTGGCATTTTGTTGAGCTGGCGACCCGCATTTGGGATAGGTGTTCCACAGCAAGCACCTATTGTTCGTCGGAAGCCGTTTTTGCCCCAGGGGTCTCCGGGCTGTGTTCTTTGGGGTTGAACTCCTGCTAGCAAAACCGCCGGGTTGAGGGAAGGGTTCAGACTGTGCCTGGGCCCTGTGGTCTCTTCCAGGTCAGTGTATGGCATTTCCTTCCCCTTGCCCCAGGCACCTGGGAGCATGTCTGCACGTGGAGAAAGACTTTCCCGTGGGAAGCCGGGTTTTGTCAAACGGGTCCCAGTGCTCTGCTCCTCTCTTTTCACTCCTGCTGCCAGAAGCCCAGGGAGGATGGGAGGGCTTAGAACATGGCTGGGCACTGTGGTTTCTTCCAGAGAAGTGGAGGGCATTTGCTTTACCTTGCCACAACCACTTGGGATAGGGTCTGCACCTCAGGAAAACTGTCTCCGTGGGAAGCCGGCTTTTTGCAAAGGGGTCTCAGGGCCGTGTGCCTCGGCTGTCCCTCCGGCTCCCCAAAGCACAGGGACGAGGTGAGGGGCTTAGACCATGCCTGGGCAATGTTGTTTCTTACACCTGGGTGTGTGGCATTTTGTTGAGCTGGCTACCCCCACTTGGGATAGGTGTTCCACAGCAAGCACCTATTTTTCGTCGGAAGCCGTTTTTGCCCCAGGGGTCTCCGGGCTGTGTTCGTTGGGTTTGAACTCCTGCTAGCAAAACCGCCGGGTTGAGGGAAGGGTTCAGACTGTGCCTGGGCCCTGTGGTCTCTTCCAGGTCAGTGTATGGCATTTCCTTCCCCTTGCCCCAGGCACCTGGGAGCATGTCTGCACGTGGAGAAAGACTTTCCCGTGGGAAGCAGGGTTTTGTCAAACGGGTCCCAGTGCTCTGCTCCTCTCTTTTCACTCCTGCTGCCAGAAGCCCAGGGAGGATGGGAGGGCTTAGAACATGGCTGGGCACTGTGGTTTCTTCCAGAGAAGTGGTGGGCATTTGCTTTACCTTGCCACAACCACTTGGGATAGGGTCTGCACCTCAGGAAAACTGTCTCCGTGGGAAGCCGGCTTTTTGCAAAGGGGTCTCAGGGCCGTGGGCCTCGGCTGTCCCTCCGGCTCCCCAAAGCACAGGGACGAGGTGAGGGGCTTAGACCATGCCTGGGCAATGTTGTTTCTTACACCTGGGTGTGTGGCATTTTGTTGAGCTGGCTACCCCCACTTGGGATAGGTGTTCCACAGCAAGCACCTATTGTTCGTCGGAAGCCGTTTTTGCCCCAGGGGTCTCCGGGCTGTGTTCGTTGGGGTTGAACTCCTACTAGCAAAATCGCCGGGTTGAGGGAAGGGTTCAGACTGTGCCTGGGCCCTGTGGTCTCTTCCAGGTCAGTGTATGGCATTTCCTTCCCCTTGCCCCAGGCACCTGGGAGCATGTCTGCACGTGGAGAAAGACTTTCCCGTGGGAAGCCGGGTTTTGTCAAACGGGTCCCAGTGCTCTGCTCCTCTCTTTTCACTCCTGCTGCCAGAAGCCCAGGGAGGATGGGAGGGCTTAGAACATGGCTGGGCACTGTGGTTTCTTCCAGAGAAGTGGAGGGCATTTGCTTTACCTTGCCACAACCACTTGGGATAGGGTCTGCACCTCAGGAAAACTGTCTCCGTGGGAAGCCGGCTTTTTGCAAAGGGGTCTCAGGGCCGTGGGCCTCGGCTGTCCCTCCGGCTCCCCAAAGCACAGGGACGAGGTGAGGGGCTTAGACCATGCCTGGGCAATGTTGTTTCTTACACCTGGGTGTGTGGCATTTTGTTGAGCTGGCTACCCCCACTTGGGATAGGTGTTCCACAGCAAGCACCTATTGTTCGTCGGAAGCCGTTTTTGCCCCAGGGGTCTCCGGGCTGTGTTCGTTGGGGTTGAACTCCTGCTAGCAAAACCGCCGGGTTGAGGGAAGGGTTCAGACTGTGCCTGGGCCCTGTGGTCTCTTCCAGGTCAGTGTATGGCATTTCCTTCCCCTTGCCCCAGGCACCTGGGAGCATGTCTGCACGTGGAGAAAGACTTTCCCGTGGGAAGCCGGGTTTTGTCAAACGGGTCCCAGTGCTCTGCTCCTCTCTTTTCACTCCTGCTGCCAGAAGCCCAGGGAGGATGGGAGGGCTTAGAACATGGCTGGGCACTGTGGTTTCTTCCAGAGAAGTGGTGGGCATTTGCTTTACCTTGCCACAACCACTTGGGATAGGGTCTGCACCTCAGGAAAACTGTCTCCGTGGGAAGCCGGCTTTTTGCAAAGGGGTCTCAGGGCCGTGTGCCTCGGCTGTCCCTCCGGCTCCCCAAAGCACAGGGACGAGGTGAGGGGCTTAGACCATGCCTGGGCAATGTTGTTTCTTACACCTGGGTGTGTGGCATTTTGTTGAGCTGGCTACCCCCACTTGGGATAGGTGTTCCACAGCAAGCACCTATTGTTCGTCGGAAGCCGTTTTTGCCCCAGGGGTCTCCGGGCTTTGTTCGTTGGGGTTGAACTCCTACTAGCAAAATCGCCGGGTTGAGGGAAGGGTTCAGACTGTGCCTGGGCCCTGTGGTCTCTTCCAGGTCAGTGTATGGCATTTCCTTCCCCTTGCCCCAGGCACCTGGGAGCATGTCTGCACGTGGAGAAAGACTTTCCCGTGGGAAGCCGGGTTTTGTCAAACGGGTCCCAGTGCTCTGCTCCTCTCTTTTCACTCCTGCTGCCAGAAGCCCAGGGAGGATGGGAGGGCTTAGAACATGGCTGGGCACTGTGGTTTCTTCCAGAGAAGTGGAGGGCATTTGCTTTACCTTGCCACAACCACTTGGGATAGGGTCTGCACCTCAGGAAAACTGTCTCCGTGGGAAGCCGGCTTTTTGCAAAGGGGTCTCAGGGCCGTGGGCCTCGGCTGTCCCTCCGGCTCCCCAAAGCACAGGGACGAGGTGAGGGGCTTAGACCATGCCTGGGCAATGTTGTTTCTTACACCTGGGTGTGTGGCATTTTGTTGAGCTGGCTACCCCCACTTGGGATAGGTGTTCCACAGCAAGCACCTATTGTTCGTCGGAAGCCGTTTTTGCCCCAGGGGTCTCCGGGCTGTGTTCGTTGGGGTTGAACTCCTACTAGCAAAATCGCCGGGTTGAGGGAAGGGTTCAGACTGTGCCTGGGCCCTGTGGTCTCTTCCAGGTCAGTGTATGGCATTTCCTTCCCCTTGCCCCAGGCACCTGGGAGCATGTCTGCACGTGGAGAAAGACTTTCCCGTGGGAAGCCGGGTTTTGTCAAACGGGTCCCAGTGCTCTGCTCCTCTCTTTTCACTCCTGCTGCCAGAAGCCCAGGGAGGATGGGAGGGCTTAGAACATGGCTGGGCACTGTGGTTTCTTCCAGAGAAGTGGAGGGCATTTGCTTTACCTTGCCACAACCACTTGGGATAGGGTCTGCACCTCAGGAAAACTGTCTCCGTGGGAAGCCGGCTTTTTGCAAAGGGGTCTCAGGGCCGTGGGCCTCGGCTGTCCCTCCGGCTCCCCAAAGCACAGGGACGAGGTGAGGGGCTTAGACCATGCCTGGGCAATGTTGTTTCTTACACCTGGGTGTGTGGCATTTTGTTGAGCTGGCTACCCCCACTTGGGATAGGTGTTCCACAGCAAGCACCTATTGTTCGTCGGAAGCCGTTTTTGCCCCAGGGGTCTCCGGGCTGTGTTCGTTGGGGTTGAACTCCTGCTAGCAAAACCGCCGGGTTGAGGGAAGGGTTCAGACTGTGCCTGGGCCCTGTGGTCTCTTCCAGGTCAGTGTATGGCATTTCCTTCCCCTTGCCCCAGGCACCTGGGAGCATGTCTGCACGTGGAGAAAGACTTTCCCGTGGGAAGCCGGGTTTTGTCAAACGGGTCCCAGTGCTCTGCTCCTCTCTTTTCACTCCTGCTGCCAGAAGCCCAGGGAGGATGGGAGGGCTTAGAACATGGCTGGGCACTGTGGTTTCTTCCAGAGAAGTGGTGGGCATTTGCTTTACCTTGCCACAACCACTTGGGATAGGGTCTGCACCTCAGGAAAACTGTCTCCGTGGGAAGCCGGCTTTTTGCAAAGGGGTCTCAGGGCCGTGTGCCTCGGCTGTCCCTCCGGCTCCCCAAAGCACAGGGACGAGGTGAGGGGCTTAGACCATGCCTGGGCAATGTTGTTTCTTACACCTGGGTGTGTGGCATTTTGTTGAGCTGGCTACCCCCACTTGGGATAGGTGTTCCACAGCAAGCACCTATTGTTCGTCGGAAGCCGTTTTTGCCCCAGGGGTCTCCGGGCTTTGTTCGTTGGGGTTGAACTCCTACTAGCAAAATCGCCGGGTTGAGGGAAGGGTTCAGACTGTGCCTGGGCCCTGTGGTCTCTTCCAGGTCAGTGTATGGCATTTCCTTCCCCTTGCCCCAGGCACCTGGGAGCATGTCTGCACGTGGAGAAAGACTTTCCCGTGGGAAGCCGGGTTTTGTCAAACGGGTCCCAGTGCTCTGCTCCTCTCTTTTCACTCCTGCTGCCAGAAGCCCAGGGAGGATGGGAGGGCTTAGAACATGGCTGGGCACTGTGGTTTCTTCCAGAGAAGTGGAGGGCATTTGCTTTACCTTGCCACAACCACTTGGGATAGGGTCTGCACCTCAGGAAAACTGTCTCCGTGGGAAGCCGGCTTTTTGCAAAGGGGTCTCAGGGCCGTGTGCCTCGGCTGTCCCTCCGGCTCCCCAAAGCACAGGGACGAGGTGAGGGGCTTAGACCATGCCTGGGCAATGTTGTTTCTTACACCTGGGTGTGTGGCATTTTGTTGAGCTGGCTACCCCCACTTGGGATAGCTGTTCCACAGCAAGCACCTATTGTTCGTCGGAAGCCGTTTTTGCCCCAGGGGTCCCCGGGCTGTGTTCGTTGGGGTTGAACTCCTGCTAGCAAAACCGCCGGGTTGAGGGAAGCGTTCAGACTGTGCCTGGGCCCTGTGGTCTCTTCCAGCTCAGTGTATGGCATTTCCTTCCCCTTGCCCCAGGCACCTGGGAGCATGTCTGCACGTGGAGAAAGACTTTCCCGTGGGAAGCCGGGTTTTGTCAAACGGGTCCCAGTGCTCTGCTCCTCTCTTTTCACTCCTGCTGCCAGAAGCCCAGGGAGGATGGGAGGGCTTAGAACATGGCTGGGCACTGTGGTTTCTTCCAGAGAAGTGGAGGGCATTTGCTTTACCTTGCCACAACCACTTGGGATAGGGTCTGCACCTCAGGAAAACTGTCTCCGTGGGAAGCCGGCTTTTTGCAAAGGGGTCTCAGGGCCGTGTGCCTCGGCTGTCCCTCCGGCTCCCCAAAGCACAGGGACGAGGTGAGGGGCTTAGACCATGCCTGGGCAATGTTGTTTCTTACACCTGGGTGTGTGGCATTTTGTTGAGCTGGCTACCCCCACTTGGGATAGGTGTTCCACAGCAAGCACCTATTGTTCGTCGGAAGCCGTTTTTGCCCCAGGGGTCTCCGGGCTGTGTTCGTTGGGTTTGAACTCCTGCTAGCAAAACCGCCGGGTTGAGGGAAGGGTTCAGACTGTGCCTGGGCCCTGTGGTCTCTTCCAGGTCAGTGTATGGCATTTCCTTCCCCTTGCCCCAGGCCCCTGGGAGCATGTCTGCACGTGGAGAAAGACTTTCCCGTGGGAAGCCGGGTTTTGTCAAACGGGTCCCAGTGCTCTGCTCCTCTCTTTTCACTCCTGCTGCCAGAAGCCCAGGGAGGATGGGAGGGCTTAGAACATGGCTGGGCACTGTGGTTTCTTCCAGAGAAGTGGAGGGCATTTGCTTTACCTTGCCACAACCACTTGGGATAGGGTCTGCACCTCAGGAAAACTGTCTCCGTGGGAAGCCGGCTTTTTGCAAAGGGGTCTCAGGGCCGTGGGCCTCGGCTGTCCCTCCGGCTACCCAAAGCACAGGGACGAGGTGAGGGGCTTAGACCATGCCTGGGCAGTGTTGTTTCTTACACCTGGGTGTGTGGCATTTTGTTGAGCTGGCTACCCCCACTTGGGATAGGTGTTCCACAGCAAGCACCTATTGTTCGTCGGAAGCCGTTTTTGCCCCAGGGGTCTCTGGGCTGTGTTCGTTGGGGTTGAACTCCTGCTAGCAAAACCGCCGGGTTGAGGGAAGGGTTCAGACTGTGCCTGGGCCCTGTGGTCTCTTCCAGGTCAGTGGATGGCATTTCCTTCCCCTTGCCCCAGGCACCTGGGAGCATGTCTGCACGTGGAGAAAGACTTCCCCGTGGGAAGCCGACTTTTGTCAAACGGGTCCCAGTGCTCTGCTCCTCTCTTTTCACTCCTGCTGCCAGAAGCCCAGGGAGGATGGGAGGGCTTAGAACATGGCTGGGCACTGTGGTTTCTTCCAGAGAAGTGGAGGGCATTTGCTTTACCTTGCCACAACCACTTGGGATAGGGTGTGCACCTCAGGAAAACTGTCTCCGTGGGAAGCCGGCTTTTTGCAAAGGGGTCTCAGGGCCGTGTGCCTCGGCTGTCCCTCCGGCTCCCCAAAGCACAGGGACGAGGTGAGGGGCTTAGACCATGCCTGGGCAATGTTGTTTCTTACACCTGGGTGTGTGGCATTTTGTTGAGCTGGCTACCCCCACTTGGGATAGGTGTTCCACATCAAGCACCTATTGTTCGTCGGAAGCCGTTTTTGCCCCAGGGGTCTCCGGGCTGTGTTCGTTGGGGTTGAACTCCTGCTAGCAAAACCGCCGGGTTGAGGGAAGGGTTCAGACTGTGCCTGGGCCCTGTGGTCTCTTCCAGGTCAGTGTATGGCATTTCCTTCCCCTTGCCCCAGGCACCTGGGAGCATGTCTGCACGTGGAGAAAGACTTTCCCGTGGGAAGCCGGGTTTTGTCAAATGGGTCCCAGTGCTCTGCTCCTCTCTTTTCACTCCTGCTGCCAGAAGCCCAGGGAGGATGGGAGGGCTTAGAACATGGCTGGGCACTGTGGTTTCTTCCAGAGAAGTGGAGGGCATTTGCTTTACCTTGCCACAACCACTTGGGATAGGGTCTGCACCTCAGGAAAACTGTCTCCGTGGGAAGCCGGCTTTTTGCAAAGGGGTCTCAGGGCCGTGTGCCTCGGCTGTCCCTCCGGCTCCCCAAAGCACAGGGACGAGGTGAGGGGCTTAGACCATGCCTGGGCAATGTTGTTTCTTACACCTGGGTGTGTGGCATTTTGTTGAGCTGGCTACCCCCACTTGGGATAGGTGTTCCACAGCAAGCACCTATTGTTCGTCGGAAGCCGTTTTTGCCCCAGGGGTCTCCGGGCTGTGTTCGTTGGGGTTGAACTCCTACTAGCAAAATCGCCGGGTTGAGGGAAGGGTTCAGACTGTGCCTGGGCCCTGTGGTCTCTTCCAGGTCAGTGTATGGCATTTCCTTCCCCTTGCCCCAGGCACCTGGGAGCATGTCTGCACGTGGAGAAAGACTTTCCCGTGGGAAGCCGGGTTTTGTCAAACGGGTCCCAGTGCTCTGCTCCTCTCTTTTCACTCCTGCTGCCAGAAGCCCAGGGAGGATGGGAGGGCTTAGAACATGGCTGGGCACTGTGGTTTCTTCCAGAGAAGTGGAGGGCATTTGCTTTACCTTGCCACAACCACTTGGGATAGGGTCTGCACCTCAGGAAAACTGTCTCCGTGGGAAGCCGGCTTTTTGCAAAGGGGTCTCAGGGCCGTGTGCCTCGGCTGTCCCTCCGGCTCCCCAAAGCACAGGGACGAGGTGAGGGGCTTAGACCATGCCTGGGCAATGTTGTTTCTTACACCTGGGTGTGTGGCATTTTGTTGAGCTGGCTACCCCCACTTGGGATAGGTGTTCCACATCAAGCACCTATTGTTCGTCGGAAGCCGTTTTTGCCCCAGGGGTCTCCGGACTGCGTTCGTTGGGTTTGAACTCCTGCTAGCAAAACCGCCGGGTTGAGGGAAGGGTTCAGACTGTGCCTGGGCCCTGTGGTCTCTTCCAGGTCAGTGTATGGCATTTCCTTCCCCTTGCCCCAGGCACCTGGGAGCATGTCTGCACGTGGAGAAAGACTTTCCCGTGGGAAGCCGGGTTTTGTCAAACGGGTCCCAGTGCTCTGCTCCTCTCTTTTCACTCCTGCTGCCAGAAGCCCAGGGAGGATGGGAGGGCTTAGAACATGGCTGGGCACTGTGGTTTCTTCCAGAGAAGTGGTGGGCATTTGCTTTACCTTGCCACAACCACTTGGGATAGGGTCTGCACCTCAGGAAAACTGTCTCCCTGGGAAGCCGGCTTTTTGCAAAGGGGTCTTAGGGCCGTGGGCCTCGGCTGTCCCTCCGGCTCCCCAAAGCACAGGGACGAGGTGAGGGGCTTAGACCATGCCTGGGCAATGTTGTTTCTTACACCTGGGTGTGTGGCATTTTGTTGAGCTGGCTACCCCCACTTGGGATAGGTGTTCCACAGCAAGCACCTATTGTTCGTCGGAAGCCGTTTTTGCCCCAGGGGTCTCCGGGCTGTGTTCGTTGGGGTTGAACTCCTACTAGCAAAATCGCCGGGTTGAGGGAAGGGTTCAGACTGTGCCTGGGCCCTGTGGTCTCTTCCAGGTCAGTGTATGGCATTTCCTTCCCCTTGCCCCAGGCACCTGGGAGCATGTCTGCACGTGGAGAAAGACTTTCCCGTGGGAAGCCGGGTTTTGTCAAACGGGTCCCAGTGCTCTGCTCCTCTCTTTTCACTCCTGCTGCCAGAAGCCCAGGGAGGATGGGAGGGCTTAGAACATGGCTGGGCACTGTGGTTTCTTCCAGAGAAGTGGAGGGCATTTGCTTTACCTTGCCACAACCACTTGGGATAGGGTCTGCACCTCAGGAAAACTGTCTCCGTGGGAAGCCGGCTTTTTGCAAAGGGGTCTCAGGGCCGTGTGCCTCGGCTGTCCCTCCGGCTCCCCAAAGCACAGGGACGAGGTGAGGGGCTTAGACCATGCCTGGGCAATGTTGTTTCTTACACCTGGGTGTGTGGCATTTTGTTGAGCTGGCTACCCCCACTTGGGATAGGTGTTCCACAGCAAGCACCTATTGTTCGTCGGAAGCCGTTTTTGCCCCAGGGGTCTCCGGGCTGTGTTCGTTGGGTTTGAACTCCTGCTAGCAAAACCGCCGGGTTGAGGGAAGGGTTCAGACTGTGCCTGGGCCCTATGGTCTCTTCCAGGTCAGTGTATGGCATTTCCTTCCCCTTGCCCCAGGCACCTGGGAGCATGTCTGCACGTGGAGAAAGACTTTCCCGTGGGAAGCCGGGTTTTGTCAAACGGGTCCCAGTGCTCTGCTCCTCTCTTTTCACTCCTGCTGCCAGAAGCCCAGGGAGGATGGGAGGGCTTAGAACATGGCTGGGCACTGTGGTTTCTTCCAGAGAAGTGGAGGGCATTTGCTTTACCTTGCCACAACCACTTGGGATAGGGTCTGCACCTCAGGAAAACTGTCTCCGTGGGAAGCCGGCTTTTTGCAAAGGGGTCTCAGGGCCGTGGGCCTCGGCTGTCCCTCCGGCTCCCCAAAGCACAGGGACGAGGTGAGGGGCTTAGACCATGCCTGGGCAGTGTTGTTTCTCACACCTGGGTGTGTGGCATTTTGTTGAGCTGGCTACCCCCACTTGGGATAGGTGTTCCACAGCAAGCACCTATTGTTCGTCGGAAGCCGTTTTTGCCCCAGGGGTCTCCGGGCTGTGTTCGTTGGGGTTGAACTCCTGCTAGCAAAACCGCCGGGTTGAGGGAAGGGTTCAGACTGTGCCTGGGCCCTGTGGTCTCTTCCAGGTCAGTGTATGGCATTTCCTTCCCCTTGCCCCAGGCACCTGGGAGCATGTCTGCACGTGGAGAAAGACTTTCCCGTGGGAAGCCGGGTTTTGTCAAACGGGTCCCAGTGCTCTGCTCCTCTCTTTTCACTCCTGCTGCCAGAAGCCCAGGGAGGATGGGAGGGCTTAGAACATGGCTGGGCACTGTGGTTTCTTCCAGAGAAGTGGAGGGCATTTGCTTTACCTTGCCACAACCACTTGGGATAGGGTCTGCACCTCAGGAAAACTGTCTCCGTGGGAAGCCGGCTTTTTGCAAAGGGGTCTCAGGGCCGTGTGCCTCGGCAGTCCCTCCGGCTCCCCAAAGCACAGGGACGAGGTGAGGGGCTTAGACCATGCCTGGGCAATGTTGTTTCTTACACCTGGGTGTGTGGCATTTTGTTGAGCTGGCTACCCCCACTTGGGATAGGTGTTCCACAGCAAGCACCTATTGTTCGTCGGAAGCCGTTTTTGCCCCAGGGGTCTCCGGGCTGTGTTCGTTGGGGTTGAACTCCTGCTAGCAAAACCGCCGGGTTGAGGGAAGGGTTCAGACTGTGCCTGGGCCCTGTGGTCTCTTCCAGGTCAGTGTATGGCATTTCCTTCCCCTTGCCCCAGGCACCTGGGAGCATGTCTGCACGTGGAGAAAGACTTTCCCGTGGGAAGCCGGGTTTTGTCAAACGGGTCCCAGTGCTCTGCTCCTCTCTTTTCACTCCTGCTGCCAGAAGCCCAGGGAGGATGGGAGGGCTTAGAACATGGCTGGGCACTGTGGTTTCTTCCAGAGAAGTGGAGGGCATTTGCTTTACCTTGCCACAACCACTTGGGATAGGGTCTGCACCTCAGGAAAACTGTCTCCGTGGGAAGCCGGCTTTTTGCAAAGGGGTCTCAGGGCCGTGTGCCTCGGCTGTCCCTCCGGCTCCCCAAAGCACAGGGACGAGGTGAGGGGCTTAGACCATGCCTGGGCAATGTTGTTTCTTACACCTGGGTGTGTGGCATTTTGTTGAGCTGGCTACCCCCACTTGGGATAGGTGTTCCACAGCAAGCACCTATTGTTCGTCGGAAGCCGTTTTTGCCCCAGGGGTCTCCGGGCTGTGTTCGTTGGGGTTGAACTCCTACTAGCAAAATCGCCGGGTTGAGGGAAGGGTTCAGACTGTGCCTGGGCCCTGTGGTCTCTTCCAGGTCAGTGTATGGCATTTCCTTCCCCTTGCCCCAGGCACCTGGGAGCATGTCTGCACGTGGAGAAAGACTTTCCCGTGGGAAGCCGGGTTTTGTCAAACGGGTCCCAGTGCTCTGCTCATCTCTTTTCACTCCTGCTGCCAGAAGCCCAGGGAGGATGGGAGGGCTTAGAACATGGCTGGGCACTGTGGTTTCTTCCAGAGAAGTGGAGGGCATTTGCTTTACCTTGCCACAACCACTTGGGATAGGGTCTGCTCCTCAGGAAAACTGTCTCCGTGGGAAGCCGGCTTTTTGCAAAGGGGTCTCAGGGCCGTGTGCCTCGGCTGTCCCTCCGGCTCCCCAAAGCACAGGGACGAGGTGAGGGGCTTAGACCATGCCTGGGCAATGTTGTTTCTTACACCTGGGTGTGTGGCATTTTGTTGAGCTGGCTACCCCCACTTGGGATAGGTGTTCCACAGCAAGCACCTATTGTTCGTCGGAAGCCGTTTTTGCCCCAGGGGTCTCCGGGCTGTGTTCGTTGGGTTTGAACTCCTGCTAGCAAAACCGCCGGGTTGAGGGAAGGGTTGAGACTGTGCCTGGGCCCTGTGGTCTCTTCCAGGTCAGTGTATGGCATTTCCTTCCCCTTGCCCCAGGCACCTGGGAGCATGTCTGCACGTGGAGAAAGACTTTCCCGTGGGAAGCCGGGTTTTTTCAAACGGGTCCCAGTGCTCTGCTCCTCTCTTTTCACTCCTGCTGCCAGAAGCCCAGGGAGGATGGGAGGGCTTAGAACATGGCTGGGCACTGTGGTTTCTTCCAGAGAAGTGGAGGGCATTTGCTTTACCTTGCCACAACCACTTGGGATAGGGTCTGCACCTCAGGAAAACTGTCTCCGTGGGAAGCCGGCTTTTTGCAAAGGGGTCTCAGGGCCGTGTGCCTCGGCTGTCCCTGCGGCTCCCCAAAGCACAGGGACGAGGTGAGGGGCGTAGACCATGCCTGGGCAATGTTGTTTCTTACACCTGGGTGTGTGGCATTTTGTTGAGCTGGCTACCCCCACTTGGGATAGGTGTTCCACAGCAAGCACCTATTGTTCGTCGGAAGCCGTTTTTGCCCCAGGGGTCTCCGGGCTGTGTTCGTTGGGGTTGAACTCCTGCTAGCAAAACCGCCGGGTTGAGGGAAGGGTTCAGACTGTGCCTGGGCCCTGTGGTCTCTTCCAGGTCAGTGTATGGCATTTCCTTCCCCTTGCCCCAGGCACCTGGGAGGATGTCTGCACGTGGAGAAACACTTTCCCGTGGGAAGCCGGGTTTTGTCAAACGGGTCCCAGTGCTCTGCTCCTCTCTTTTCACTCCTGCTGCCAGAAGCCCAGGGAGGATGGGAGGGCTTAGAACATGGCTGGGCACTGTGGTTTCTTCCAGAGAAGTGGAGGGCATTTGCTTTACCTTGCCACAACCACTTGGGATAGGGTCTGCACCTCAGGAAAACTGTCTCCGTGGGAAGCCGGCTTTTTGTAAAGGGGTCTCAGGGCCGTGTGCCTCGGCTGTCCCTCCGGCTACCCAAAGCACAGGGACGAGGTGAGGGGCTTAGACCATGCCTGGGCAATGTTGTTTCTTATACCTGGGTGTGTGGCATTTTGTTGAGCTGGCTACCCCCACTTGGGATAGGTGTTCCACAGCAAGCACCTATTGTTCGTCGGAAGCCGTTTTTGCCCCAGGGGTCCCCGGGCTGTGTTCGTTGGGGTTGAACTCCTGCTAGCAAAACCGCCGTGTTGAGGGAAGCGTTCAGACTGTGCCTGGGCCCTGTGGTCTCTTCCAGGTCAGTGTATGGCATTTCCTTCCCCTTGCCCCAGGCACCTGGGAGCATGTCTGCACGTGGAGAAAGACTTTCCCGTGGGAAGCCGGGTTTTGTCATACGGGTCCCAGTGCTCTGCTCCTCTCATTTCACTCCTGCTGCCAGAAGCCCAGGGAGGATGGGAGGGCTTAGAACATGGCTGGGCACTGTGGTTTCTTCCAGAGAAGTGGAGGGCATTTGCTTTACCTTGCCACAACCACTTGGGATAGGGTCTGCACCTCAGGAAAACTGTCTCCGTGGGAAGCCGGCTTTTTGCAAAGGGGTCTCAGGGCCGTGTGTCTCGTCTGTCCCTCCGGCTCCCCAAAGCACAGGGACGAGGTGAGAGGCTTAGACCATGCCTGGGCAATGTTGTTTCTTACACCTGGGTGTGTGGCATTTTGTTGAGCTGGCTACCCCCACTTGGGATAGGTGTTCCACAGCAAGCACCTATTGTTCGTCGGAAGCCGTTTTTGCCCCAGGGGTCTCCGGGCTGTGTTCGTTGGGGTTGAACTCCTGCTAGCAAAACCGCCGGGTTGAGGGAAGGGTTCAGACTGTACCTGGGCCCTGTGGTCTCTTCCAGGTCAGTGTATGGCATTTCCTTCCCCTTGCCCCAGGCACCTGGGAGCATGTCTGCACGTGGAGAAAGACTTTCCCGTGGGAAGCCGGTTTTTGTCAAACGGGTCCCAGTGCTCTGCTCCTCTCTTTTCACTCCTGCTGCCAGAAGCCCAGGGAGGATGGGAGGGCTTAGAACATGGCTTGGCACTGTGGTTTCTTCCAGAGAAGTGGAGGGCATTTGCTTTACCTTGCCACAACCACTTGGGATAGGGTCTGCACCTCAGGAAAACTGTCTCCGTGGGAAGCCGGCTTTTTGCAAAGGGGTCTCAGGGCCGTGTGCCTCGGCTGTCCCTCCGGCTCCCCAAAGCACAGGGACGAGGTGAGGGGCTTAGACCATGCCTGGGCAATGTTGTTTCTTACACCTGGGTGTGTGGCATTTTGTTGAGCTGGCTACCCCCACTTGGGATAGGTGTTCCACAGCAAGCACCTATTGTTCGTTGGAAGCCGTTTTTGCCCCAGGGGTCTCCGGGCTGTGTTCGTTGGGGTTGAACTCCTGCTAGCAAAAGCGCCGGGTTGAGGGAAGGGTTCAGACTGTGCCTGGGCCCTGTGGTCTCTTCCAGCTCAGTGTATGGCATTTCCTTCCCCTTGCCCCAGGCACCTGGGAGCATGTCTGCACGTGGAGAAAGACTTTCCCGTGGGAAGCCGGGTTTTGTCAAACGGGTCCCAGTGCTCTGCTCCTCTCTTTTCACTCCTGCTGCCAGAAGCCCAGGGAGGATGGGAGGGCTTAGAACATGGCTGGGCACTGTGGTTTCTTCCAGAGAAGTGGAGGGCATTTGCTTTACCTTGCCACAACCACTTGGGATAGGGTCTGCACCTCAGGAAAACTGTCTCCGTGGGAAGCCGGCTTTTTGCAAAGGGGTCTCAGGGCCGTGTGCCTCGGCTGTCCCTCCGGCTCCCCAAAGCACAGGGACGAGGTGAGGGGCTTAGACCATGCCTGGGCAATGTTGTTTCTTACACCTGGGTGTGTGGCATTTTGTTGAGCTGGCTACCCCCACTTGGGATAGGTGTTCCACAGCAAGCACCTATTGTTCGTCGGAAGCCGTTTTTGCCCCAGGGGTCTCCGGGCTGTGTTCGTTGGGGTTGAACTCCTGCTAGCAAAACCGCCGGGTTGAGGGAAGGGTTCAGACTGTGCCTGGGCCCTGTGGTCTCTTCCAGGTCAGTGTATGGCATTTCCTTCCCCTTGCCCCAGGCACCTGGGAGCATGTCTGCACGTGGAGAAAGACTTTCCCGTGGGAAGCCGGTTTTTGTCAAACGGGTCCCAGTGCTCTGCTCCTCTCTTTTCACTCTTGCTGCCAGAAGCCCAGGGAGGATGGGAGGGCTTAGAACATGGCTGGGCACTGTGGTTTCTTCCAGAGAAGTGGAGGGCATTTGCTTTACCTTGCCACAACCACTTGGGATAGGGTCTGCACCTCAGGAAAACTGTCTCCGTGGGAAGCCGGCTTTTTGCAAAGGGGTCTCAGGGCCGTGTGCCTCGGCTGTCCCTCCGGCTCCCCAAAGCACAGGGACGAGGTGAGGGGCTTAGACCATGCCTGGGCAATGTTGTTTCTTACACCTGGGTGTGTGGCATTTTGTTGAGCTGGCTACCCCCACTTGGGATAGTGTTCCACAGCAAGCACCTATTGTTCGTCGGAAGCCGTTTTTGCCCCAGGGGTCTCCGGGCTGTGTTCGTTGGGGTTGAACTCCTGCTAGCAAAACCGCCGGGTTGAGGGAAGGGTTCAGACTGTGCCTGGGCCCTGTGGTCTCTTCCAGGTCAGTGTATGGCATTTCCTTCCCCTTGCCCCAGGCACCTGGGAGCATGTCTGCACGTGGAGAAAGACTTTCCCGTGGGAAGCCGGGTGTTGTCAAACGGGTCCCAGTGCTCTGCTCCTCTCATTTCACTCCTGCTGCCAGAAGCCCAGGGAGGATGGGAGGGCTTAGAACATGGCTGGGCACTGTGGTTTCTTCCAGAGAAGTGGAGGGCATTTGCTTTACCTTGCCACAACCACTTGGGATAGGGTCTGCACCTCAGGAAAACTGTCTCCGTGGGAAGCCGGCTTTTTGCAAAGGGGTCTCAGGGCCGTGTGCCTCGGCTGTCCCTCCGGCTCCCCAAAGCACAGGGACGAGGTGAGAGGCTTAGACCATGCCTGGGCAATGTTGTTTCTTACACCTGGGTGTGTGGCATTTTGTTGAGCTGGCTACCCCCACTTGGGATAGGTGTTCCACAGCAAGCACCTATTGTTCGTCGGAAGCCGTTTTTGCCCCAGGGGTCTCCGGGCTGTGTTCGTTGGGGTTGAACTCCTGCTAGCAAAACCGCCGGGTTGAGGGAAGGGTTCAGACTGTGCCTGGGCCCTGTGGTCTCTTCCAGGTCAGTGTATGGCATTTCCTTCCCCTTGCCCCAGGCACCTGGGAGCATGTCTGCACGTGGAGAAAGACTTTCCCGTGGGAAGCCGGGTTTTGTCAAACGGGTCCCAGTGCTCTGCTCCTCTCTTTTCACTCCTGCTGCCAGAAGCCCAGGGAGGATGGGAGGGATTAGAACATGGCTTGGCACTGAGGTTTCTTCCAGAGAAGTGGAGGGCATTTGCTTTACCTTGCCACAACCACTTGGGATAGGGTCTGCACCTCAGGAAAACTGTCTCCGTGGGAAGCCGGCTTTTTGCAAAGGGGTCTCAGGGCCGTGTGCCTTGGCTGTCCCTCCGGCTCCCCAAAGCACAGGAACGAGGTGAGGGGCTTAGACCATGCCTGGGCAATGTTGTTTCTTACACCTGGGTGTGTGGCATTTTGTTGAGCTGGCTACCCCCACTTGGGATAGGTGTTCCACAGCAAGCACCTATTGTTCGTCGGAAGCCGTTTTTGCCCCAGGGGTCTCCGGGTTGTGTTCGTTGGGGTTGAACTCCTGCTAGCAAAACCGCCGGGTTGAGGGAAGGGTTCACACTGTGCTTGGGCCCTGTGGTCTCTTCCAGGTCAGTGTATGGCATTTCCTTCCCCTTGCCCCAGGCACCTGGGAGCATGTCTGCACGTGGAGAAAGACTTTCCCGTGAGAAGCCGGGTTTTGTCAAACGGGTCCCAGTGCTCTGCTCCTCTCTTTTCACTCCTGCTGCCAGAAGCCCAGGGAGGATGGGAGGGCTTAGAACATGGCTTGGCACTGTGGTTTCTTCCAGAGAAGTGGAGGGCATTTGCTTTACCTTGCCACAACCACTTGGGATAGGGTCTGCACCTCAGGAAAACTGTCTCCGTGGGAAGCCGGCTTTTTGTAAAGGGGTCTCAGGGCCGTGTGCCTCGGCTGTCCCTCCGGCTACCCAAAGCACAGGGACGAGGTGAGGGGCTTAGACCATGCCTGGGCAATGTTGTTTCTTACACCTGGGTGTGTGGCATTTTGTTGAGCTGGCTACCCCCACTTGGGATAGGTGTTCCACAGCAAGCACCTATTGTTCGTCGGAAGCCGTTTTTGCCCCAGGGGTCCCCGGGCTGTGTTCGTTGGGGTTGAACTCCTGCTAGCAAAACCGCCGTGTTGAGGGAAGCGTTCAGACTGTGCCTGGGCCCTGTGGTCTCTTCCAGGTCAGTGTATGGCATTTCCTTCCCCTTGCCCCAGGCACCTGGGAGCATGTCTGCACGTGGAGAAAGACTTTCCCGTGGGAAGCCGGGTTTTGTCATACGGGTCCCAGTGCTCTGCTCCTCTCATTTCACTCCTGCTGCCAGAAGCCCAGGGAGGATGGGAGGGCTTAGAACATGGCTGGGCACTGTGGTTTCTTCCAGAGAAGTGGAGGGCATTTGCTTTACCTTGCCACAACCACTTGGGATAGGGTCTGCACCTCAGGAAAACTGTCTCCGTGGGAAGCCGGCTTTTTGCAAAGGGGTCTCAGGGCCGTGTGTCTCGGCTGTCCCTCCGGCTCCCCAAAGCACAGGGACGAGGTGAGAGGCTTAGACCATGCCTGGGCAATGTTGTTTCTTACACCTGGGTGTGTGGCATTTTGTTGAGCTGGCTACCCCCACTTGGGATAGGTGTTCCACAGCAAGCACCTATTGTTCGTCGGAAGCCGTTTTTGCCCCAGGGGTCTCCGGGCTGTGTTCGT
The DNA here is from genome assembly GCF_023065955.2 of Ursus arctos. Taxonomy (NCBI): domain Eukaryota; kingdom Metazoa; phylum Chordata; class Mammalia; order Carnivora; family Ursidae; genus Ursus; species Ursus arctos. Next base: position 364,206 of record NW_026622763.1, on the reverse strand, counting down.
TGGGGTTGAACTCCTGCTAGCAAAACCGCCGGGTTGAGGGAAGGGTTCAGACTGTGCCTGGGCCCTGTGGTCTCTTCCAGGTCAGTGTATGGCATTTCCTTCCCCTTGCCCCAGGCACCTGGGAGCATGTCTGCACGTGGAGAAAGACTTTCCCGTGGGAAGCCGGTTTTTGTCAAACGGGTCCCAGTGCTCTGCTCCTCTCTTTTCACTCCTGCTGCCAGAAGCCCAGGGAGGATGGGAGGGCTTAGAACATGGCTTGGCACTGTGGTTTCTTCCAGAGAAGTGGAGGGCATTTGCTTTACCTTGCCACAACCACTTGGGATAGGGTCTGCACCTCAGGAAAACTGTCTCCGTGGGAAGCCGGCTTTTTGCAAAGGGGTCTCAGGGCCGTGTGCCTCGGCTGTCCCTCCGGCTCCCCAAAGCACAGGGACGAGGTGAGGGGCTTAGACCATGCCTGGGCAATGTTGTTTCTTACACCTGGGTGTGTGGCATTTTGTTGAGCTGGCTACCCCCACTTGGGATAGGTGTTCCACAGCAAGCACCTATTGTTCGTTGGAAGCCGTTTTTGCCCCAGGGGTCTCCGGGCTGTGTTCGTTGGGGTTGAACTCCTGCTAGCAAAAGCGCCGGGTTGAGGGAAGGGTTCAGACTGTGCCTGGGCCCTGTGGTCTCTTCCAGCTCAGTGTATGGCATTTCCTTCCCCTTGCCCCAGGCACCTGGGAGCATGTCTGCACGTGGAGAAAGACTTTCCCGTGGGAAGCCGGGTTTTGTCAAACGGGTCCCAGTGCTCTGCTCCTCTCTTTTCACTCCTGCTGCCAGAAGCCCAGGGAGGATGGGAGGGCTTAGAACATGGCTGGGCACTGTGGTTTCTTCCAGAGAAGTGGAGGGCATTTGCTTTACCTTGCCACAACCACTTGGGATAGGGTCTGCACCTCAGGAAAACTGTCTCCGTGGGAAGCCGGCTTTTTGCAAAGGGGTCTCAGGGCCGTGTGCCTCGGCTGTCCCTCCGGCTCCCCAAAGCACAGGGACGAGGTGAGGGGCTTAGACCATGCCTGGGCAATGTTGTTTCTTACACCTGGGTGTGTGGCATTTTGTTGAGCTGGCTACCCCCACTTGGGATAGTGTTCCACAGCAAGCACCTATTGTTCGTCGGAAGCCGTTTTTGCCCCAGGGGTCTCCGGGCTGTGTTCGTTGTGGTTGAACTCCTGCTAGCAAAACCGCCGGGTTGAGGGAAGGGTTCAGACTGTGCCTGGGCCCTGTGGTCTATTCCAGGTCAGTGTATGGCATTTCCTTCCCCTTGCCCCAGGCACCTGGGAGCATGTCTGCACGTGGAGAAAGACTTTCCCGTGGGAAGCCGGGTTTTGTCAAACGGGTCCCAGTGCTCTGCTCCTCTCTTTTCACTCCTGCTGCCAGAAGCCCAGGGAGGATGGGAGGGCTTAGAACATGGCTGGGCACTGTGGTTTCTTCCAGAGAAGTGGAGGGCATTTCCTTTGCCTTGTCACAACCACTTGGGATAGGGTCTGCACCTCAGGAAAACTGTCTCCGTGGGAAGCCGGCTTTTTGCAAAGGGGTCTCAGGGCCGTGTGCCTCGGCTGTCCCTCCGGCTCCCCAAAGCACAGGGACGAGGTGAGGGGCTTAGACCATGCCTGGGCAATGTTGTTTCTTACACCTGGGTGTGTGGCATTTTGTTGAGCTGGCTACCCCCACTTGGGATAGGTGTTCCACAGCAAGCACCTATTGTTCGTCGGAAGCCGTTTTTGCCCCAGGGGTCTCCGGGCTGTGTTCGTTGGGGTTGAACTCCTGCTAGCAAAACCGCCGGGTTGAGGGAAGGGTTCAGACTGTGCCTGGGCCCTGTGGTCTCTTCCAGGTCAGTGTATGGCATTTCCTTCCCCTTGCCACAGGCACCTGGGAGCATGTCTGCACGTGGAGAAAGACTTTCCCGTGGGAAGCCGGTTTTTGTCAAACGGGTCCCAGTGCTCTGCTCCTCTCTTTTCACTCTTGCTGCCAGAAGCCCAGGGAGGATGGGAGGGCTTAGAACATGGCTGGGCACTGTGGTTTCTTCCAGAGAAGTGGAGGGCATTTGCCTTACCTTGCCACAACCACTTGGGATAGGGTCTGCACCTCAGGAAAACTGTCTCCGTGGGAAGCCGGCTTTTTGCAAAGGGGTCTCAGGGCCGTGGGCCTCGGCTGTCCCTCCGGCTCCCCAAAGCACAGGGACGAGGTGAGGGGCTTAGACCATGCCTGGGCAATGTTGTTTCTTACACCTGGGTGTGTGGCATTTTGTTGACCTGGCGACCCGCATTTGGGATAGGTGTTCCACAGCAAGCACCTATTGTTCGTCGGAAGCCGTTTTTGCCCCAGGGGTCTCCGGGCTGTGTTCGTTGGGGTTGAACTCCTGCTAGCAAAACCGCCGGGTTGAGGGAAGGGTTCAGACTGTGCCTGGGCCCTGTGGTCTCTTCCAGGTCAGTGTATGGCATTTCCTTCCCCTTGCCCCAGGCACCTGGGAGCATGTCTGCACGTGGAGAAAGACTTTCCCGTGGGAAGCCGGGTTTTGTCAAACGGGTCCCAGGGCTCTGCTCCTCTCTTTTCACTCCTGCTGCCAGAAGCCCAGGGAGGATGGGAGGGCTTAGAACATGGCTTGGCACTGTGGTTTCTTCCAGAGAAGTGGAGGGCATTTGCTTTACCTTGCCACAACCACTTGGGATAGGGTCTGCACCTCAGGAAAACTGTCTCCGTGGGAAGCCGGCTTTTTGCAAAGGGGTCTCAGGGCCGTGTGCCTCGGCTGTCCCTCCGGCTCCCCAAAGCACAGGGACGAGGTGAGGGGCTTAGACCATGCCTGGGCAATGTTGTTTCTTACACCTGGGTGTGTGGCATTTTGTTGAGCTGGCTACCCCCACTTGGGATAGGTGTTCCACAGCAAGCAGCTATTGTTCGTCGGAAGCCGTTTTTGCCCCAGGGGTCTCCGGGCTGTGTTCGTTGGGGTTGAACTCCTGCTAGCAAAATCGCCGGGTTGAGGGAAGGGTTCAGACTGTGCCTGGGCCCTGTGGTCTCTTCCAGGTCAGTGTATGGCATTTCCTTCCCCTTGGCCCAGGCACCTGGGAGCATGTCTGCAAGTGGAGAAAGACTTTCCCGTGGGAAGCCGGGTTTTGTCAAACGGGTCCCAGTGCTCTGCTCCTCTCTTTTCACTCCTGCTGCCAGAAGCCCAGGGAGGATGGGAGGGCTTAGAACATGGCTGGGCACTGTGGTTTCTTCCAGAGAAGTGGAGGGCATTTGCTTTACCTTGCCACAACCACTTGGGATAGGGTGTGCACCTCAGGAAAACTGTCTCCGTGGGAAGCCGGCTTTTTGCAAAGGGGTCTCAGGGCCGTGTGCCTCGGCTGTCCCTCCGGCTCCCCAAAGCACAGGGACGAGGTGAGGGGCTTAGACCATGCCTGGGCAATGTTGTTTCTTACACCTGGGTGTGTGGCATTTTGTTGAGCTGGCTACCCCCACTTGGGATAGGTGTTCCACAGCAAGCACCTATTGTTCGTTGGAAGCCGTTTTTGCCCCAGGGGTCTCCGGGCTGTGTTCGTTGGGGTTGAACTCCTGCTAGCAAAAGCGCCGGGTTGAGGGAAGGGTTCAGACTGTGCCTGGGCCCTGTGGTCTCTTCCAGCTCAGTGTATGGCATTTCCTTCCCCTTGCCCCAGGCACCTGGGAGCATGTCTGCACGTGGAGAAAGACTTTCCCGTGGGAAGCCGGGTTTTGTCAAACGGGTCCCAGTGCTCTGCTCCTCTCTTTTCACTCCTGCTGCCAAAAGCCCAGGGAGGATGGGAGGGCTTAGAACATGGCTTGGCACTGTGGTTTCTTCCAGAGAAGTGCATGGCATTTGCTTTACCTTGCCACAACCACTTGGGATAGGGTCTGCACCTCAGGAAAACTGTCTCCGTGGGAAGCCGGCTTTTTGCAAAGGGGTCTCAGGGCCGTGTGCCTCGGCTGTCCCTCCGGCTCCCCAAAGCACAGGGACGAGGTGAGGGGCTTAGACCATGCCTGGGCAATGTTGTTTCTTACACCTGGGTGTGTGGCATTTTGTTGAGCTGGCTACCCCCACTTGGGATAGTGTTCCACAGCAAGCACCTATTGTTCGTCGGAAGCCGTTTTTGCCCCAGGGGTCTCCGGGCTGTGTTCGTTGGGGTTGAACTCCTGCTAGCAAAACCGCCGGGTTGAGGGAAGGGTTCAGACTGTGCCTGGGCCCTGTGGTCTCTTCCAGGTCAGTGTATGGCATTTCCTTCCCCTTGCCCCAGGCACCTGGGAGCATGTCTGCACGTGGAGAAAGACTTTCCCGTGGGAAGCCGGGTTTTGTCAAACGGGTCCCAGTGCTCTGCTCCTCTCTTTTCACTCCTGCTGCCAGAAGCCCAGGGAGGATGGGAGGGCTTAGAACATGGCTGGGCACTGTGGTTTCTTCCAGAGAAGTGGAGGGCATTTGCTTTACCTTGCCACAACCACTTGGGATAGGGTCTGCACCTCAGGAAAACTGTCTCCGTGGGAAGCCGGCTTTTTGCAAAGGGGTCTCAGGGCCGTGTGCCTCGGCTGTCCCTCCGGCTCCCCAAAGCACAGGGACGAGGTGAGGGGCTTAGACCATGCCTGGGCAATGTTGTTTCTTACACCTGGGTGTGTGGCATTTTGTTGAGCTGGCTACCCCCACTTGGGATAGTGTTCCACAGCAAGCACCTATTGTTCGTCGGAAGCCGTTTTTGCCCCAGGGGTCTCCGGGCTGTGTTCGTTGTGGTTGAACTCCTGCTAGCAAAACCGCCGGGTTGAGGGAAGGGTTCAGACTGTGCCTGGGCCCTGTGGTCTCTTCCAGGTCAGTGTATGGCATTTCCTTCCCCTTGCCCCAGGCACCTGGGAGCATGTCTGCACGTGGAGAAAGACTTTCCCGTGGGAAGCCGGGTTTTGTCAAACGGGTCCCAGTGCTCTGCTCCTCTCTTTTCACTCCTGCTGCCAGAAGCCCAGGGAGGATGGGAGGGCTTAGAACATGGCTGGGCACTGTGGTTTCTTCCAGAGAAGTGGAGGGCATTTGCTTTACCTTGCCACAACCACTTGGGATAGGGTCTGCACCTCAGGAAAACTGTCTCCGTGGGAAGCCGGCTTTTTGCAAAGGGGTCTCAGGGCCGTGTGCCTCGGCTGTCCCTCCGGCTCCCCAAAGCACAGGGACGAGGTGAGGGGCTTAGACCATGCCTGGGCAATGTTGTTTCTTACACCTGGGTGTGTGGCATTTTGTTGAGCTGGCTACCCCCACTTGGGATAGGTGTTCCACAGCAAGCACCTATTTTTCGTCGGAAGCCGTTTTTGCCCCAGGGGTCTCCGGGCTGTGTTCGTTGGGTTTGAACTCCTGCTAGCAAAACCGCCGGGTTGAGGGAAGGGTTCAGACTGTGCCTGGGCCCTGTGGTCTCTTCCAGGTCAGTGTATGGCATTTCCTTCCCCTTGCCCCAGGCACCTGGGAGCATGTCTGCACGTGGAGAAAGACTTTCCCGTGGGAAGCAGGGTTTTGTCAAACGGGTCCCAGTGCTCTGCTCCTCTCTTTTCACTCCTGCTGCCAGAAGCCCAGGGAGGATGGGAGGGCTTAGAACATGGCTGGGCACTGTGGTTTCTTCCAGAGAAGTGGTGGGCATTTGCTTTACCTTGCCACAACCACTTGGGATAGGGTCTGCACCTCAGGAAAACTGTCTCCGTGGGAAGCCGGCTTTTTGCAAAGGGGTCTCAGGGCCGTGGGCCTCGGCTGTCCCTCCGGCTCCCCAAAGCACAGGGACGAGGTGAGGGGCTTAGACCATGCCTGGGCAATGTTGTTTCTTACACCTGGGTGTGTGGCATTTTGTTGAGCTGGCTACCCCCACTTGGGATAGGTGTTCCACAGCAAGCACCTATTGTTCGTCGGAAGCCGTTTTTGCCCCAGGGGTCTCCGGGCTGTGTTCGTTGGGGTTGAACTCCTACTAGCAAAATCGCCGGGTTGAGGGAAGGGTTCAGACTGTGCCTGGGCCCTGTGGTCTCTTCCAGGTCAGTGTATGGCATTTCCTTCCCCTTGCCCCAGGCACCTGGGAGCATGTCTGCACGTGGAGAAAGACTTTCCCGTGGGAAGCCGGGTTTTGTCAAACGGGTCCCAGTGCTCTGCTCCTCTCTTTTCACTCCTGCTGCCAGAAGCCCAGGGAGGATGGGAGGGCTTAGAACATGGCTGGGCACTGTGGTTTCTTCCAGAGAAGTGGAGGGCATTTGCTTTACCTTGCCACAACCACTTGGGATAGGGTCTGCACCTCAGGAAAACTGTCTCCGTGGGAAGCCGGCTTTTTGCAAAGGGGTCTCAGGGCCGTGGGCCTCGGCTGTCCCTCCGGCTCCCCAAAGCACAGGGACGAGGTGAGGGGCTTAGACCATGCCTGGGCAATGTTGTTTCTTACACCTGGGTGTGTGGCATTTTGTTGAGCTGGCTACCCCCACTTGGGATAGGTGTTCCACAGCAAGCACCTATTGTTCGTCGGAAGCCGTTTTTGCCCCAGGGGTCTCCGGGCTGTGTTCGTTGGGGTTGAACTCCTGCTAGCAAAACCGCCGGGTTGAGGGAAGGGTTCAGACTGTGCCTGGGCCCTGTGGTCTCTTCCAGGTCAGTGTATGGCATTTCCTTCCCCTTGCCCCAGGCACCTGGGAGCATGTCTGCACGTGGAGAAAGACTTTCCCGTGGGAAGCCGGGTTTTGTCAAACGGGTCCCAGTGCTCTGCTCCTCTCTTTTCACTCCTGCTGCCAGAAGCCCAGGGAGGATGGGAGGGCTTAGAACATGGCTGGGCACTGTGGTTTCTTCCAGAGAAGTGGTGGGCATTTGCTTTACCTTGCCACAACCACTTGGGATAGGGTCTGCACCTCAGGAAAACTGTCTCCGTGGGAAGCCGGCTTTTTGCAAAGGGGTCTCAGGGCCGTGTGCCTCGGCTGTCCCTCCGGCTCCCCAAAGCACAGGGACGAGGTGAGGGGCTTAGACCATGCCTGGGCAATGTTGTTTCTTACACCTGGGTGTGTGGCATTTTGTTGAGCTGGCTACCCCCACTTGGGATAGGTGTTCCACAGCAAGCACCTATTGTTCGTCGGAAGCCGTTTTTGCCCCAGGGGTCTCCGGGCTTTGTTCGTTGGGGTTGAACTCCTACTAGCAAAATCGCCGGGTTGAGGGAAGGGTTCAGACTGTGCCTGGGCCCTGTGGTCTCTTCCAGGTCAGTGTATGGCATTTCCTTCCCCTTGCCCCAGGCACCTGGGAGCATGTCTGCACGTGGAGAAAGACTTTCCCGTGGGAAGCCGGGTTTTGTCAAACGGGTCCCAGTGCTCTGCTCCTCTCTTTTCACTCCTGCTGCCAGAAGCCCAGGGAGGATGGGAGGGCTTAGAACATGGCTGGGCACTGTGGTTTCTTCCAGAGAAGTGGAGGGCATTTGCTTTACCTTGCCACAACCACTTGGGATAGGGTCTGCACCTCAGGAAAACTGTCTCCGTGGGAAGCCGGCTTTTTGCAAAGGGGTCTCAGGGCCGTGGGCCTCGGCTGTCCCTCCGGCTCCCCAAAGCACAGGGACGAGGTGAGGGGCTTAGACCATGCCTGGGCAATGTTGTTTCTTACACCTGGGTGTGTGGCATTTTGTTGAGCTGGCTACCCCCACTTGGGATAGGTGTTCCACAGCAAGCACCTATTGTTCGTCGGAAGCCGTTTTTGCCCCAGGGGTCTCCGGGCTGTGTTCGTTGGGGTTGAACTCCTACTAGCAAAATCGCCGGGTTGAGGGAAGGGTTCAGACTGTGCCTGGGCCCTGTGGTCTCTTCCAGGTCAGTGTATGGCATTTCCTTCCCCTTGCCCCAGGCACCTGGGAGCATGTCTGCACGTGGAGAAAGACTTTCCCGTGGGAAGCCGGGTTTTGTCAAACGGGTCCCAGTGCTCTGCTCCTCTCTTTTCACTCCTGCTGCCAGAAGCCCAGGGAGGATGGGAGGGCTTAGAACATGGCTGGGCACTGTGGTTTCTTCCAGAGAAGTGGAGGGCATTTGCTTTACCTTGCCACAACCACTTGGGATACGGTCTGCACCTCAGGAAAAGTGTCTCCGTGGGAAGCCGGCTTTTTGCAAAGGGGTCTCAGGGCCGTGTGCCTCGGCTGTCCCTCCGGCTCCCCAAAGCACAGGGACGAGGTGAGGGGCTTAGACCATGCCTGGGCAATGTTGTTTCTTACACCTGGGTGTGTGGCATTTTGTTGAGCTGGCTACCCCCACTTGGGATAGGTGTTCCACAGCAAGCAGCTATTGTTCGTCGGAAGCCGTTTTTGCCCCAGGGGTCTCCGGGCTGTGTTCGTTGGGGTTGAACTCCTGCTAGCAAAATCGCCGGGTTGAGGGAAGGGTTCAGACTGTGCCTGGGCCCTGTGGTCTCTTCCAGGTCAGTGTATGGCATTTCCTTCCCCTTGGCCCAGGCACCTGGGAGCATGTCTGCACGTGGAGAAAGACTTTCCCGTGGGAAGCCGGGTTTTGTCAAACGGGTCCCAGTGCTCTGCTCCTCTCTTTTCACTCCTGCTGCCAGAAGCCCAGGGAGGATGGGAGGGCTTAGAACATGGCTGGGCACTGTGGTTTCTTCCAGAGAAGTGGAGGGCATTTGCTTTACCTTGCCACAACCACTTGGGATAGGGTGTGCACCTCAGGAAAACTGTCTCCGTGGGAAGCCGGCTTTTTGCAAAGGGGTCTCAGGGCCGTGTGCCTCGGCTGTCCCTCCGGCTCCCCAAAGCACAGGGACGAGGTGAGGGGCTTAGACCATGCCTGGGCAATGTTGTTTCTTACACCTGGGTGTGTGGCATTTTGTTGAGCTGGCTACCCCCACTTGGGATAGGTGTTCCACAGCAAGCACCTATTGTTCGTTGGAAGCCGTTTTTGCCCCAGGGGTCTCCGGGCTGTGTTCGTTGGGGTTGAACTCCTGCTAGCAAAAGCGCCGGGTTGAGGGAAGGGTTCAGACTGTGCCTGGGCCCTGTGGTCTCTTCCAGCTCAGTGTATGGCATTTCCTTCCCCTTGCCCCAGGCACCTGGGAGCATGTCTGCACGTGGAGAAAGACTTTCCCGTGGGAAGCCGGGTTTTGTCAAACGGGTCCCAGTGCTCTGCTCCTCTCTTTTCACTCCTGCTGCCAAAAGCCCAGGGAGGATGGGAGGGCTTAGAACATGGCTTGGCACTGTGGTTTCTTCCAGAGAAGTGCATGGCATTTGCTTTACCTTGCCACAACCACTTGGGATAGGGTCTGCACCTCAGGAAAACTGTCTCCGTGGGAAGCCGGCTTTTTGCAAAGGGGTCTCAGGGCCGTGTGCCTCGGCTGTCCCTCCGGCTCCCCAAAGCACAGGGACGAGGTGAGGGGCTTAGACCATGCCTGGGCAATGTTGTTTCTTACACCTGGGTGTGTGGCATTTTGTTGAGCTGGCTACCCCCACTTGGGATAGTGTTCCACAGCAAGCACCTATTGTTCGTCGGAAGCCGTTTTTGCCCCAGGGGTCTCCGGGCTGTGTTCGTTGTGGTTGAACTCCTGCTAGCAAAACCGCCGGGTTGAGGGAAGGGTTCAGACTGTGCCTGGGCCCTGTGGTCTCTTCCAGGTCAGTGTATGGCATTTCCTTCCCCTTGCCCCAGGCACCTGGGAGCATGTCTGCACGTGGAGAAAGACTTTCCCGTGGGAAGCCGGGTTTTGTCAAACGGGTCCCAGTGCTCTGCTCCTCTCTTTTCACTCCTGCTGCCAGAAGCCCAGGGAGGATGGGAGGGCTTAGAACATGGCTGGGCACTGTGGTTTCTTCCAGAGAAGTGGAGGGCATTTGCTTTACCTTGCCACAACCACTTGGGATAGGGTCTGCACCTCAGGAAAACTGTCTCCGTGGGAAGCCGGCTTTTTGCAAAGGGGTCTCAGGGCCGTGTGCCTCGGCTGTCCCTCCGGCTCCCCAAAGCACAGGGACGAGGTGAGGGGCTTAGACCATGCCTGGGCAATGTTGTTTCTTACACCTGGGTGTGTGGCATTTTGTTGAGCTGGCTACCCCCACTTGGGATAGGTGTTCCACAGCAAGCACCTATTGTTCGTCGGAAGCCGTTTTTGCCCCAGGGGTCTCCGGGCTGTGTTCGTTGGGGTTGAACTCCTGCTAGCAAAACCGCCGGGTTGAGGGAAGGGTTCAGACTGTGCCTGGGCCCTGTGGTCTCTTCCAGGTCAGTGTATGGCATTTCCTTCCCCTTGCCCCAGGCACCTGGGAGCATGTCTGCACGTGGAGAAAGACTTTCCCGTGGGAAGCCGGGTTTTGTCAAACGGGTCCCAGTGCTCTGCTCCTCTCTTTTCACTCCTGCTGCCAGAAGCCCAGGGAGGATGGGAGGGCTTAGAACATGGCTGGGCACTGTGGTTTCTTCCAGAGAAGTGGTGGGCATTTGCTTTACCTTGCCACAACCACTTGGGATAGGGTCTGCACCTCAGGAAAACTGTCTCCGTGGGAAGCCGGCTTTTTGCAAAGGGGTCTCAGGGCCGTGTGCCTCGGCTGTCCCTCCGGCTCCCCAAAGCACAGGGACGAGGTGAGGGGCTTAGACCATGCCTGGGCAATGTTGTTTCTTACACCTGGGTGTGTGGCATTTTGTTGAGCTGGCTACCCCCACTTGGGATAGGTGTTCCACAGCAAGCACCTATTGTTCGTCGGAAGCCGTTTTTGCCCCAGGGGTCTCCGGGCTTTGTTCGTTGGGGTTGAACTCCTACTAGCAAAATCGCCGGGTTGAGGGAAGGGTTCAGACTGTGCCTGGGCCCTGTGGTCTCTTCCAGGTCAGTGTATGGCATTTCCTTCCCCTTGCCCCAGGCACCTGGGAGCATGTCTGCACGTGGAGAAAGACTTTCCCGTGGGAAGCCGGGTTTTGTCAAACGGGTCCCAGTGCTCTGCTCCTCTCTTTTCACTCCTGCTGCCAGAAGCCCAGGGAGGATGGGAGGGCTTAGAACATGGCTGGGCACTGTGGTTTCTTCCAGAGAAGTGGAGGGCATTTGCTTTACCTTGCCACAACCACTTGGGATAGGGTCTGCACCTCAGGAAAACTGTCTCCGTGGGAAGCCGGCTTTTTGCAAAGGGGTCTCAGGGCCGTGGGCCTCGGCTGTCCCTCCGGCTCCCCAAAGCACAGGGACGAGGTGAGGGGCTTAGACCATGCCTGGGCAATGTTGTTTCTTACACCTGGGTGTGTGGCATTTTGTTGAGCTGGCTACCCCCACTTGGGATAGGTGTTCCACAGCAAGCACCTATTGTTCGTCGGAAGCCGTTTTTGCCCCAGGGGTCTCCGGGCTGTGTTCGTTGGGGTTGAACTCCTACTAGCAAAATCGCCGGGTTGAGGGAAGGGTTCAGACTGTGCCTGGGCCCTGTGGTCTCTTCCAGGTCAGTGTATGGCATTTCCTTCCCCTTGCCCCAGGCACCTGGGAGCATGTCTGCACGTGGAGAAAGACTTTCCCGTGGGAAGCCGGGTTTTGTCAAACGGGTCCCAGTGCTCTGCTCCTCTCTTTTCACTCCTGCTGCCAGAAGCCCAGGGAGGATGGGAGGGCTTAGAACATGGCTGGGCACTGTGGTTTCTTCCAGAGAAGTGGAGGGCATTTGCTTTACCTTGCCACAACCACTTGGGATACGGTCTGCACCTCAGGAAAAGTGTCTCCGTGGGAAGCCGGCTTTTTGCAAAGGGGTCTCAGGGCCGTGTGCCTCGGCTGTCCCTCCGGCTCCCCAAAGCACAGGGACGAGGTGAGGGGCTTAGACCATGCCTGGGCAATGTTGTTTCTTACACCTGGGTGTGTGGCATTTTGTTGAGCTGGCTACCCCCACTTGGGATAGGTGTTCCACAGCAAGCAGCTATTGTTCGTCGGAAGCCGTTTTTGCCCCAGGGGTCTCCGGGCTGTGTTCGTTGGGGTTGAACTCCTGCTAGCAAAATCGCCGGGTTGAGGGAAGGGTTCAGACTGTGCCTGGGCCCTGTGGTCTCTTCCAGGTCAGTGTATGGCATTTCCTTCCCCTTGGCCCAGGCACCTGGGAGCATGTCTGCACGTGGAGAAAGACTTTCCCGTGGGAAGCCGGGTTTTGTCAAACGGGTCCCAGTGCTCTGCTCCTCTCTTTTCACTCCTGCTGCCAGAAGCCCAGGGAGGATGGGAGGGCTTAGAACATGGCTGGGCACTGTGGTTTCTTCCAGAGAAGTGGAGGGCATTTGCTTTACCTTGCCACAACCACTTGGGATAGGGTGTGCACCTCAGGAAAACTGTCTCCGTGGGAAGCCGGCTTTTTGCAAAGGGGTCTCAGGGCCGTGTGCCTCGGCTGTCCCTCCGGCTCCCCAAAGCACAGGGACGAGGTGAGGGGCTTAGACCATGCCTGGGCAATGTTGTTTCTTACACCTGGGTGTGTGGCATTTTGTTGAGCTGGCTACCCCCACTTGGGATAGGTGTTCCACAGCAAGCACCTATTGTTCGTTGGAAGCCGTTTTTGCCCCAGGGGTCTCCGGGCTGTGTTCGTTGGGGTTGAACTCCTGCTAGCAAAAGCGCCGGGTTGAGGGAAGGGTTCAGACTGTGCCTGGGCCCTGTGGTCTCTTCCAGCTCAGTGTATGGCATTTCCTTCCCCTTGCCCCAGGCACCTGGGAGCATGTCTGCACGTGGAGAAAGACTTTCCCGTGGGAAGCCGGGTTTTGTCAAACGGGTCCCAGTGCTCTGCTCCTCTCTTTTCACTCCTGCTGCCAAAAGCCCAGGGAGGATGGGAGGGCTTAGAACATGGCTTGGCACTGTGGTTTCTTCCAGAGAAGTGCATGGCATTTGCTTTACCTTGCCACAACCACTTGGGATAGGGTCTGCACCTCAGGAAAACTGTCTCCGTGGGAAGCCGGCTTTTTGCAAAGGGGTCTCAGGGCCGTGTGCCTCGGCTGTCCCTCCGGCTCCCCAAAGCACAGGGACGAGGTGAGGGGCTTAGACCATGCCTGGGCAATGTTGTTTCTTACACCTGGGTGTGTGGCATTTTGTTGAGCTGGCTACCCCCACTTGGGATAGTGTTCCACAGCAAGCACCTATTGTTCGTCGGAAGCCGTTTTTGCCCCAGGGGTCTCCGGGCTGTGTTCGTTGTGGTTGAACTCCTGCTAGCAAAACCGCCGGGTTGAGGGAAGGGTTCAGACTGTGCCTGGGCCCTGTGGTCTCTTCCAGGTCAGTGTATGGCATTTCCTTCCCCTTGCCCCAGGCACCTGGGAGCATGTCTGCACGTGGAGAAAGACTTTCCCGTGGGAAGCCGGGTTTTGTCAAACGGGTCCCAGTGCTCTGCTCCTCTCTTTTCACTCCTGCTGCCAGAAGCCCAGGGAGGATGGGAGGGCTTAGAACATGGCTGGGCACTGTGGTTTCTTCCAGAGAAGTGGAGGGCATTTGCTTTACCTTGCCACAACCACTTGGGATAGGGTCTGCACCTCAGGAAAACTGTCTCCGTGGGAAGCCGGCTTTTTGCAAAGGGGTCTCAGGGCCGTGTGCCTCGGCTGTCCCTCCGGCTCCCCAAAGCACAGGGACGAGGTGAGGGGCTTAGACCATGCCTGGGCAATGTTGTTTCTTACACCTGGGTGTGTGGCATTTTGTTGAGCTGGCTACCCCCACTTGGGATAGTGTTCCACAGCAAGCACCTATTGTTCGTCGGAAGCCGTTTTTGCCCCAGGGGTCTCCGGGCTGTGTTCGTTGTGGTTGAACTCCTGCTAGCAAAACCGCCGGGTTGAGGGAAGGGTTCAGACTGTGCCTGGGCCCTGTGGTCTCTTCCAGGTCAGTGTATGGCATTTCCTTCCCCTTGCCCCAGGCACCTGGGAGCATGTCTGCACGTGGAGAAAGACTTTCCCGTGGGAAGCCGGGTTTTGTCAAACGGGTCCCAGTGCTCTGCTCCTCTCTTTTCACTCCTGCTGCCAGAAGCCCAGGGAGGATGGGAGGGCTTAGAACATGGCTGGGCACTGTGGTTTCTTCCAGAGAAGTGGAGGGCATTTGCTTTACCTTGCCACAACCACTTGGGATAGGGTCTGCACCTCAGGAAAACTGTCTCCGTGGGAAGCCGGCTTTTTGCAAAGGGGTCTCAGGGCCGTGTGCCTCGGCTGTCCCTCCGGCTCCCCAAAGCACAGGGACGAGGTGAGGGGCTTAGACCATGCCTGGGCAATGTTGTTTCTTACACCTGGGTGTGTGGCATTTTGTTGAGCTGGCTACCCCCACTTGGGATAGGTGTTCCACAGCAAGCACCTATTGTTCGTCGGAAGCCGTTTTTGCCCCAGGGGTCTCCGGGCTGTGTTCGTTGGGGTTGAACTCCTGCTAGCAAAACAGCCGGGTTGAGGGAAGGGTTCAGACTGTGCCTGGGCCCTGTGGTCCTTTCCAGGTCAGTGTATGGCATTTCCTTCCCCTTGCCACAGGCACCTGGGAGCATGTCTGCACGTGGAGAAAGACTTTCCCGTGGGAAGCCGGTTTTTGTCAAACGGGTCCCAGTGCTCTGCTCCTCTCTTTTCACTCTTGCTGCCAGAAGCCCAGGGAGGATGGGAGGGCTTAGAACATGGCTGGGCACTGTGGTTTCTTCCAGAGAAGTGGAGGGCATTTGCTTTACCTTGCCACAACCACTTGGGATAGGGTCTGCACCTCAGGAAAACTGTCTCCGTGGGAAGCCGGCTTTTTGCAAAGGGGTCTCAGGGCCGTGGGCCTCGGCTGTCCCTCCGGCTCCCCAAAGCACAGGGACGAGGTGAGGGGCTTAGACCATGCCTGGGCAATGTTGTTTCTTACACCTGGGTGTGTGGCATTTTGTTGAGCTGGCGACCCGCATTTGGGATAGGTGTTCCACAGCAAGCACCTATTGTTCGTCGGAAGCCGTTTTTGCCCCAGGGGTCTCCGGGCTGTGTTCTTTGGGGTTGAACTCCTGCTAGCAAAACCGCCGGGTTGAGGGAAGGGTTCAGACTGTGCCTGGGCCCTGTGGTCTCTTCCAGGTCAGTGTATGGCATTTCCTTCCCCTTGCCCCAGGCACCTGGGAGCATGTCTGCACGTGGAGAAAGACTTTCCCGTGGGAAGCCGGGTTTTGTCAAACGGGTCCCAGTGCTCTGCTCCTCTCTTTTCACTCCTGCTGCCAGAAGCCCAGGGAGGATGGGAGGGCTTAGAACATGGCTGGGCACTGTGGTTTCTTCCAGAGAAGTGGAGGGCATTTGCTTTACCTTGCCACAACCACTTGGGATAGGGTCTGCACCTCAGGAAAACTGTCTCCGTGGGAAGCCGGCTTTTTGCAAAGGGGTCTCAGGGCCGTGTGCCTCGGCTGTCCCTCCGCCTCCCCAAAGCACAGGGACGAGGTGAGGGGCTTAGACCATGCCTGGGCAATGTTGTTTCTTACACCTGGGTGTGTGGCATTTTGTTGAGCTGGCTACCCCCACTTGGGATAGGTGTTCCACAGCAAGCACCTATTTTTCGTCGGAAGCCGTTTTTGCCCCAGGGGTCTCCGGGCTGTGTTCGTTGGGTTTGAACTCCTGCTAGCAAAACCGCCGGGTTGAGGGAAGGGTTCAGACTGTGCCTGGGCCCTGTGGTCTCTTCCAGGTCAGTGTATGGCATTTCCTTCCCCTTGCCCCAGGCACCTGGGAGCATGTCTGCACGTGGAGAAAGACTTTCCCGTGGGAAGCAGGGTTTTGTCAAACGGGTCCCAGTGCTCTGCTCCTCTCTTTTCACTCCTGCTGCCAGAAGCCCAGGGAGGATGGGAGGGCTTAGAACATGGCTGGGCACTGTGGTTTCTTCCAGAGAAGTGGTGGGCATTTGCTTTACCTTGCCACAACCACTTGGGATAGGGTCTGCACCTCAGGAAAACTGTCTCCGTGGGAAGCCGGCTTTTTGCAAAGGGGTCTCAGGGCCGTGGGCCTCGGCTGTCCCTCCGGCTCCCCAAAGCACAGGGACGAGGTGAGGGGCTTAGACCATGCCTGGGCAATGTTGTTTCTTACACCTGGGTGTGTGGCATTTTGTTGAGCTGGCTACCCCCACTTGGGATAGGTGTTCCACAGCAAGCACCTATTGTTCGTCGGAAGCCGTTTTTGCCCCAGGGGTCTCCGGGCTGTGTTCGTTGGGGTTGAACTCCTACTAGCAAAATCGCCGGGTTGAGGGAAGGGTTCAGACTGTGCCTGGGCCCTGTGGTCTCTTCCAGGTCAGTGTATGGCATTTCCTTCCCCTTGCCCCAGGCACCTGGGAGCATGTCTGCACGTGGAGAAAGACTTTCCCGTGGGAAGCCGGGTTTTGTCAAACGGGTCCCAGTGCTCTGCTCCTCTCTTTTCACTCCTGCTGCCAGAAGCCCAGGGAGGATGGGAGGGCTTAGAACATGGCTGGGCACTGTGGTTTCTTCCAGAGAAGTGGAGGGCATTTGCTTTACCTTGCCACAACCACTTGGGATAGGGTCTGCACCTCAGGAAAACTGTCTCCGTGGGAAGCCGGCTTTTTGCAAAGGGGTCTCAGGGCCGTGGGCCTCGGCTGTCCCTCCGGCTCCCCAAAGCACAGGGACGAGGTGAGGGGCTTAGACCATGCCTGGGCAATGTTGTTTCTTACACCTGGGTGTGTGGCATTTTGTTGAGCTGGCTACCCCCACTTGGGATAGGTGTTCCACAGCAAGCACCTATTGTTCGTCGGAAGCCGTTTTTGCCCCAGGGGTCTCCGGGCTGTGTTCGTTGGGGTTGAACTCCTGCTAGCAAAACCGCCGGGTTGAGGGAAGGGTTCAGACTGTGCCTGGGCCCTGTGGTCTCTTCCAGGTCAGTGTATGGCATTTCCTTCCCCTTGCCCCAGGCACCTGGGAGCATGTCTGCACGTGGAGAAAGACTTTCCCGTGGGAAGCCGGGTTTTGTCAAACGGGTCCCAGTGCTCTGCGCCTCTCTTTTCACTCCTGCTGCCAGAAGCCCAGGGAGGATGGGAGGGCTTAGAACATGGCTGGGCACTGTGGTTTCTTCCAGAGAAGTGGTGGGCATTTGCTTTACCTTGCCACAACCACTTGGGATAGGGTCTGCACCTCAGGAAAACTGTCTCCGTGGGAAGCCGGCTTTTTGCAAAGGGGTCTCAGGGCCGTGTGCCTCGGCTGTCCCTCCGGCTCCCCAAAGCACAGGGACGAGGTGAGGGGCTTAGACCATGCCTGGGCAATGTTGTTTCTTACACCTGGGTGTGTGGCATTTTGTTGAGCTGGCTACCCCCACTTGGGATAGGTGTTCCACAGCAAGCACCTATTGTTCGTCGGAAGCCGTTTTTGCCCCAGGGGTCTCCGGGCTTTGTTCGTTGGGGTTGAACTCCTACTAGCAAAATCGCCGGGTTGAGGGAAGGGTTCAGACTGTGCCTGGGCCCTGTGGTCTCTTCCAGGTCAGTGTATGGCATTTCCTTCCCCTTGCCCCAGGCACCTGGGAGCATGTCTGCACGTGGAGAAAGACTTTCCCGTGGGAAGCCGGGTTTTGTCAAACGGGTCCCAGTGCTCTGCTCCTCTCTTTTCACTCCTGCTGCCAGAAGCCCAGGGAGGATGGGAGGGCTTAGAACATGGCTGGGCACTGTGGTTTCTTCCAGAGAAGTGGAGGGCATTTGCTTTACCTTGCCACAACCACTTGGGATAGGGTCTGCACCTCAGGAAAACTGTCTCCGTGGGAAGCCGGCTTTTTGCAAAGGGGTCTCAGGGCCGTGGGCCTCGGCTGTCCCTCCGGCTCCCCAAAGCACAGGGACGAGGTGAGGGGCTTAGACCATGCCTGGGCAATGTTGTTTCTTACACCTGGGTGTGTGGCATTTTGTTGAGCTGGCTACCCCCACTTGGGATAGGTGTTCCACAGCAAGCACCTATTGTTCGTCGGAAGCCGTTTTTGCCCCAGGGGTCTCCGGGCTGTGTTCGTTGGGGTTGAACTCCTACTAGCAAAATCGCCGGGTTGAGGGAAGGGTTCAGACTGTGCCTGGGCCCTGTGGTCTCTTCCAGGTCAGTGTATGGCATTTCCTTCCCCTTGCCCCAGGCACCTGGGAGCATGTCTGCACGTGGAGAAAGACTTTCCCGTGGGAAGCCGGGTTTTGTCAAACGGGTCCCAGTGCTCTGCTCCTCTCTTTTCACTCCTGCTGCCAGAAGCCCAGGGAGGATGGGAGGGCTTAGAACATGGCTGGGCACTGTGGTTTCTTCCAGAGAAGTGGAGGGCATTTGCTTTACCTTGCCACAACCACTTGGGATAGGGTCTGCACCTCAGGAAAACTGTCTCCGTGGGAAGCCGGCTTTTTGCAAAGGGGTCTCAGGGCCGTGGGCCTCGGCTGTCCCTCCGGCTCCCCAAAGCACAGGGACGAGGTGAGGGGCTTAGACCATGCCTGGGCAATGTTGTTTCTTACACCTGGGTGTGTGGCATTTTGTTGAGCTGGCTACCCCCACTTGGGATAGGTGTTCCACAGCAAGCACCTATTGTTCGTCGGAAGCCGTTTTTGCCCCAGGGGTCTCCGGGCTGTGTTCGTTGGGGTTGAACTCCTGCTAGCAAAACCGCCGGGTTGAGGGAAGGGTTCAGACTGTGCCTGGGCCCTGTGGTCTCTTCCAGGTCAGTGTATGGCATTTCCTTCCCCTTGCCCCAGGCACCTGGGAGCATGTCTGCACGTGGAGAAAGACTTTCCCGTGGGAAGCCGGGTTTTGTCAAACGGGTCCCAGTGCTCTGCTCCTCTCTTTTCACTCCTGCTGCCAGAAGCCCAGGGAGGATGGGAGGGCTTAGAACATGGCTGGGCACTGTGGTTTCTTCCAGAGAAGTGGTGGGCATTTGCTTTACCTTGCCACAACCACTTGGGATAGGGTCTGCACCTCAGGAAAACTGTCTCCGTGGGAAGCCGGCTTTTTGCAAAGGGGTCTCAGGGCCGTGTGCCTCGGCTGTCCCTCCGGCTCCCCAAAGCACAGGGACGAGGTGAGGGGCTTAGACCATGCCTGGGCAATGTTGTTTCTTACACCTGGGTGTGTGGCATTTTGTTGAGCTGGCTACCCCCACTTGGGATAGGTGTTCCACAGCAAGCACCTATTGTTCGTCGGAAGCCGTTTTTGCCCCAGGGGTCTCCGGGCTTTGTTCGTTGGGGTTGAACTCCTACTAGCAAAATCGCCGGGTTGAGGGAAGGGTTCAGACTGTGCCTGGGCCCTGTGGTCTCTTCCAGGTCAGTGTATGGCATTTCCTTCCCCTTGCCCCAGGCACCTGGGAGCATGTCTGCACGTGGAGAAAGACTTTCCCGTGGGAAGCCGGGTTTTGTCAAACGGGTCCCAGTGCTCTGCTCCTCTCTTTTCACTCCTGCTGCCAGAAGCCCAGGGAGGATGGGAGGGCTTAGAACATGGCTGGGCACTGTGGTTTCTTCCAGAGAAGTGGAGGGCATTTGCTTTACCTTGCCACAACCACTTGGGATAGGGTCTGCACCTCAGGAAAACTGTCTCCGTGGGAAGCCGGCTTTTTGCAAAGGGGTCTCAGGGCCGTGGGCCTCGGCTGTCCCTCCGGCTACCCAAAGCACAGGGACGAGGTGAGGGGCTTAGACCATGCCTGGGCAGTGTTGTTTCTTACACCTGGGTGTGTGGCATTTTGTTGAGCTGGCTACCCCCACTTGGGATAGGTGTTCCACAGCAAGCACCTATTGTTCGTCGGAAGCCGTTTTTGCCCCAGGGGTCTCTGGGCTGTGTTCGTTGGGGTTGAACTCCTGCTAGCAAAACCGCCGGGTTGAGGGAAGGGTTCAGACTGTGCCTGGGCCCTGTGGTCTCTTCCAGGTCAGTGGATGGCATTTCCTTCCCCTTGCCCCAGGCACCTGGGAGCATGTCTGCACGTGGAGAAAGACTTCCCCGTGGGAAGCCGACTTTTGTCAAACGGGTCCCAGTGCTCTGCTCCTCTCTTTTCACTCCTGCTGCCAGAAGCCCAGGGAGGATGGGAGGGCTTAGAACATGGCTGGGCACTGTGGTTTCTTCCAGAGAAGTGGAGGGCATTTGCTTTACCTTGCCACAACCACTTGGGATAGGGTGTGCACCTCAGGAAAACTGTCTCCGTGGGAAGCCGGCTTTTTGCAAAGGGGTCTCAGGGCCGTGTGCCTCGGCTGTCCCTCCGGCTCCCCAAAGCACAGGGACGAGGTGAGGGGCTTAGACCATGCCTGGGCAATGTTGTTTCTTACACCTGGGTGTGTGGCATTTTGTTGAGCTGGCTACCCCCACTTGGGATAGGTGTTCCACATCAAGCACCTATTGTTCGTCGGAAGCCGTTTTTGCCCCAGGGGTCTCCGGGCTGTGTTCGTTGGGGTTGAACTCCTGCTAGCAAAACCGCCGGGTTGAGGGAAGGGTTCAGACTGTGCCTGGGCCCTGTGGTCTCTTCCAGGTCAGTGTATGGCATTTCCTTCCCCTTGCCCCAGGCACCTGGGAGCATGTCTGCACGTGGAGAAAGACTTTCCCGTGGGAAGCCGGGTTTTGTCAAATGGGTCCCAGTGCTCTGCTCCTCTCTTTTCACTCCTGCTGCCAGAAGCCCAGGGAGGATGGGAGGGCTTAGAACATGGCTGGGCACTGTGGTTTCTTCCAGAGAAGTGGAGGGCATTTGCTTTACCTTGCCACAACCACTTGGGATAGGGTCTGCACCTCAGGAAAACTGTCTCCGTGGGAAGCCGGCTTTTTGCAAAGGGGTCTCAGGGCCGTGTGCCTCGGCTGTCCCTCCGGCTCCCCAAAGCACAGGGACGAGGTGAGGGGCTTAGACCATGCCTGGGCAATGTTGTTTCTTACACCTGGGTGTGTGGCATTTTGTTGAGCTGGCTACCCCCACTTGGGATAGGTGTTCCACAGCAAGCACCTATTGTTCGTCGGAAGCCGTTTTTGCCCCAGGGGTCTCCGGGCTGTGTTCGTTGGGGTTGAACTCCTACTAGCAAAATCGCCGGGTTGAGGGAAGGGTTCAGACTGTGCCTGGGCCCTGTGGTCTCTTCCAGGTCAGTGTATGGCATTTCCTTCCCCTTGCCCCAGGCACCTGGGAGCATGTCTGCACGTGGAGAAAGACTTTCCCGTGGGAAGCCGGGTTTTGTCAAACGGGTCCCAGTGCTCTGCTCCTCTCTTTTCACTCCTGCTGCCAGAAGCCCAGGGAGGATGGGAGGGCTTAGAACATGGCTGGGCACTGTGGTTTCTTCCAGAGAAGTGGAGGGCATTTGCTTTACCTTGCCACAACCACTTGGGATAGGGTCTGCACCTCAGGAAAACTGTCTCCGTGGGAAGCCGGCTTTTTGCAAAGGGGTCTCAGGGCCGTGTGCCTCGGCTGTCCCTCCGGCTCCCCAAAGCACAGGGACGAGGTGAGGGGCTTAGACCATGCCTGGGCAATGTTGTTTCTTACACCTGGGTGTGTGGCATTTTGTTGAGCTGGCTACCCCCACTTGGGATAGGTGTTCCACAGCAAGCACCTATTGTTCGTCGGAAGCCGTTTTTGCCCCAGGGGTCTCCGGGCTGTGTTCGTTGGGGTTGAACTCCTACTAGCAAAATCGCCGGGTTGAGGGAAGGGTTCAGACTGTGCCTGGGCCCTGTGGTCTCTTCCAGGTCAGTGTATGGCATTTCCTTCCCCTTGCCCCAGGCACCTGGGAGCATGTCTGCACGTGGAGAAAGACTTTCCCGTGGGAAGCCGGGTTTTGTCAAACGGGTCCCAGTGCTCTGCTCCTCTCTTTTCACTCCTGCTGCCAGAAGCCCAGGGAGGATGGGAGGGCTTAGAACATGGCTGGGCACTGTGGTTTCTTCCAGAGAAGTGGAGGGCATTTGCTTTACCTTGCCACAACCACTTGGGATAGGGTCTGCACCTCAGGAAAACTGTCTCCGTGGGAAGCCGGCTTTTTGCAAAGGGGTCTCAGGGCCGTGTGCCTCGGCTGTCCCTCCGGCTCCCCAAAGCACAGGGACGAGGTGAGGGGCTTAGACCATGCCTGGGCAATGTTGTTTCTTACACCTGGGTGTGTGGCATTTTGTTGAGCTGGCTACCCCCACTTGGGATAGGTGTTCCACAGCAAGCACCTATTGTTCGTCGGAAGCCGTTTTTGCCCCAGGGGTCTCCGGGCTGTGTTCGTTGGGTTTGAACTCCTGCTAGCAAAACCGCCGGGTTGAGGGAAGGGTTCAGACTGTGCCTGGGCCCTATGGTCTCTTCCAGGTCAGTGTATGGCATTTCCTTCCCCTTGCCCCAGGCACCTGGGAGCATGTCTGCACGTGGAGAAAGACTTTCCCGTGGGAAGCCGGGTTTTGTCAAACGGGTCCCAGTGCTCTGCTCCTCTCTTTTCACTCCTGCTGCCAGAAGCCCAGGGAGGATGGGAGGGCTTAGAACATGGCTGGGCACTGTGGTTTCTTCCAGAGAAGTGGAGGGCATTTGCTTTACCTTGCCACAACCACTTGGGATAGGGTCTGCACCTCAGGAAAACTGTCTCCGTGGGAAGCCGGCTTTTTGCAAAGGGGTCTCAGGGCCGTGGGCCTCGGCTGTCCCTCCGGCTCCCCAAAGCACAGGGACGAGGTGAGGGGCTTAGACCATGCCTGGGCAGTGTTGTTTCTCACACCTGGGTGTGTGGCATTTTGTTGAGCTGGCTACCCCCACTTGGGATAGGTGTTCCACAGCAAGCACCTATTGTTCGTCGGAAGCCGTTTTTGCCCCAGGGGTCTCCGGGCTGTGTTCGTTGGGGTTGAACTCCTGCTAGCAAAACCGCCGGGTTGAGGGAAGGGTTCAGACTGTGCCTGGGCCCTGTGGTCTCTTCCAGGTCAGTGTATGGCATTTCCTTCCCCTTGCCCCAGGCACCTGGGAGCATGTCTGCACGTGGAGAAAGACTTTCCCGTGGGAAGCCGGGTTTTGTCAAACGGGTCCCAGTGCTCTGCTCCTCTCTTTTCACTCCTGCTGCCAGAAGCCCAGGGAGGATGGGAGGGCTTAGAACATGGCTGGGCACTGTGGTTTCTTCCAGAGAAGTGGAGGGCATTTGCTTTACCTTGCCACAACCACTTGGGATAGGGTCTGCACCTCAGGAAAACTGTCTCCGTGGGAAGCCGGCTTTTTGCAAAGGGGTCTCAGGGCCGTGTGCCTCGGCAGTCCCTCCGGCTCCCCAAAGCACAGGGACGAGGTGAGGGGCTTAGACCATGCCTGGGCAATGTTGTTTCTTACACCTGGGTGTGTGGCATTTTGTTGAGCTGGCTACCCCCACTTGGGATAGGTGTTCCACAGCAAGCACCTATTGTTCGTCGGAAGCCGTTTTTGCCCCAGGGGTCTCCGGGCTGTGTTCGTTGGGGTTGAACTCCTGCTAGCAAAACCGCCGGGTTGAGGGAAGGGTTCAGACTGTGCCTGGGCCCTGTGGTCTCTTCCAGGTCAGTGTATGGCATTTCCTTCCCCTTGCCCCAGGCACCTGGGAGCATGTCTGCACGTGGAGAAAGACTTTCCCGTGGGAAGCCGGGTTTTGTCAAACGGGTCCCAGTGCTCTGCTCCTCTCTTTTCACTCCTGCTGCCAGAAGCCCAGGGAGGATGGGAGGGCTTAGAACATGGCTGGGCACTGTGGTTTCTTCCAGAGAAGTGGAGGGCATTTGCTTTACCTTGCCACAACCACTTGGGATAGGGTCTGCACCTCAGGAAAACTGTCTCCGTGGGAAGCCGGCTTTTTGCAAAGGGGTCTCAGGGCCGTGTGCCTCGGCTGTCCCTCCGGCTCCCCAAAGCACAGGGACGAGGTGAGGGGCTTAGACCATGCCTGGGCAATGTTGTTTCTTACACCTGGGTGTGTGGCATTTTGTTGAGCTGGCTACCCCCACTTGGGATAGGTGTTCCACAGCAAGGACCTATTGTTCGTCGGAAGCCGTTTTTGCCCCAGGGGTCTCCGGGCTGTGTTCGTTGGGGTTGAACTCCTACTAGCAAAATCGCCGGGTTGAGGGAAGGGTTCAGACTGTGCCTGGGCCCTGTGGTCTCTTCCAGGTCAGTGTATGGCATTTCCTTCCCCTTGCCCCAGGCACCTGGGAGCATGTCTGCACGTGGAGAAAGACTTTCCCGTGGGAAGCCGGGTTTTGTCAAACGGGTCCCAGTGCTCTGCTCCTCTCTTTTCACTCCTGCTGCCAGAAGCCCAGGGAGGATGGGAGGGCTTAGAACATGGCTGGGCACTGTGGTTTCTTCCAGAGAAGTGGAGGGCATTTGCTTTACCTTGCCACAACCACTTGGGATAGGGTCTGCACCTCAGGAAAACTGTCTCCGTGGGAAGCCGGCTTTTTGCAAAGGGGTCTCAGGGCCGTGGGCCTCGGCTGTCCCTCCGGCTCCCCAAAGCACAGGGACGAGGTGAGGGGCTTAGACCATGCCTGGGCAATGTTGTTTCTTACACCTGGGTGTGTGGCATTTTGTTGAGCTGGCTACCCCCACTTGGGATAGGTGTTCCACAGCAAGCACCTATTGTTCGTCGGAAGCCGTTTTTGCCCCAGGGGTCTCCGGGCTGTGTTCGTTGGGGTTGAACTCCTGCTAGCAAAACCGCCGGGTTGAGGGAAGGGTTCAGACTGTGCCTGGGCCCTGTGGTCTCTTCCAGGTCAGTGTATGGCATTTCCTTCCCCTTGCCCCAGGCACCTGGGAGCATGTCTGCACGTGGAGAAAGACTTTCCCGTGGGAAGCCGGTTTTTGTCAAACGGGTCCCAGGGCTCTGCTCCTCTCTTTTCACTCCTGCTGCCAGAAGCCCAGGGAGGATGGGAGGGCTTAGAACATGGCTTGGCACTGTGGTTTCTTCCAGAGAAGTGGAGGGCATTTGCTTTACCTTGCCACAACCACTTGGGATAGGGTCTGCACCTCAGGAAAACTGTCTCCGTGGGAAGCCGGCTTTTTGCAAAGGGGTCTCAGGGCCGTGTGCCTCGGCTGTCCCTCCGGCTCCCCAAAGCACAGGGACGAGGTGAGGGGCTTAGACCATGCCTGGGCAATGTTGTTTCTTACACCTGGGTGTGTGGCATTTTGTTGAGCTGGCTACCCCCACTTGGGATAGGTGTTCCACAGCAAGCAGCTATTGTTCGTCGGAAGCCGTTTTTGCCCCAGGGGTCTCCGGGCTGTGTTCGTTGGGGTTGAACTCCTGCTAGCAAAATCGCCGGGTTGAGGGAAGGGTTCAGACTGTGCCTGGGCCCTGTGGTCTCTTCCACGTCAGTGTATGGCATTTCCTTCCCCTTGCCCCAGGCACCTGGGAGCATGTCTGCACGTGGAGAAAGACTTTCCCGTGGGAAGCCGGTTTTTGTCAAACGTGTCCCAGTGCTCTGCTCCTCTCTTTTCACTCCTGCTGCCAGAAGCCCAGGGAGGATGGGAGGGCTTAGAACATGGCTGGGCACTGTGGTTTCTTCCAGCGAAGTGGAGGGCATTTGCTTTACCTTGCCACAACCACTTGGGATAGGGTCTGCACCTCAGGAAAACTGTCTCCGTGGGAAGCCGGCTTTTTGCAAAGGGGTCTCAGGGCCGTGTGCCTCGGCTGTCCCTCCGGCTCCCCAAAGCACAGGGACGAGGTGAGGGGCTTAGACCATGCCTGGGCAATGTTGTTTCTTACACCTGGGTGTGTGGCATTTTGTTGAGCTGGCTACCCCCACTTGGGATAGGTGTTCCACAGCAAGCACCTATTGTTCGTCGGAAGCCGTTTTTGCCCCAGGGGTCTCCGGGCTGTGTTCGTTGGGTTTGAACTCCTGCTAGCAAAACCGCCGGGTTGAGGGAAGGGTTCAGACTGTGCCTGGGCCCTGTGGTCTCTTCCAGGTCAGTGTATGGCATTTCCTTCCCCTTGCCCCAGGCACCTGGGAGCATGTCTGCACGTGGAGAAAGACTTTCCCGTGGGAAGCCGGGTTTTGTCAAACGGGTCCCAGGGCTCTGCTCCTCTCTTTTCACTCCTGCTGCCAGAAGCCCAGGGAGGATGGGAGGGCTTAGAACATGGCTGGGCACTGTGGTTTCTTCCAGAGAAGTGGAGGGCATTTGCTTTACCTTGCCACAACCACTTGGGATAGGGTCTGCACCTCAGGAAAACTGTCTCCGTGGGAAGCCGGCTTTTTGCAAAGGGGTCTCAGGGCCGTGTGCCTCGGCTGTCCCTCCGTCTCCCCAAAGCACAGGGACGAGGTGAGGGGCTTAGACCATGCCTGGGCAATGTTGTTTCTTACACCTGGGTGTGTGGCATTTTGTTGAGCTGGCTACCCCCACTTGGGATAGGTGTTCCACAGCAAGCACCTATTGTTCGTCGGAAGCCGTTTTTGCCCCAGGGGTCTCCGGGCTGTGTTCGTTGGGGTTGAACTCCTGCTAGCAAAATCGCCGGGTTGAGGGAAGGGTTCAGACTGTGCCTGGGCCCTGTGGTCTCTTCCAGGTCAGTGTATGGCATTTCCTTCCCCTTGCCCCAGGCACCTGGGAGCATGTCTGCACGTGGAGAAAGACTTTCCCGTGGGAAGCCGGGATTTGTCAAACGGGTCCCAGTGCTCTGCTCCTCTCTTTTCACTCCTGCTGCCAGAAGCCCAGGGAGGATGGGAGGGCTTAGAACATGGCTGGGCACTGTGGTTTCTTCCAGAGAAGTGGAGGGCATTTGCTTTACCTTGCCACAACCACTTGGGATAGGGTCTGCACCTCAGGAAAACTGTCTCCGTGGGAAGCCGGCTTTTTGCAAAGGGGTCTCAGGGCCGTGTGCCTCGGCTGTCCCTCCGGCTCCCCAAAGCACAGGGACGAGGTGAGGGGCTTAGACCATGCCTGGGCAATGTTGTTTCTTACACCTGGGTGTGTGGCATTTTGTTGAGCTGGCTACCCCCACTTGGGATAGGTGTTCCACAGCAAGCACCTATTGTTCGTCGGAAGCCGTTTTTGCCCCAGGGGTCTCCGGGCTGTGTTCGTTGGGTTTGAACTCCTGCTAGCAAAACCGCCGGGTTGAGGGAAGGGTTGAGACTGTGCCTGGGCCCTGTGGTCTCTTCCAGGTCAGTGTATGGCATTTCCTTCCCCTTGCCCCAGGCACCTGGGAGCATGTCTGCACGTGGAGAAAGACTTTCCCGTGGGAAGCCGGGTTTTGTCAAACGGGTCCCAGGGCTCTGCTCCTCTCTTTTCACTCCTGCTGCCAGAAGCCCAGGGAGGATGGGAGGGCTTAGAACATGGCTGGGCACTGTGGTTTCTTCCAGAGAAGTGGAGGGCATTTGCTTTACCTTGCCACAACCACTTGGGATAGGGTCTGCACCTCAGGAAAACTGTCTCCGTGGGAAGCCGGCTTTTTGCAAAGGGGTCTCAGGGCCGTGTGCCTCGGCTGTCCCTCCGGCTCCCCAAAGCACAGGGACGACGTGAGGGGCTTAGACCATGCCTGGGCAATGTTGTTTCTTACACCTGGGTGTGTGGCGTTTTGTTGAGCTGGCTACCCCCACTTGGGATAGGTGTTCCACAGCAAGCACCTATTGTTCGTCGGAAGCCGTTTTTGCCCCAGGGGTCTCCGGGCTGTGTTCGTTGGGTTTGAACTCCTGCTAGCAAAACCGCCGGGTTGAGGGAAGGGTTCAGACTGTGCCTGGGCCCTGTGGTCTCTTCCAGGTCAGTGTATGGCATTTCCTTCCCCTTGCCCCAGGCACCTGGGAGCATGTCTGCACGTGGAGAAAGACTTTCCCGTGGGAAGCCGGGTTTTGTCAAACGGGTCCCAGTGCTCTGCTCCTCTCTTTTCACTCCTGCTGCCAGAAGCCCAGGGAGGATGGGAGGGCTTAGAACATGGCTGGGCACTGTGGTTTCTTCCAGCGAAGTGGAGGGCATTTGCTTTACCTTGCCACAACCACTTGGGATAGGGTCTGCACCTCAGGAAAACTGTCTCCGTGGGAAGCCGGCTTTTTGCAAAGGGGTCTCAGGGCCGTGTGCCTCGGCTGTCCCTCCGGCTCCCCAAAGCACAGGGACGACGTGAGGGGCTTAGACCATGCCTGGGCAATGTTGTTTCTTACACCTGGGTGTGTGGCATTTTGTTGAGCTGGCTACCCCCACTTGGGATAGGTGTTCCACAGCAAGCACCTATTGTTCGTCGGAAGCCGTTTTTGCCCCAGGGGTCTCCGGGCTGTGTTCGTTGGGTTTGAACTCCTGCTAGCAAAACCGCCGGGTTGAGGGAAGGGTTCAGACTGTGCCTGGGCCCTGTGGTCTCTTCCAGGTCAGTGTATGGCATTTCCTTCCCCTTGCCCCAGGCACCTGGGAGCATGTCTGCACGTGGAGAAAGACTTTCCCGTGGGAAGCCGGGTTTTGTCAAACGGGTCCCAGTGCTCTGCTCCTCTCTTTTCACTCCTGCTGCCAGAAGCCCAGGGAGGATGGGAGGGCTTAGAACATGGCTGGGCACTGTGGTTTCTTCCAGCGAAGTGGAGGGCATTTGCTTTACCTTGCCACAACCACTTGGGATAGGGTCTGCACCTCAGGAAAACTGTCTCCGTGGGAAGCCGGCTTTTTGCAAAGGGGTCTCAGGGCCGTGTGCCTCGGCTGTCCCTCCGGCTCCCCAAAGCACAGGGACGAGGTGAGGGGCTTAGACCATGCCTGGGCAATGTTGTTTCTTACACCTGGGTGTGTGGCATTTTGTTGAGCTGGCTACCCCCACTTGGGATAGGTGTTCCACAGCAAGCACCTATTGTTCGTCGGAAGCCGTTTTTGCCCCAGGGGTCTCCGGGCTGTGTTCGTTGGGGTTGAACTCCTGCTAGCAAAACCGCCGGGTTGAGGGAAGGGTTCAGACTGTGCCTGGGCCCTATGGTCTCTTCCAGGTCAGTGTATGGCATTTCCTTCCCCTTGCCCCAGGCACCTGGGAGCATGTCTGCACGTGGAGAAAGACTTTCCCGTGGGAAGCCGGTTTTTGTCAAACGGGTCCCAGGGCTCTGCTCCTCTCTTTTCACTCCTGCTGCCAGAAGCCCAGGGAGGATGGGAGGGCTTAGAACATGGCTTGGCACTGTGGTTTCTTCCAGAGAAGTGGAGGGCATTTGCTTTACCTTGCCACAACCACTTGGGATAGGGTCTGCACCTCAGGAAAACTGTCTCCGTGGGAAGCCGGCTTTTTGCAAAGGGGTCTCAGGGCCGTGTGCCTCGGCTGTCCCTCCGGCTCCCCAAAGCACAGGGACGAGGTGAGGGGCTTAGACCATGCCTGGGCAATGTTGTTTCTTACACCTGGGTGTGTGGCATTTTGTTGAGCTGGCTACCCCCACTTGGGATAGGTGTTCCACAGCAAGCACCTATTGTTCGTCGGAAGCCGTTTTTGCCCCAGGGGTCTCCGGGCTGTGTTCGTTGGGGTTGAACTCCTGCTAGCAAAATCGCCGGGTTGAGGGAAGGGTTCAGACTGTGCCTGGGCCCTGTGGTCTCTTCCAGGTCAGTGTATGGCATTTCCTTCCCCTTGCCCCAGGCACCTGGGAGCATGTCTGCACGTGGAGAAAGACTTTCCCGTGGGAAGCCGGTTTTTGTCAAACGTGTCCCAGTGCTCTGCTCCTCTCTTTTCACTCCTGCTGCCAGAAGCCCAGGGAGGATGGGAGGGCTTAGAACATGGCTGGGCACTGTGGTTTCTTCCAGCGAAGTGGAGGGCATTTGCTTTACCTTGCCACAACCACTTGGGATAGGGTCTGCACCTCAGGAAAACTGTCTCCGTGGGAAGCCGGCTTTTTGCAAAGGGGTCTCAGGGCCGTGTGCCTCGGCTGTCCCTCCGGCTCCCCAAAGCACAGGGACGAGGTGAGGGGCTTAGACCATGCCTGGGCAATGTTGTTTCTTACACCTGGGTGTGTGGCATTTTGTTGAGCTGGCTACCCCCACTTGGGATAGGTGTTCCACAGCAAGCACCTATTGTTCGTCGGAAGCCGTTTTTGCCCCAGGGGTCTCCGGGCTGTGTTCGTTGGGTTTGAACTCCTGCTAGCAAAACCGCCGGGTTGAGGGAAGGGTTCAGACTGTGCCTGGGCCCTGTGGTCTCTTCCAGGTCAGTGTATGGCATTTCCTTCCCCTTGCCCCAGGCACCTGGGAGCATGTCTGCACGTGGAGAAAGACTTTCCCGTGGGAAGCCGGGTTTTGTCAAACGGGTCCCAGTGCTCTGCTCCTCTCTTTTCACTCCTGCTGCCAGAAGCCCAGGGAGGATGGGAGGGCTTAGAACATGGCTGGGCACTGTGGTTTCTTCCAGCGAAGTGGAGGGCATTTGCTTTACCTTGCCACAACCACTTGGGATAGGGTCTGCACCTCAGGAAAACTGTCTCCGTGGGAAGCCGGCTTTTTGCAAAGGGGTCTCAGGGCCGTGTGCCTCGGCTGTCCCTCCGGCTCCCCAAAGCACAGGGACGAGGTGAGGGGCTTAGACCATGCCTGGGCAATGTTGTTTCTTACACCTGGGTGTGTGGCATTTTGTTGAGCTGGCTACCCCCACTTGGGATAGGTGTTCCACAGCAAGCACCTATTGTTCGTCGGAAGCCGTTTTTGCCCCAGGGGTCTCCGGGCTGTGTTCGTTGGGTTTGAACTCCTGCTAGCAAAACCGCCGGGTTGAGGGAAGGGTTGAGACTGTGCCTGGGCCCTGTGGTCTCTTCCAGGTCAGTGTATGGCATTTCCTTCCCCTTGCCCCAGGCACCTGGGAGCATGTCTGCACGTGGAGAAAGACTTTCCCGTGGGAAGCCGGTTTTTGTCAAACGGGTCCCAGGGCTCTGCTCCTCTCTTTTCACTCCTGCTGCCAGAAGCCCAGGGAGGATGGGAGGGCTTAGAACATGGCTTGGCACTGTGGTTTCTTCCAGAGAAGTGGAGGGCATTTGCTTTACCTTGCCACAACCACTTGGGATAGGGTCTGCACCTCAGGAAAACTGTCTCCGTGGGAAGCCGGCTTTTTGCAAAGGGGTCTCAGGGCCGTGTGCCTCGGCTGTCCCTCCGGCTCCCCAAAGCACAGGGACGAGGTGAGGGGCTTAGACCATGCCTGGGCAATGTTGTTTCTTACACCTGGGTGTGTGGCATTTTGTTGAGCTGGCTACCCCCACTTGGGATAGGTGTTCCACAGCAAGCACCTATTGTTCGTCGGAAGCCGTTTTTGCCCCAGGGGTCTCCGGGCTGTGTTCGTTGGGGTTGAACTCCTGCTAGCAAAACCGCCGGGTTGAGGGAAGGGTTCAGACTGTGCCTGGGCCCTGTGGTCTCTTCCAGGTCAGTGTATGGCATTTCCTTCCCCTTGCCCCAGGCACCTGGGAGCATGTCTGCACGTGGAGAAAGACTTTCCCGTGGGAAGCCGGTTTTTGTCAAACGGGTCCCAGTGCTCTGCTCCTCTCTTTTCACTCCTGCTGCCAGAAGCCCAGGGAGGATGGGAGGGCTTAGAACATGGCTGGGCACTGTGGTTTCTTCCAGCGAAGTGGAGGGCATTTGCTTTACCTTGCCACAACCACTTGGGATAGGGTCTGCACCTCAGGAAAACTGTCTCCGTGGGAAGCCGGCTTTTTGCAAAGGGGTCTCAGGGCCGTGTGCCTCGGCTGTCCCTCCGGCTCCCCAAAGCACAGGGACGAGGTGAGGGGCTTAGACCATGCCTGGGCAATGTTGTTTCTTACACCTGGGTGTGTGGCATTTTGTTGAGCTGGCTACCCCCACTTGGGATAGGTGTTCCACAGCAAGCACCTATTGTTCGTCGGAAGCCGTTTTTGCCCCAGGGGTCTCCGGGCTGTGTTCGTTGGGTTTGAACTCCTGCTAGCAAAACCGCCGGGTTGAGGGAAGGGTTCAGACTGTGCCTGGGCCCTGTGGTCTCTTCCAGGTCAGTGTATGGCATTTCCTTCCCCTTGCCCCAGGCACCTGGGAGCATGTCTGCACGTGGAGAAAGACTTTCCCGTGGGAAGCCGGGTTTTGTCAAACGGGTCCCAGTGCTCTGCTCCTCTCTTTTCACTCCTGCTGCCAGAAGCCCAGGGAGGATGGGAGGGCTTAGAACATGGCTGGGCACTGTGGTTTCTTCCAGCGAAGTGGAGGGCATTTGCTTTACCTTGCCACAACCACTTGGGATAGGGTCTGCACCTCAGGAAAACTGTCTCCGTGGGAAGCCGGCTTTTTGCAAAGGGGTCTCAGGGCCGTGTGCCTCGGCTGTCCCTCCGGCTCCCCAAAGCACAGGGACGAGGTGAGGGGCTTAGACCATGCCTGGGCAATGTTGTTTCTTACACCTGGGTGTGTGGCATTTTGTTGAGCTGGCTACCCCCACTTGGGATAGGTGTTCCACAGCAAGCACCTATTGTTCGTCGGAAGCCGTTTTTGCCCCAGGGGTCTCCGGGCTGTGTTCGTTGGGTTTGAACTCCTGCTAGCAAAACCGCCGGGTTGAGGGAAGGGTTCAGACTGTGCCTGGGCCCTGTGGTCTCTTCCAGGTCAGTGTATGGCATTTCCTTCCCCTTGCCCCAGGCACCTGGGAGCATGTCTGCACGTGGAGAAAGACTTTCCCGTGGGAAGCCGGGTTTTTTCAAACGGGTCCCAGTGCTCTGCTCCTCTCTTTTCACTCCTGCTGCCAGAAGCCCAGGGAGGATGGGAGGGCTTAGAACATGGCTGGGCACTGTGGTTTCTTCCAGAGAAGTGGAGGGCATTTGCTTTACCTTGCCACAACCACTTGGGATAGGGTCTGCACCTCAGGAAAACTGTCTCCGTGGGAAGCCGGCTTTTTGCAAAGGGGTCTCAGGGCCGTGTGCCTCGGCTGTCCCTCCGGCTCCCCAAAGCACAGGGACGAGGTGAGGGGCTTAGACCATGCCTGGGCAATGTTGTTTCTTACACCTGGGTGTGTGGCATTTTGTTGAGCTGGCTACCCCCACTTGGGATAGGTGTTCCACAGCAAGCACCTATTGTTCGTCGGAAGCCGTTTTTGCCCCAGGGGTCTCCGGGCTGTGTTCGTTGGGGTTGAACTCCTGCTAGCAAAACCGCCGGGTTGAGGGAAGGGTTCAGACTGTGCCTGGGCCCTGTGGTCTCTTCCAGGTCAGTGTATGGCATTTCCTTCCCCTTGCCCCAGGCACCTGGGAGCATGTCTGCACGTGGAGAAAGACTTTCCCGTGGGAAGCCGGTTTTTGTCAAACGGGTCCCAGGGCTCTGCTCCTCTCTTTTCACTCCTGCTGCCAGAAGCCCAGGGAGGATGGGAGGGCTTAGAACATGGCTTGGCACTGTGGTTTCTTCCAGAGAAGTGGAGGGCATTTGCTTTACCTTGCCACAACCACTTGGGATAGGGTCTGCACCTCAGGAAAACTGTCTCCGTGGGAAGCCGGCTTTTTGCAAAGGGGTCTCAGGGCCGTGTGCCTCGGCTGTCCCTCCGGCTCCCCAAAGCACAGGGACGAGGTGAGGGGCTTAGACCATGCCTGGGCAATGTTGTTTCTTACACCTGGGTGTGTGGCATTTTGTTGAGCTGGCTACCCCCACTTGGGATAGGTGTTCCACAGCAAGCACCTATTGTTCGTCGGAAGCCGTTTTTGCCCCAGGGGTCTCCGGGCTGTGTTCGTTGGGGTTGAACTCCTGCTAGCAAAACCGCCGGGTTGAGGGAAGGGTTCAGACTGTGCCTGGGCCCTGTGGTCTCTTCCAGGTCAGTGTATGGCATTTCCTTCCCCTTGCCCCAGGCACCTGGGAGCATGTCTGCACGTGGAGAAAGACTTTCCCGTGGGAAGCCGGGTTTTGTCAAACGGGTCCCAGTGCTCTGCTCCTCTCTTTTCACTCCTGCTGCCAGAAGCCCAGGGAGGATGGGAGGGCTTAGAACATGGCTGGGCACTGTGGTTTCTTCCAGCGAAGTGGAGGGCATTTGCTTTACCTTGCCACAACCACTTGGGATAGGGTCTGCACCTCAGGAAAACTGTCTCCGTGGGAAGCCGGCTTTTTGCAAAGGGGTCTCAGGGCCGTGTGCCTCGGCTGTCCCTCCGGCTCCCCAAAGCACAGGGACGAGGTGAGGGGCTTAGACCATGCCTGGGCAATGTTGTTTCTTACACCTGGGTGTGTGGCATTTTGTTGAGCTGGCTACCCCCACTTGGGATAGGTGTTCCACAGCAAGCACCTATTGTTCGTCGGAAGCCGTTTTTGCCCCAGGGGTCTCCGGGCTGTGTTCGTTGGGTTTGAACTCCTGCTAGCAAAACCGCCGGGTTGAGGGAAGGGTTCAGACTGTGCCTGGGCCCTGTGGTCTCTTCCAGGTCAGTGTATGGCATTTCCTTCCCCTTGCCCCAGGCACCTGGGAGCATGTCTGCACGTGGAGAAAGACTTTCCCGTGGGAAGCCGGGTTTTGTCAAACGGGTCCCAGTGCTCTGCTCCTCTCTTTTCACTCCTGCTGCCAGAAGCCCAGGGAGGATGGGAGGGCTTAGAACATGGCTGGGCACTGTGGTTTCTTCCAGCGAAGTGGAGGGCATTTGCTTTACCTTGCCACAACCACTTGGGATAGGGTCTGCACCTCAGGAAAACTGTCTCCGTGGGAAGCCGGCTTTTTGCAAAGGGGTCTCAGGGCCGTGTGCCTCGGCTGTCCCTCCGGCTCCCCAAAGCACAGGGACGAGGTGAGGGGCTTAGACCATGCCTGGGCAATGTTGTTTCTTACACCTGGGTGTGTGGCATTTTGTTGAGCTGGCTACCCCCACTTGGGATAGGTGTTCCACAGCAAGCACCTATTGTTCGTCGGAAGCCGTTTTTGCCCCAGGGGTCTCCGGGCTGTGTTCGTTGGGTTTGAACTCCTGCTAGCAAAACCGCCGGGTTGAGGGAAGGGTTCAGACTGTGCCTGGGCCCTGTGGTCTCTTCCAGGTCAGTGTATGGCATTTCCTTCCCCTTGCCCCAGGCACCTGGGAGCATGTCTGCACGTGGAGAAAGACTTTCCCGTGGGAAGCCGGGTTTTTTCAAACGGGTCCCAGTGCTCTGCTCCTCTCTTTTCACTCCTGCTGCCAGAAGCCCAGGGAGGATGGGAGGGCTTAGAACATGGCTGGGCACTGTGGTTTCTTCCAGAGAAGTGGAGGGCATTTGCTTTACCTTGCCACAACCACTTGGGATAGGGTCTGCACCTCAGGAAAACTGTCTCCGTGGGAAGCCGGCTTTTTGCAAAGGGGTCTCAGGGCCGTGTGCCTCGGCTGTCCCTCCGGCTCCCCAAAGCACAGGGACGAGGTGAGGGGCTTAGACCATGCCTGGGCAATGTTGTTTCTTACACCTGGGTGTGTGGCATTTTGTTGAGCTGGCTACCCCCACTTGGGATAGGTGTTCCACAGCAAGCACCTATTGTTCGTCGGAAGCCGTTTTTGCCCCAGGGGTCTCCGGGCTGTGTTCGTTGGGGTTGAACTCCTGCTAGCAAAACCGCCGGGTTGAGGGAAGGGTTCAGACTGTGCCTGGGCCCTGTGGTCTCTTCCAGGTCAGTGTATGGCATTTCCTTCCCCTTGCCCCAGGCACCTGGGAGCATGTCTGCACGTGGAGAAAGACTTTCCCGTGGGAAGCCGGTTTTTGTCAAACGGGTCCCAGGGCTCTGCTCCTCTCTTTTCACTCCTGCTGCCAGAAGCCCAGGGAGGATGGGAGGGCTTAGAACATGGCTTGGCACTGTGGTTTCTTCCAGAGAAGTGGAGGGCATTTGCTTTACCTTGCCACAACCACTTGGGATAGGGTCTGCACCTCAGGAAAACTGTCTCCGTGGGAAGCCGGCTTTTTGCAAAGGGGTCTCAGGGCCGTGTGCCTCGGCTGTCCCTCCGGCTCCCCAAAGCACAGGGACGAGGTGAGGGGCTTAGACCATGCCTGGGCAATGTTGTTTCTTACACCTGGGTGTGTGGCATTTTGTTGAGCTGGCTACCCCCACTTGGGATAGGTGTTCCACAGCAAGCACCTATTGTTCGTCGGAAGCCGTTTTTGCCCCAGGGGTCTCCGGGCTGTGTTCGTTGGGGTTGAACTCCTGCTAGCAAAACCGCCGGGTTGAGGGAAGGGTTCAGACTGTGCCTGGGCCCTGTGGTCTCTTCCAGGTCAGTGTATGGCATTTCCTTCCCCTTGCCCCAGGCACCTGGGAGCATGTCTGCACGTGGAGAAAGACTTTCCCGTGGGAAGCCGGGTTTTGTCAAACGGGTCCCAGTGCTCTGCTCCTCTCTTTTCACTCCTGCTGCCAGAAGCCCAGGGAGGATGGGAGGGCTTAGAACATGGCTGGGCACTGTGGTTTCTTCCAGCGAAGTGGAGGGCATTTGCTTTACCTTGCCACAACCACTTGGGATAGGGTCTGCACCTCAGGAAAACTGTCTCCGTGGGAAGCCGGCTTTTTGCAAAGGGGTCTCAGGGCCGTGTGCCTCGGCTGTCCCTCCGGCTCCCCAAAGCACAGGGACGAAGTGAGGGGCTTAGACCATGCCTGGGCAATGTTGTTTCTTACACCTGGGTGTGTGGCATTTTGTTGAGCTGGCTACCCCCACTTGGGATAGGTGTTCCACAGCAAGCACCTATTGTTCGTCGGAAGCCGTTTTTGCCCCAGGGGTCTCCGGGCTGTGTTCGTTGGGTTTGAACTCCTGCTAGCAAAACCGCCGGGTTGAGGGAAGGGTTCAGACTGTGCCTGGGCCCTGTGGTCTCTTCCAGGTCAGTGTATGGCATTTCCTTCCCCTTGCCCCAGGCACCTGGGAGCATGTCTGCACGTGGAGAAAGACTTTCCCGTGGGAAGCCGGGTTTTGTCAAACGGGTCCCAGTGCTCTGCTCCTCTCTTTTCACTCCTGCTGCCAGAAGCCCAGGGAGGATGGGAGGGCTTAGAACATGGCTGGACACTGTGGTTTCTTCCAGAGAAGTGGAGGGCATTTGCTTTACCTTGCCACAACCACTTGGGATAGGGTCTGCACCTCAGGAAAACTGTCTCCGTGGGAAGCCGGCTTTTTGCAAAGGGGTCTCAGGGCCGTGTGCCTCGGCTGTCCCTCCGGCTCCCCAAAGCACAGGGACGAGGTGAGGGGCTTAGACCATGCCTGGGCAATGTTGTTTCTTACACCTGGGTGTGTGGCATTTTGTTGAGCTGGCTACCCCCACTTGGGATAGGTGTTCCACAGCAAGCACCTATTGTTCGTCGGAAGCCGTTTTTGCCCCAGGGGTCTCCGGGCTGTGTTCGTTGGGGTTGAACTCCTGCTAGCAAAATCGCCGGGTTGAGGGAAGGGTTCAGACTGTGCCTGGGCCCTGTGGTCTCTTCCAGGTCAGTGTATGGCATTTCCTTCCCCTTGCCCCAGGCACCTGGGAGCATGTCTGCACGTGGAGAAAGACTTTCCCGTGGGAAGCCGGGATTTGTCAAACGGGTCCCAGTGCTCTGCTCCTCTCTTTTCACTCCTGCTGCCAGAAGCCCAGGGAGGATGGGAGGGCTTAGAACATGGCTGGGCACTGTGGTTTCTTCCAGAGAAGTGGAGGGCATTTGCTTTACCTTGCCACAACCACTTGGGATAGGGTCTGCACCTCAGGAAAACTGTCTCCGTGGGAAGCCGGCTTTTTGCAAAGGGGTCTCAGGGCCGTGTGCCTCGGCTGTCCCTCCGGCTCCCCAAAGCACAGGGACGAGGTGAGGGGCTTAGACCATGCCTGGGCAATGTTGTTTCTTACACCTGGGTGTGTGGCATTTTGTTGAGCTGGCTACCCCCACTTGGGATAGGTGTTCCACAGCAAGCACCTATTGTTCGTCGGAAGCCGTTTTTGCCCCAGGGGTCTCCGGGCTGTGTTCGTTGGGTTTGAACTCCTGCTAGCAAAACCGCCGGGTTGAGGGAAGGGTTGAGACTGTGCCTGGGCCCTGTGGTCTCTTCCAGGTCAGTGTATGGCATTTCCTTCCCCTTGCCCCAGGCACCTGGGAGCATGTCTGCACGTGGAGAAAGACTTTCCCGTGGGAAGCCGGGTTTTGTCAAACGGGTCCCAGTGCTCTGCTCCTCTCTTTTCACTCCTGCTGCCAGAAGCCCAGGGAGGATGGGAGGGCTTAGAACATGGCTGGGCACTGTGGTTTCTTCCAGCGAAGTGGAGGGCATTTGCTTTACCTTGCCACAACCACTTGGGATAGGGTCTGCACCTCAGGAAAACTGTCTCCGTGGGAAGCCGGCTTTTTGCAAAGGGGTCTCAGGGCCGTGTGCCTCGGCTGTCCCTCCGGCTCCCCAAAGCACAGGGACGACGTGAGGGGCTTAGACCATGCCTGGGCAATGTTGTTTCTTACACCTGGGTGTGTGGCATTTTGTTGAGCTGGCTACCCCCACTTGGGAT
The DNA here is from genome assembly GCF_023065955.2 of Ursus arctos. Classification (NCBI taxonomy): domain Eukaryota; kingdom Metazoa; phylum Chordata; class Mammalia; order Carnivora; family Ursidae; genus Ursus; species Ursus arctos. The sequence continues at coordinate 326,205 of NW_026622763.1, read as the reverse complement.
AGGTGTTCCACAGCAAGCACCTATTGTTCGTCGGAAGCCGTTTTTGCCCCAGGGGTCTCCGGGCTGTGTTCGTTGGGTTTGAACTCCTGCTAGCAAAACCGCCGGGTTGAGGGAAGGGTTCAGACTGTGCCTGGGCCCTGTGGTCTCTTCCAGGTCAGTGTATGGCATTTCCTTCCCCTTGCCCCAGGCACCTGGGAGCATGTCTGCACGTGGAGAAAGACTTTCCCGTGGGAAGCCGGGTTTTGTCAAACGGGTCCCAGTGCTCTGCTCCTCTCTTTTCACTCCTGCTGCCAGAAGCCCAGGGAGGATGGGAGGGCTTAGAACATGGCTGGGCACTGTGGTTTCTTCCAGCGAAGTGGAGGGCATTTGCTTTACCTTGCCACAACCACTTGGGATAGGGTCTGCACCTCAGGAAAACTGTCTCCGTGGGAAGCCGGCTTTTTGCAAAGGGGTCTCAGGGCCGTGTGCCTCGGCTGTCCCTCCGGCTCCCCAAAGCACAGGGACGACGTGAGGGGCTTAGACCATGCCTGGGCAATGTTGTTTCTTACACCTGGGTGTGTGGCATTTTGTTGAGCTGGCTACCCCCACTTGGGATAGGTGTTCCACAGCAAGCACCTATTGTTCGTCGGAAGCCGTTTTTGCCCCAGGGGTCTCCGGGCTGTGTTCGTTGGGTTTGAACTCCTGCTAGCAAAACCGCCGGGTTGAGGGAAGGGTTCAGACTGTGCCTGGGCCCTGTGGTCTCTTCCAGGTCAGTGTATGGCATTTCCTTCCCCTTGCCCCAGGCACCTGGGAGCATGTCTGCACGTGGAGAAAGACTTTCCCGTGGGAAGCCGGGTTTTGTCAAACGGGTCCCAGTGCTCTGCTCCTCTCTTTTCACTCCTGCTGCCAGAAGCCCAGGGAGGATGGGAGGGCTTAGAACATGGCTGGGCACTGTGGTTTCTTCCAGAGAAGTGGAGGGCATTTGCTTTACCTTGCCACAACCACTTGGGATAGGGTCTGCACCTCAGGAAAACTGTCTCCGTGGGAAGCCGGCTTTTTGCAAAGGGGTCTCAGGGCCGTGTGCCTCGGCTGTCCCTCCGGCTCCCCAAAGCACAGGGACGAGGTGAGGGGCTTAGACCATGCCTGGGCAATGTTGTTTCTTACACCTGGGTGTGTGGCATTTTGTTGAGCTGGCTACCCCCACTTGGGATAGGTGTTCCACAGCAAGCACCTATTGTTCGTCGGAAGCCGTTTTTGCCCCAGGGGTCTCCGGGCTGTGTTCGTTGGGGTTGAACTCCTGCTAGCAAAACCGCCGGGTTGAGGGAAGGGTTCAGACTGTGCCTGGGCCCTGTGGTCTCTTCCAGGTCAGTGTATGGCATTTCCTTCCCCTTGCCCCAGGCACCTGGGAGCATGTCTGCACGTGGAGAAAGACTTTCCCGTGGGAAGCCGGTTTTTGTCAAACGGGTCCCAGGGCTCTGCTCCTCTCTTTTCACTCCTGCTGCCAGAAGCCCAGGGAGGATGGGAGGGCTTAGAACATGGCTTGGCACTGTGGTTTCTTCCAGAGAAGTGGAGGGCATTTGCTTTACCTTGCCACAACCACTTGGGATAGGGTCTGCACCTCAGGAAAACTGTCTCCGTGGGAAGCCGGCTTTTTGCAAAGGGGTCTCAGGGCCGTGTGCCTCGGCTGTCCCTCCGGCTCCCCAAAGCACAGGGACGAGGTGAGGGGCTTAGACCATGCCTGGGCAATGTTGTTTCTTACACCTGGGTGTGTGGCATTTTGTTGAGCTGGCTACCCCCACTTGGGATAGGTGTTCCACAGCAAGCAGCTATTGTTCGTCGGAAGCCGTTTTTGCCCCAGGGGTCTCCGGGCTGTGTTCGTTGGGGTTGAACTCCTGCTAGCAAAATCGCCGGGTTGAGGGAAGGGTTCAGACTGTGCCTGGGCCCTGTGGTCTCTTCCAGGTCAGTGTATGGCATTTCCTTCCCCTTGCCCCAGGCACCTGGGAGCATGTCTGCACGTGGAGAAAGACTTTCCCGTGGGAAGCCGGTTTTTGTCAAACGTGTCCCAGTGCTCTGCTCCTCTCTTTTCACTCCTGCTGCCAGAAGCCCAGGGAGGATGGGAGGGCTTAGAACATGGCTGGGCACTGTGGTTTCTTCCAGCGAAGTGGAGGGCATTTGCTTTACCTTGCCACAACCACTTGGGATAGGGTCTGCACCTCAGGAAAACTGTCTCCGTGGGAAGCCGGCTTTTTGCAAAGGGGTCTCAGGGCCGTGTGCCTCGGCTGTCCCTCCGGCTCCCCAAAGCACAGGGACGAAGTGAGGGGCTTAGACCATGCCTGGGCAATGTTGTTTCTTACACCTGGGTGTGTGGCATTTTGTTGAGCTGGCTACCCCCACTTGGGATAGGTGTTCCACAGCAAGCACCTATTGTTCGTCGGAAGCCGTTTTTGCCCCAGGGGTCTCCGGGCTGTGTTCGTTGGGTTTGAACTCCTGCTAGCAAAACCGCCGGGTTGAGGGAAGGGTTCAGACTGTGCCTGGGCCCTGTGGTCTCTTCCAGGTCAGTGTATGGCATTTCCTTCCCCTTGCCCCAGGCACCTGGGAGCATGTCTGCACGTGGAGAAAGACTTTCCCGTGGGAAGCCGGGTTTTGTCAAACGGGTCCCAGTGCTCTGCTCCTCTCTTTTCACTCCTGCTGCCAGAAGCCCAGGGAGGATGGGAGGGCTTAGAACATGGCTGGGCACTGTGGTTTCTTCCAGAGAAGTGGAGGGCATTTGCTTTACCTTGCCACAACCACTTGGGATAGGGTCTGCACCTCAGGAAAACTGTCTCCGTGGGAAGCCGGCTTTTTGCAAAGGGGTCTCAGGGCCGTGTGCCTCGGCTGTCCCTCCGGCTCCCCAAAGCACAGGGACGAGGTGAGGGGCTTAGACCATGCCTGGGCAATGTTGTTTCTTACACCTGGGTGTGTGGCATTTTGTTGAGCTGGCTACCCCCACTTGGGATAGGTGTTCCACAGCAAGCACCTATTGTTCGTCGGAAGCCGTTTTTGCCCCAGGGGTCTCCGGGCTGTGTTCGTTGGGGTTGAACTCCTGCTAGCAAAACCGCCGGGTTGAGGGAAGGGTTCAGACTGTGCCTGGGCCCTGTGGTCTCTTCCAGGTCAGTGTATGGCATTTCCTTCCCCTTGCCCCAGGCACCTGGGAGCATGTCTGCACGTGGAGAAAGACTTTCCCGTGGGAAGCCGGTTTTTGTCAAACGGGTCCCAGGGCTCTGCTCCTCTCTTTTCACTCCTGCTGCCAGAAGCCCAGGGAGGATGGGAGGGCTTAGAACATGGCTTGGCACTGTGGTTTCTTCCAGAGAAGTGGAGGGCATTTGCTTTACCTTGCCACAACCACTTGGGATAGGGTCTGCACCTCAGGAAAACTGTCTCCGTGGGAAGCCGGCTTTTTGCAAAGGGGTCTCAGGGCCGTGTGCCTCGGCTGTCCCTCCGGCTCCCCAAAGCACAGGGACGAGGTGAGGGGCTTAGACCATGCCTGGGCAATGTTGTTTCTTACACCTGGGTGTGTGGCATTTTGTTGAGCTGGCTACCCCCACTTGGGATAGGTGTTCCACAGCAAGCAGCTATTGTTCGTCGGAAGCCGTTTTTGCCCCAGGGGTCTCCGGGCTGTGTTCGTTGGGTTTGAACTCCTGCTAGCAAAACCGCCGGGTTGAGGGAAGGGTTCAGACTGTGCCTGGGCCCTGTGGTCTCTTCCAGGTCAGTGTATGGCATTTCCTTCCCCTTGCCCCAGGCACCTGGGAGCATGTCTGCACGTGGAGAAAGACTTTCCCGTGGGAAGCCGGGTTTTGTCAAACGGGTCCCAGTGCTCTGCTCCTCTCTTTTCACTCCTGCTGCCAGAAGCCCAGGGAGGATGGGAGGGCTTAGAACATGGCTGGGCACTGTGGTTTCTTCCAGAGAAGTGGAGGGCATTTGCTTTACCTTGCCACAACCACTTGGGATAGGGTCTGCACCTCAGGAAAACTGTCTCCGTGGGAAGCCGGCTTTTTGCAAAGGGGTCTCAGGGCCGTATGCCTCGGCTGTCCCTCCGGCTCCCCAAAGCACAGGGACGAGGTGAGGGGCTTAGACCATGCCTGGGCAATGTTGTTTCTTACACCTGGGTGTGTGGCATTTTGTTGAGCTGGCTACCCCCACTTGGGATAGGTGTTCCACAGCAAGCACCTATTGTTCGTCGGAAGCCGTTTTTGCCCCAGGGGTCTCCGGGCTGTGTTCGTTGGGGTTGAACTCCTGCTAGCAAAACCGCCGGGTTGAGGGAAGGGTTCAGACTGTGCCTGGGCCCTGTGGTCTCTTCCAGGTCAGTGTATGGCATTTCCTTCCCCTTGCCCCAGGCACCTGGGAGCATGTCTGCACGTGGAGAAAGACTTTCCCGTGGGAAGCCGGTTTTTGTCAAACGGGTCCCAGGGCTCTGCTCCTCTCTTTTCACTCCTGCTGCCAGAAGCCCAGGGAGGATGGGAGGGCTTAGAACATGGCTTGGCACTGTGGTTTCTTCCAGAGAAGTGGAGGGCATTTGCTTTACCTTGCCACAACCACTTGGGATAGGGTCTGCACCTCAGGAAAACTGTCTCCGTGGGAAGCCGGCTTTTTGCAAAGGGGTCTCAGGGCCGTGTGCCTCGGCTGTCCCTCCGGCTCCCCAAAGCACAGGGACGAGGTGAGGGGCTTAGACCATGCCTGGGCAATGTTGTTTCTTACACCTGGGTGTGTGGCATTTTGTTGAGCTGGCTACCCCCACTTGGGATAGGTGTTCCACAGCAAGCAGCTATTGTTCGTCGGAAGCCGTTTTTGCCCCAGGGGTCTCCGGGCTGTGTTCGTTGGGGTTGAACTCCTGCTAGCAAAATCGCCGGGTTGAGGGAAGGGTTCAGACTGTGCCTGGGCCCTGTGGTCTCTTCCAGGTCAGTGTATGGCATTTCCTTCCCCTTGCCCCAGGCACCTGGGAGCATGTCTGCACGTGGAGAAAGACTTTCCCGTGGGAAGCCGGTTTTTGTCAAACGTGTCCCAGTGCTCTGCTCCTCTCTTTTCACTCCTGCTGCCAGAAGCCCAGGGAGGATGGGAGGGCTTAGAACATGGCTGGGCACTGTGGTTTCTTCCAGCGAAGTGGAGGGCATTTGCTTTACCTTGCCACAACCACTTGGGATAGGGTCTGCACCTCAGGAAAACTGTCTCCGTGGGAAGCCGGCTTTTTGCAAAGGGGTCTCAGGGCCGTGTGCCTCGGCTGTCCCTCCGGCTCCCCAAAGCACAGGGACGAAGTGAGGGGCTTAGACCATGCCTGGGCAATGTTGTTTCTTACACCTGGGTGTGTGGCATTTTGTTGAGCTGGCTACCCCCACTTGGGATAGGTGTTCCACAGCAAGCACCTATTGTTCGTCGGAAGCCGTTTTTGCCCCAGGGGTCTCCGGGCTGTGTTCGTTGGGTTTGAACTCCTGCTAGCAAAACCGCCGGGTTGAGGGAAGGGTTCAGACTGTGCCTGGGCCCTGTGGTCTCTTCCAGGTCAGTGTATGGCATTTCCTTCCCCTTGCCCCAGGCACCTGGGAGCATGTCTGCACGTGGAGAAAGACTTTCCCGTGGGAAGCCGGGTTTTGTCAAACGGGTCCCAGTGCTCTGCTCCTCTCTTTTCACTCCTGCTGCCAGAAGCCCAGGGAGGATGGGAGGGCTTAGAACATGGCTGGGCACTGTGGTTTCTTCCAGAGAAGTGGAGGGCATTTGCTTTACCTTGCCACAACCACTTGGGATAGGGTCTGCACCTCAGGAAAACTGTCTCCGTGGGAAGCCGGCTTTTTGCAAAGGGGTCTCAGGGCCGTGTGCCTCGGCTGTCCCTCCGGCTCCCCAAAGCACAGGGACGAGGTGAGGGGCTTAGACCATGCCTGGGCAATGTTGTTTCTTACACCTGGGTGTGTGGCATTTTGTTGAGCTGGCTACCCCCACTTGGGATAGGTGTTCCACAGCAAGCACCTATTGTTCGTCGGAAGCCGTTTTTGCCCCAGGGGTCTCCGGGCTGTGTTCGTTGGGGTTGAACTCCTGCTAGCAAAACCGCCGGGTTGAGGGAAGGGTTCAGACTGTGCCTGGGCCCTGTGGTCTCTTCCAGGTCAGTGTATGGCATTTCCTTCCCCTTGCCCCAGGCACCTGGGAGCATGTCTGCACGTGGAGAAAGACTTTCCCGTGGGAAGCCGGTTTTTGTCAAACGGGTCCCAGGGCTCTGCTCCTCTCTTTTCACTCCTGCTGCCAGAAGCCCAGGGAGGATGGGAGGGCTTAGAACATGGCTTGGCACTGTGGTTTCTTCCAGAGAAGTGGAGGGCATTTGCTTTACCTTGCCACAACCACTTGGGATAGGGTCTGCACCTCAGGAAAACTGTCTCCGTGGGAAGCCGGCTTTTTGCAAAGGGGTCTCAGGGCCGTGTGCCTCGGCTGTCCCTCCGGCTCCCCAAAGCACAGGGACGAGGTGAGGGGCTTAGACCATGCCTGGGCAATGTTGTTTCTTACACCTGGGTGTGTGGCATTTTGTTGAGCTGGCTACCCCCACTTGGGATAGGTGTTCCACAGCAAGCAGCTATTGTTCGTCGGAAGCCGTTTTTGCCCCAGGGGTCTCCGGGCTGTGTTCGTTGGGGTTGAACTCCTGCTAGCAAAATCGCCGGGTTGAGGGAAGGGTTCAGACTGTGCCTGGGCCCTGTGGTCTCTTCCAGGTCAGTGTATGGCATTTCCTTCCCCTTGCCCCAGGCACCTGGGAGCATGTCTGCACGTGGAGAAAGACTTTCCCGTGGGAAGCCGGTTTTTGTCAAACGTGTCCCAGTGCTCTGCTCCTCTCTTTTCACTCCTGCTGCCAGAAGCCCAGGGAGGATGGGAGGGCTTAGAACATGGCTGGGCACTGTGGTTTCTTCCAGCGAAGTGGAGGGCATTTGCTTTACCTTGCCACAACCACTTGGGATAGGGTCTGCACCTCAGGAAAACTGTCTCCGTGGGAAGCCGGCTTTTTGCAAAGGGGTCTCAGGGCCGTGTGCCTCGGCTGTCCCTCCGGCTCCCCAAAGCACAGGGACGAAGTGAGGGGCTTAGACCATGCCTGGGCAATGTTGTTTCTTACACCTGGGTGTGTGGCATTTTGTTGAGCTGGCTACCCCCACTTGGGATAGGTGTTCCACAGCAAGCACCTATTGTTCGTCGGAAGCCGTTTTTGCCCCAGGGGTCTCCGGGCTGTGTTCGTTGGGTTTGAACTCCTGCTAGCAAAACCGCCGGGTTGAGGGAAGGGTTCAGACTGTGCCTGGGCCCTGTGGTCTCTTCCAGGTCAGTGTATGGCATTTCCTTCCCCTTGCCCCAGGCACCTGGGAGCATGTCTGCACGTGGAGAAAGACTTTCCCGTGGGAAGCCGGGTTTTGTCAAACGGGTCCCAGTGCTCTGCTCCTCTCTTTTCACTCCTGCTGCCAGAAGCCCAGGGAGGATGGGAGGGCTTAGAACATGGCTGGGCACTGTGGTTTCTTCCAGAGAAGTGGAGGGCATTTGCTTTACCTTGCCACAACCACTTGGGATAGGGTCTGCACCTCAGGAAAACTGTCTCCGTGGGAAGCCGGCTTTTTGCAAAGGGGTCTCAGGGCCGTGTGCCTCGGCTGTCCCTCCGGCTCCCCAAAGCACAGGGACGAGGTGAGGGGCTTAGACCATGCCTGGGCAATGTTGTTTCTTACACCTGGGTGTGTGGCATTTTGTTGAGCTGGCTACCCCCACTTGGGATAGGTGTTCCACAGCAAGCACCTATTGTTCGTCGGAAGCCGTTTTTGCCCCAGGGGTCTCCGGGCTGTGTTCGTTGGGGTTGAACTCCTGCTAGCAAAATCGCCGGGTTGAGGGAAGGGTTCAGACTGTGCCTGGGCCCTGTGGTCTCTTCCAGGTCAGTGTATGGCATTTCCTTCCCCTTGCCCCAGGCACCTGGGAGCATGTCTGCACGTGGAGAAAGACTTTCCCGTGGGAAGCCGGGATTTGTCAAACGGGTCCCAGTGCTCTGCTCCTCTCTTTTCACTCCTGCTGCCAGAAGCCCAGGGAGGATGGGAGGGCTTAGAACATGGCTGGGCACTGTGGTTTCTTCCAGAGAAGTGGAGGGCATTTGCTTTACCTTGCCACAACCACTTGGGATAGGGTCTGCACCTCAGGAAAACTGTCTCCGTGGGAAGCCGGCTTTTTGCAAAGGGGTCTCAGGGCCGTGTGCCTCGGCTGTCCCTCCGGCTCCCCAAAGCACAGGGACGAGGTGAGGGGCTTAGACCATGCCTGGGCAATGTTGTTTCTTACACCTGGGTGTGTGGCATTTTGTTGAGCTGGCTACCCCCACTTGGGATAGGTGTTCCACAGCAAGCACCTATTGTTCGTCGGAAGCCGTTTTTGCCCCAGGGGTCTCCGGGCTGTGTTCGTTGGGGTTGAACTCCTGCTAGCAAAATCGCCGGGTTGAGGGAAGGGTTCAGACTGTGCCTGGGCCCTGTGGTCTCTTCCAGGTCAGTGTATGGCATTTCCTTCCCCTTGCCCCAGGCACCTGGGAGCATGTCTGCACGTGGAGAAAGACTTTCCCGTGGGAAGCCGGGATTTGTCAAACGGGTCCCAGTGCTCTGCTCCTCTCTTTTCACTCCTGCTGCCAGAAGCCCAGGGAGGATGGGAGGGCTTAGAACATGGCTGGGCACTGTGGTTTCTTCCAGAGAAGTGGAGGGCATTTGCTTTACCTTGCCACAACCACTTGGGATAGGGTCTGCACCTCAGGAAAACTGTCTCCGTGGGAAGGGGGCTTTTTGCAAAGGGGTCTCAGGGCCGTGTGCCTCGGCTGTCCCTCCGGCTCCCCAAAGCACAGGGACGAGGTGAGGGGCTTAGACCATGCCTGGGCAATGTTGTTTCTTACACCTGGGTGTGTGGCATTTTGTTGAGCTGGCTACCCCCACTTGGGATAGGTGTTCCACAGCAAGCACCTATTGTTCGTTGGAAGCCGTTTTTGCCCCAGGGGTCTCCGGGCTGTGTTCCTTGGGGTTGAACTCCTGCTAGCAAAACCGCCGGGTTGAGGGAAGGGTTCAGACTGTGCCTGGGCCCTGTGGTCTCTTCCAGGTCAGTGTATGGCATTTCCTTCCCCTTGCCCCAGGCACCTGGGAGCATGTCTGCACGTGGAGAAAGACTTTCCCGTGGGAAGCCGGTTTTTGTCAAACGGGTCCCAGGGCTCTGCTCCTCTCTTTTCACTCCTGCTGCCAGAAGCCCAGGGAGGATGGGAGGGCTTAGAACATGGCTGGGCACTGTGGTTTCTTCCAGAGAAGTGGAGGGCATTTGCTTTACCTTGCCACAACCACTTGGGATAGGGTCTGCACCTCAGGAAAACTGTCTCCGTGGGAAGCCGGCTTTTTGCAAAGGGGTCTCAGGGCCGTGTGCCTCGGCTGTCCCTCCGGCTCCCCAAAGCACAGGGACGAGGTGAGGGGCTTAGACCATGCCTGGGCAATGTTGTTTCTTACACCTGGGTGTATGGCATTTTGTTGAGCTGGCTACCCCCACTTGGGATAGGTGTTCCACAGCAAGCAGCTATTGTTCGTCGGAAGCCGTTTTTGCCCCAGGGGTCTCCGGGCTGTGTTCGTTGGGGTTGAACTCCTGCTAGCAAAATCGCCGGGTTGAGGGAAGGGTTCAGACTGTGCCTGGGCCCTGTGGTCTCTTCCAGGTCAGTGTATGGCATTTCCTTCCCCTTGCCCCAGGCACCTGGGAGCATGTCTGCACGTGGAGAAAGACTTTCCCGTGGGAAGCCAGGTTTTGTCATACGGATCCCAGTGCTCTGCTCCTCTCATTTCACTCCTGCTGCCAGAAGCCCAGGGAGGATGGGAGGGCTTAGAACATGGCTGGGCACTGTGGTTTCTTCCAGAGAAGTGGAGGGCATTTGCTTTACCTTGCCACAACCACTTGGGATAGGGTCTGCACCTCAGGAAAACTGTCTCCGTGGGAAGCCGGCTTTTTGCAAAGGGGTCTCAGGGCCGTGTGCCTCGACTGTCCCTCCGGCTCCCCAAAGCACAGGGACGAGGTGAGAGGCTTAGACCATGCCTGGGCAATGTTGTTTCTTACACCTGGGTGTGTGGCATTTTGTTGAGCTGGCTACCCCCACTTGGGATAGGTGTTCCACAGCAAGCACCTATTGTTCGTCGGAAGCCGTTTTTGCCCCAGGGGTCTCCGGGCTGTGTTCGTTGGGGTTGAACTCCTGCTAGCAAAATCGCCGGGTTGAGGGAAGGGTTCATACTGTGCCTGGGCCCTGTGGTCTCTTCCAGGTCAGTGTATGGCATTTCCTTCCCCTTGCCCCATGCACCTGGGAGCATGTCTGCACGTGGAGAAAGACTTTCCCGTGGGAAGCCGGTTTTTGTCAAACGGGTCCTAGTGCTCCGCTCCTCTCTTTTCACTCCTGCTACGAGAAGCCCAGGGAGGATGGGAGGGCTTAGACCATGGCTGGGCACTGTGGTTTCTTCCAGAGAAGTGGAGGGCATTTGCTTTACCTTGCCACAACCACTTGGGATAGGGTCTGCACCTCAGGAAAACTGTCTCCGTGGGAAGCCGGCTTTTTGCAAAGGGGTCTCAGGGCCGTGTGCCTCGGCTGTCCCTCCGGCTCCCCAAAGCACAGGGACGAGGTGAGGGGCTTAGACCATGCCTGGGCAATGTTGTTTCTCACACCTGGGTGTGTGGCATTTTGTTGAGCTGGCTACCCCCACTTGGGATAGGTGTTCCACAGCAAGCACCTATTGTTCGTCGGAAGCCGTTTTTGCCCCAGGGGTCTCCGGGCTGTGTTCGTTGGGGTTGAACTCCTGCTAGCAAAACCGCCGGGTTGAGGGAAGGGTTCAGACTGTGACTGGGCCCTGTGGTCTCTTCCAGGTCAGTGTATGGCATTTCCTTCCCCTTGCCCCAGGCACCTGGGAGCATGTCTGCACGTGGAGAAAGACTTTCCCGTGGGAAGCCGGGTTTTGTCAAACGGGTCCCAGTGCTCTGCTCCTCTCTTTTCACTCCTGCTGCCAGAAGCCCAGGGAGGATGGGAGGGCTTAGAACATGGCTGGGCACTGTGGTTTCTTCCAGAGAAGTGGAGGGCATTTGCTTTACCTTGCCACAACCACTTGGGATAGGGTCTGCACCTTAGGAAAACTGTCTCCGTTTGAAGCCGGCTTTTTGCAAAGGGGTCTCAGGGCCGTGTGCCTCGGCTGTCCCTCCGGCTCCCCAAAGCACAGGGACGAGGTGAGGGGCTTAGACCATGCCTGGGCAATGTTGTTTCTTACACCTGGGTGTGTGGCATTTTATTGAGCTGGCTACCCCCACTTGGGATAGGTGTTCCACAGCAAGCACCTATTGTTCGTCGATAGCCGTTTTTGCCCCAGGGGTCTCCGGGCTGTGTTCGTTGGGGTTGAACTCCTGCTAGCAAAACCGCCGGGTTGAGGGAAGGGTTCAGACTGTGCCTGGACCCTGTGGTCTCTTCCAGGTCAGTGTATGGCATTTCCTTCCCCTTGCCCCAGGCACCTGGGAGCATGTCTGCACGTGGAGAAAGACTTTCCCGTGGGAAGCCGGTTTTTGTCAAACGGGTCCCAGTGCTCTGCTCCTCTCTTTTCACTCCTGCTGCCACAAGCCCAGGGAGGATGGGAGGGCTTAGAACATGGCTGGGCACTGTGGTTTCTTCCAGAGAAGTGGAGGGCATTTGCTTTACCTTGCCACAACCACTTGGGATAGGGTCTGCACCTCAGGAAAACTGTCTCCGTGGGAAGCCGCCTTTTTGCAAAGGGGTCTCAGGGCCGTGTGCCTCGGCTGTCCCTCCGGCTCCCCAAAGCACAGGGACGAGGTGAGGGGCTTAGACCATGCCTGGGCAATGTTGTTTCTTACACCTGGGTGTGTGGCATTTTATTGAGCTGGCTACCCCCACTTGGGATAGGTGTTCCACAGCAAGCACCTATTGTTCGTCGATAGCCGTTTTTGCCCCAGGGGTCTCCGGGCTGTGTTCGTTGGGGTTGAACTCCTGCTAGCAAAACCGCCGGGTTGAGGGAAGGGTTCAGACTGTGCCTGGACCCTGTGGTCTCTTCCAGGTCAGTGTATGGCATTTCCTTCCCCTTGCCCCAGGCACCTGGGAGCATGTCTGCACGTGGAGAAAGACTTTCCCGTGGGAAGCCGGTTTTTGTCAAACGGGTCCCAGTGCTCTGCTCCTCTCTTTTCACTCCTGCTGCCAGAAGCCCAGGGAGGATGGGAGGGCTTAGAACATGGCTGGGCACTGTGGTTTCTTCCAGAGAAGTGGAGGGCATTTGCTTTACCTTGCCACAACCACTTGGGATAGGGTCTGCACCTCAGGAAAACTGTCTCCGTGGGAAGCCGCCTTTTTGCAAAGGGGTCTCAGGGCCGTGTGCCTCGGCTGTCCCTCCGGCTCCCCAAAGCACAGGGACGAGGTGAGGGGCTTAGACCATGCCTGGGCAATGTTGTTTCTTACACCTGGGTGTGTGGCATTTTATTGAGCTGGCTACCCCCACTTGGGATAGGTGTTCCACAGCAAGCACCTATTGTTCGTCGATAGCCGTTTTTGCCCCAGGGGTCTCCGGGCTGTGTTCGTTGGGGTTGAACTCCTGCTAGCAAAACCGCCGGGTTGAGGGAAGGGTTCAGACTGTGCCTGGACCCTGTGGTCTCTTCCAGGTCAGTGTATGGCATTTCCTTCCCCTTGCCCCAGGCACCTGGGAGCATGTCTGCACGTGGAGAAAGACTTTCCCGTGGGAAGCCGGTTTTTGTCAAACGGGTCCCAGTGCTCTGCTCCTCTCTTTTCACTCCTGCTGCCAGAAGCCCAGGGAGGATGGGAGGGCTTAGAACATGGCTGGGCACTGTGGTTTCTTCCAGAGAAGTGGAGGGCATTTGCTTTACCTTGCCACAACCACTTGGGATAGGGTCTGCACCTCAGGAAAACTGTCTCCGTGGGAAGCCGCCTTTTTGCAAAGGGGTCTCAGGGCCGTGTGCCTCGGCTGTCCCTCCGGCTCCCCAAAGCACAGGGACGAGGTGAGGGGCTTAGACCATGCCTGGGCAATGTTGTTTCTTACACCTGGGTGTGTGGCATTTTGTTGAGCTGGCTACCCCCACTTGGGATAGGTGTTCCACAGCAAGCACCTATTGTTTGTCGGAAGCCGTTTTTGCCCCAGGGGTCTCCGGGCTGTGTTCGTTGGGGTTGAACTCCTGCTAGCAAAACCGCCGGGTTGAGGGAAGGGTTCAGACTGTGCCTGGGCCCTGTGGTCTCTTCCAGGTCAGTGGATGGCATTTCCTTCCCCTTGCCCCAGGCACCTGGGAGCATGTCTGCACGTGGAGAAAGACTTTCCCGTGGGAAGCCGGGTTTTGTCAAACGGGTCCCAGTGCTCTGCTCCTCTCTTTTCACTCCTGCTGCCAGAAGCCCAGGGAGGATGGGAGGGCTTAGAACATGGTTGGGCACTGTGGTTTCTTCCAGAGAAGTGGAGGGCATTTGCTTTACCTTGCCACAACCACTTGGGATAGGGTCTGCACCTCAGGAAAACTGTCTCCGTGGGAAGCCGGCTTTTTGCAAAGGGGTCTCAGGGCCGTGTGCCTCGGCTGTCCCTCCGGCTCCCCAAAGCACAGGGACGAGGTGAGGGGCTTAGACCATGCCTGGGCAATGTTGTTTCTTACACCTGGGTGTGTGGCATTTTGTTGAGCTGGCTACCCCCACTTGGGATAGGTGTTCCACAGCAAGCACCTATTGTTCGTCGGAAGCCGTTTTTGCCCCAGGGGTCTCCGGGCTGTGTTCGTTGGGGTTGAACTCCTGCTAGCAAAACCGCCGGGTTGAGGGAAGGGTTCAGACTGTGCCTGGGCCCTGTGGTCTCTTCCAGGTCAGTGTATGGCATTTCCTTCCCCTTGCCCCAGGCACCTGGGAGCATGTCTGCACGTGGAGAAAGACTTTCCCGTGGGAAGCCGGGTTTTGTCAAACGGGTCCCAGTGCTCTGCTCCTCTCTTTTCACTCCTGCTGCCAGAAGCCCAGGGAGGATGGGAGGGCTTAGAACATGGCTGGGCACTGTGGTTTCTTCCAGAGAAGTGGAGGGCATTTGCTTTACCTTGCCACAACCACTTGGGATAGGGTCTGCACCTTAGGAAAACTGTCTCCGTGGGAAGCCGGCTTTTTGCAAAGGGGTCTCAGGGCCGTGTGCCTCGGCTGTCCTCCGGCTCCCCAAATCACAGGGACGAGGTGAGGGGCTTAGACCATGCCTGGGCAATGTTGTTTCTTACACCTGGGTGTGTGGCATTTTATTGAGCTGGCTACCCCCACTTGGGATAGGTGTTCCACAGCAAGCACCTATTGTTCGTCGGAAGCCGTTTTTGCCCCAGGCGTCTCCGGGCTGTGTTCGTTGGGGTTGAACTCCTGCTAGCAAAACCGCCGGGGTTGAGGGAAGGGTTCAGACTGTGCCTGGACCCTGTGGTCTCTTCCAGGTCAGTGTATGGCATTTCCTTCCCCTTGCCCCAGGCACCTGGGAGCATGTCTGCACGTGGAGAAAGACTTTCCCGTGGGAAGCCGGGTTTTGTCAAACGGGTCCCAGTGCTCTGCTCCTCTCTTTTCACTCCTGCTGCCACAAGCCCAGGGAGGATGGGAGGGCTTAGAACATGGCTGGGCACTGTGGTTTCTTCCAGAGAAGTGGAGGGCATTTGCTTTACCTTGCCACAACCACTTGGGATAGGGTGTGCACCTCAGGAAAACTGTCTCCGTGGGAAGCCGGCTTTTTGCAAAGGGGTCTCAGGGCCGTGTGCCTCGGCTGTCCCTCCGGCTCCCCAAAGCACAGGGACGAGGTGAGGGGCTTAGACCATGCCTGGGCAATGTTGTTTCTTACACCTGGGTGTGTGGCATTTTGTTGAGCTGGCTACCCCCACTTGGGATAGGTGTTCCACAGCAAGCACCTATTGTTCGTCGGAAGCCGTTTTTGCCCCAGGGGTCTCCGGGCTGTGTTCGTTGGGGTTGAACTCCTGCTAGCAAAACCGCCGGGTTGAGGGAAGCGTTCAGACTGTGCCTGGGCCCTGTGGTCTCTTCCAGGTCAGTGGATGGCATTTCCTTCCCCTTGCCCCAGACACCTGGGAGCATGCCTGCACGTGGAGAAAGACTTCCCCGTGGGAAGCCGGTTTTTGTCAAACGGGTCCCAGTGCCCTGCTCCTCTCTTTTCACTCCTGCTGCCAGAAGCCCAGGGAGGATGGGAGGGCTTAGAACATGGCTGGGCACTGTGGTTTCTTCCAGAGAAGTGGAGGGCATTTGCTTTACCTTGCCACAACCACTTGGGATAGGGTCTGCACCTCAGGAAAACTGTCTCCGTGGGAAGCCGGCTTTTTGCAAAGGGGTCTCAGGGCCGTGTGCCTCGGCTGTCCCTCCGGCTCCCCAAAGCACAGGGACGAGGTGAGGGGCTTAGACCATGCCTGGGCAATGTTGTTTCTTACACCTGGGTGTGTGGCATTTTGTTGAGCTGGCTACCCCCACTTGGGATAGGTGTTCCACAGCAAGCACCTTTTGTTCGTCGGAAGCCGTTTTTGCCTCAGGGGTCTCCGGGCTGTGTTCGTTGGGGTTGAACTCCTGCTAGCAAAACCGCCGGATTGAGGGAAGTGTTCAGACTGTGCCTGGGCTCTGTGGTCTCTTCCAGGTCAATGTATGGCATTTCCTTCCCCTTGCCCCAGGCACCTGGGAGCATGTCTGCACGTGGAGAAAGACATTCCCGTGGGAAGCCGGGTTTTGTCAAACGGGTCCAGTGCTCTGCTCCTCTCTTTTCACTCCTGCTGCCAGAAGCCCAGGGAGGATGGGAGGGCTTAGAACATGGCTGGGGCACTGTGGTTTCTTCCAGAGAAGTGGAGGGCATTTGCTTTACCTTGCCACAACCACTTGGGATAGGGTCTGAACCTCAGGAAAACTGTCTCCGTGGGAAGCCGGCTTTTTGCAAAGGGGTCTCAGGGCCGTGTGCCTCGGCTGTCCCTCCGGCTCCCCAAAGCACAGGGACGAGGTGAGGGGCTTAGACCATGCCTGGGCAATGTTGTTTCTTACACCTGGGTGTGTGGCATTTTGTTGAGCTGGCTACCCCCACTTGGGATAGGTGTTCCACAGCAAGCACCTATTGTTCGTCGGAAGCCGTTTTTGCCCCAGGGGTCTCCGGGCTGTGTTCGTTGGGGTTGAACTCCTGCTAGCAAAATCGCCGGGTTGAGGGAATGGTTCAGACTGTGCCTGGGCCCTGTGGTCTCTTCCAGGTCAGTGTATGGCATTTCCTTCCCCTTGCCCCAGGCACCTGGGAGCATGTCTGCACGTGGAGAAAGACTTTCCCGTGGGAAGCCGGGTTTTGTCAAACGGGTCCCAGTGCTCTGCTCCTCTCTTTTCACTCCTGCTGCCAGAAGCCCAGGGAGGATGGGAGGGCTTAGAACATGGCTGGGCACTGTGGTTTCTTCCAGAGAAGTGGAGGGCATTTGCTTTACCTTGCCACAACCACTTGGGATAGGGTCTGCACCTCAGGAAAACTGTCTCCGTGGGAAGCCGGCTTTTTGCAAAGGGGTCTCAGGGCCGTGTGCCTCGGCTGTCCCTCCGGCTCCCCAAAGCACAGGGACGAGGTGAGGGGCTTAGACCATGCCTGGGCAATGTTGTTTCTTACACCTGGTTGTGTGGCATTTTGTTGAGCTGGCTACCCCCACTTGGGATAGGTGTTCCACAGCAAGCACCTATTGTTCGTCGGAAGCCGTTTTTGCCCCAGGGGTCTCCGGGCTGTGTTCGTTGGGTTTGAACTCCTGCTAGCAAAACCGCCGGGTTGAGGGAAGGGTTCAGACTGTGCCTGGGCCCTGTGGTCTCTTCCAGCTCAGTGTATGGCATTTCCTTCCCCTTGCCCCAGGCACCTGGGAGCATGTCTGCACGTGGAGAAAGACTTTCCCGTGGGAAGCCGGGTTTTGTCAAACGGGTCCCAGTGCTCTGCTCCTCTCTTTTCACTCCTGCTGCCAGAAGCCCAGGGAGGATGGGAAGGCTTAGAACATGGCTGGGCACTGTGGTTTCTTCCAGAGAAGTGGAGGGCATTTGCTTTACCTTGCCACAACCACTTGGGATAGGGTCTGCACCTCAGGAAAACTGTCTCCGTGGGAAGCCGGCTTTTTGCAAAGGGGTCTCAGGGCCGTGTGCCTCGGCTGTCCCTCCGGCTCCCCAAAGCACAGGGACGAGGTGAGGGGCTTAGACCATGCCTGGGCAATGTTGTTTCTTACACCTGGGTGTGTGGCATTTTGTTGAGCTGGCTACCCCCACTTGGGATAGGTGTTCCACAGCAAGCACCTATTGTTCGTCGGAAGCCGTTTTTGCCCCAGGGGTCTCCGGGCTGTGTTCGTTGGGGTTGAACTCCTGCTAGCAAAATCGCCGGGTTGAGGGAAGGGTTCAGACTGTGCCTGGGCCCTGTGGTCTCTTCCAGGTCAGTGTATGGCATTTCCTTCCCCTTGCCCCATGCACCTGGGAGCATGTCTGCACGTGGAGAAAGACTTTCCCGTGGGAACCCGGTTTTTGTCAAACGGGTCCTAGTGCTCCGCTCCTCTCTTTTCACTCCTGCTACGAGAAGCCCAGGGAGGATGGGAGGGCTTAGACCATGGCTGGGCACTGTGGTTTCTTCCAGAGAAGTGGAGGGCATTTGCTTTACCTTGCCACAACCACTTGGGATAGGGTCTGCACCTCAGGAAAACTGTCTCCGTGGGAAGCCGGCTTTTTGCAAAGTGGTCTCAGGGCCGTGTGCCTCGGCTGTCCCTCCGGCTCCCCAAAGCACAGGGACGAGGTGAGGGGCTTAGCCCATGCCTGGGCAATGTTGTTTCTCACACCTGGGTGTGTGGCATTTTGTTGAGCTGGCTACCCCCACTTGGGATAGGTGTTCCACAGCAAGCACCTATTGTTCGTCGGAAGCCGTTTTTGCCCCAGGGGTCTCCGGGCTGTGTTCGTTGGGGTTGAACTCCTGCTAGCAAAACCGCCGGGTTGAGGGAAGGGTTCAGACTGTGCCTGGGCCCTGTGGTCTCTTCCAGGTCAGTGTATGGCATTTCCTTCCCCTTGCCCCAGGCACCTGGGAGCATGTCTGCACGTGGAGAAAGACTTTCCCGTGGGAAGCCGGGTTTTGTCAAACGGGTCCCAGTGCTCTGCTCCTCTCTTTTCACTCCTGCTGCCAGAAGCCCAGGGAGGATGGGAGGGCTTAGAACATGGCTGGGCACTGTGGTTTCTTCCAGAGAAGTGGAGGGCATTTGCTTTACCTTGCCACAACCACTTGCGAGAGGGTCTGCACCTCAGGAAAACTGTCTCCGTGGGAAGCCGGCTTTTTGCAAAGGGGTCTCAGGGCCGTGTGCCTCGGCTGTCCCTCCGGCTCCCCAAAGCACAGGGACGAGGTGAGGGGCTTAGACCATGCCTGGGCAATGTTGTTTCTTACACCTGGGTGTGTGGCATTTTGTTGAGCTGGCTACCCCCACTTGGGATAGGTGTTCCACAGCAAGCGCCTATTGTTCGTCGGAAGCCGTTTTTGCCCCAGGGGTCTCCGGGCTGTGTTCGTTGGGGTTGAACTCCTGCTAGCAAAACCGCCGGGTTGAGGGAAGGGTTCAGACTGTGCCTGGGCCCTGTGGTCTCTTCCAGCTCAGTGTATGGCATTTCCTTCCCCTTGCCACAGGCACCTGGGAGCATGTCTGCACGTGGAGAAAGACTTTCCCGTGGGAAGCCGGGTTTTGTCAAACGGGTCCCAGTGCTCTGCTCCTCTCTTTTCACTCCTGCTGCCAGAAGCCCAGGGAGGATGGGAGGGCTTAGAACATGGCTGGGCACTGTGGTTTCTTCCAGAGAAGTGGAGGGCATTTGCTTTACCTTGCCACAACCACTTGGGATAGGGTCTGCACCTCAGGAAAACTGTCTCCGTGGGAAGCCGGCTTTTTGCAAAGGGGTCTCAGGGCCGTGTGCCTCGGCTGTCCCTCCGGCTCCCCAAAGCACAGGGACGAGGTGAGGGGCTTAGACCATGCCTGGGCAATGTTGTTTCTTACACCTGGGTGTGTGGCATTTTGTTGAGCTGGCTACCCCCACTTGGGATAGTGTTCCACAGCAAGCACCTATTGTTCGTCGGAAGCCGTTTTTTCCCCAGGGGTCTCCGGGCTGTGTTCGTTGGGTTTGAACTCCTGCTAGCAAAACCGCCGGGTTGAGGGAAGGGTTCAGACTGTGCCTGGGCCCTGTGGTCTCTTCCAGGTCAGTGTATGGCATTTCCTTCCCCTTGCCCCAGGCACCTGGGAGCATGTCTGCACGTGGAGAAAGACTTTCCCGTGGGAAGCCGGGATTTGTCAAACGGGTCCCAGTGCTCTGCTCCTCTCTTTTCACTCCTGCTGCCAGAAGCCCAGGGAGGATGGGAGGGCTTAGAACATGGCTGGGCACTGTGGTTTCTTCCAGAGAAGTGGAGGGCATTTGCTTTACCTTGCCACAACCACTTGGGATAGGGTCTGCACCTCAGGAAAACTGTCTCCGTGGGAAGCCGGCTTTTTGCAAAGGGGTCTCAGGGCCGTGTGCCTCGGCTGTCCCTCCGGCTCCCCAAAGCACAGGGACGAGGTGAGGGGCTTAGACCATGCCTGGGCAATGTTGTTTCTTACACCTGGGTGTGTGGCATTTTGTTGAGCTGGCTACCCCCACTTGGGATAGTGTTCCACAGCAAGCACCTATTGTTCGTCGGAAGCCGTTTTTGCCCCAGGGGTCTCCGGGCTGTGTTCGTTGTGGTTGAACTCCTGCTAGCAAAACCGCCGGGTTGAGGGAAGGGTTCAGACTGTGCCAGGGCCCTGTGGTCTCTTCCAGGTCAGTGTATGGCATTTCCTTCCCCTTGCCCCAGGCACCTGGGAGCATGTCTGCACGTGGAGAAAGACTTTCCCGTGGGAAGCCGGGTTTTGTCAAACGGGTCCCAGTGCTCTGCTCCTCTCTTTTCACTCCTGCTGCCAGAAGCCCAGGGAGGATGGGAGGGCTTAGAACATGGCTGGGCACTGTGGTTTCTTCCAGAGAAGTGGAGGGCATTTGCTTTACCTTGCCACAACCACTTGGGATAGGGTCTGCACCTCAGGAAAACTGTCTCCGTGGGAAGCCGGCTTTTTGCAAAGGGGTCTCAGGGCCGTGGGCCTCGGCTGTCCCTCCGGCTCCCCAAAGCACAGGGACGAGGTGAGGGGCTTAGACCATGCCTGGGCAATGTTGTTTCTTACACCTGGGTGTGTGGCATTTTGTTGAGCTGGCTACCCCCACTTGGGATAGGTGTTCCACAGCAAGCACCTATTGTTCGTCGGAAGCCGTTTTTGCCCCAGGGGTCTCCGGGCTGTGTTCGTTGGGGTTGAACTCCTGCTAGCAAAACCGCCGGGTTGAGGGAAGGGTTCAGACTGTGCCTGGGCCCTGTGGTCTCTTCCAGGTCAGTGTATGGCATTTCCTTCCCCTTGCCCCAGGCACCTGGGAGCATGTCTGCACGTGGAGAAAGACTTTCCCGTGGGAAGCCGGGTTTTGTCAAACGGGTCCCAGTGCTCTGCTCCTCTCTTCTCACTCCTGCTGCCAAAAGCCCAGGGAGGATGGGAGGGCTTAGAACATGGCTTGGCACTGTGGTTTCTTCCAGAGAAGTGGAGGGCATTTGCTTTACCTTGCCACAACCACTTGGGATAGGGTCTGCACCTCAGGAAAACTGTCTCCGTGGGAAGCCGGGTTTTTGCAAAGGGGTCTCAGGGCCGTGTGCCTCGGCTGTCCCTCCGGCTCCCCAAAGCACAGGGACGAGGTGAGGGGCTTAGACCATGCCTGGGCAATGTTGTTTCTTACACCTGGGTGTGTGGCATTTTGTTGAGCTGGCTACCCCCACTTGGGATAGTGTTCCACAGCAAGCACCTATTGTTCGTCGGAAGCCGTTTTTGCCCCAGGGGTCTCCGGGCTGTGTTCGTTGGGGTTGAACTCCTGCTAGCAAAACCGCCGGGTTGAGGGAAGGGTTCAGACTGTGCCTGGGCCCTGTGGTCTCTTCCAGGTCAGTGTATGGCATTTCCTTCCCCTTGCCCCAAGCACCTGGGAGCATGTCTGCACGTGGAGAAAGACTTTCCCGTGGGAAGCCGGGTGTTGTCAAACGGGTCCCAGTGCTCTGCTCCTCTCATTTCACTCCTGCTGCCAGAAGCCCAGGGAGGATGGGAGGGCTTAGAACATGGCTCGGCACTGTGGTTTCTTCCAGAGAAGTGGAGGGCATTTGCTTTACCTTGCCACAACCACTTGGGATAGGGTCTGCACCTCAGGAAAACTGTCTCCGTGGGAAGCCGGCTTTTTGCAAAGGGGTCTCAGGGCCGTGTGCCTCGGCTGTCCCTCCGGCTCCCCAAAGCACAGGGACGAGGTGAGAGGCTTAGACCATGTCTGGGCAATGTTGTTTCTTACACCTGGGTGTGTGGCATTTTGTTGAGCTGGCTACCCCCACTTGGGATAGGTGTTCCACAGCAAGCACCTATTTTTCGTCGGAAGCCGTTTTTGCCCCAGGGGTCTCCGGGCTGTGTTCGTTGGGGTTGAACTCCTGCTAGCAAAATCGCCGGGTTGAGGGAAGGGTTCAGACTGTGCCTGGGCCCTGTGGTCTCTTCCAGGTCAGTGTATGGCATTTCCTTCCCCTTGCCCCAGGCACCTGGGAGCATGTCTGCACGTGGAGAAAGACTTTCCCGTGGGAAGCCGGTTTTTGTCAAACGGGTCCCAGTGCTATGCTCCTCTCTTTTCACTCCTGCTGCCAGAAGCCCAGGGAGGATGGGAGGGCTTAGGACATGGCTGGGCACTGTGGTTTCTTCCACAGAAGTGGAGGGCATTTCCTTTACCTTGCCACAACCACTTGGGATAGGGTCTGCACCTCAGGAAAACTGTCTCCGTGGGAAGCCGGCTTTTTGCAAAGGGGTCTCAAGGCCGTGTGCCTCGGCTGTCCCTCCGGCTCCCCAAAGCACAGGGACGAGGTGAGAGGCTTAGACCATGCCTGGGCAATGTTGTTTCTTACACCTGGGTGTGTGGCATTTTGTTGAGCTGGCTACCCCCACTTGGGATAGGTGTTCCACAGCAAGCGCCTATTGTTCGTCGGAAGCCGTTTTTGCCCCAGGGGTCTCCGGGCTGTGTTCGTTGGGGTTGAACTCCTGCTAGCAAAACCGCCGGGTTGAAGGAAGGGTTCAGACTGTGCCTGGGCCCTGTGGTCTCTTCCAGCTCAGTGTATGGCATTTCCTTCCCCTTGCCACAGGCACCTGGGAGCATGTCTGCACGTGGAGAAAGACTTTCCCGTGGGAAGCCGGGTTTTGTCAAACGGGTCCCAGTGCTCTGCTCCTCTCTTTTCACTCCTGCTGCCAGAAGCCCAGGGAGGATGGGAGGGCTTAGAACATGGCTGGGCACTGTGGTTTCTTCCAGAGAAGTGGAGGGCATTTGCTTTACCTTGCCACAACCACTTGGGATAGGGTCTGCACCTCAGGAAAACTGTCTCCGTGGAAAGCCGGCTTTTTGCAAAGGGGTCTCAGGGCCGTGTGCCTCGGCTGTCCCTCCGGCTCCCCAAAGCACAGGGACGAGGTGAGGGGCTTAGACCATGCCTGGGCAATGTTGTTTCTTACACCTGGGTGTGTGGCATTTTGTTGAGCTGGCTACCCCCACTTGGGATAGGTGTTCCACAGCAAGCACCTATTGTTCGTCGGAAGCCGTTTTTGCCCCAGGGGTCTCCGGGCTGTGTTCGTTGGGGTTGAACTCCTGCTAGCAAAACCGCCGGGTTGAGGGAAGGGTTCAGACTGTGCCTGGGCCCTGTGGTCTCTTCCAGGTCAGTGTATGGCATTTCCTTCCCCTTGCCCCAGGCACCTGGGAGCATGTCTGCACTTGGAGAAAGGCTTTCCCGTGGGAAGCCGGGTTTTGTCAAACGGGTCCCAGTGCTCTGCTCCTCTCTTTTCACTCCTGCTGCCAAAAGCCCAGGGAGGATGGGAGGGCTTAGAACATGGCTTGGCACTGTGGTTTCTTCCAGAGAAGTGGAGGGCATTTGCTTTACCTTGCCACAACCACTTGGGATAGGGTCTGCACCTCAGGAAAACTGTCTCCGTGGGAAGCCGGCTTTTTGCAAAGGGGTCTCAGGGCCGTGTGCCTCGGCTGTCCCTCCGGCTCCCCAAAGCACAGGGACGAGGTGAGGGGCTTAGACCATGCCTGGGCAATGTTGTTTCTTACACCTGGGTGTGTGGCATTTTGTTGAGCTGGCTACCCCCACTTGGGATAGTGTTCCACAGCAAGCACCTATTGTTCGTCGGAAGCCGTTTTTGCCCCAGGGGTCTCCGGGCTGTGTTCGTTGGGTTTGAACTCCTGCTAGCAAAACCGCCGGGTTGAGGGAAGGGTTCAGACTGTGCCTGGGCCCTGTGGTCTCTTCCAGGTCAGTGTATGGCATTTCCTTCCCCTTGCCCCAGGCACCTGGGAGAATGTCTGCACGTGGAGAAAGACTTTCCCGTGGGAAGCCGGGTTTTGTCAAACGGGTCCCAGTGCTCCGCTCCTCTCTTTTCACTCCTGCTGCCAGAAGCCCAGGGAGGATGGGAGGGCTTAGAACATGGCTGGGCACTGTGGTTTCTTCCACAGAAGTGGAGGGCATTTCCTTTACCTTGCCACAACCACTTGGGATAGGGTCTGCACCTCAGGAAAACTGTCTCCGTGGGAAGCCGGCTTTTTGCAAAGGGGTCTCAGGGCCGTGTGCCTCGGCTGTCCCTCCGGCTCCCCAAAGCACAGGGACGAGGTGAGGGGCTTAGGCCATGCATGGGCAATGTTGTTTCTTACACCTGGGTGTGTGGCATTTTTTTGACCTGGCTACCCCCACTTGGGATAGGTGTTCCACAGCAAGCACCTATTGTTCGTCGGAAGCCGTTTTTGCCCCAGGGGTCTCCGGGCTGTGTTCGTTGGGGTTGAACTCCTGCTAGCAAAACCGCCGGGTTGAAGGAAGGGTTCAGACTGTGCCTGGGCCCTGTGGTCTCTTCCAGGTCAGTGTATGGCATTTCCTTCCCCTTGCCACAGGCACCTGGGAGCATGTCTGCACGTGGAGAAAGACTTTCCCGTGGGAAGCCGGGTTTTGTCAAACGGGTCCCAGTGCTCTGCTCCTCTCTTTTCACTCCTGCTGCCAGAAGCCCAGGGAGGATGGGAGGGCTTAGAACATGGCTGGGCACTGTGGTTTCTTCCAGAGAAGTGGAGGGCATTTGCTTTACCTTGCCACAACCACTTGGGATAGGGTCTGCACCTCAGGAAAACTGTCTCCGTGGGAAGCCGGCTTTTTGCAAAGGGGTCTCAGGGCCGTGTGCCTCGGCTGTCCCTCCGGCTCCCCAAAGCACAGGGACGAGGTGAGGGGCTTAGACCATGCCTGGGCAATGTTGTTTCTTACACCTGGGTGTGTGGCATTTTGTTGAGCTGGCTACCCCCACTTGGGATAGGTGTTCCACAGCAAGCACCTATTGTTCGTCGGAAGCCGTTTTTGCCCCAGGGGTCTCCGGGCTGTGTTCGTTGGGGTTGAACTCCTGCTAGCAAAACCGCCGGATTGAGGGAAGGGTTCAGACTGTGCCTGGGCCCTGTGGTCTCTTCCAGGTCAGTGTATGGCATTTCCTTCCCCTTGCCCCAGGCACCTGGGAGCATGTCTGCACGTGGAGAAAGACTTTCCCGTGGGAAGCCGGGTTTTGTCAAACGGGTCCCAGTGCTCTGCTCCTCTCTTCTCACTCCTGCTGCCAAAAGCCCAGGGAGGATGGGAGGGCTTAGAACATGGCTTGGCACTGTGGTTTCTTCCAGAGAAGTGGAGGGCATTTGCTTTACCTTGCCACAACCACTTGGGATAGGGTCTGCACCTCAGGAAAACTGTCTCCGTGGGAAGCCGGCTTTTTGCAAAGGGGTCTCAGGGCCGTGTGCCTCGGCTGTCCCTCCGGCTCCCCAAAGCACAGGGACGAGGTGAGGGGCTTAGACCATGCCTGGGCAATGTTGTTTCTTACACCTGGGTGTGTGGCATTTTGCTGAGCTGGCTACCCCCACTTGGGATAGTGTTCCACAGCAAGCACCTATTGTTCGTCGGAAGCCGTTTTTGCCCCAGGGGTCTCCGGGCTGTGTTCGTTGGGGTTGAACTCCTGCTAGCAAAACCGCCGGGTTGAGGGAAGGGTTCAGACTGTGCCTGGGCCCTGTGGTCTCTTCCAGGTCAGTGTATGGCATTTCCTTCCCCTTGCCCCAGGCACCTGGGAGCATGTCTGCACGTGGAGAAAGACTTTCCCGTGGGAAGCCGGGTGTTGTCAAACGGGTCCCAGTGCTCTGCTCCTCTCATTTCACTCCTGCTGCCAGAAGCCCAGGGAGGATGGGAGGGCTTAGAACATGGCTGGGCACTGTGGTTTCTTCCAGAGAAGTGGAGGGCATTTGCTTTACCTTGCCACAACCACTTGGGATAGGGTCTGCACCTCAGGAAAACTGTCTCCGTGGGAAGCCGGCTTTTTGCAAAGGGGTCTCAGGGCCGTGTGCCTCGGCTGTCCCTCCGGCTCCCCAAAGCACAGGGACGAGGTGAGAGGCTTAGACCATGCCTGTGCAATGTTGTTTCTTACACCTGGGTGTGTGGCATTTTGTTGAGCTGGCTACCCCCACTTGGGATAGGTGTTCCACAGCAAGCACCTATTGTTCGTCGGAAGCCGTTTTTGCCCCAGGGGTCTCCGGGCTGTGTTCGTTGGGGTTGAACTCCTGCTAGCAAAATCGCCGGGTTGAGGGAAGGGTTCAGACTGTGCCTGGGCCCTGTGGTCTCTTCCAGGTCAGTGTATGGCATTTCCTTCCCCTTGCCCCAGACACCTGGGAGCATGTCTGCACGTGGAGAAAGACTTTCCCGTGGGAAGCCGGTTTTTGTCAAACGGGTCCCAGTGCTCTGCTCCTCTCTTTTCACTCCTGCTGCCAGAAGCCCAGGGAGGATGGGAGGGCTTAGAACATGGCTGGGCACTGTGGTTTCTTCCACAGAAGTGGAGGGCATTTCCTTTACCTTGCCACAACCACTTGGGATAGGGTCTGCACCTCAGGAAAACTGTCTCCGTGGGAAGCCGGCTTTTTGCAAAGGGGTCTCAGGGCCGTGTGCCTCGGCTGTCCCTCCGGCTCCCCAAAGCACAGGGACGAGGTGAGGGGCTTAGACCATGCCTGGGCAATGTTGTTTCTTACACCTGGGTGTGTGGCATTTTGTTGAGCTGGCTACCCCCACTTGGGATAGGTGTTCCACAGCAAGCGCCTATTGTTCGTCGGAAGCCGTTTTTGCCCCAGGGGTCTCCGGGCTGTGTTCGTTGGGGTTGAACTCCTGCTAGCAAAACCGCCGGGTTGAAGGAAGGGTTCAGACTGTGCCTGGGCCCTGTGGTCTCTTCCAGCTCAGTGTATGGCATTTCCTTCCCCTTGCCACAGGCACCTGGGAGCATGTCTGCACGTGGAGAAAGACTTTCCCGTGGGAAGCCGGGTTTTGTCAAACGGGTCCCAGTGCTCTGCTCCTCTCTTTTCACTCCTGCTGCCAGAAGCCCAGGGAGGATGGGAGGGCTTAGAACATGGCTGGGCACTGTGGTTTCTTCCAGAGAAGTGGAGGGCATTTGCTTTACCTTGCCACAACCACTTGGGATAGGGTCTGCACCTCAGGAAAACTGTCTCCGTGGGAAGCCGGCTTTTTGCAAAGGGGTCTCAGGGCCGTGTGCCTCGGCTGTCCCTCCGGCTCCCCAAAGCACAGGGACGAGGTGAGGGGCTTAGACCATGCCTGGGCAATGTCGTTTCTTACACCTGGGTGTGTGGCATTTTGTTGAGCTGGCTACCCCCACTTGGGATAGTGTTCCACAGCAAGCACCTATTGTTCGTCGGAAGCCGTTTTTGCCCCAGGGGTCTCCGGGCTGTGTTCGTTGGGTTTGAACTCCTGCTAGCAAAACCGCCGGGTTGAGGGAAGGGTTCAGACTGTGCCAGGGCCCTGTGGTCTCTTCCAGGTCAGTGTATGGCATTTCCTTCCCCTTGCCCCAGGCACCTGGGAGCATGTCTGCACGTGGAGAAAGACTTTCCCGTGGGAAGCCGGGTTTTGTCAAACGGGTCCCAGTGCTCTGCTCCTCTCTTTTCACTCCTGCTGCCAGAAGCCCAGGGAGGATGGGAGGGCTTAGAACATGGCTGGGCACTGTGGTTTCTTCCAGAGAAGTGGAGGGCATTTGCTTTACCTTGCCACAACCACTTGGGATAGGGTCTGCACCTCAGGAAAACTGTCTCCGTGGGAAGCCGGCTTTTTGCAAAGGGGTCTCAGGGCCGTGGGCCTCGGCTGTCCCTCCGGCTCCCCAAAGCACAGGGACGAGGTGAGGGGCTTAGACCATGCCTGGGCAATGTTGTTTCTTACACCTGGGTGTGTGGCATTTTGTTGAGCTGGCTACCCCCACTTGGGATAGGTGTTCCACAGCAAGCACCTATTGTTCGTCGGAAGCCGTTTTTGCCCCAGGGGTCTCCGGGTTGTGTTCGTTGGGGTTGAACTCCTGCTAGCAAAACCGCCGGGTTGAGGGAAGGGTTCAGACTGTGCCTGGGCCCTGTGGTCTCTTCCAGGTCAGTGTATGGCATTTCCTTCCCCTTGCCCCAGGCACCTGGGAGGATGTCTGCACGTGGAGAAACACTTTCCCGTGGGAAGCCGGGTTTTGTCAAACGGGTCCCAGTGCTCTGCTCCTCTCTTTTCACTCCTGCTGCCAGAAGCCCAGGGAGGATGGGAGGGCTTAGAACATGGCTGGGCACTGTGGTTTCTTCCAGAGAAGTGGAGGGCATTTGCTTTACCTTGCCACAACCACTTGGGATAGGGTCTGCACCTCAGGAAAACTGTCTCCGTGGGAAGCCGGCTTTTTGTAAAGGGGTCTCAGGGCCGTGTGCTTCGGCTGTCCCTCCGGCTACCCAAAGCACAGGGACGAGGTGAGGGGCTTAGACCATGCCTGGGCAATGTTGTTTCTTACACCTGGGTGTGTGGCATTTTGTTGAGCTGGCTACCCCCACTTGGGATAGGTGTTCCACAGCAAGCACCTATTGTTCGTCGGAAGCCGTTTTTGCCCCAGGGGTCCCCGGGCTGTGTTCGTTGGGGTTGAACTCCTGCTAGCAAAACCGCCGTGTTGAGGGAAGCGTTCAGACTGTGCCTGGGCCCTGTGGTCTCTTCCAGGTCAGTGTATGGCATTTCCTTCCCCTTGCCCCAGGCACCTGGGAGCATGTCTGCACGTGGAGAAAGACTTTCCCGTGGGAAGCCGGGTTTTGTCATACGGGTCCCAGTGCTCTGCTCCTCTCATTTCACTCCTGCTGCCAGAAGCCCAGGGAGGATGGGAGGGCTTAGAACATGGCTGGGCACTGTGGTTTCTTCCAGAGAAGTGGAGGGCATTTGCTTTACCTTGCCACAACCACTTGGGATAGGGTCTGCACCTCAGGAAAACTGTCTCCGTGGGAAGCCGGCTTTTTGCAAAGGGGTCTCAGGGCCGTGTGTCTCGGCTGTCCCTCCGGCTCCCCAAAGCACAGGGACGAGGTGAGAGGCTTAGACCATGCCTGGGCAATGTTGTTTCTTACACCTGGGTGTGTGGCATTTTGTTGAGCTGGCTACCCCCACTTGGGATAGGTGTTCCACAGCAAGCACCTATTGTTCGTCGGAAGCCGTTTTTGCCCCAGGGGTCTCCGGGCTGTGTTCGTTGGGGTTGAACTCCTGCTAGCAAAACCGCCGGGTTGAGGGAAGGGTTCAGACTGTGCCTGGGCCCTGTGGTCTCTTCCAGGTCAGTGTATGGCATTTCCTTCCCCTTGCCCCAGGCACCTGGGAGCATGTCTGCACGTGGAGAAAGACTTTCCCGTGGGAAGCCGATTTTTGTCAAACGGGTCCCAGTGCTCTGCTCCTCTCTTTTCACTCCTGCTGCCAGAAGCCCAGGGAGGATGGGAGGGCTTAGAACATGGCTTGGCACTGTGGTTTCTTCCAGAGAAGTGGAGGGCATTTGCTTTACCTTGCCACAACCACTTGGGATAGGGTCTGCACCTCAGGAAAACTGTCTCCGTGGGAAGCCGGCTTTTTGCAAAGGGGTCTCAGGGCCGTGTGCCTCGGCTGTCCCTCCGGCTCCCCAAAGCACAGGGACGAGGTGAGGGGCTTAGACCATGCCTGGGCAATGTTGTTTCTTACACCTGGGTGTGTGGCATTTTGTTGAGCTGGCTACCCCCACTTGGGATAGGTGTTCCACGCAAGCACCTATTGTTCGTTGGAAGCCGTTTTTGCCCCAGGGGTCTCCGGGCTGTGTTCGTTGGGGTTGAACTCCTGCTAGCAAAAGCGCCGGGTTGAGGGAAGGGTTCAGACTGTGCCTGGGCCCTGTGGTCTCTTCCAGCTCAGTGTATGGCATTTCCTTCCCCTTGCCCCAGGCACCTGGGAGCATGTCTGCACGTGGAGAAAGACTTTCCCGTGGGAAGCCGGGTTTTGTCAAACGGGTCCCAGTGCTCTGCTCCTCTCTTTTCACTCCTGCTGCCAGAAGCCCAGGGAGGATGGGAGGGCTTAGAACATGGCTGGGCACTGTGGTTTCTTCCAGAGAAGTGGAGGGCATTTGCTTTACCTTGCCACAACCACTTGGGATAGGGTCTGCACCTCAGGAAAACTGTCTCCGTGGGAAGCCGGCTTTTTGCAAAGGGGTCTCAGGGCCGTGTGCCTCGGCTGTCCCTCCGGCTCCCCAAAGCACAGGGACGAGGTGAGGGGCTTAGACCATGCCTGGGCAATGTTGTTTCTTACACCTGGGTGTGTGGCATTTTGTTGAGCTGGCTACCCCCACTTGGGATAGTGTTCCACAGCAAGCACCTATTGTTCGTCGGAAGCCGTTTTTGCCCCAGGGGTCTCCGGGCTGTGTTCGTTGGGGTTGAACTCCTGCTAGCAAAACCGCCGGGTTGAGGGAAGGGTTCAGACTGTGCCTGGGCCCTGTGGTCTCTTCCAGGTCAGTGTATGGCATTTCCTTCCCCTTGCCCCAGGCACCTGGGAGCATGTCTGCACGTGGAGAAAGACTTTCCCGTGGGAAGCCGGGTTTTGTCAAACGGGTCCCAGTGCTCTGCTCCTCTCTTTTCACTCCTGCTGCCAGAAGCCCAGGGAGGATGGGAGGGCTTAGAACATGGCTGGGCACTGTGGTTTCTTCCAGAGAAGTGGAGGGCATTTGCTTTACCTTGCCACAACCACTTGGGATAGGGTCTGCACCTCAGGAAAACTGTCTCCGTGGGAAGCCGGCTTTTTGCAAAGGGGTCTCAGGGCCGTGTGCCTCGGCTGTCCCTCCGGCTCCCCAAAGCACAGGGACGAGGTGAGGGGCTTAGACCATGCCTGGGCAATGTTGTTTCTTACACCTGGGTGTGTGGCATTTTGTTGAGCTGGCTACCCCCACTTGGGATAGGTGTTCCACAGCAAGCACCTATTGTTCGTCGGAAGCCGTTTTTGCCCCAGGGGTCTCCGGGCTGTGTTCGTTGGGGTTGAACTCCTGCTAGCAAAACCGCCGGGTTGAGGGAAGGGTTCAGACTGTGCCTGGGCCCTGTGGTCTCTTCCAGGTCAGTGTATGGCATTTCCTTCCCCTTGCCACAGGCACCTGGGAGCATGTCTGCACGTGGAGAAAGACTTTCCCGTGGGAAGCCGGTTTTTGTCAAACGGGTCCCAGTGCTCTGCTCCTCTCTTTTCACTCTTGCTGCCAGAAGCCCAGGGAGGATGGGAGGGCTTAGAACATGGCTGGGCACTGTGGTTTCTTCCAGAGAAGTGGAGGGCATTTGCTTTACCTTGCCACAACCACTTGGGATAGGGTCTGCACCTCAGGAAAACTGTCTCCGTGGGAAGCCGGCTTTTTGCAAAGGGGTCTCAGGGCCGTGGGCCTCGGCTGTCCCTCCGGCTCCCCAAAGCACAGGGACGAGGTGAGGGGCTTAGACCATGCCTGGGCAATGTTGTTTCTTACACCTGGGTGTGTGGCATTTTGTTGACCTGGCGACCCGCATTTGGGATAGGTGTTCCACAGCAAGCACCTATTGTTCGTCGGAAGCCGTTTTTGCCCCAGGGGTCTCCGGGCTGTGTTCGTTGGGGTTGAACTCCTGCTAGCAAAACCGCCGGGTTGAGGGAAGGGTTCAGACTGTGCCTGGGCCCTGTGGTCTCTTCCAGGTCAGTGTATGGCATTTCCTTCCCCTTGCCCCAGGCACCTGGGAGCATGTCTGCACGTGGAGAAAGACTTTCCCGTGGGAAGCCGGGTTTTGTCAAACGGGTCCCAGGGCTCTGCTCCTCTCTTTTCACTCCTGCTGCCAGAAGCCCAGGGAGGATGGGAGGGCTTAGAACATGGCTTGGCACTGTGGTTTCTTCCAGAGAAGTGGAGGGCATTTGCTTTACCTTGCCACAACCACTTGGGATAGGGTCTGCACCTCAGGAAAACTGTCTCCGTGGGAAGCCGGCTTTTTGCAAAGGGGTCTCAGGGCCGTGGGCCTCGGCTGTCCCTCCGGCTCCCCAAAGCACAGGGACGAGGTGAGGGGCTTAGACCATGCCTGGGCAATGTTGTTTCTTACACCTGGGTGTGTGGCATTTTGTTGAGCTGGCTACCCCCACTTGGGATAGGTGTTCCACAGCAAGCAGCTATTGTTCGTCGGAAGCCGTTTTTGCCCCAGGGGTCTCCGGGCTGTGTTCGTTGGGGTTGAACTCCTGCTAGCAAAATCGCCGGGTTGAGGGAAGGGTTCAGACTGTGCCTGGGCCCTGTGGTCTCTTCCAGGTCAGTGTATGGCATTTCCTTCCCCTTGGCCCAGGCACCTGGGAGCATGTCTGCACGTGGAGAAAGACTTTCCCGTGGGAAGCCGGGTTTTGTCAAACGGGTCCCAGTGCTCTGCTCCTCTCTTTTCACTCCTGCTGCCAGAAGCCCAGGGAGGATGGGAGGGCTTAGAACATGGCTGGGCACTGTGGTTTCTTCCAGAGAAGTGGAGGGCATTTGCTTTACCTTGCCACAACCACTTGGGATAGGGTGTGCACCTCAGGAAAACTGTCTCCGTGGGAAGCCGGCTTTTTGCAAAGGGGTCTCAGGGCCGTGTGCCTCGGCTGTCCCTCCGGCTCCCCAAAGCACAGGGACGAGGTGAGGGGCTTAGACCATGCCTGGGCAATGTTGTTTCTTACACCTGGGTGTGTGGCATTTTGTTGAGCTGGCTACCCCCACTTGGGATAGGTGTTCCACAGCAAGCACCTATTGTTCGTTGGAAGCCGTTTTTGCCCCAGGGGTCTCCGGGCTGTGTTCGTTGGGGTTGAACTCCTGCTAGCAAAAGCGCCGGGTTGAGGGAAGGGTTCAGACTGTGCCTGGGCCCTGTGGTCTCTTCCAGCTCAGTGTATGGCATTTCCTTCCCCTTGCCCCAGGCACCTGGGAGCATGTCTGCACGTGGAGAAAGACTTTCCCGTGGGAAGCCGGGTTTTGTCAAACGGGTCCCAGTGCTCTGCTCCTCTCTTTTCACTCCTGCTGCCAAAAGCCCAGGGAGGATGGGAGGGCTTAGAACATGGCTTGGCACTGTGGTTTCTTCCAGAGAAGTGCATGGCATTTGCTTTACCTTGCCACAACCACTTGGGATAGGGTCTGCACCTCAGGAAAACTGTCTCCGTGGGAAGCCGGCTTTTTGCAAAGGGGTCTCAGGGCCGTGTGCCTCGGCTGTCCCTCCGGCTCCCCAAAGCACAGGGACGAGGTGAGGGGCTTAGACCATGCCTGGGCAATGTTGTTTCTTACACCTGGGTGTGTGGCATTTTGTTGAGCTGGCTACCCCCACTTGGGATAGTGTTCCACAGCAAGCACCTATTGTTCGTCGGAAGCCGTTTTTGCCCCAGGGGTCTCCGGGCTGTGTTCGTTGTGGTTGAACTCCTGCTAGCAAAACCGCCGGGTTGAGGGAAGGGTTCAGACTGTGCCTGGGCCCTGTGGTCTCTTCCAGGTCAGTGTATGGCATTTCCTTCCCCTTGCCCCAGGCACCTGGGAGCATGTCTGCACGTGGAGAAAGACTTTCCCGTGGGAAGCCGGGTTTTGTCAAACGGGTCCCAGTGCTCTGCTCCTCTCTTTTCACTCCTGCTGCCAGAAGCCCAGGGAGGATGGGAGGGCTTAGAACATGGCTGGGCACTGTGGTTTCTTCCAGAGAAGTGGAGGGCATTTGCTTTACCTTGCCACAACCACTTGGGATAGGGTCTGCACCTCAGGAAAACTGTCTCCGTGGGAAGCCGGCTTTTTGCAAAGGGGTCTCAGGGCCGTGTGCCTCGGCTGTCCCTCCGGCTCCCCAAAGCACAGGGACGAGGTGAGGGGCTTAGACCATGCCTGGGCAATGTTGTTTCTTACACCTGGGTGTGTGGCATTTTGTTGAGCTGGCTACCCCCACTTGGGATAGGTGTTCCACAGCAAGCACCTATTGTTCGTCGGAAGCCGTTTTTGCCCCAGGGGTCTCCGGGCTGTGTTCGTTGGGGTTGAACTCCTGCTAGCAAAACCGCCGGGTTGAGGGAAGGGTTCAGACTGTGCCTGGGCCCTGTGGTCTCTTCCAGGTCAGTGTATGGCATTTCCTTCCCCTTGCCACAGGCACCTGGGAGCATGTCTGCACGTGGAGAAAGACTTTCCCGTGGGAAGCCGGTTTTTGTCAAACGGGTCCCAGTGCTCTGCTCCTCTCTTTTCACTCTTGCTGCCAGAAGCCCAGGGAGGATGGGAGGGCTTAGAACATGGCTGGGCACTGTGGTTTCTTCCAGAGAAGTGGAGGGCATTTGCTTTACCTTGCCACAACCACTTGGGATAGGGTCTGCACCTCAGGAAAACTGTCTCCGTGGGAAGCCGGCTTTTTGCAAAGGGGTCTCAGGGCCGTGGGCCTCGGCTGTCCCTCCGGCTCCCCAAAGCACAGGGACGAGGTGAGGGGCTTAGACCATGCCTGGGCAATGTTGTTTCTTACACCTGGGTGTGTGGCATTTTGTTGAGCTGGCGACCCGCATTTGGGATAGGTGTTCCACAGCAAGCACCTATTGTTCGTCGGAAGCCGTTTTTGCCCCAGGGGTCTCCGGGCTGTGTTCTTTGGGGTTGAACTCCTGCTAGCAAAACCGCCGGGTTGAGGGAAGGGTTCAGACTGTGCCTGGGCCCTGTGGTCTCTTCCAGGTCAGTGTATGGCATTTCCTTCCCCTTGCCCCAGGCACCTGGGAGCATGTCTGCACGTGGAGAAAGACTTTCCCGTGGGAAGCCGGGTTTTGTCAAACGGGTCCCAGTGCTCTGCTCCTCTCTTTTCACTCCTGCTGCCAGAAGCCCAGGGAGGATGGGAGGGCTTAGAACATGGCTGGGCACTGTGGTTTCTTCCAGAGAAGTGGAGGGCATTTGCTTTACCTTGCCACAACCACTTGGGATAGGGTCTGCACCTCAGGAAAACTGTCTCCGTGGGAAGCCGGCTTTTTGCAAAGGGGTCTCAGGGCCGTGTGCCTCGGCTGTCCCTCCGGCTCCCCAAAGCACAGGGACGAGGTGAGGGGCTTAGACCATGCCTGGGCAATGTTGTTTCTTACACCTGGGTGTGTGGCATTTTGTTGAGCTGGCTACCCCCACTTGGGATAGGTGTTCCACAGCAAGCACCTATTGTTCGTCGGAAGCCGTTTTTGCCCCAGGGGTCTCCGGGCTGTGTTCGTTGGGGTTGAACTCCTGCTAGCAAAACCGCCGGGTTGAGGGAAGGGTTCAGACTGTGCCTGGGCCCTGTGGTCTCTTCCAGGTCAGTGTATGGCATTTCCTTCCCCTTGCCCCAGGCACCTGGGAGCATGTCTGCACGTGGAGAAAGACTTTCCCGTGGGAAGCCGGTTTTTGTCAAACGGGTCCCAGTGCTCTGCTCCTCTCTTTTCACTCCTGCTGCCAGAAGCCCAGGGAGGATGGGAGGGCTTAGAACATGGCTTGGCACTGTGGTTTCTTCCAGAGAAGTGGAGGGCATTTGCTTTACCTTGCCACAACCACTTGGGATAGGGTCTGCACCTCAGGAAAACTGTCTCCGTGGGAAGCCGGCTTTTTGCAAAGGGGTCTCAGGGCCGTGTGCCTCGGCTGTCCCTCCGGCTCCCCAAAGCACAGGGACGAGGTGAGGGGCTTAGACCATGCCTGGGCAATGTTGTTTCTTACACCTGGGTGTGTGGCATTTTGTTGAGCTGGCTACCCCCACTTGGGATAGGTGTTCCACAGCAAGCACCTATTGTTCGTTGGAAGCCGTTTTTGCCCCAGGGGTCTCCGGGCTGTGTTCGTTGGGGTTGAACTCCTGCTAGCAAAAGCGCCGGGTTGAGGGAAGGGTTCAGACTGTGCCTGGGCCCTGTGGTCTCTTCCAGCTCAGTGTATGGCATTTCCTTCCCCTTGCCCCAGGCACCTGGGAGCATGTCTGCACGTGGAGAAAGACTTTCCCGTGGGAAGCCGGGTTTTGTCAAACGGGTCCCAGTGCTCTGCTCCTCTCTTTTCACTCCTGCTGCCAGAAGCCCAGGGAGGATGGGAGGGCTTAGAACATGGCTGGGCACTGTGGTTTCTTCCAGAGAAGTGGAGGGCATTTGCTTTACCTTGCCACAACCACTTGGGATAGGGTCTGCACCTCAGGAAAACTGTCTCCGTGGGAAGCCGGCTTTTTGCAAAGGGGTCTCAGGGCCGTGTGCCTCGGCTGTCCCTCCGGCTCCCCAAAGCACAGGGACGAGGTGAGGGGCTTAGACCATGCCTGGGCAATGTTGTTTCTTACACCTGGGTGTGTGGCATTTTGTTGAGCTGGCTACCCCCACTTGGGATAGTGTTCCACAGCAAGCACCTATTGTTCGTCGGAAGCCGTTTTTGCCCCAGGGGTCTCCGGGCTGTGTTCGTTGTGGTTGAACTCCTGCTAGCAAAACCGCCGGGTTGAGGGAAGGGTTCAGACTGTGCCTGGGCCCTGTGGTCTCTTCCAGGTCAGTGTATGGCATTTCCTTCCCCTTGCCCCAGGCACCTGGGAGCATGTCTGCACGTGGAGAAAGACTTTCCCGTAGGAAGCCGGGTTTTGTCAAACGGGTCCCAGTGCTCTGCTCCTCTCTTTTCACTCCTGCTGCCAGAAGCCCAGGGAGGATGGGAGGGCTTAGAACATGGCTGGGCACTGTGGTTTCTTCCAGAGAAGTGGAGGGCATTTGCTTTACCTTGCCACAACCACTTGGGATAGGGTCTGCACCTCAGGAAAACTGTCTCCGTGGGAAGCCGGCTTTTTGCAAAGGGGTCTCAGGGCCGTGTGCCTCGGCTGTCCCTCCGGCTCCCCAAAGCACAGGGACGAGGTGAGGGGCTTAGACCATGCCTGGGCAATGTTGTTTCTTACACCTGGGTGTGTGGCATTTTGTTGAGCTGGCTACCCCCACTTGGGATAGGTGTTCCACAGCAAGCACCTATTGTTCGTCGGAAGCCGTTTTTGCCCCAGGGGTCTCCGGGCTGTGTTCGTTGGGGTTGAACTCCTGCTAGCAAAACCGCCGGGTTGAGGGAAGGGTTCAGACTGTGCCTGGGCCCTGTGGTCTCTTCCAGGTCAGTGTATGGCATTTCCTTCCCCTTGCCACAGGCACCTGGGAGCATGTCTGCACGTGGAGAAAGACTTTCCCGTGGGAAGCCGGTTTTTGTCAAACGGGTCCCAGTGCTCTGCTCCTCTCTTTTCACTCTTGCTGCCAGAAGCCCAGGGAGGATGGGAGGGCTTAGAACATGGCTGGGCACTGTGGTTTCTTCCAGAGAAGTGGAGGGCATTTGCCTTACCTTGCCACAACCACTTGGGATAGGGTCTGCACCTCAGGAAAACTGTCTCCGTGGGAAGCCGGCTTTTTGCAAAGGGGTCTCAGGGCCGTGGGCCTCGGCTGTCCCTCCGGCTCCCCAAAGCACAGGGACGAGGTGAGGGGCTTAGACCATGCCTGGGCAATGTTGTTTCTTACACCTGGGTGTGTGGCATTTTGTTGACCTGGCGACCCGCATTTGGGATAGGTGTTCCACAGCAAGCACCTATTGTTCGTCGGAAGCCGTTTTTGCCCCAGGGGTCTCCGGGCTGTGTTCGTTGGGGTTGAACTCCTGCTAGCAAAACCGCCGGGTTGAGGGAAGGGTTCAGACTGTGCCTGGGCCCTGTGGTCTCTTCCAGGTCAGTGTATGGCATTTCCTTCCCCTTGCCCCAGGCACCTGGGAGCATGTCTGCACGTGGAGAAAGACTTTCCCGTGGGAAGCCGGGTTTTGTCAAACGGGTCCCAGGGCTCTGCTCCTCTCTTTTCACTCCTGCTGCCAGAAGCCCAGGGAGGATGGGAGGGCTTAGAACATGGCTTGGCACTGTGGTTTCTTCCAGAGAAGTGGAGGGCATTTGCTTTACCTTGCCACAACCACTTGGGATAGGGTCTGCACCTCAGGAAAACTGTCTCCGTGGGAAGCCGGCTTTTTGCAAAGGGGTCTCAGGGCCGTGTGCCTCGGCTGTCCCTCCGGCTCCCCAAAGCACAGGGACGAGGTGAGGGGCTTAGACCATGCCTGGGCAATGTTGTTTCTTACACCTGGGTGTGTGGCATTTTGTTGAGCTGGCTACCCCCACTTGGGATAGG
Organism: Ursus arctos; assembly: GCF_023065955.2. NCBI lineage: Eukaryota > Metazoa > Chordata > Mammalia > Carnivora > Ursidae > Ursus > Ursus arctos. The sequence goes on along the minus strand of NW_026622763.1, from coordinate 288,727 downwards.
TGTTCCACAGCAAGCAGCTATTGTTCGTCGGAAGCCGTTTTTGCCCCAGGGGTCTCCGGGCTGTGTTCGTTGGGGTTGAACTCCTGCTAGCAAAATCGCCGGGTTGAGGGAAGGGTTCAGACTGTGCCTGGGCCCTGTGGTCTCTTCCAGGTCAGTGTATGGCATTTCCTTCCCCTTGGCCCAGGCACCTGGGAGCATGTCTGCACGTGGAGAAAGACTTTCCCGTGGGAAGCCGGGTTTTGTCAAACGGGTCCCAGTGCTCTGCTCCTCTCTTTTCACTCCTGCTGCCAGAAGCCCAGGGAGGATGGGAGGGCTTAGAACATGGCTGGGCACTGTGGTTTCTTCCAGAGAAGTGGAGGGCATTTGCTTTACCTTGCCACAACCACTTGGGATAGGGTGTGCACCTCAGGAAAACTGTCTCCGTGGGAAGCCGGCTTTTTGCAAAGGGGTCTCAGGGCCGTGTGCCTCGGCTGTCCCTCCGGCTCCCCAAAGCACAGGGACGAGGTGAGGGGCTTAGACCATGCCTGGGCAATGTTGTTTCTTACACCTGGGTGTGTGGCATTTTGTTGAGCTGGCTACCCCCACTTGGGATAGGTGTTCCACAGCAAGCACCTATTGTTCGTTGGAAGCCGTTTTTGCCCCAGGGGTCTCCGGGCTGTGTTCGTTGGGGTTGAACTCCTGCTAGCAAAAGCGCCGGGTTGAGGGAAGGGTTCAGACTGTGCCTGGGCCCTGTGGTCTCTTCCAGCTCAGTGTATGGCATTTCCTTCCCCTTGCCCCAGGCACCTGGGAGCATGTCTGCACGTGGAGAAAGACTTTCCCGTGGGAAGCCGGGTTTTGTCAAACGGGTCCCAGTGCTCTGCTCCTCTCTTTTCACTCCTGCTGCCAAAAGCCCAGGGAGGATGGGAGGGCTTAGAACATGGCTTGGCACTGTGGTTTCTTCCAGAGAAGTGCATGGCATTTGCTTTACCTTGCCACAACCACTTGGGATAGGGTCTGCACCTCAGGAAAACTGTCTCCGTGGGAAGCCGGCTTTTTGCAAAGGGGTCTCAGGGCCGTGTGCCTCGGCTGTCCCTCCGGCTCCCCAAAGCACAGGGACGAGGTGAGGGGCTTAGACCATGCCTGGGCAATGTTGTTTCTTACACCTGGGTGTGTGGCATTTTGTTGAGCTGGCTACCCCCACTTGGGATAGTGTTCCACAGCAAGCACCTATTGTTCGTCGGAAGCCGTTTTTGCCCCAGGGGTCTCCGGGCTGTGTTCGTTGTGGTTGAACTCCTGCTAGCAAAACCGCCGGGTTGAGGGAAGGGTTCAGACTGTGCCTGGGCCCTGTGGTCTCTTCCAGGTCAGTGTATGGCATTTCCTTCCCCTTGCCCCAGGCACCTGGGAGCATGTCTGCACGTGGAGAAAGACTTTCCCGTGGGAAGCCGGGTTTTGTCAAACGGGTCCCAGTGCTCTGCTCCTCTCTTTTCACTCCTGCTGCCAGAAGCCCAGGGAGGATGGGAGGGCTTAGAACATGGCTGGGCACTGTGGTTTCTTCCAGAGAAGTGGAGGGCATTTGCTTTACCTTGCCACAACCACTTGGGATAGGGTCTGCACCTCAGGAAAACTGTCTCCGTGGGAAGCCGGCTTTTTGCAAAGGGGTCTCAGGGCCGTGTGCCTCGGCTGTCCCTCCGGCTCCCCAAAGCACAGGGACGAGGTGAGGGGCTTAGACCATGCCTGGGCAATGTTGTTTCTTACACCTGGGTGTGTGGCATTTTGTTGAGCTGGCTACCCCCACTTGGGATAGTGTTCCACAGCAAGCACCTATTGTTCGTCGGAAGCCGTTTTTGCCCCAGGGGTCTCCGCGCTGTGTTCGTTGGGGTTGAACTCCTGCTAGCAAAACCGCCGGGTTGAGGGAAGGGTTCAGACTGTGCCTGGGCCCTGTGGTCTCTTCCAGGTCAGTGTATGGCATTTCCTTCCCCTTGCCCCAGGCACCTGGGAGCATGTCTGCACGTGGAGAAAGACTTTCCCGTGGGAAGCCGGGTTTTGTCAAACGGGTCCCAGTGCTCTGCTCCTCTCTTTTCACTCCTGCTGCCAGAAGCCCAGGGAGGATGGGAGGGCTTAGAACATGGCTGGGCACTGTGGTTTCTTCCAGAGAAGTGGAGGGCATTTGCTTTACCTTGCCACAACCACTTGGGATAGGGTCTGCACCTCAGGAAAACTGTCTCCGTGGGAAGCCGGCTTTTTGCAAAGGGGTCTCAGGGCCGTGTGCCTCGGCTGTCCCTCCGGCTCCCCAAAGCACAGGGACGAGGTGAGGGGCTTAGACCATGCCTGGGCAATGTTGTTTCTTACACCTGGGTGTGTGGCATTTTGTTGAGCTGGCTACCCCCACTTGGGATAGGTGTTCCACAGCAAGCACCTATTGTTCGTCGGAAGCCGTTTTTGCCCCAGGGGTCTCCGGGCTGTGTTCGTTGGGGTTGAACTCCTGCTAGCAAAACAGCCGGGTTGAGGGAAGGGTTCAGACTGTGCCTGGGCCCTGTGGTCCTTTCCAGGTCAGTGTATGGCATTTCCTTCCCCTTGCCACAGGCACCTTGGAGCATGTCTGCACGTGGAGAAAGACTTTCCCGTGGGAAGCCGGTTTTTGTCAAACGGGTCCCAGTGCTCTGCTCCTCTCTTTTCACTCTTGCTGCCAGAAGCCCAGGGAGGATGGGAGGGCTTAGAACATGGCTGGGCACTGTGGTTTCTTCCAGAGAAGTGGAGGGCATTTGCTTTACCTTGCCACAACCACTTGGGATAGGGTCTGCACCTCAGGAAAACTGTCTCCGTGGGAAGCCGGCTTTTTGCAAAGGGGTCTCAGGGCCGTGGGCCTCGGCTGTCCCTCCGGCTCCCCAAAGCACAGGGACGAGGTGAGGGGCTTAGACCATGCCTGGGCAATGTTGTTTCTTACACCTGGGTGTGTGGCATTTTGTTGAGCTGGCGACCCGCATTTGGGATAGGTGTTCCACAGCAAGCACCTATTGTTCGTCGGAAGCCGTTTTTGCCCCAGGGGTCTCCGGGCTGTGTTCTTTGGGGTTGAACTCCTGCTAGCAAAACCGCCGGGTTGAGGGAAGGGTTCAGACTGTGCCTGGGCCCTGTGGTCTCTTCCAGGTCAGTGTATGGCATTTCCTTCCCCTTGCCCCAGGCACCTGGGAGCATGTCTGCACGTGGAGAAAGACTTTCCCGTGGGAAGCCGGGTTTTGTCAAACGGGTCCCAGTGCTCTGCTCCTCTCTTTTCACTCCTGCTGCCAGAAGCCCAGGGAGGATGGGAGGGCTTAGAACATGGCTGGGCACTGTGGTTTCTTCCAGAGAAGTGGAGGGCATTTGCTTTACCTTGCCACAACCACTTGGGATAGGGTCTGCACCTCAGGAAAACTGTCTCCGTGGGAAGCCGGCTTTTTGCAAAGGGGTCTCAGGGCCGTGTGCCTCGGCTGTCCCTCCGGCTCCCCAAAGCACAGGGACGAGGTGAGGGGCTTAGACCATGCCTGGGCAATGTTGTTTCTTACACCTGGGTGTGTGGCATTTTGTTGAGCTGGCTACCCCCACTTGGGATAGGTGTTCCACAGCAAGCACCTATTGTTCGTCGGAAGCCGTTTTTGCCCCAGGGGTCTCCGGGCTGTGTTCGTTGGGTTTGAACTCCTGCTAGCAAAACCGCCGGGTTGAGGGAAGGGTTCAGACTGTGCCTGGGCCCTGTGGTCTCTTCCAGGTCAGTGTATGGCATTTCCTTCCCCTTGCCCCAGGCACCTGGGAGCATGTCTGCACGTGGAGAAAGACTTTCCCGTGGGAAGCAGGGTTTTGTCAAACGGGTCCCAGTGCTCTGCTCCTCTCTTTTCACTCCTGCTGCCAGAAGCCCAGGGAGGATGGGAGGGCTTAGAACATGGCTGGGCACTGTGGTTTCTTCCAGAGAAGTGGTGGGCATTTGCTTTACCTTGCCACAACCACTTGGGATAGGGTCTGCACCTCAGGAAAACTGTCTCCGTGGGAAGCCGGCTTTTTGCAAAGGGGTCTCAGGGCCGTGGGCCTCGGCTGTCCCTCCGGCTCCCCAAAGCACAGGGACGAGGTGAGGGGCTTAGACCATGCCTGGGCAATGTTGTTTCTTACACCTGGGTGTGTGGCATTTTGTTGAGCTGGCTACCCCCACTTGGGATAGGTGTTCCACAGCAAGCACCTATTGTTCGTCGGAAGCCGTTTTTGCCCCAGGGGTCTCCGGGCTGTGTTCGTTGGGGTTGAACTCCTACTAGCAAAATCGCCGGGTTGAGGGAAGGGTTCAGACTGTGCCTGGGCCCTGTGGTCTCTTCCAGGTCAGTGTATGGCATTTCCTTCCCCTTGCCCCAGGCACCTGGGAGCATGTCTGCACGTGGAGAAAGACTTTCCCGTGGGAAGCCGGGTTTTGTCAAACGGGTCCCAGTGCTCTGCTCCTCTCTTTTCACTCCTGCTGCCAGAAGCCCAGGGAGGATGGGAGGGCTTAGAACATGGCTGGGCACTGTGGTTTCTTCCAGAGAAGTGGAGGGCATTTGCTTTACCTTGCCACAACCACTTGGGATAGGGTCTGCACCTCAGGAAAACTGTCTCCGTGGGAAGCCGGCTTTTTGCAAAGGGGTCTCAGGGCCGTGTGCCTCGGCTGTCCCTCCGGCTCCCCAAAGCACAGGGACGAGGTGAGGGGCTTAGACCATGCCTGGGCAATGTTGTTTCTTACACCTGGGTGTGTGGCATTTTGTTGAGCTGGCTACCCCCACTTGGGATAGGTGTTCCACAGCAAGCACCTATTGTTCGTCGGAAGCCGTTTTTGCCCCAGGGGTCTCCGGGCTGTGTTCGTTGGGGTTGAACTCCTGCTAGCAAAACCGCCGGGTTGAGGGAAGGGTTCAGACTGTGCCTGGGCCCTGTGGTCTCTTCCAGGTCAGTGTATGGCATTTCCTTCCCCTTGCCCCAGGCACCTGGGAGCATGTCTGCACGTGGAGAAAGACTTTCCCGTGGGAAGCCGGGTTTTGTCAAACGGGTCCCAGTGCTCTGCTCCTCTCTTTTCACTCCTGCTGCCAGAAGCCCAGGGAGGATGGGAGGGCTTAGAACATGGCTGGGCACTGTGGTTTCTTCCAGAGAAGTGGTGGGCATTTGCTTTACCTTGCCACAACCACTTGGGATAGGGTCTGCACCTCAGGAAAACTGTCTCCGTGGGAAGCCGGCTTTTTGCAAAGGGGTCTCAGGGCCGTGTGCCTCGGCTGTCCCTCCGGCTCCCCAAAGCACAGGGACGAGGTGAGGGGCTTAGACCATGCCTGGGCAATGTTGTTTCTTACACCTGGGTGTGTGGCATTTTGTTGAGCTGGCTACCCCCACTTGGGATAGGTGTTCCACAGCAAGCACCTATTGTTCGTCGGAAGCCGTTTTTGCCCCAGGGGTCTCCGGGCTTTGTTCGTTGGGGTTGAACTCCTACTAGCAAAATCGCCGGGTTGAGGGAAGGGTTCAGACTGTGCCTGGGCCCTGTGGTCTCTTCCAGGTCAGTGTATGGCATTTCCTTCCCCTTGCCCCAGGCACCTGGGAGCATGTCTGCACGTGGAGAAAGACTTTCCCGTGGGAAGCCGGGTTTTGTCAAACGGGTCCCAGTGCTCTGCTCCTCTCTTTTCACTCCTGCTGCCAGAAGCCCAGGGAGGATGGGAGGGCTTAGAACATGGCTGGGCACTGTGGTTTCTTCCAGAGAAGTGGAGGGCATTTGCTTTACCTTGCCACAACCACTTGGGATAGGGTCTGCACCTCAGGAAAACTGTCTCCGTGGGAAGCCGGCTTTTTGCAAAGGGGTCTCAGGGCCGTGGGCCTCGGCTGTCCCTCCGGCTCCCCAAAGCACAGGGACGAGGTGAGGGGCTTAGACCATGCCTGGGCAATGTTGTTTCTTACACCTGGGTGTGTGGCATTTTGTTGAGCTGGCTACCCCCACTTGGGATAGGTGTTCCACAGCAAGCACCTATTGTTCGTCGGAAGGCGTTTTTGCCCCAGGGGTCTCCGGGCTGTGTTCGTTGGGGTTGAACTCCTACTAGCAAAATCGCCGGGTTGAGGGAAGGGTTCAGACTGTGCCTGGGCCCTGTGGTCTCTTCCAGGTCAGTGTATGGCATTTCCTTCCCCTTGCCCCAGGCACCTGGGAGCATGTCTGCACGTGGAGAAAGACTTTCCCGTGGGAAGCCGGGTTTTGTCAAACGGGTCCCAGTGCTCTGCTCCTCTCTTTTCACTCCTGCTGCCAGAAGCCCAGGGAGGATGGGAGGGCTTAGAACATGGCTGGGCACTGTGGTTTCTTCCAGAGAAGTGGAGGGCATTTGCTTTACCTTGCCACAACCACTTGGGATAGGGTCTGCACCTCAGGAAAACTGTCTCCGTGGGAAGCCGGCTTTTTGCAAAGGGGTCTCAGGGCCGTGGGCCTCGGCTGTCCCTCCGGCTCCCCAAAGCACAGGGACGAGGTGAGGGGCTTAGACCATGCCTGGGCAATGTTGTTTCTTACACCTGGGTGTGTGGCATTTTGTTGAGCTGGCTACCCCCACTTGGGATAGGTGTTCCACAACAAGCACCTATTGTTCGTCGGAAGCCGTTTTTGCCCCAGGGGTCTCCGGGCTGTGTTCGTTGGGGTTGAACTCCTGCTAGCAAAACCGCCGGGTTGAGGGAAGGGTTCAGACTGTGCCTGGGCCCTGTGGTCTCTTCCAGGTCAGTGTATGGCATTTCCTTCCCCTTGCCCCAGGCACCTGGGAGCATGTCTGCACGTGGAGAAAGACTTTCCCGTGGGAAGCCGGGTTTTGTCAAACGGGTCCCAGTGCTCTGCTCCTCTTTTTTCACTCCTGCTGCCAGAAGCCCAGGGAGGATGGGAGGGCTTAGAACATGGCTGGGCACTGTGGTTTCTTCCAGAGAAGTGGTGGGCATTTGCTTTACCTTGCCACAACCACTTGGGATAGGGTCTGCACCTCAGGAAAACTGTCTCCGTGGGAAGCCGGCTTTTTGCAAAGGGGTCTCAGGGCCGTGTGCCTCGGCTGTCCCTCCGGCTCCCCAAAGCACAGGGACGAGGTGAGGGGCTTAGACCATGCCTGGGCAATGTTGTTTCTTACACCTGGGTGTGTGGCATTTTGTTGAGCTGGCTACCCCCACTTGGGATAGGTGTTCCACAGCAAGCACCTATTGTTCGTCGGAAGCCGTTTTTGCCCCAGGGGTCTCCGGGCTGTGTTCGTTGGGGTTGAACTCCTACTAGCAAAATCGCCGGGTTGAGGGAAGGGTTCAGACTGTGCCTGGGCCCTGTGGTCTCTTCCAGGTCAGTGTATGGCATTTCCTTCCCCTTGCCCCAGGCACCTGGGAGCATGTCTGCACGTGGAGAAAGACTTTCCCGTGGGAAGCCGGGTTTTGTCAAACGGGTCCCAGTGCTCTGCTCCTCTCTTTTCACTCCTGCTGCCAGAAGCCCAGGGAGGATGGGAGGGCTTAGAACATGGCTGGGCACTGTGGTTTCTTCCAGAGAAGTGGAGGGCATTTGCTTTACCTTGCCACAACCACTTGGGATAGGGTCTGCACCTCAGGAAAACTGTCTCCGTGGGAAGCCGGCTTTTTGCAAAGGGGTCTCAGGGCCGTGTGCCTCGGCTGTCCCTCCGGCTCCCCAAAGCACAGGGACGAGGTGAGGGGCTTAGACCATGCCTGGGCAATGTTGTTTCTTACACCTGGGTGTGTGGCATTTTGTTGAGCTGGCTACCCCCACTTGGGATAGCTGTTCCACAGCAAGCACCTATTGTTCGTCGGAAGCCGTTTTTGCCCCAGGGGTCCCCGGGCTGTGTTCGTTGGGGTTGAACTCCTGCTAGCAAAACCGCCGGGTTGAGGGAAGCGTTCAGACTGTGCCTGGGCCCTGTGGTCTCTTCCAGCTCAGTGTATGGCATTTCCTTCCCCTTGCCCCAGGCACCTGGGAGCATGTCTGCACGTGGAGAAAGACTTTCCCGTGGGAAGCCGGGTTTTGTCAAACGGGTCCCAGTGCTCTGCTCCTCTCTTTTCACTCCTGCTGCCAGAAGCCCAGGGAGGATGGGAGGGCTTAGAACATGGCTGGGCACTGTGGTTTCTTCCAGAGAAGTGGAGGGCATTTGCTTTACCTTGCCACAACCACTTGGGATAGGGTCTGCACCTCAGGAAAACTGTCTCCGTGGGAAGCCGGCTTTTTGCAAAGGGGTCTCAGGGCCGTGTGCCTCGGCTGTCCCTCCGGCTCCCCAAAGCACAGGGACGAGGTGAGGGGCTTAGACCATGCCTGGGCAATGTTGTTTCTTACACCTGGGTGTGTGGCATTTTGTTGAGCTGGCTACCCCCACTTGGGATAGGTGTTCCACAGCAAGCACCTATTGTTCGTCGGAAGCCGTTTTTGCCCCAGGGGTCTCCGGGCTGTGTTCGTTGGGTTTGAACTCCTGCTAGCAAAACCGCCGGGTTGAGGGAAGGGTTCAGACTGTGCCTGGGCCCTGTGGTCTCTTCCAGGTCAGTGTATGGCATTTCCTTCCCCTTGCCCCAGGCCCCTGGGAGCATGTCTGCACGTGGAGAAAGACTTTCCCGTGGGAAGCCGGGTTTTGTCAAACGGGTCCCAGTGCTCTGCTCCTCTCTTTTCACTCCTGCTGCCAGAAGCCCAGGGAGGATGGGAGGGCTTAGAACATGGCTGGGCACTGTGGTTTCTTCCAGAGAAGTGGAGGGCATTTGCTTTACCTTGCCACAACCACTTGGGATAGGGTCTGCACCTCAGGAAAACTGTCTCCGTGGGAAGCCGGCTTTTTGCAAAGGGGTCTCAGGGCCGTGGGCCTCGGCTGTCCCTCCGGCTACCCAAAGCACAGGGACGAGGTGAGGGGCTTAGACCATGCCTGGGCAGTGTTGTTTCTTACACCTGGGTGTGTGGCATTTTGTTGAGCTGGCTACCCCCACTTGGGATAGGTGTTCCACAGCAAGCACCTATTGTTCGTCGGAAGCCGTTTTTGCCCCAGGGGTCTCTGGGCTGTGTTCGTTGGGGTTGAACTCCTGCTAGCAAAACCGCCGGGTTGAGGGAAGGGTTCAGACTGTGCCTGGGCCCTGTGGTCTCTTCCAGGTCAGTGGATGGCATTTCCTTCCCCTTGCCCCAGGCACCTGGGAGCATGTCTGCACGTGGAGAAAGACTTCCCCGTGGGAAGCCGGCTTTTGTCAAACGGGTCCCAGTGCTCTGCTCCTCTCTTTTCACTCCTGCTGCCAGAAGCCCAGGGAGGATGGGAGGGCTTAGAACATGGCTGGGCACTGTGGTTTCTTCCAGAGAAGTGGAGGGCATTTGCTTTACCTTGCCACAACCACTTGGGATAGGGTGTGCACCTCAGGAAAACTGTCTCCGTGGGAAGCCGGCTTTTTGCAAAGGGGTCTCAGGGCCGTGTGCCTCGGCTGTCCCTCCGGCTCCCCAAAGCACAGGGACGAGGTGAGGGGCTTAGACCATGCCTGGGCAATGTTGTTTCTTACACCTGGGTGTGTGGCATTTTGTTGAGCTGGCTACCCCCACTTGGGATAGGTGTTCCACATCAAGCACCTATTGTTCGTCGGAAGCCGTTTTTGCCCCAGGGGTCTCCGGGCTGTGTTCGTTGGGGTTGAACTCCTGCTAGCAAAACCGCCGGGTTGAGGGAAGGGTTCAGACTGTGCCTGGGCCCTGTGGTCTCTTCCAGGTCAGTGTATGGCATTTCCTTCCCCTTGCCCCAGGCACCTGGGAGCATGTCTGCACGTGGAGAAAGACTTTCCCGTGGGAAGCCGGGTTTTGTCAAACGGGTCCCAGTGCTCTGCTCCTCTCTTTTCACTCCTGCTGCCAGAAGCCCAGGGAGGATGGGAGGGCTTAGAACATGGCTGGGCACTGTGGTTTCTTCCAGAGAAGTGGTGGGCATTTGCTTTACCTTGCCACAACCACTTGGGATAGGGTCTGCACCTCAGGAAAACTGTCTCCGTGGGAAGCCGGCTTTTTGCAAAGGGGTCTCAGGGCCGTGGGCCTCGGCTGTCCCTCCGGCTCCCCAAAGCACAGGGACGAGGTGAGGGGCTTAGACCATGCCTGGGCAATGTTGTTTCTTACACCTGGGTGTGTGGCATTTTGTTGAGCTGGCTACCCCCACTTGGGATAGGTGTTCCACAGCAAGCACCTATTGTTCGTCGGAAGCCGTTTTTGCCCCAGGGGTCTCCGGGCTGTGTTCGTTGGGGTTGAACTCCTACTAGCAAAATCGCCGGGTTGAGGGAAGGGTTCAGACTGTGCCTGGGCCCTGTGGTCTCTTCCAGGTCAGTGTATGGCATTTCCTTCCCCTTGCCCCAGGCACCTGGGAGCATGTCTGCACGTGGAGAAAGACTTTCCCGTGGGAAGCCGGGTTTTGTCAAACGGGTCCCAGTGCTCTGCTCCTCTCTTTTCACTCCTGCTGCCAGAAGCCCAGGGAGGATGGGAGGGCTTAGAACATGGCTGGGCACTGTGGTTTCTTCCAGAGAAGTGGAGGGCATTTGCTTTACCTTGCCACAACCACTTGGGATAGGGTCTGCACCTCAGGAAAACTGTCTCCGTGGGAAGCCGGCTTTTTGCAAAGGGGTCTCAGGGCCGTGTGCCTCGGCTGTCCCTCCGGCTCCCCAAAGCACAGGGACGAGGTGAGGGGCTTAGACCATGCCTGGGCAATGTTGTTTCTTACACCTGGGTGTGTGGCATTTTGTTGAGCTGGCTACCCCCACTTGGGATAGGTGTTCCACAGCAAGCACCTATTGTTCGTCGGAAGCCGTTTTTGCCCCAGGGGTCTCCGGGCTGTGTTCGTTGGGTTTGAACTCCTGCTAGCAAAACCGCCGGGTTGAGGGAAGGGTTCAGACTGTGCCTGGGCCCTATGGTCTCTTCCAGGTCAGTGTATGGCATTTCCTTCCCCTTGCCCCAGGCACCTGGGAGCATGTCTGCACGTGGAGAAAGACTTTCCCGTGGGAAGCCGGGTTTTGTCAAACGGGTCCCAGTGCTCTGCTCCTCTCTTTTCACTCCTGCTGCCAGAAGCCCAGGGAGGATGGGAGGGCTTAGAACATGGCTGGGCACTGTGGTTTCTTCCAGAGAAGTGGAGGGCATTTGCTTTACCTTGCCACAACCACTTGGGATAGGGTCTGCACCTCAGGAAAACTGTCTCCGTGGGAAGCCGGCTTTTTGCAAAGGGGTCTCAGGGCCGTGGGCCTCGGCTGTCCCTCCGGCTCCCCAAAGCACAGGGACGAGGTGAGGGGCTTAGACCATGCCTGGGCAGTGTTGTTTCTCACACCTGGGTGTGTGGCATTTTGTTGAGCTGGCTACCCCCACTTGGGATAGGTGTTCCACAGCAAGCACCTATTGTTCGTCGGAAGCCGTTTTTGCCCCAGGGGTCTCCGGGCTGTGTTCGTTGGGGTTGAACTCCTGCTAGCAAAACCGCCGGGTTGAGGGAAGGGTTCAGACTGTGCCTGGGCCCTGTGGTCTCTTCCAGGTCAGTGTATGGCATTTCCTTCCCCTTGCCCCAGGCACCTGGGAGCATGTCTGCACGTGGAGAAAGACTTTCCCGTGGGAAGCCGGGTTTTGTCAAACGGGTCCCAGTGCTCTGCTCCTCTCTTTTCACTCCTGCTGCCAGAAGCCCAGGGAGGATGGGAGGGCTTAGAACATGGCTGGGCACTGTGGTTTCTTCCAGCGAAGTGGAGGGCATTTGCTTTACCTTGCCACAACCACTTGGGATAGGGTCTGCACCTCAGGAAAACTGTCTCCGTGGGAAGCCGGCTTTTTGCAAAGGGGTCTCAGGGCCGTGTGCCTCGGCAGTCCCTCCGGCTCCCCAAAGCACAGGGACGAGGTGAGGGGCTTAGACCATGCCTGGGCAATGTTGTTTCTTACACCTGGGTGTGTGGCATTTTGTTGAGCTGGCTACCCCCACTTGGGATAGGTGTTCCACAGCAAGCACCTATTGTTCGTCGGAAGCCGTTTTTGCCCCAGGGGTCTCCGGGCTGTGTTCGTTGGGTTTGAACTCCTGCTAGCAAAACCGCCGGGTTGAGGGAAGGGTTCAGACTGTGCCTGGGCCCTGTGGTCTCTTCCAGGTCAGTGTATGGCATTTCCTTCCCCTTGCCCCAGGCACCTGGGAGCATGTCTGCACGTGGAGAAAGACTTTCCCGTGGGAAGCCGGGTTTTGTCAAACGGGTCCCAGTGCTCTGCTCCTCTCTTTTCACTCCTGCTGCCAGAAGCCCAGGGAGGATGGGAGGGCTTAGAACATGGCTGGGCACTGTGGTTTCTTCCAGAGAAGTGGAGGGCATTTGCTTTACCTTGCCACAACCACTTGGGATAGGGTCTGCACCTCAGGAAAACTGTCTCCGTGGGAAGCCGGCTTTTTGCAAAGGGGTCTCAGGGCCGTGTGCCTCGGCTGTCCCTCCGGCTCCCCAAAGCACAGGGACGAGGTGAGGGGCTTAGACCATGCCTGGGCAATGTTGTTTCTTACACCTGGGTGTGTGGCATTTTGTTGAGCTGGCTACCCCCACTTGGGATAGGTGTTCCACAGCAAGCACCTATTGTTCGTCGGAAGCCGTTTTTGCCCCAGGGGTCTCCGGACTGCGTTCGTTGGGTTTGAACTCCTGCTAGCAAAACCGCCGGGTTGAGGGAAGGGTTCAGACTGTGCCTGGGCCCTGTGGTCTCTTCCAGGTCAGTGTATGGCATTTCCTTCCCCTTGCCCCAGGCACCTGGGAGCATGTCTGCACGTGGAGAAAGACTTTCCCGTGGGAAGCAGGGTTTTGTCAAACGGGTCCCAGTGCTCTGCTCCTCTCTTTTCACTCCTGCTGCCAGAAGCCCAGGGAGGATGGGAGGGCTTAGAACATGGCTGGGCACTGTGGTTTCTTCCAGAGAAGTGGTGGGCATTTGCTTTACCTTGCCACAACCACTTGGGATAGGGTCTGCTCCTCAGGAAAACTGTCTCCGTGGGAAGCCGGCTTTTTGCAAAGGGGTCTCAGGGCCGTGGGCCTCGGCTGTCCCTCCGGCTCCCCAAAGCACAGGGACGAGGTGAGGGGCTTAGACCATGCCTGGGCAATGTTGTTTCTTACACCTGGGTGTGTGGCATTTTGTTGAGCTGGCTACCCCCACTTGGGATAGGTGTTCCAGAGCAAGCACCTATTGTTCGTCGGAAGCCGTTTTTGCCCCAGGGGTCTCCGGGCTGTGTTCGTTGGGGTTGAACTCCTACTAGCAAAATCGCCGGGTTGAGGGAAGGGTTCAGACTGTGCCTGGGCCCTGTGGTCTCTTCCAGGTCAGTGTATGGCATTTCCTTCCCCTTGCCCCAGGCACCTGGGAGCATGTCTGCACGTGGAGAAAGACTTTCCCGTGGGAAGCCGGGTTTTGTCAAACGGGTCCCAGTGCTCTGCTCCTCTCTTTTCACTCCTGCTGCCAGAAGCCCAGGGAGGATGGGAGGGCTTAGAACATGGCTGGGCACTGTGGTTTCTTCCAGAGAAGTGGAGGGCATTTGCTTTACCTTGCCACAACCACTTGGGATAGGGTCTGCACCTCAGGAAAACTGTCTCCGTGGGAAGCCGGCTTTTTGCAAAGGGGTCTCAGGGCCGTGTGCCTCGGCTGTCCCTCCGGCTCCCCAAAGCACAGGGACGAGGTGAGGGGCTTAGACCATGCCTGGGCAATGTTGTTTCTTACACCTGGGTGTGTGGCATTTTGTTGAGCTGGCTACCCCCACTTGGGATAGGTGTTCCACAGCAAGCACCTATTGTTCGTCGGAAGCCGTTTTTGCCCCAGGGGTCTCCGGGCTGTGTTCGTTGGGTTTGAACTCCTGCTAGCAAAACCGCCGGGTTGAGGGAAGGGTTCAGACTGTGCCTGGGCCCTATGGTCTCTTCCAGGTCAGTGTATGGCATTTCCTTCCCCTTGCCCCAGGCACCTGGGAGCATGTCTGCACGTGGAGAAAGACTTTCCCGTGGGAAGCCGGGTTTTGTCAAACGGGTCCCAGTGCTCTGCTCCTCTCTTTTCACTCCTGCTGCCAGAAGCCCAGGGAGGATGGGAGGGCTTAGAACATGGCTGGGCACTGTGGTTTCTTCCAGAGAAGTGGAGGGCATTTGCTTTACCTTACCACAACCACTTGGGATAGGGTCTGCACCTCAGGAAAACTGTCTCCGTGGGAAGCCGGCTTTTTGCAAAGGGGTCTCAGGGCCGTGGGCCTCGGCTGTCCCTCCGGCTCCCCAAAGCACAGGGACGAGGTGAGGGGCTTAGACCATGCCTGGGCAGTGTTGTTTCTCACACCTGGGTGTGTGGCATTTTGTTGAGCTGGCTACCCCCACTTGGGATAGGTGTTCCACAGCAAGCACCTATTGTTCGTCGGAAGCCGTTTTTGCCCCAGGGGTCTCCGGGCTGTGTTCGTTGGGGTTGAACTCCTGCTAGCAAAACCGCCGGGTTGAGGGAAGGGTTCAGACTGTGCCTGGGCCCTGTGGTCTCTTCCAGGTCAGTGTATGGCATTTCCTTCCCCTTGCCCCAGGCACCTGGGAGCATGTCTGCACGTGGAGAAAGACTTTCCCGTGGGAAGCCGGGTTTTGTCAAACGGGTCCCAGTGCTCTGCTCCTCTCTTTTCACTCCTGCTGCCAGAAGCCCAGGGAGGATGGGAGGGCTTAGAACATGGCTGGGCACTGTGGTTTCTTCCAGAGAAGTGGAGGGCATTTGCTTTACCTTGCCACAACCACTTGGGATAGGGTCTGCACCTCAGGAAAACTGTCTCCGTGGGAAGCCGGCTTTTTGCAAAGGGGTCTCAGGGCCGTGTGCCTCGGCAGTCCCTCCGGCTCCCAAAAGCACAGGGACGAGGTGAGGGGCTTAGACCATGCCTGGGCAATGTTGTTTCTTACACCTGGGTGTGTGGCATTTTGTTGAGCTGGCTACCCCCACTTGGGATAGGTGTTCCACATCAAGCACCTATTGTTCGTCGGAAGCCGTTTTTGCCCCAGGGGTCTCCGGGCTGTGTTCGTTGGGGTTGAACTCCTGCTAGCAAAACCGCCGGGTTGAGGGAAGGGTTTAGACTGTGCCTGGGCTCTGTGGTCTCTTCCAGGTCAGTGTATGGCATTTCCTTCCCCTTGCCCTAGGCACCTGGGAGCATGTCTGCACGTGGAGAAAGACTTTCCCGTGGGAAGCCGGGTTTTGTCAAACGGGTCCCAGTGCTCTGCTCCTCTCTTTTCACTCCTGCTGCCAGAAGCCCAGGGAGGATGGGAGGGCTTAGAACATGGCTGGGCACTGTGGTTTCTTCCAGAGAAGTGGAGGGCATTTGCTTTACCTTGCCACAACCACTTGGGATAGGGTCTGCACCTCAGGAAAACTGTCTCCGTGGGAAGCCGGCTTTTTGCAAAGGGGTCTCAGGGCCGTGTGCCTCGGCTGTCCCTCCGGCTCCCCAAAGCACAGGGACGAGGTGAGGGGCTTAGACCATGCCTGGGCAATGTTGTTTCTTACACCTGGGTGTGTGGCATTTTGTTGAGCTGGCTACCCCCACTTGGGATAGGTGTTCCACAGCAAGCACCTATTGTTCGTCGGAAGCCGTTTTTGCCCCAGGGGTCTCCGGGCTGTGTTCGTTGGGGTTGAACTCCTGCTAGCAAAATCGCCGGGTTGAGGGAATGGTTCAGACTGTGCCTGGGCCCTGTGGTCTCTTCCAGGTCAGTGTATGGCATTTCCTTCCCCTTGCCCCAGGCACCTGGGAGCATGTCTGCACGTGGAGAAAGACTTTCCCGTGGGAAGCCGGGTTTTGTCAAACGGGTCCCAGTGCTCTGCTCCTCTCTTTTCACTCCTGCTGCCAGAAGCCCAGGGAGGATGGGAGGGCTTAGAACATGGCTGGGCACTGTGGTTTCTTCCAGCGAAGTGGAGGGCATTTGCTTTACCTTGCCACAACCACTTGGGATAGGGTCTGCACCTCAGGAAAACTGTCTCCGTGGGAAGCCGGCTTTTTGCAAAGGGGTCTCAGGGCCGTGTGCCTCGGCTGTCCCTCCGGCTCCCCAAAGCACAGGGACGACGTGAGGGGCTTAGACCATGCCTGGGCAATGTTGTTTCTTACACCTGGGTGTGTGGCATTTTGTTGAGCTGGCTACCCCCACTTGGGATAGGTGTTCCACAGCAAGCACCTATTGTTCGTCGGAAGCCGTTTTTGCCCCAGGGGTCTCCGGGCTGTGTTCGTTGGGTTTGAACTCCTGCTAGCAAAACCGCCGGGTTGAGGGAAGGGTTCAGACTGTGCCTGGGCCCTGTGGTCTCTTCCAGGTCAGTGTATGGCATTTCCTTCCCCTTGCCCCAGGCACCTGGGAGCATGTCTGCACGTGGAGAAAGACTTTCCCGTGGGAAGCCGGGTTTTGTCAAACGGGTCCCAGTGCTCTGCTCCTCTCTTTTCACTCCTGCTGCCAGAAGCCCAGGGAGGATGGGAGGGCTTAGAACATGGCTGGGCACTGTGGTTTCTTCCAGAGAAGTGGAGGGCATTTGCTTTACCTTGCCACAACCACTTGGGATAGGGTCTGCACCTCAGGAAAACTGTCTCCGTGGGAAGCCGGCTTTTTGCAAAGGGGTCTCAGGGCCGTGTGCCTCGGCTGTCCCTCCGGCTCCCCAAAGCACAGGGACGAGGTGAGGGGCTTAGACCATGCCTGGGCAATGTTGTTTCTTACACCTGGGTGTGTGGCATTTTGTTGAGCTGGCTACCCCCACTTGGGATAGGTGTTCCACAGCAAGCACCTATTGTTCGTCGGAAGCCGTTTTTGCCCCAGGGGTCTCCGGGCTGTGTTCGTTGGGGTTGAACTCCTGCTAGCAAAACCGCCGGGTTGAGGGAAGGGTTCAGACTGTGCCTGGGCCCTGTGGTCTCTTCCAGGTCAGTGTATGGCATTTCCTTCCCCTTGCCCCAGGCACCTGGGAGCATGTCTGCACGTGGAGAAAGACTTTCCCGTGGGAAGCCGGTTTTTGTCAAACGGGTCCCAGGGCTCTGCTCCTCTCTTTTCACTCCTGCTGCCAGAAGCCCAGGGAGGATGGGAGGGCTTAGAACATGGCTTGGCACTGTGGTTTCTTCCAGAGAAGTGGAGGGCATTTGCTTTACCTTGCCACAACCACTTGGGATAGGGTCTGCACCTCAGGAAAACTGTCTCCGTGGGAAGCCGGCTTTTTGCAAAGGGGTCTCAGGGCCGTGTGCCTCGGCTGTCCCTCCGGCTCCCCAAAGCACAGGGACGAGGTGAGGGGCTTAGACCATGCCTGGGCAATGTTGTTTCTTACACCTGGGTGTGTGGCATTTTGTTGAGCTGGCTACCCCCACTTGGGATAGGTGTTCCACAGCAAGCAGCTATTGTTCGTCGGAAGCCGTTTTTGCCCCAGGGGTCTCCGGGCTGTGTTCGTTGGGGTTGAACTCCTGCTAGCAAAATCGCCGGGTTGAGGGAAGGGTTCAGACTGTGCCTGGGCCCTGTGGTCTCTTCCAGGTCAGTGTATGGCATTTCCTTCCCCTTGCCCCAGGCACCTGGGAGCATGTCTGCACGTGGAGAAAGACTTTCCCGTGGGAAGCCGGTTTTTGTCAAACGTGTCCCAGTGCTCTGCTCCTCTCTTTTCACTCCTGCTGCCAGAAGCCCAGGGAGGATGGGAGGGCTTAGAACATGGCTGGGCACTGTGGTTTCTTCCAGCGAAGTGGAGGGCATTTGCTTTACCTTGCCACAACCACTTGGGATAGGGTCTGCACCTCAGGAAAACTGTCTCCGTGGGAAGCCGGCTTTTTGCAAAGGGGTCTCAGGGCCGTGTGCCTCGGCTGTCCCTCCGGCTCCCCAAAGCACAGGGACGAAGTGAGGGGCTTAGACCATGCCTGGGCAATGTTGTTTCTTACACCTGGGTGTGTGGCATTTTGTTGAGCTGGCTACCCCCACTTGGGATAGGTGTTCCACAGCAAGCACCTATTGTTCGTCGGAAGCCGTTTTTGCCCCAGGGGTCTCCGGGCTGTGTTCGTTGGGTTTGAACTCCTGCTAGCAAAACCGCCGGGTTGAGGGAAGGGTTCAGACTGTGCCTGGGCCCTGTGGTCTCTTCCAGGTCAGTGTATGGCATTTCCTTCCCCTTGCCCCAGGCACCTGGGAGCATGTCTGCACGTGGAGAAAGACTTTCCCGTGGGAAGCCGGGTTTTGTCAAACGGGTCCCAGTGCTCTGCTCCTCTCTTTTCACTCCTGCTGCCAGAAGCCCAGGGAGGATGGGAGGGCTTAGAACATGGCTGGGCACTGTGGTTTCTTCCAGAGAAGTGGAGGGCATTTGCTTTACCTTGCCACAACCACTTGGGATAGGGTCTGCACCTCAGGAAAACTGTCTCCGTGGGAAGCCGGCTTTTTGCAAAGGGGTCTCAGGGCCGTGTGCCTCGGCTGTCCCTCCGGCTCCCCAAAGCACAGGGACGAGGTGAGGGGCTTAGACCATGCCTGGGCAATGTTGTTTCTTACACCTGGGTGTGTGGCATTTTGTTGAGCTGGCTACCCCCACTTGGGATAGGTGTTCCACAGCAAGCACCTATTGTTCGTCGGAAGCCGTTTTTGCCCCAGGGGTCTCCGGGCTGTGTTCGTTGGGGTTGAACTCCTGCTAGCAAAATCGCCGGGTTGAGGGAAGGGTTCAGACTGTGCCTGGGCCCTGTGGTCTCTTCCAGGTCAGTGTATGGCATTTCCTTCCCCTTGCCCCAGGCACCTGGGAGCATGTCTGCACGTGGAGAAAGACTTTCCCGTGGGAAGCCGGGATTTGTCAAACGGGTCCCAGTGCTCTGGTCCTCTCTTTTCACTCCTGCTGCCAGAAGCCCAGGGAGGATGGGAGGGCTTAGAACATGGCTGGGCACTGTGGTTTCTTCCAGAGAAGTGGAGGGCATTTGCTTTACCTTGCCACAACCACTTGGGATAGGGTCTGCACCTCAGGAAAACTGTCTCCGTGGGAAGCCGGCTTTTTGCAAAGGGGTCTCAGGGCCGTGTGCCTCGGCTGTCCCTCCGGCTCCCCAAAGCACAGGGACGACGTGAGGGGCTTAGACCATGCCTGGGCAATGTTGTTTCTTACACCTGGGTGTGTGGCATTTTGTTGAGCTGGCTACCCCCACTTGGGATAGGTGTTCCACAGCAAGCACCTATTGTTCGTCGGAAGCCGTTTTTGCCCCAGGGGTCTCCGGGCTGTGTTCGTTGGGTTTGAACTCCTGCTAGCAAAACCGCCGGGTTGAGGGAAGGGTTGAGACTGTGCCTGGGCCCTGTGGTCTCTTCCAGGTCAGTGTATGGCATTTCCTTCCCCTTGCCCCAGGCACCTGGGAGCATGTCTGCACGTGGAGAAAGACTTTCCCGTGGGAAGCCGGGTTTTGTCAAACGGGTCCCAGTGCTCTGCTCCTCTCTTTTCACTCCTGCTGCCAGAAGCCCAGGGAGGATGGGAGGGCTTAGAACATGGCTGGGCACTGTGGTTTCTTCCAGCGAAGTGGAGGGCATTTGCTTTACCTTGCCACAACCACTTGGGATAGGGTCTGCACCTCAGGAAAACTGTCTCCGTGGGAAGCCGGCTTTTTGCAAAGGGGTCTCAGGGCCGTGTGCCTCGGCTGTCCCTCCGGCTCCCCAAAGCACAGGGACGACGTGAGGGGCTTAGACCATGCCTGGGCAATGTTGTTTCTTACACCTGGGTGTGTGGCATTTTGTTGAGCTGGCTACCCCCACTTGGGATAGGTGTTCCACAGCAAGCACCTATTGTTCGTCGGAAGCCGTTTTTGCCCCAGGGGTCTCCGGGCTGTGTTCGTTGGGTTTGAACTCCTGCTAGCAAAACCGCCGGGTTGAGGGAAGGGTTCAGACTGTGCCTGGGCCCTGTGGTCTCTTCCAGGTCAGTGTATGGCATTTCCTTCCCCTTGCCCCAGGCACCTGGGAGCATGTCTGCACGTGGAGAAAGACTTTCCCGTGGGAAGCCGGGTTTTGTCAAACGGGTCCCAGTGCTCTGCTCCTCTCTTTTCACTCCTGCTGCCAGAAGCCCAGGGAGGATGGGAGGGCTTAGAACATGGCTGGGCACTGTGGTTTCTTCCAGCGAAGTGGAGGGCATTTGCTTTACCTTGCCACAACCACTTGGGATAGGGTCTGCACCTCAGGAAAACTGTCTCCGTGGGAAGCCGGCTTTTTGCAAAGGGGTCTCAGGGCCGTGTGCCTCGGCTGTCCCTCCGGCTCCCCAAAGCACAGGGACGACGTGAGGGGCTTAGACCATGCCTGGGCAATGTTGTTTCTTACACCTGGGTGTGTGGCATTTTGTTGAGCTGGCTACCCCCACTTGGGATAGGTGTTCCACAGCAAGCACCTATTGTTCGTCGGAAGCCGTTTTTGCCCCAGGGGTCTCCGGGCTGTGTTCGTTGGGTTTGAACTCCTGCTAGCAAAACCGCCGGGTTGAGGGAAGGGTTCAGACTGTGCCTGGGCCCTGTGGTCTCTTCCAGGTCAGTGTATGGCATTTCCTTCCCCTTGCCCCAGGCACCTGGGAGCATGTCTGCACGTGGAGAAAGACTTTCCCGTGGGAAGCCGGGTTTTGTCAAACGGGTCCCAGTGCTCTGCTCCTCTCTTTTCACTCCTGCTGCCAGAAGCCCAGGGAGGATGGGAGGGCTTAGAACATGGCTGGGCACTGTGGTTTCTTCCAGAGAAGTGGAGGGCATTTGCTTTACCTTGCCACAACCACTTGGGATAGGGTCTGCACCTCAGGAAAACTGTCTCCGTGGGAAGCCGGCTTTTTGCAAAGGGGTCTCAGGGCCGTGTGCCTCGGCTGTCCCTCCGGCTCCCCAAAGCACAGGGACGAGGTGAGGGGCTTAGACCATGCCTGGGCAATGTTGTTTCTTACACCTGGGTGTGTGGCATTTTGTTGAGCTGGCTACCCCCACTTGGGATAGGTGTTCCACAGCAAGCACCTATTGTTCGTCGGAAGCCGTTTTTGCCCCAGGGGTCTCCGGGCTGTGTTCGTTGGGGTTGAACTCCTGCTAGCAAAACCGCCGGGTTGAGGGAAGGGTTCAGACTGTGCCTGGGCCCTGTGGTCTCTTCCAGGTCAGTGTATGGCATTTCCTTCCCCTTGCCCCAGGCACCTGGGAGCATGTCTGCACGTGGAGAAAGACTTTCCCGTGGGAAGCCGGTTTTTGTCAAACGGGTCCCAGGGCTCTGCTCCTCTCTTTTCACTCCTGCTGCCAGAAGCCCAGGGAGGATGGGAGGGCTTAGAACATGGCTTGGCACTGTGGTTTCTTCCAGAGAAGTGGAGGGCATTTGCTTTACCTTGCCACAACCACTTGGGATAGGGTCTGCACCTCAGGAAAACTGTCTCCGTGGGAAGCCGGCTTTTTGCAAAGGGGTCTCAGGGCCGTGTGCCTCGGCTGTCCCTCCGGCTCCCCAAAGCACAGGGACGAGGTGAGGGGCTTAGACCATGCCTGGGCAATGTTGTTTCTTACACCTGGGTGTGTGGCATTTTGTTGAGCTGGCTACCCCCACTTGGGATAGGTGTTCCACAGCAAGCACCTATTGTTCGTCGGAAGCCGTTTTTGCCCCAGGGGTCTCCGGGCTGTGTTCGTTGGGGTTGAACTCCTGCTAGCAAAATCGCCGGGTTGAGGGAAGGGTTCAGACTGTGCCTGGGCCCTGTGGTCTCTTCCAGGTCAGTGTATGGCATTTCCTTCCCCTTGCCCCAGGCACCTGGGAGCATGTCTGCACGTGGAGAAAGACTTTCCCGTGGGAAGCCGGTTTTTGTCAAACGTGTCCCAGTGCTCTGCTCCTCTCTTTTCACTCCTGCTGCCAGAAGCCCAGGGAGGATGGGAGGGCTTAGAACATGGCTGGGCACTGTGGTTTCTTCCAGCGAAGTGGAGGGCATTTGCTTTACCTTGCCACAACCACTTGGGATAGGGTCTGCACCTCAGGAAAACTGTCTCCGTGGGAAGCCGGCTTTTTGCAAAGGGGTCTCAGGGCCGTGTGCCTCGGCTGTCCCTCCGGCTCCCCAAAGCACAGGGACGAAGTGAGGGGCTTAGACCATGCCTGGGCAATGTTGTTTCTTACACCTGGGTGTGTGGCATTTTGTTGAGCTGGCTACCCCCACTTGGGATAGGTGTTCCACAGCAAGCACCTATTGTTCGTCGGAAGCCGTTTTTGCCCCAGGGGTCTCCGGGCTGTGTTCGTTGGGTTTGAACTCCTGCTAGCAAAACCGCCGGGTTGAGGGAAGGGTTGAGACTGTGCCTGGGCCCTGTGGTCTCTTCCAGGTCAGTGTATGGCATTTCCTTCCCCTTGCCCCAGGCACCTGGGAGCATGTCTGCACGTGGAGAAAGACTTTCCCGTGGGAAGCCGGGTTTTGTCAAACGGGTCCCAGTGCTCTGCTCCTCTCTTTTCACTCCTGCTGCCAGAAGCCCAGGGAGGATGGGAGGGCTTAGAACATGGCTGGACACTGTGGTTTCTTCCAGAGAAGTGGAGGGCATTTGCTTTACCTTGCCACAACCACTTGGGATAGGGTGTGCACCTCAGGAAAACTGTCTCCGTGGGAAGCCGGCTTTTTGCAAAGGGGTCTCAGGGCCGTGTGCCTCGGCTGTCCCTCCGGCTCCCCAAAGCACAGGGACGAGGTGAGGGGCTTAGACCATGCCTGGGCAATGTTGTTTCTTACACCTGGGTGTGTGGCATTTTGTTGAGCTGGCTACCCCCACTTGGGATAGGTGTTCCACAGCAAGCACCTATTGTTCGTCGGAAGCCGTTTTTGCCCCAGGGGTCTCCGGGCTGTGTTCGTTGGGGTTGAACTCCTGCTAGCAAAATCGCCGGGTTGAGGGAAGGGTTCAGACTGTGCCTGGGCCCTGTGGTCTCTTCCAGGTCAGTGTATGGCATTTCCTTCCCCTTGCCCCAGGCACCTGGGAGCATGTCTGCACGTGGAGAAAGACTTTCCCGTGGGAAGCCGGGATTTGTCAAACGGGTCCCAGTGCTCTGCTCCTCTCTTTTCACTCCTGCTGCCAGAAGCCCAGGGAGGATGGGAGGGCTTAGAACATGGCTGGGCACTGTGGTTTCTTCCAGAGAAGTGGAGGGCATTTGCTTTACCTTGCCACAACCACTTGGGATAGGGTCTGCACCTCAGGAAAACTGTCTCCGTGGGAAGCCGGCTTTTTGCAAAGGGGTCTCAGGGCCGTGTGCCTCGGCTGTCCCTCCGGCTCCCCAAAGCACAGGGACGAGGTGAGGGGCTTAGACCATGCCTGGGCAATGTTGTTTCTTACACCTGGGTGTGTGGCATTTTGTTGAGCTGGCTACCCCCACTTGGGATAGGTGTTCCACAGCAAGCACCTATTGTTCGTCGGAAGCCGTTTTTGCCCCAGGGGTCTCCGGGCTGTGTTCGTTGGGTTTGAACTCCTGCTAGCAAAACCGCCGGGTTGAGGGAAGGGTTGAGACTGTGCCTGGGCCCTGTGGTCTCTTCCAGGTCAGTGTATGGCATTTCCTTCCCCTTGCCCCAGGCACCTGGGAGCATGTCTGCACGTGGAGAAAGACTTTCCCGTGGGAAGCCGGGTTTTGTCAAACGGGTCCCAGTGCTCTGCTCCTCTCTTTTCACTCCTGCTGCCAGAAGCCCAGGGAGGATGGGAGGGCTTAGAACATGGCTGGGCACTGTGGTTTCTTCCAGCGAAGTGGAGGGCATTTGCTTTACCTTGCCACAACCACTTGGGATAGGGTCTGCACCTCAGGAAAACTGTCTCCGTGGGAAGCCGGCTTTTTGCAAAGGGGTCTCAGGGCCGTGTGCCTCGGCTGTCCCTCCGGCTCCCCAAAGCACAGGGACGACGTGAGGGGCTTAGACCATGCCTGGGCAATGTTGTTTCTTACACCTGGGTGTGTGGCATTTTGTTGAGCTGGCTACCCCCACTTGGGATAGGTGTTCCACAGCAAGCACCTATTGTTCGTCGGAAGCCGTTTTTGCCCCAGGGGTCTCCGGGCTGTGTTCGTTGGGTTTGAACTCCTGCTAGCAAAACCGCCGGGTTGAGGGAAGGGTTCAGACTGTGCCTGGGCCCTGTGGTCTCTTCCAGGTCAGTGTATGGCATTTCCTTCCCCTTGCCCCAGGCACCTGGGAGCATGTCTGCACGTGGAGAAAGACTTTCCCGTGGGAAGCCGGGTTTTGTCAAACGGGTCCCAGTGCTCTGCTCCTCTCTTTTCACTCCTGCTGCCAGAAGCCCAGGGAGGATGGGAGGGCTTAGAACATGGCTGGGCACTGTGGTTTCTTCCAGCGAAGTGGAGGGCATTTGCTTTACCTTGCCACAACCACTTGGGATAGGGTCTGCACCTCAGGAAAACTGTCTCCGTGGGAAGCCGGCTTTTTGCAAAGGGGTCTCAGGGCCGTGTGCCTCGGCTGTCCCTCCGGCTCCCCAAAGCACAGGGACGACGTGAGGGGCTTAGACCATGCCTGGGCAATGTTGTTTCTTACACCTGGGTGTGTGGCATTTTGTTGAGCTGGCTACCCCCACTTGGGATAGGTGTTCCACAGCAAGCACCTATTGTTCGTCGGAAGCCGTTTTTGCCCCAGGGGTCTCCGGGCTGTGTTCGTTGGGTTTGAACTCCTGCTAGCAAAACCGCCGGGTTGAGGGAAGGGTTCAGACTGTGCCTGGGCCCTGTGGTCTCTTCCAGGTCAGTGTATGGCATTTCCTTCCCCTTGCCCCAGGCACCTGGGAGCATGTCTGCACGTGGAGAAAGACTTTCCCGTGGGAAGCCGGGTTTTGTCAAACGGGTCCCAGTGCTCTGCTCCTCTCTTTTCACTCCTGCTGCCAGAAGCCCAGGGAGGATGGGAGGGCTTAGAACATGGCTGGGCACTGTGGTTTCTTCCAGAGAAGTGGAGGGCATTTGCTTTACCTTGCCACAACCACTTGGGATAGGGTCTGCACCTCAGGAAAACTGTCTCCGTGGGAAGCCGGCTTTTTGCAAAGGGGTCTCAGGGCCGTGTGCCTCGGCTGTCCCTCCGGCTCCCCAAAGCACAGGGACGAGGTGAGGGGCTTAGACCATGCCTGGGCAATGTTGTTTCTTACACCTGGGTGTGTGGCATTTTGTTGAGCTGGCTACCCCCACTTGGGATAGGTGTTCCACAGCAAGCACCTATTGTTCGTCGGAAGCCGTTTTTGCCCCAGGGGTCTCCGGGCTGTGTTCGTTGGGGTTGAACTCCTGCTAGCAAAACCGCCGGGTTGAGGGAAGGGTTCAGACTGTGCCTGGGCCCTGTGGTCTCTTCCAGGTCAGTGTATGGCATTTCCTTCCCCTTGCCCCAGGCACCTGGGAGCATGTCTGCACGTGGAGAAAGACTTTCCCGTGGGAAGCCGGTTTTTGTCAAACGGGTCCCAGGGCTCTGCTCCTCTCTTTTCACTCCTGCTGCCAGAAGCCCAGGGAGGATGGGAGGGCTTAGAACATGGCTTGGCACTGTGGTTTCTTCCAGAGAAGTGGAGGGCATTTGCTTTACCTTGCCACAACCACTTGGGATAGGGTCTGCACCTCAGGAAAACTGTCTCCGTGGGAAGCCGGCTTTTTGCAAAGGGGTCTCAGGGCCGTGTGCCTCGGCTGTCCCTCCGGCTCCCCAAAGCACAGGGACGAGGTGAGGGGCTTAGACCATGCCTGGGCAATGTTGTTTCTTACACCTGGGTGTGTGGCATTTTGTTGAGCTGGCTACCCCCACTTGGGATAGGTGTTCCACAGCAAGCAGCTATTGTTCGTCGGAAGCCGTTTTTGCCCCAGGGGTCTCCGGGCTGTGTTCGTTGGGGTTGAACTCCTGCTAGCAAAATCGCCGGGTTGAGGGAAGGGTTCAGACTGTGCCTGGGCCCTGTGGTCTCTTCCAGGTCAGTGTATGGCATTTCCTTCCCCTTGCCCCAGGCACCTGGGAGCATGTCTGCACGTGGAGAAAGACTTTCCCGTGGGAAGCCGGTTTTTGTCAAACGTGTCCCAGTGCTCTGCTCCTCTCTTTTCACTCCTGCTGCCAGAAGCCCAGGGAGGATGGGAGGGCTTAGAACATGGCTGGGCACTGTGGTTTCTTCCAGCGAAGTGGAGGGCATTTGCTTTACCTTGCCACAACCACTTGGGATAGGGTCTGCACCTCAGGAAAACTGTCTCCGTGGGAAGCCGGCTTTTTGCAAAGGGGTCTCAGGGCCGTGTGCCTCGGCTGTCCCTCCGGCTCCCCAAAGCACAGGGACGAAGTGAGGGGCTTAGACCATGCCTGGGCAATGTTGTTTCTTACACCTGGGTGTGTGGCATTTTGTTGAGCTGGCTACCCCCACTTGGGATAGGTGTTCCACAGCAAGCACCTATTGTTCGTCGGAAGCCGTTTTTGCCCCAGGGGTCTCCGGGCTGTGTTCGTTGGGGTTGAACTCCTGCTAGCAAAACCGCCGGGTTGAGGGAAGGGTTCAGACTGTGCCTGGGCCCTGTGGTCTCTTCCAGGTCAGTGTATGGCATTTCCTTCCCCTTGCCCCAGGCACCTGGGAGCATGTCTGCACGTGGAGAAAGACTTTCCCGTGGGAAGCCGGGTTTTGTCAAACGGGTCCCAGTGCTCTGCTCCTCTCTTTTCACTCCTGCTGCCAGAAGCCCAGGGAGGATGGGAGGGCTTAGAACATGGCTGGGCACTGTGGTTTCTTCCAGAGAAGTGGAGGGCATTTGCTTTACCTTGCCACAACCACTTGGGATAGGGTCTGCACCTCAGGAAAACTGTCTCCGTGGGAAGCCGGCTTTTTGCAAAGGGGTCTCAGGGCCGTGTGCCTCGGCTGTCCCTCCGGCTCCCCAAAGCACAGGGACGAGGTGAGGGGCTTAGACCATGCCTGGGCAATGTTGTTTCTTACACCTGGGTGTGTGGCATTTTGTTGAGCTGGCTACCCCCACTTGGGATAGGTGTTCCACAGCAAGCACCTATTGTTCGTCGGAAGCCGTTTTTGCCCCAGGGGTCTCCGGGCTGTGTTCGTTGGGGTTGAACTCCTGCTAGCAAAATCGCCGGGTTGAGGGAAGGGTTCAGACTGTGCCTGGGCCCTGTGGTCTCTTCCAGGTCAGTGTATGGCATTTCCTTCCCCTTGCCCCGGGCACCTGGGAGCATGTCTGCACGTGGAGAAAGACTTTCCCGTGGGAAGCCGGGATTTGTCAAACGGGTCCCAGTGCTCTGCTCCTCTCTTTTCACTCCTGCTGCCAGAAGCCCAGGGAGGATGGGAGGGCTTAGAACATGGCTGGGCACTGTGGTTTCTTCCAGAGAAGTGGAGGGCATTTGCTTTACCTTGCCACAACCACTTGGGATAGGGTCTGCACCTCAGGAAAACTGTCTCCGTGGGAAGCCGGCTTTTTGCAAAGGGGTCTCAGGGCCGTGTGCCTCGGCTGTCCCTCCGGCTCCCCAAAGCACAGGGACGAGGTGAGGGGCTTAGACCATGCCTGGGCAATGTTGTTTCTTACACCTGGGTGTGTGGCATTTTGTTGAGCTGGCTACCCCCACTTGGGATAGGTGTTCCACAGCAAGCACCTATTGTTCGTCGGAAGCCGTTTTTGCCCCAGGGGTCTCCGGGCTGTGTTCGTTGGGGTTGAACTCCTGCTAGCAAAATCGCCGGGTTGAGGGAAGGGTTCAGACTGTGCCTGGGCCCTGTGGTCTCTTCCAGGTCAGCGTATGGCATTTCCTTCCCCTTGCCCCAGGCACCTGGGAGCATGTCTGCACGTGGAGAAAGACTTTCCCGTGGGAAGCCGGGATTTGTCAAACGGGTCCCAGTGCTCTGCTCCTCTCTTTTCACTCCTGCTGCCAGAAGCCCAGGGAGGATGGGAGGGCTTAGAACATGGCTGGGCACTGTGGTTTCTTCCAGAGAAGTGGAGGGCATTTGCTTTACCTTGCCACAACCACTTGGGATAGGGTCTGCACCTCAGGAAAACTGTCTCCGTGGGAAGCCGGCTTTTTGCAAAGGGGTCTCAGGGCCGTGTGCCTCGGCTGTCCCTCCGGCTCCCCAAAGCACAGGGACGAGGTGAGGGGCTTAGACCATGCCTGGGCAATGTTGTTTCTTACACCTGGGTGTGTGGCATTTTGTTGAGCTGGCTACCCCCACTTGGGATAGGTGTTCCACAGCAAGCACCTATTGTTCGTTGGAAGCCGTTTTTGCCCCAGGGGTCTCCGGGCTGTGTTCCTTGGGGTTGAACTCCTGCTAGCAAAACCGCCGGGTTGAGGGAAGGGTTCAGACTGTGCCTGGGCCCTGTGGTCTCTTCCAGGTCAGTGTATGGCATTTCCTTCCCCTTGCCCCAGGCACCTGGGAGCATGTCTGCACGTGGAGAAAGACTTTCCCGTGGGAAGCCGGTTTTTGTCAAACGGGTCCCAGGGCTCTGCTCCTCTCTTTTCACTCCTGCTGCCAGAAGCCCAGGGAGGATGGGAGGGCTTAGAACATGGCTTGGCACTGTGGTTTCTTCCAGAGAAGTGGAGGGCATTTGCTTTACCTTGCCACAACCACTTGGGATAGGGTCTGCACCTCAGGAAAACTGTCTCCGTGGGAAGCCGGCTTTTTGCAAAGGGGTCTCAGGGCCGTGTGCCTCGGCTGTCCCTCCGGCTCCCCAAAGCACAGGGACGAGGTGAGGGGCTTAGACCATGCCTGGGCAATGTTGTTTCTTACACCTGGGTGTATGGCATTTTGTTGAGCTGGCTACCCCCACTTGGGATAGGTGTTCCACAGCAAGCAGCTATTGTTCGTCGGAAGCCGTTTTTGCCCCAGGGGTCTCCGGGCTGTGTTCGTTGGGGTTGAACTCCTGCTAGCAAAATCGCCGGGTTGAGGGAAGGGTTCAGACTGTGCCTGGGCCCTGTGGTCTCTTCCAGGTCAGTGTATGGCATTTCCTTCCCCTTGCCCCAGGCACCTGGGAGCATGTCTGCACGTGGAGAAAGACTTTCCCGTGGGAAGCCGGGTTTTGTCATACGGATCCCAGTGCTCTGCTCCTCTCATTTCACTCCTGCTGCCAGAAGCCCAGGGAGGATGGGAGGGCTTAGAACATGGCTGGGCACTGTGGTTTCTTCCAGAGAAGTGGAGGGCATTTGCTTTACCTTGCCACAACCACTTGGGATAGGGTCTGCACCTCAGGAAAACTGTCTCCGTGGGAAGCCGGCTTTTTGCAAAGGGGTCTCAGGGCCGTGTGCCTCGACTGTCCCTCCGGCTCCCCAAAGCACAGGGACGAGGTGAGAGGCTTAGACCATGCCTGGGCAATGTTGTTTCTTACACCTGGGTGTGTGGCATTTTGTTGAGCTGGCTACCCCCACTTGGGATAGGTGTTCCACAGCAAGCACCTATTGTTCGTCGGAAGCCGTTTTTGCCCCAGGGGTCTCCGGGCTGTGTTCGTTGGGGTTGAACTCCTGC
Organism: Ursus arctos; assembly: GCF_023065955.2. Lineage (NCBI taxonomy): Eukaryota > Metazoa > Chordata > Mammalia > Carnivora > Ursidae > Ursus > Ursus arctos. The sequence continues at coordinate 259,487 of NW_026622763.1, read as the reverse complement.
TAGCAAAATCGCCGGGTTGAGGGAAGGGTTCATACTGTGCCTGGGCCCTGTGGTCTCTTCCAGGTCAGTGTATGGCATTTCCTTCCCCTTGCCCCATGCACCTGGGAGCATGTCTGCACGTGGAGAAAGACTTTCCCGTGGGAAGCCGGTTTTTGTCAAACGGGTCCTAGTGCTCCGCTCCTCTCTTTTCACTCCTGCTACGAGAAGCCCAGGGAGGATGGGAGGGCTTAGACCATGGCTGGGCACTGTGGTTTCTTCCAGAGAAGTGGAGGGCATTTGCTTTACCTTGCCACAACCACTTGGGATAGGGTCTGCACCTCAGGAAAACTGTCTCCGTGGGAAGCCGGCTTTTTGCAAAGGGGTCTCAGGGCCGTGTGCCTCGGCTGTCCCTCCGGCTCCCCAAAGCACAGGGACGAGGTGAGGGGCTTAGACCATGCCTGGGCAATGTTGTTTCTCACACCTGGGTGTGTGGCATTTTGTTGAGCTGGCTACCCCCACTTGGGATAGGTGTTCCACAGCAAGCACCTATTGTTCGTCGGAAGCCGTTTTTGCCCCAGGGGTCTCCGGGCTGTGTTCGTTGGGGTTGAACTCCTGCTAGCAAAACCGCCGGGTTGAGGGAAGGGTTCAGACTGTGACTGGGCCCTGTGGTCTCTTCCAGGTCAGTGTATGGCATTTCCTTCCCCTTGCCCCAGGCACCTGGGAGCATGTCTGCACGTGGAGAAAGACTTTCCCGTGGGAAGCCGGGTTTTGTCAAACGGGTCCCAGTGCTCTGCTCCTCTCTTTTCACTCCTGCTGCCAGAAGCCCAGGGAGGATGGGAGGGCTTAGAACATGGCTGGGCACTGTGGTTTCTTCCAGAGAAGTGGAGGGCATTTGCTTTACCTTGCCACAACCACTTGGGATAGGGTCTGCACCTTAGGAAAACTGTCTCCGTTTGAAGCCGGCTTTTTGCAAAGGGGTCTCAGGGCCGTGTGCCTCGGCTGTCCCTCCGGCTCCCCAAAGCACAGGGACGAGGTGAGGGGCTTAGACCATGCCTGGGCAATGTTGTTTCTTACACCTGGGTGTGTGGCATTTTATTGAGCTGGCTACCCCCACTTGGGATAGGTGTTCCACAGCAAGCACCTATTGTTCGTCGATAGCCGTTTTTGCCCCAGGGGTCTCCGGGCTGTGTTCGTTGGGGTTGAACTCCTGCTAGCAAAACCGCCGGGTTGAGGGAAGGGTTCAGACTGTGCCTGGACCCTGTGGTCTCTTCCAGGTCAGTGTATGGCATTTCCTTCCCCTTGCCCCAGGCACCTGGGAGCATGTCTGCACGTGGAGAAAGACTTTCCCGTGGGAAGCCGGTTTTTGTCAAACGGGTCCCAGTGCTCTGCTCCTCTCTTTTCACTCCTGCTGCCAGAAGCCCAGGGAGGATGGGAGGGCTTAGAACATGGCTGGGCACTGTGGTTTCTTCCAGAGAAGTGGAGGGCATTTGCTTTACCTTGCCACAACCACTTGGGATAGGGTCTGCACCTCAGGAAAACTGTCTCCGTGGGAAGCCGCCTTTTTGCAAAGGGGTCTCAGGGCCGTGTGCCTCGGCTGTCCCTCCGGCTCCCCAAAGCACAGGGACGAGGTGAGGGGCTTAGACCATGCCTGGGCAATGTTGTTTCTTACACCTGGGTGTGTGGCATTTTGTTGAGCTGGCTACCCCCACTTGGGATAGGTGTTCCACAGCAAGCACCTATTGTTTGTCGGAAGCCGTTTTTGCCCCAGGGGTCTCCGGGCTGTGTTCGTTGGGGTTGAACTCCTGCTAGCAAAACCGCCGGGTTGAGGGAAGGGTTCAGACTGTGCCAGGGCCCTGTGGTCTCTTCCAGGTCAGTGGATGGCATTTCCTTCCCCTTGCCCCAGGCACCTGGGAGCATGTCTGCACGTGGAGAAAGACTTTCCCGTGGGAAGCCGGGTTTTGTCAAACGGGTCCCAGTGCTCTGCTCCTCTCTTTTCACTCCTGCTGCCAGAAGCCCAGGGAGGATGGGAGGGCTTAGAACATGGTTGGGCACTGTGGTTTCTTCCAGAGAAGTGGAGGGCATTTGCTTTACCTTGCCACAACCACTTGGGATAGGGTCTGCACCTCAGGAAAACTGTCTCCGTGGGAAGCCGGCTTTTTGCAAAGGGGTCTCAGGGCCGTGTGCCTCGGCTGTCCCTCCGGCTCCCCAAAGCACAGGGACGAGGTGAGGGGCTTAGACCATGCCTGGGCAATGTTGTTTCTTACACCTGGGTGTGTGGCATTTTGTTGAGCTGGCTACCCCCACTTGGGATAGGTGTTCCACAGCAAGCACCTATTGTTCGTCGGAAGCCGTTTTTGCCCCAGGGGTCTCCGGGCTGTGTTCGTTGGGGTTGAACTCCTGCTAGCAAAAGCGCCGGGTTGAGGGAAGGGTTCAGACTGTGCCTGGGCCCTGTGGTCTCTTCCAGGTCAGTGTATGGCATTTCCTTCCCCTTGCCCCAGGCACCTGGGAGCATGTCTGCACGTGGAGAAAGACTTTCCCGTGGGAAGCCGGGTTTTGTCAAACGGGTCCCAGTGCTCTGCTCCTCTCTTTTCACTCCTGCTGCCAGAAGCCCAGGGAGGATGGGAGGGCTTAGAACATGGCTGGGCACTGTGGTTTCTTCCAGAGAAGTGGAGGGCATTTGCTTTACCTTGCCACAACCACTTGGGATAGGGTCTGCACCTTAGGAAAACTGTCTCCGTGGGAAGCCGGCTTTTTGCAAAGGGGTCTCAGGGCCGTGTGCCTCGGCTGTCCCTCCGGCTCCCCAAATCACAGGGACGAGGTGAGGGGCTTAGACCATGCCTGGGCAATGTTGTTTCTTACACCTGGGTGTGTGGCATTTTATTGAGCTGGCTACCCCCACTTGGGATAGGTGTTCCACAGCAAGCACCTATTGTTCGTCGGAAGCCGTTTTTGCCCCAGGCGTCTCCGGGCTGTGTTCGTTGGGGTTGAACTCCTGCTAGCAAAACCGCCGGGTTGAGGGAAGGGTTCAGACTGTGCCTGGACCCTGTGGTCTCTTCCAGGTCAGTGTATGGCATTTCCTTCCCCTTGCCCCAGGCACCTGGGAGCATGTCTGCACGTGGAGAAAGACTTTCCCGTGGGAAGCCGGGTTTTGTCAAACGGGTCCCAGTGCTCTGCTCCTCTCTTTTCACTCCTGCTGCCACAAGCCCAGGGAGGATGGGAGGGCTTAGAACATGGCTGGGCACTGTGGTTTCTTCCAGAGAAGTGGAGGGCATTTGCTTTACCTTGCCACAACCACTTGGGATAGGGTGTGCACCTCAGGAAAACTGTCTCCGTGGGAAGCCGGCTTTTTGCAAAGGGGTCTCAGGGCCGTGTGCCTCGGCTGTCCCTCCGGCTCCCCAAAGCACAGGGACGAGGTGAGGGGCTTAGACCATGCCTGGGCAATGTTGTTTCTTACACCTGGGTGTGTGGCATTTTGTTGAGCTGGCTACCCCCACTTGGGATAGGTGTTCCACAGCAAGCACCTATTGTTCGTCGGAAGCCGTTTTTGCCCCAGGGGTCTCCGGGCTGTGTTCGTTGGGGTTGAACTCCTGCTAGCAAAACCGCCGGGTTGAGGGAAGCGTTCAGACTGTGCCTGGGCCCTGTGGTCTCTTCCAGGTCAGTGGATGGCATTTCCTTCCCCTTGCCCCAGACACCTGGGAGCATGCCTGCACGTGGAGAAAGACTTCCCCGTGGGAAGCCGGTTTTTGTCAAACGGGTCCCAGTGCCCTGCTCCTCTCTTTTCACTCCTGCTGCCAGAAGCCCAGGGAGGATGGGAGGGCTTAGAACATGGCTGGGCACTGTGGTTTCTTCCAGAGAAGTGGAGGGCATTTGCTTTACCTTGCCACAACCACTTGGGATAGGGTCTGCACCTCAGGAAAACTGTCTCCGTGGGAAGCCGGCTTTTTGCAAAGGGGTCTCAGGGCCGTGTGCCTCGGCTGTCCCTCCGGCTCCCCAAAGCACAGGGACGAGGTGAGGGGCTTAGACCATGCCTGGGCAATGTTGTTTCTTACACCTGGGTGTGTGGCATTTTGTTGAGCTGGCTACCCCCACTTGGGATAGGTGTTCCACAGCAAGCACCTTTTGTTCGTCGGAAGCCGTTTTTGCCTCAGGGGTCTCCGGGCTGTGTTCGTTGGGGTTGAACTCCTGCTAGCAAAACCGCCGGATTGAGGGAAGTGTTCAGACTGTGCCTGGGCTCTGTGGTCTCTTCCAGGTCAATGTATGGCATTTCCTTCCCCTTGCCCCAGGCACCTGGGAGCATGTCTGCACGTGGAGAAAGACATTCCCGTGGGAAGCCGGGTTTTGTCAAACGGGTCCCAGTGCTCTGCTCCTCTCTTTTCACTCCTGCTGCCAGAAGCCCAGGGAGGATGGGAGGGCTTAGAACATGGCTGGGCACTGTGGTTTCTTCCAGAGAAGTGGAGGGCATTTGCTTTACCTTGCCACAACCACTTGGGATAGGGTCTGAACCTCAGGAAAACTGTCTCCGTGGGAAGCCGGCTTTTTGCAAAGGGGTCTCAGGGCCGTGTGCCTCGGCTGTCCCTCCGGCTCCCCAAAGCACAGGGACGAGGTGAGGGGCTTAGACCATGCCTGGGCAATGTTGTTTCTTACACCTGGGTGTGTGGCATTTTGTTGAGCTGGCTACCCCCACTTGGGATAGGTGTTCCACAGCAAGCACCTATTGTTCGTCGGAAGCCGTTTTTGCCCCAGGGGTCTCCGGGCTGTGTTCGTTGGGGTTGAACTCCTGCTAGCAAAATCGCCGGGTTGAGGGAATGGTTCAGACTGTGCCTGGGCCCTGTGGTCTCTTCCAGGTCAGTGTATGGCATTTCCTTCCCCTTGCCCCAGGCACCTGGGAGCATGTCTGCACGTGGAGAAAGACTTTCCCGTGGGAAGCCGGGTTTTGTCAAACGGGTCCCAGTGCTCTGCTCCTCTCTTTTCACTCCTGCTGCCAGAAGCCCAGGGAGGATGGGAGGGCTTAGAACATGGCTGGGCACTGTGGTTTCTTCCAGAGAAGTGGAGGGCATTTGCTTTACCTTGCCACAACCACTTGGGATAGGGTCTGCACCTCAGGAAAACTGTCTCCGTGGGAAGCCGGCTTTTTGCAAAGGGGTCTCAGGGCCGTGTGCCTCGGCTGTCCCTCCGGCTCCCCAAAGCACAGGGACGAGGTGAGGGGCTTAGACCATGCCTGGGCAATGTTGTTTCTTACACCTGGTTGTGTGGCATTTTGTTGAGCTGGCTACCCCCACTTGGGATAGGTGTTCCACAGCAAGCACCTATTGTTCGTCGGAAGCCGTTTTTGCCCCAGGGGTCTCCGGGCTGTGTTCGTTGGGTTTGAACTCCTGCTAGCAAAACCGCCGGGTTGAGGGAAGGGTTCAGACTGTGCCTGGGCCCTGTGGTCTCTTCCAGCTCAGTGTATGGCATTTCCTTCCCCTTGCCCCAGGCACCTGGGAGCATGTCTGCACGTGGAGAAAGACTTTCCCGTGGGAAGCCGGGTTTTGTCAAACGGGTCCCAGTGCTCTGCTCCTCTCTTTTCACTCCTGCTGCCAGAAGCCCAGGGAGGATGGGAAGGCTTAGAACATGGCTGGGCACTGTGGTTTCTTCCAGAGAAGTGGAGGGCATTTGCTTTACCTTGCCACAACCACTTGGGATAGGGTCTGCACCTCAGGAAAACTGTCTCCGTGGGAAGCCGGCTTTTTGCAAAGGGGTCTCAGGGCCGTGTGCCTCGGCTGTCCCTCCGGCTCCCCAAAGCACAGGGACGAGGTGAGGGGCTTAGACCATGCCTGGGCAATGTTGTTTCTCACACCTGGGTGTGTGGCATTTTGTTGAGCTGGCTACCCCCACTTGGGATAGGTGTTCCACAGCAAGCACCTATTGTTCGTCGGAAGCCGTTTTTGCCCCAGGGGTCTCCGGGCTGTGTTCGTTGGGGTTGAACTCCTGCTAGCAAAACCGCCGGGTTGAGGGAAGGGTTCAGACTGTGCCTGGGCCCTGTGGTCTCTTCCAGGTCAGTGTATGGCATTTCCTTCCCCTTGCCCCAGGCACCTGGGAGCATGTCTGCACGTGGAGAAAGACTTTCCCGTGGGAAGCCGGGTTTTGTCAAACGGGTCCCAGTGCTCTGCTCCTCTCTTTTCACTCCTGCTGCCAGAAGCCCAGGGAGGATGGGAGGGCTTAGAACATGGCTGGGCACTGTGGTTTCTTCCAGAGAAGTGGAGGGCATTTGCTTTACCTTGCCACAACCACTTGGGAGAGGGTCTGCACCTCAGGAAAACTGTCTCCGTGGGAAGCCGGCTTTTTGCAAAGGGGTCTCAGGGCCGTGTGCCTCGGCTGTCCCTCCGGCTCCCCAAAGCACAGGGACGAGGTGAGGGGCTTAGACCATGCCTGGGCAATGTTGTTTCTTACACCTGGGTGTGTGGCATTTTGTTGAGCTGGCTACCCCCACTTGGGATAGGTGTTCCACAGCAAGCGCCTATTGTTCGTCGGAAGCCGTTTTTGCCCCAGGGGTCTCCGGGCTGTGTTCGTTGGGGTTGAACTCCTGCTAGCAAAACCGCCGGGTTGAGGGAAGGGTTCAGACTGTGCCTGGGCCCTGTGGTCTCTTCCAGCTCAGTGTATGGCATTTCCTTCCCCTTGCCACAGGCACCTGGGAGCATGTCTGCACGTGGAGAAAGACTTTCCCGTGGGAAGCCGGGTTTTGTCAAACGGGTCCCAGTGCTCTGCTCCTCTCTTTTCACTCCTGCTGCCAGAAGCCCAGGGAGGATGGGAGGGCTTAGAACATGGCTGGGCACTGTGGTTTCTTCCAGAGAAGTGGAGGGCATTTGCTTTACCTTGCCACAACCACTTGGGATAGGGTCTGCACCTCAGGAAAACTGTCTCCGTGGGAAGCCGGCTTTTTGCAAAGGGGTCTCAGGGCCGTGTGCCTCGGCTGTCCCTCCGGCTCCCCAAAGCACAGGGACGAGGTGAGGGGCTTAGACCATGCCTGGGCAATGTTGTTTCTTACACCTGGGTGTGTGGCATTTTGTTGAGCTGGCTACCCCCACTTGGGATAGTGTTCCACAGCAAGCACCTATTGTTCGTCGGAAGCCGTTTTTTCCCCAGGGGTCTCCGGGCTGTGTTCGTTGGGTTTGAACTCCTGCTAGCAAAACCGCCGGGTTGAGGGAAGGGTTCAGACTGTGCCTGGGCCCTGTGGTCTCTTCCAGGTCAGTGTATGGCATTTCCTTCCCCTTGCCCCAGGCACCTGGGAGCATGTCTGCACGTGGAGAAAGACTTTCCCGTGGGAAGCCAGGTTTTGTCCAACGGGTCCCAGTGCTCTGCTCCTCTCTTTTCACTCCTGCTGCCAGAAGCCCAGGGAGGATGGGAGGGCTTAGAACATGGCTGGGCACTGTGGTTTCTTCCAGAGAAGTGGAGGGCATTTGCTTTACCTTGCCACAACCACTTGGGATAGGGTCTGCACCTCAGGAATACTGTCTCCGTGGGAAGCCGGCTTTTTGCAAAGGGGTCTCAGGGCCGTGTGCCTCGGCTGTCCCTCCGGCTCCCCAAAGCACAGGGACGAGGTGAGGGGCTTAGACCATGCCTGGGCAATGTTGTTTCTTACACCTGGGTGTGTGGCATTTTGTTGAGCTGGCTACCCCCACTTGGGATAGTGTTCCACAGCAAGCACCTATTGTTCGTCGGAAGCCGTTTTTGCCCCAGGGGTCTCCGGGCTGTGTTCGTTGTGGTTGAACTCCTGCTAGCAAAACCGCCGGGTTGAGGGAAGGGTTCAGACTGTGCCAGGGCCCTGTGGTCTCTTCCAGGTCAGTGTATGGCATTTCCTTCCCCTTGCCCCAGGCACCTGGGAGCATGTCTGCACGTGGAGAAAGACTTTCCCGTGGGAAGCCGGGTTTTGTCAAACGGGTCCCAGTGCTCTGCTCCTCTCTTTTCACTCCTGCTGCCAGAAGCCCAGGGAGGATGGGAGGGCTTAGAACATGGCTGGGCACTGTGGTTTCTTCCAGAGAAGTGGAGGGCATTTGCTTTACCTTGCCACAACCACTTGGGATAGGGTCTGCACCTCAGGAAAACTGTCTCCGTGGGAAGCCGGCTTTTTGCAAAGGGGTCTCAGGGCCGTGGGCCTCGGCTGTCCCTCCGGCTCCCCAAAGCACAGGGACGAGGTGAGGGGCTTAGACCATGCCTGGGCAATGTTGTTTCTTACACCTGGGTGTGTGGCATTTTGTTGAGCTGGCTACCCCCACTTGGGATAGTGTTCCACAGCAAGCACCTATTGTTCGTCGGAAGCCGTTTTTGCCCCAGGGGTCTCCGGGCTGTGTTCGTTGGGGTTGAACTCCTGCTAGCAAAACCGCCGGGTTGAGGGAAGGGTTCAGACTGTGCCTGGGCCCTGTGGTCTCTTCCAGGTCAGTGTATGGCATTTCCTTCCCCTTGCCCCAAGCACCTGGGAGCATGTCTGCACGTGGAGAAAGACTTTCCCGTGGGAAGCCGGGTGTTGTCAAACGGGTCCCAGTGCTCTGCTCCTCTCATTTCACTCCTGCTGTCAGAAGCCCAGGGAGGATGGGAGGGCTTAGAACATGGCTCGGCACTGTGGTTTCTTCCAGAGAAGTGGAGGGCATTTGCTTTACCTTGCCACAACCACTTGGGATAGGGTCTGCACCTCAGGAAAACTGTCTCCGTGGGAAGCCGGCTTTTTGCAAAGGGGTCTCAGGGCCGTGTGCCTCGGCTGTCCCTCCGGCTCCCCAAAGCACAGGGACGAGGTGAGAATCTTAGACCATGTCTGGGCAATGTTGTTTCTTACACCTGGGTGTGTGGCATTTTGTTGAGCTGGCTACCCCCACTTGGGATAGGTGTTCCACAGCAAGCACCTATTTTTCGTCGGAAGCCGTTTTTGCCCCAGGGGTCTCCGGGCTGTGTTCGTTGGGGTTGAACTCCTGCTAGCAAAACCGCCGGGTTGAGGGAAGGGTTCAGACTGTGCCTGGGCCCTGTGGTCTCTTCCAGGTCAGTGTATGGCATTTCCTTCCCCTTGCCCCAGGCACCTGGGAGCATGTCTGCACGTGGAGAAAGACTTTCCCGTGGGAAGCCGGTTTTTGTCAAACGGGTCCCAGTGCTATGCTCCTCTCTTTTCACTCCTGCTGCCAGAAGCCCAGGGAGGATGGGAGGGCTTAGGACATGGCTGGGCACTGTGGTTTCTTCCACAGAAGTGGAGGGCATTTCCTTTACCTTGCCACAACCACTTGGGATAGGGTCTGCACCTCAGGAAAACTGTCTCCGTGGGAAGCCGGCTTTTTGCAAAGGGGTCTCAAGGCCGTGTGCCTCGGCTGTCCCTCCGGCTCCCCAAAGCACAGGGACGAGGTGAGAGGCTTAGACCATTCCTGGGCAATGTTGTTTCTTACACCTGGGTGTGTGGCATTTTGTTGAGCTGGCTACCCCCACTTGGGATAGGTGTTCCACAGCAAGCGCCTATTGTTCGTCGGAAGCCGTTTTTGCCCCAGGGGTCTCCGGGCTGTGTTCGTTGGGGTTGAACTCCTGCTAGCAAAACCGCCGGGTTGAAGGAAGGGTTCAGACTGTGCCTGGGCCCTGTGGTCTCTTCCAGCTCAGTGTATGGCATTTCCTTCCCCTTGCCACAGGCACCTGGGAGCATGTCTGCACGTGGAGAAAGACTTTCCCGTGGGAAGCCGGGTTTTGTCAAACGGGTCCCAGTGCTCTGCTCCTCTCTTTTCACTCCTGCTGCCAGAAGCCCAGGGAGGATGGGAGGGCTTAGAACATGGCTGGGCACTGTGGTTTCTTCCAGAGAAGTGGAGGGCATTTGCTTTACCTTGCCACAACCACTTGGGATAGGGTCTGCACCTCAGGAAAACTGTCTCCGTGGAAAGCCGGCTTTTTGCAAAGGGGTCTCAGGGCCGTGTGCCTCGGCTGTCCCTCCGGCTCCCCAAAGCACAGGGACGAGGTGAGGGGCTTAGACCATGCCTGGGCAATGTTGTTTCTTACACCTGGGTGTGTGGCATTTTGTTGAGCTGGCTACCCCCACTTGGGATAGGTGTTCCACAGCAAGCACCTATTGTTCGTCGGAAGCCGTTTTTGCCCCAGGGGTCTCCGGGCTGTGTTCGTTGGGGTTGAACTCCTGCTAGCAAAACCGCCGGGTTGAGGGAAGGGTTCAGACTGTGCCTGGGCCCTGTGGTCTCTTCCAGGTCAGTGTATGGCATTTCCTTCCCCTTGCCCCAGGCACCTGGGAGCATGTCTGCACTTGGAGAAAGGCTTTCCCGTGGGAAGCCGGGTTTTGTCAAACGGGTCCCAGTGCTCTGCTCCTCTCTTTTCACTCCTGCTGCCAAAAGCCCAGGGAGGATGGGAGGGCTTAGAACATGGCTTGGCACTGTGGTTTCTTCCAGAGAAGTGGAGGGCATTTGCTTTACCTTGCCACAACCACTTGGGATAGGGTCTGCACCTCAGGAAAACTGTCTCCGTGGGAAGCCGGCTTTTTGCAAAGGGGTCTCAGGGCCGTGTGCCTCGGCTGTCCCTCCGGCTCCCCAAAGCACAGGGACGAGGTGAGGGGCTTAGACCATGCCTGGGCAATGTTGTTTCTTACACCTGGGTGTGTGGCATTTTGTTGAGCTGGCTACCCCCACTTGGGATAGTGTTCCACAGCAAGCACCTATTGTTCGTCGGAAGCCGTTTTTGCCCCAGGGGTCTCCGGGCTGTGTTCGTTGGGTTTGAACTCCTGCTAGCAAAACCGCCGGGTTGAGGGAAGGGTTCAGACTGTGCCTGGGCCCTGTGGTCTCTTCCAGGTCAGTGTATGGCATTTCCTTCCCCTTGCCCCAGGCACCTGGGAGAATGTCTGCACGTGGAGAAAGACTTTCCCGTGGGAAGCCGGGTTTTGTCAAACGGGTCCCAGTGCTCTGCTCCTCTCTTTTCACTCCTGCTGCCAGAAGCCCAGGGAGGATGGGAGGGCTTAGAACATGGCTGGGCACTGTGGTTTCTTCCACAGAAGTGGAGGGCATTTCCTTTACCTTGCCACAACCACTTGGGATAGGGTCTGCACCTCAGGAAAACTGTCTCCGTGGGAAGCCGGCTTTTTGCAAAGGGGTCTCAGGGCCGTGTGCCTCGGCTGTCCCTCCGGCTCCCCAAAGCACAGGGACGAGGTGAGGGGCTTAGGCCATGCATGGGCAATGTTGTTTCTTACACCTGGGTGTGTGGCATTTTGTTGAGCTGGCTACCCCCACTTGGGATAGGTGTTCCACAGCAAGCACCTATTGTTCGTCGGAAGCCGTTTTTGCCCCAGGGGTCTCCGGGCTGTGTTCGTTGGGGTTGAACTCCTGCTAGCAAAACCGCCGGGTTGAGGGAAGGGTTCAGACTGTGCCTGGGCCCTGTGGTCTCTTCCAGGTCAGTGTATGGCATTTCCTTCCCCTTGCCCCAGGCACCTGGGAGCATGTCTGCACGTGGAGAAAGACTTTCCCGTGGGAAGCCGGGTTTTGTCAAACGGGTCCCAGTGCTCTGCTCCTCTCTTTTCACTCCTGCTGCCAGAAGCCCAGGGAGGATGGGAGGGCTTAGAACATGGCTGGGCACTGTGGTTTCTTCCAGAGAAGTGGAGGGCATTTGCTTTACCTTGCCACAACCACTTGGGATAGGGTCTGCACCTCAGGAAAACTGTCTCCGTGGGAAGCCGGCTTTTTGCAAAGGGGTCTCAGGGCCGTGTGCCTCAGCTGTCCCTCCGGCTCCCCAAAGCACAGGGACGAGGTGAGGGGCTTAGACCATGCCTGGGCAATGTTGTTTCTTACACCTGGGTGTGTGGCATTTTGTTGAGCTGGCTACCCCCACTTGGGATAGGTGTTCCACAGCAAGCACCTATTGTTCGTCGGAAGCCGTTTTTGCCCCAGGGGTCTCCGGGCTGTGTTCGTTGGGGTTGAACTCCTGCTAGCAAAACCGCCGGATTGAGGGAAGGGTTCAGACTGTGCCTGGGCCCTGTGGTCTCTTCCAGCTCAGTGTATGGCATTTCCTTCCCCTTGCCCCAGGCACCTGGGAGCATGTCTGCACGTGGAGAAAGACTTTCCCGTGGGAAGCCGGGTTTTGTCAAACGGGTCCCAGTGCTCTGCTCCTCTCTTCTCACTCCTGCTGCCAAAAGCCCAGGGAGGATGGGAGGGCTTAGAACATGGCTTGGCACTGTGGTTTCTTCCAGAGAAGTGGAGGGCATTTGCTTTACCTTGCCACAACCACTTGGGATAGGGTCTGCACCTCAGGAAAACTGTCTCCGTGGGAAGCCGGCTTTTTGCAAAGGGGTCTCAGGGCCGTGTGCCTCGGCTGTCCCTCCGGCTCCCCAAAGCACAGGGACGAGGTGAGTGGCTTAGACCATGCCTGGGCAATGTTGTTTCTTACACCTGGGTGTGTGGCATTTTGTTGAGCTGGCTACCCCCACTTGGGATAGTGTTCCACAGCAAGCACCTATTGTTCGTCGGAAGCCGTTTTTGCCCCAGGGGTCTCCGGGCTGTGTTCGTTGGGGTTGAACTCCTGCTAGCAAAACCGCCGGGTTGAGGGAAGGGTTCAGACTGTGCCTGGGCCCTGTGGTCTCTTCCAGGTCAGTGTATGGCATTTCCTTCCCCTTGCCCCAGGCACCTGGGAGCATGTCTGCACGTGGAGAAAGACTTTCCCGTGGGAAGCCGGGTGTTGTCAAACGGGTCCCAGTGCTCTGCTCCTCTCATTTCACTCCTGCTGCCAGAAGCCCAGGGAGGATGGGAGGGCTTAGAACATGGCTGGGCACTGTGGTTTCTTCCAGAGAAGTGGAGGGCATTTGCTTTACCTTGCCACAACCACTTGGGATAGGGTCTGCACCTCAGGAAAACTGTCTCCGTGGGAAGCCGGCTTTTTGCAAAGGGGTCTCAGGGCCGTGTGCCTCGGCTGTCCCTCCGGCTCCCCAAAGCACAGGGACGAGGTGAGAGGCTTAGACCATGCCTGTGCAATGTTGTTTCTTACACCTGGGTGTGTGGCATTTTGTTGAGCTGGCTACCCCCACTTGGGATAGTGTTCCACAGCAAGCACCTATTGTTCGTCGGAAGCCGTTTTTGCCCCAGGGGTCTCCGGGCTGTGTTCGTTGGGTTTGAACTCCTGCTAGCAAAACCGCCGGGTTGAGGGAAGGGTTCAGACTGTGCCAGGGCCCTGTGGTCTCTTCCAGGTCAGTGTATGGCATTTCCTTCCCCTTGCCCCAGGCACCTGGGAGCATGTCTGCACGTGGAGAAAGACTTTCCCGTGGGAAGCCGGGTTTTGTCAAACGGGTCCCAGTGCTCTGCTCCTCTGTTTTCACTCCTGCTGCCAGAAGCCCAGGGAGGATGGGAGGGCTTAGAACATGGCTGGGCACTGTGGTTTCTTCCAGAGAAGTGGAGGGCATTTGCTTTACCTTGCCACAACCACTTGGGATAGGGTCTGCACCTCAGGAAAACTGTCTCCGTGGGAAGCCGGCTTTTTGCAAAGGGGTCTCAGGGCCGTGGGCCTCGGCTGTCCCTCCGGCTCCCCAAAGCACAGGGACGAGGTGAGGGGCTTAGACCATGCCTGGGCAATGTTGTTTCTTACACCTGGGTGTGTGGCATTTTGTTGAGCTGGCTACCCCCACTTGGGATAGGTGTTCCACAGCAAGCACCTATTGTTCGTCGGAAGCCGTTTTTGCCCCAGGGGTCTCCGGGTTGTGTTCGTTGGGGTTGAACTCCTGCTAGCAAAACCGCCGGGTTGAGGGAAGGGTTCACACTGTGCTTGGGCCCTGTGGTCTCTTCCAGGTCAGTGTATGGCATTTCCTTCCCCTTGCCCCAGGCACCTGGGAGCATGTCTGCACGTGGAGAAAGACTTTCCCGTGAGAAGCCGGGTTTTGTCAAACGGGTCCCAGTGCTCTGCTCCTCTCTTTTCACTCCTGCTGCCAGAAGCCCAGGGAGGATGGGAGGGCTTAGAACATGGCTTGGCACTGTGGTTTCTTCCAGAGAAGTGGAGGGCATTTGCTTTACCTTGCCACAACCACTTGGGATAGGGTCTGCACCTCAGGAAAACTGTCTCCGTGGGAAGCCGGCTTTTTGCAAAGGGGTCTCAGGGCCGTGTGCCTCGGCTGTCCCTGCGGCTCCCCAAAGCACAGGGACGAGGTGAGGGGCGTAGACCATGCCTGGGCAATGTTGTTTCTTACACCTGGGTGTGTGGCATTTTGTTGAGCTGGCTACCCCCACTTGGGATAGGTGTTCCACAGCAAGCACCTATTGTTCGTCGGAAGCCGTTTTTGCCCCAGGGGTCTCCGGGCTGTGTTCGTTGGGGTTGAACTCCTGCTAGCAAAACCGCCGGGTTGAGGGAAGGGTTCAGACTGTGCCTGGGCCCTGTGGTCTCTTCCAGGTCAGTGTATGGCATTTCCTTCCCCTTGCCCCAGGCACCTGGGAGGATGTCTGCACGTGGAGAAACACTTTCCCGTGGGAAGCCGGGTTTTGTCAAACGGGTCCCAGTGCTCTGCTCCTCTCTTTTCACTCCTGCTGCCAGAAGCCCAGGGAGGATGGGAGGGCTTAGAACATGGCTGGGCACTGTGGTTTCTTCCAGAGAAGTGGAGGGCATTTGCTTTACCTTGCCACAACCACTTGGGATAGGGTCTGCACCTCAGGAAAACTGTCTCCGTGGGAAGCCGGCTTTTTTGTAAAGGGGTCTCAGGGCCGTGTGCCTCGGCTGTCCCTCCGGCTACCCAAAGCACAGGGACGAGGTGAGGGGCTTAGACCATGCCTGGGCAATGTTGTTTCTTACACCTGGGTGTGTGGCATTTTGTTGAGCTGGCTACCCCCACTTGGGATAGGTGTTCCACAGCAAGCACCTATTGTTCGTCGGAAGCCGTTTTTGCCCCAGGGGTCCCCGGGCTGTGTTCGTTGGGGTTGAACTCCTGCTAGCAAAACCGCCGTGTTGAGGGAAGCGTTCAGACTGTGCCTGGGCCCTGTGGTCTCTTCCAGGTCAGTGTATGGCATTTCCTTCCCCTTGCCCCAGGCACCTGGGAGCATGTCTGCACGTGGAGAAAGACTTTCCCGTGGGAAGCCGGGTTTTGTCATACGGGTCCCAGTGCTCTGCTCCTCTCATTTCACTCCTGCTGCCAGAAGCCCAGGGAGGATGGGAGGGCTTAGAACATGGCTGGGCACTGTGGTTTCTTCCAGAGAAGTGGAGGGCATTTGCTTTACCTTGCCACAACCACTTGGGATAGGGTCTGCACCTCAGGAAAACTGTCTCCGTGGGAAGCCGGCTTTTTGCAAAGGGGTCTCAGGGCCGTGTGTCTCGGCTGTCCCTCCGGCTCCCCAAAGCACAGGGACGAGGTGAGAGGCTTAGACCATGCCTGGGCAATGTTGTTTCTTACACCTGGGTGTGTGGCATTTTGTTGAGCTGGCTACCCCCACTTGGGATAGGTGTTCCACAGCAAGCACCTATTGTTCGTCGGAAGCCGTTTTTGCCCCAGGGGTCTCCGGGCTGTGTTCGTTGGGGTTGAACTCCTGCTAGCAAAACCGCCGGGTTGAGGGAAGGGTTCAGACTGTGCCTGGGCCCTGTGGTCTCTTCCAGGTCAGTGTATGGCATTTCCTTCCCCTTGCCCCAGGCACCTGGGAGCATGTCTGCACGTGGAGAAAGACTTTCCCGTGGGAAGCCGATTTTTGTCAAACGGGTCCCAGTGCTCTGCTCCTCTCTTTTCACTCCTGCTGCCAGAAGCCCAGGGAGGATGGGAGGGCTTAGAACATGGCTTGGCACTGTGGTTTCTTCCAGAGAAGTGGAGGGCATTTGCTTTACCTTGCCACAACCACTTGGGATAGGGTCTGCACCTCAGGAAAACTGTCTCCGTGGGAAGCCGGCTTTTTGCAAAGGGGTCTCAGGGCCGTGTGCCTCGGCTGTCCCTCCGGCTCCCCAAAGCACAGGGACGAGGTGAGGGGCTTAGACCATGCCTGGGCAATGTTGTTTCTTACACCTGGGTGTGTGGCATTTTGTTGAGCTGGCTACCCCCACTTGGGATAGGTGTTCCACGCAAGCACCTATTGTTCGTTGGAAGCCGTTTTTGCCCCAGGGGTCTCCGGGCTGTGTTCGTTGGGGTTGAACTCCTGCTAGCAAAAGCGCCGGGTTGAGGGAAGGGTTCAGACTGTGCCTGGGCCCTGTGGTCTCTTCCAACTCAGTGTATGGCATTTCCTTCCCCTTGCCCCAGGCACCTGGGAGCATGTCTGCACGTGGAGAAAGACTTTCCCGTGGGAAGCCGGGTTTTGTCAAACGGGTCCCAGTGCTCTGCTCCTCTCTTTTCACTCCTGCTGCCAGAAGCCCAGGGAGGATGGGAGGGCTTAGAACATGGCTGGGCACTGTGGTTTCTTCCAGAGAAGTGGAGGGCATTTGCTTTACCTTGCCACAACCACTTGGGATAGGGTCTGCACCTCAGGAAAACTGTCTCCGTGGGAAGCCGGCTTTTTGCAAAGGGGTCTCAGGGCCGTGTGCCTCGGCTGTCCCTCCGGCTCCCCAAAGCACAGGGACGAGGTGAGGGGCTTAGACCATGCCTGGGCAATGTTGTTTCTTACACCTGGGTGTGTGGCATTTTGTTGAGCTGGCTACCCCCACTTGGGATAGTGTTCCACAGCAAGCACCTATTGTTCGTCGGAAGCCGTTTTTGCCCCAGGGGTCTCCGGGCTGTGTTCGTTGGGGTTGAACTCCTGCTAGCAAAACCGCCGGGTTGAGGGAAGGGTTCAGACTGTGCCTGGGCCCTGTGGTCTCTTCCAGGTCAGTGTATGGCATTTCCTTCCCCTTGCCCCAGGCACCTGGGAGCATGTCTGCACGTGGAGAAAGACTTTCCCGTGGGAAGCCGGGTTTTGTCAAACGGGTCCCAGTGCTCTGCTCCTCTCTTTTCACTCCTGCTGCCAGAAGCCCAGGGAGGATGGGAGGGCTTAGAACATGGCTGGGCACTGTGGTTTCTTCCAGAGAAGTGGAGGGCATTTGCTTTACCTTGCCACAACCACTTGGGATAGGGTCTGCACCTCAGGAAAACTGTCTCCGTGGGAAGCCGGCTTTTTGCAAAGGGTTCTCAGGGCCGTGTGCCTCGGCTGTCCCTCCGGCTCCCCAAAGCACAGGGACGAGGTGAGGGGCTTAGACCATGCCTGGGCAATGTTGTTTCTTACACCTGGGTGTGTGGCATTTTGTTGAGCTGGCTACCCCCACTTGGGATAGGTGTTCCACAGCAAGCACCTATTGTTCGTCGGAAGCCGTTTTTGCCCCAGGGGTCTCCGGGCTGTGTTCGTTGGGGTTGAACTCCTGCTAGCAAAACCGCCGGGTTGAGGGAAGGGTTCAGACTGTGCCTGGGCCCTGTGGTCTCTTCCAGGTCAGTGTATGGCATTTCCTTCCCCTTGCCACAGGCACCTGGGAGCATGTCTGCACGTGGAGAAAGACTTTCCCGTGGGAAGCCGGTTTTTGTCAAACGGGTCCCAGTGCTCTGCTCCTCTCTTTTCACTCTTGCTGCCAGAAGCCCAGGGAGGATGGGAGGGCTTAGAACATGGCTGGGCACTGTGGTTTCTTCCAGAGAAGTGGAGGGCATTTGCTTTACCTTGCCACAACCACTTGGGATAGGGTCTGCACCTCAGGAAAACTGTCTCCGTGGGAAGCCGGCTTTTTGCAAAGGGGTCTCAGGGCCGTGGGCCTCGGCTGTCCCTCCGGCTCCCCAAAGCACAGGGACGAGGTGAGGGGCTTAGACCATGCCTGGGCAATGTTGTTTCTTACACCTGGGTGTGTGGCATTTTGTTGACCTGGCGACCCGCATTTGGGATAGGTGTTCCACAGCAAGCACCTATTGTTCGTCGGAAGCCGTTTTTGCCCCAGGGGTCTCCGGGCTGTGTTCGTTGGGGTTGAACTCCTGCTAGCAAAACCGCCGGGTTGAGGGAAGGGTTCAGACTGTGCCTGGGCCCTGTGGTCTCTTCCAGGTCAGTGTATGGCATTTCCTTCCCCTTGCCCCAGGCACCTGGGAGCATGTCTGCACGTGGAGAAAGACTTTCCCGTGGGAAGCCGGGTTTTGTCAAACGGGTCCCAGGGCTCTGCTCCTCTCTTTTCACTCCTGCTGCCAGAAGCCCAGGGAGGATGGGAGGGCTTAGAACATGGCTTGGCACTGTGGTTTCTTCCAGAGAAGTGGAGGGCATTTGCTTTACCTTGCCACAACCACTTGGGATAGGGTCTGCACCTCAGGAAAACTGTCTCCGTGGGAAGCCGGCTTTTTGCAAAGGGGTCTCAGGGCCGTGGGCCTCGGCTGTCCCTCCGGCTCCCCAAAGCACAGGGACGAGGTGAGGGGCTTAGACCATGCCTGGGCAATGTTGTTTCTTACACCTGGGTGTGTGGCATTTTGTTGAGCTGGCTACCCCCACTTGGGATAGGTGTTCCACAGCAAGCAGCTATTGTTCGTCGGAAGCCGTTTTTGCCCCAGGGGTCTCCGGGCTGTGTTCGTTGGGGTTGAACTCCTGCTAGCAAAATCGCCGGGTTGAGGGAAGGGTTCAGACTGTGCCTGGGCCCTGTGGTCTCTTCCAGGTCAGTGTATGGCATTTCCTTCCCCTTGGCCCAGGCACCTGGGAGCATGTCTGCACGTGGAGAAAGACTTTCCCGTGGGAAGCCGGGTTTTGTCAAACGGGTCCCAGTGCTCTGCTCCTCTCTTTTCACTCCTGCTGCCAGAAGCCCAGGGAGGATGGGAGGGCTTAGAACATGGCTGGGCACTGTGGTTTCTTCCAGAGAAGTGGAGGGCATTTGCTTTACCTTGCCACAACCACTTGGGATAGGGTGTGCACCTCAGGAAAACTGTCTCCGTGGGAAGCCGGCTTTTTGCAAAGGGGTCTCAGGGCCGTGTGCCTCGGCTGTCCCTCCGGCTCCCCAAAGCACAGGGACGAGGTGAGGGGCTTAGACCATGCCTGGGCAATGTTGTTTCTTACACCTGGGTGTGTGGCATTTTGTTGAGCTGGCTACCCCCACTTGGGATAGGTGTTCCACAGCAAGCACCTATTGTTCGTTGGAAGCCGTTTTTGCCCCAGGGGTCTCCGGGCTGTGTTCGTTGGGGTTGAACTCCTGCTAGCAAAAGCGCCGGGTTGAGGGAAGGGTTCAGACTGTGCCTGGGCCCTGTGGTCTCTTCCAGCTCAGTGTATGGCATTTCCTTCCCCTTGCCCCAAGCACCTGGGAGCATGTCTGCACGTGGAGAAAGACTTTCCCGTGGGAAGCCGGGTTTTGTCAAACGGGTCCCAGTGCTCTGCTCCTCTCTTTTCACTCCTGCTGCCAAAAGCCCAGGGAGGATGGGAGGGCTTAGAACATGGCTTGGCACTGTGGTTTCTTCCAGAGAAGTGCATGGCATTTGCTTTACCTTGCCACAACCACTTGGGATAGGGTCTGCACCTCAGGAAAACTGTCTCCGTGGGAAGCCGGCTTTTTGCAAAGGGGTCTCAGGGCCGTGTGCCTCGGCTGTCCCTCCGGCTCCCCAAAGCACAGGGACGAGGTGAGGGGCTTAGACCATGCCTGGGCAATGTTGTTTCTTACACCTGGGTGTGTGGCATTTTGTTGAGCTGGCTACCCCCACTTGGGATAGTGTTCCACAGCAAGCACCTATTGTTCGTCGGAAGCCGTTTTTGCCCCAGGGGTCTCCGGGCTGTGTTCGTTGTGGTTGAACTCCTGCTAGCAAAACCGCCGGGTTGAGGGAAGGGTTCAGACTGTGCCTGGGCCCTGTGGTCTCTTCCAGGTCAGTGTATGGCATTTCCTTCCCCTTGCCCCAGGCACCTGGGAGCATGTCTGCACGTGGAGAAAGACTTTCCCGTGGGAAGCCGGGTTTTGTCAAACGGGTCCCAGTGCTCTGCTCCTCTCTTTTCACTCCTGCTGCCAGAAGCCCAGGGAGGATGGGAGGGCTTAGAACATGGCTGGGCACTGTGGTTTCTTCCAGAGAAGTGGAGGGCATTTGCTTTACCTTGCCACAACCACTTGGGATAGGGTCTGCACCTCAGGAAAACTGTCTCCGTGGGAAGCCGGCTTTTTGCAAAGGGGTCTCAGGGCCGTGTGCCTCGGCTGTCCCTCCGGCTCCCCAAAGCACAGGGACGAGGTGAGGGGCTTAGACCATGCCTGGGCAATGTTGTTTCTTACACCTGGGTGTGTGGCATTTTGTTGAGCTGGCTACCCCCACTTGGGATAGGTGTTCCACAGCAAGCACCTATTGTTCGTCGGAAGCCGTTTTTGCCCCAGGGGTCTCCGGGCTGTGTTCGTTGGGGTTGAACTCCTGCTAGCAAAACCGCCGGGTTGAGGGAAGGGTTCAGACTGTGCCTGGGCCCTGTGGTCTCTTCCAGGTCAGTGTATGGCATTTCCTTCCCCTTGCCACAGGCACCTGGGAGCATGTCTGCACGTGGAGAAAGACTTTCCCGTGGGAAGCCGGTTTTTGTCAAACGGGTCCCAGTGCTCTGCTCCTCTCTTTTCACTCTTGCTGCCAGAAGCCCAGGGAGGATGGGAGGGCTTAGAACATGGCTGGGCACTGTGGTTTCTTCCAGAGAAGTGGAGGGCATTTGCTTTACCTTGCCACAACCACTTGGGATAGGGTCTGCACCTCAGGAAAACTGTCTCCGTGGGAAGCCGGCTTTTTGCAAAGGGGTCTCAGGGCCGTGGGCCTCGGCTGTCCCTCCGGCTCCCCAAAGCACAGGGACGAGGTGAGGGGCTTAGACCATGCCTGGGCAATGTTGTTTCTTACACCTGGGTGTGTGGCATTTTGTTGAGCTGGCGACCCGCATTTGGGATAGGTGTTCCACAGCAAGCACCTATTGTTCGTCGGAAGCCGTTTTTGCCCCAGGGGTCTCCGGGCTGTGTTCGTTGGGGTTGAACTCCTGCTAGCAAAACCGCCGGGTTGAGGGAAGGGTTCAGACTGTGCCTGGGCCCTGTGGTCTCTTCCAGGTCAGTGTATGGCATTTCCTTCCCCTTGCCCCAGGCACCTGGGAGCATGTCTGCACGTGGAGAAAGACTTTCCCGTGGGAAGCCGGGTTTTGTCAAACGGGTCCCAGGGCTCTGCTCCTCTCTTTTCACTCCTGCTGCCAGAAGCCCAGGGAGGATGGGAGGGCTTAGAACATGGCTTGGCACTGTGGTTTCTTCCAGAGAAGTGGAGGGCATTTGCTTTACCTTGCCACAACCACTTGGGATAGGGTCTGCACCTCAGGAAAACTGTCTCCGTGGGAAGCCGGCTTTTTGCAAAGGGGTCTCAGGGCCGTGGGCCTCGGCTGTCCCTCCGGCTCCCCAAAGCACAGGGACGAGGTGAGGGGCTTAGACCATGCCTGGGCAATGTTGTTTCTTACACCTGGGTGTGTGGCATTTTGTTGAGCTGGCTACCCCCACTTGGGATAGGTGTTCCACAGCAAGCAGCTATTGTTCGTCGGAAGCCGTTTTTGCCCCAGGGGTCTCCGGGCTGTGTTCGTTGGGGTTGAACTCCTGCTAGCAAAATCGCCGGGTTGAGGGAAGGGTTCAGACTGTGCCTGGGCCCTGTGGTCTCTTCCAGGTCAGTGTATGGCATTTCCTTCCCCTTGGCCCAGGCACCTGGGAGCATGTCTGCACGTGGAGAAAGACTTTCCCGTGGGAAGCCGGGTTTTGTCAAACGGGTCCCAGTGCTCTGCTCCTCTCTTTTCACTCCTGCTGCCAGAAGCCCAGGGAGGATGGGAGGGCTTAGAACATGGCTGGGCACTGTGGTTTCTTCCAGAGAAGTGGAGGGCATTTGCTTTACCTTGCCACAACCACTTGGGATAGGGTGTGCACCTCAGGAAAACTGTCTCCGTGGGAAGCCGGCTTTTTGCAAAGGGGTCTCAGGGCCGTGTGCCTCGGCTGTCCCTCCGGCTCCCCAAAGCACAGGGACGAGGTGAGGGGCTTAGACCATGCCTGGGCAATGTTGTTTCTTACACCTGGGTGTGTGGCATTTTGTTGAGCTGGCTACCCCCACTTGGGATAGGTGTTCCACAGCAAGCACCTATTGTTCGTTGGAAGCCGTTTTTGCCCCAGGGGTCTCCGGGCTGTGTTCGTTGGGGTTGAACTCCTGCTAGCAAAAGCGCCGGGTTGAGGGAAGGGTTCAGACTGTGCCTGGGCCCTGTGGTCTCTTCCAGCTCAGTGTATGGCATTTCCTTCCCCTTGCCCCAAGCACCTGGGAGCATGTCTGCACGTGGAGAAAGACTTTCCCGTGGGAAGCCGGGTTTTGTCAAACGGGTCCCAGTGCTCTGCTCCTCTCTTTTCACTCCTGCTGCCAAAAGCCCAGGGAGGATGGGAGGGCTTAGAACATGGCTTGGCACTGTGGTTTCTTCCAGAGAAGTGCATGGCATTTGCTTTACCTTGCCACAACCACTTGGGATAGGGTCTGCACCTCAGGAAAACTGTCTCCGTGGGAAGCCGGCTTTTTGCAAAGGGGTCTCAGGGCCGTGTGCCTCGGCTGTCCCTCCGGCTCCCCAAAGCACAGGGACGAGGTGAGGGGCTTAGACCATGCCTGGGCAATGTTGTTTCTTACACCTGGGTGTGTGGCATTTTGTTGAGCTGGCTACCCCCACTTGGGATAGTGTTCCACAGCAAGCACCTATTGTTCGTCGGAAGCCGTTTTTGCCCCAGGGGTCTCCGGGCTGTGTTCGTTGTGGTTGAACTCCTGCTAGCAAAACCGCCGGGTTGAGGGAAGGGTTCAGACTGTGCCTGGGCCCTGTGGTCTCTTCCAGGTCAGTGTATGGCATTTCCTTCCCCTTGCCCCAGGCACCTGGGAGCATGTCTGCACGTGGAGAAAGACTTTCCCGTGGGAAGCCGGGTTTTGTCAAACGGGTCCCAGTGCTCTGCTCCTCTCTTTTCACTCCTGCTGCCAGAAGCCCAGGGAGGATGGGAGGGCTTAGAACATGGCTGGGCACTGTGGTTTCTTCCAGAGAAGTGGAGGGCATTTGCTTTACCTTGCCACAACCACTTGGGATAGGGTCTGCACCTCAGGAAAACTGTCTCCGTGGGAAGCCGGCTTTTTGCAAAGGGGTCTCAGGGCCGTGTGCCTCGGCTGTCCCTCCGGCTCCCCAAAGCACAGGGACGAGGTGAGGGGCTTAGACCATGCCTGGGCAATGTTGTTTCTTACACCTGGGTGTGTGGCATTTTGTTGAGCTGGCTACCCCCACTTGGGATAGGTGTTCCACAGCAAGCAGCTATTGTTCGTCGGAAGCCGTTTTTGCCCCAGGGGTCTCCGGGCTGTGTTCGTTGGGGTTGAACTCCTGCTAGCAAAACCGCCGGGTTGAGGGAAGGGTTCAGACTGTGCCTGGGCCCTGTGGTCTCTTCCAGGTCAGTGTATGGCATTTCCTTCCCCTTGCCACAGGCACCTGGGAGCATGTCTGCACGTGGAGAAAGACTTTCCCGTGGGAAGCCGGTTTTTGTCAAACGGGTCCCAGTGCTCTGCTCCTCTCTTTTCACTCTTGCTGCCAGAAGCCCAGGGAGGATGGGAGGGCTTAGAACATGGCTGGGCACTGTGGTTTCTTCCAGAGAAGTGGAGGGCATTTGCTTTACCTTGCCACAACCACTTGGGATAGGGTCTGCACCTCAGGAAAACTGTCTCCGTGGGAAGCCGGCTTTTTGCAAAGGGGTCTCAGGGCCGTGGGCCTCGGCTGTCCCTCCGGCTCCCCAAAGCACAGGGACGAGGTGAGGGGCTTAGACCATGCCTGGGCAATGTTGTTTCTTACACCTGGGTGTGTGGCATTTTGTTGAGCTGGCGACCCGCATTTGGGATAGGTGTTCCACAGCAAGCACCTATTGTTCGTCGGAAGCCGTTTTTGCCCCAGGGGTCTCCGGGCTGTGTTCTTTGGGGTTGAACTCCTGCTAGCAAAACCGCCGGGTTGAGGGAAGGGTTCAGACTGTGCCTGGGCCCTGTGGTCTCTTCCAGGTCAGTGTATGGCATTTCCTTCCCCTTGCCCCAGGCACCTGGGAGCATGTCTGCACGTGGAGAAAGACTTTCCCGTGGGAAGCCGGGTTTTGTCAAACGGGTCCCAGTGCTCTGCTCCTCTCTTTTCACTCCTGCTGCCAGAAGCCCAGGGAGGATGGGAGGGCTTAGAACATGGCTGGGCACTGTGGTTTCTTCCAGAGAAGTGGAGGGCATTTGCTTTACCTTGCCACAACCACTTGGGATAGGGTCTGCACCTCAGGAAAACTGTCTCCGTGGGAAGCCGGCTTTTTGCAAAGGGGTCTCAGGGCCGTGTGCCTCGGCTGTCCCTCCGGCTCCCCAAAGCACAGGGACGAGGTGAGGGGCTTAGACCATGCCTGGGCAATGTTGTTTCTTACACCTGGGTGTGTGGCATTTTGTTGAGCTGGCTACCCCCACTTGGGATAGGTGTTCCACAGCAAGCACCTATTTTTCGTCGGAAGCCGTTTTTGCCCCAGGGGTCTCCGGGCTGTGTTCGTTGGGTTTGAACTCCTGCTAGCAAAACCGCCGGGTTGAGGGAAGGGTTCAGACTGTGCCTGGGCCCTGTGGTCTCTTCCAGGTCAGTGTATGGCATTTCCTTCCCCTTGCCCCAGGCACCTGGGAGCATGTCTGCACGTGGAGAAAGACTTTCCCGTGGGAAGCAGGGTTTTGTCAAACGGGTCCCAGTGCTCTGCTCCTCTCTTTTCACTCCTGCTGCCAGAAGCCCAGGGAGGATGGGAGGGCTTAGAACATGGCTGGGCACTGTGGTTTCTTCCAGAGAAGTGGTGGGCATTTGCTTTACCTTGCCACAACCACTTGGGATAGGGTCTGCACCTCAGGAAAACTGTCTCCGTGGGAAGCCGGCTTTTTGCAAAGGGGTCTCAGGGCCGTGGGCCTCGGCTGTCCCTCCGGCTCCCCAAAGCACAGGGACGAGGTGAGGGGCTTAGACCATGCCTGGGCAATGTTGTTTCTTACACCTGGGTGTGTGGCATTTTGTTGAGCTGGCTACCCCCACTTGGGATAGGTGTTCCACAGCAAGCACCTATTGTTCGTCGGAAGCCGTTTTTGCCCCAGGGGTCTCCGGGCTGTGTTCGTTGGGGTTGAACTCCTACTAGCAAAATCGCCGGGTTGAGGGAAGGGTTCAGACTGTGCCTGGGCCCTGTGGTCTCTTCCAGGTCAGTGTATGGCATTTCCTTCCCCTTGCCCCAGGCACCTGGGAGCATGTCTGCACGTGGAGAAAGACTTTCCCGTGGGAAGCCGGGTTTTGTCAAACGGGTCCCAGTGCTCTGCTCCTCTCTTTTCACTCCTGCTGCCAGAAGCCCAGGGAGGATGGGAGGGCTTAGAACATGGCTGGGCACTGTGGTTTCTTCCAGAGAAGTGGAGGGCATTTGCTTTACCTTGCCACAACCACTTGGGATAGGGTCTGCACCTCAGGAAAACTGTCTCCGTGGGAAGCCGGCTTTTTGCAAAGGGGTCTCAGGGCCGTGGGCCTCGGCTGTCCCTCCGGCTCCCCAAAGCACAGGGACGAGGTGAGGGGCTTAGACCATGCCTGGGCAATGTTGTTTCTTACACCTGGGTGTGTGGCATTTTGTTGAGCTGGCTACCCCCACTTGGGATAGGTGTTCCACAGCAAGCACCTATTGTTCGTCGGAAGCCGTTTTTGCCCCAGGGGTCTCCGGGCTGTGTTCGTTGGGGTTGAACTCCTGCTAGCAAAACCGCCGGGTTGAGGGAAGGGTTCAGACTGTGCCTGGGCCCTGTGGTCTCTTCCAGGTCAGTGTATGGCATTTCCTTCCCCTTGCCCCAGGCACCTGGGAGCATGTCTGCACGTGGAGAAAGACTTTCCCGTGGGAAGCCGGGTTTTGTCAAACGGGTCCCAGTGCTCTGCTCCTCTCTTTTCACTCCTGCTGCCAGAAGCCCAGGGAGGATGGGAGGGCTTAGAACATGGCTGGGCACTGTGGTTTCTTCCAGAGAAGTGGTGGGCATTTGCTTTACCTTGCCACAACCACTTGGGATAGGGTGTGCACCTCAGGAAAACTGTCTCCGTGGGAAGCCGGCTTTTTGCAAAGGGGTCTCAGGGCCGTGTGCCTCGGCTGTCCCTCCGGCTCCCCAAAGCACAGGGACGAGGTGAGGGGCTTAGACCATGCCTGGGCAATGTTGTTTCTTACACCTGGGTGTGTGGCATTTTGTTGAGCTGGCTACCCCCACTTGGGATAGGTGTTCCACAGCAAGCACCTATTGTTCGTCGGAAGCCGTTTTTGCCCCAGGGGTCTCCGGGCTTTGTTCGTTGGGGTTGAACTCCTACTAGCAAAATCGCCGGGTTGAGGGAAGGGTTCAGACTGTGCCTGGGCCCTGTGGTCTCTTCCAGGTCAGTGTATGGCATTTCCTTCCCCTTGCCCCAGGCACCTGGGAGCATGTCTGCACGTGGAGAAAGACTTTCCCGTGGGAAGCCGGGTTTTGTCAAACGGGTCCCAGTGCTCTGCTCCTCTCTTTTCACTCCTGCTGCCAGAAGCCCAGGGAGGATGGGAGGGCTTAGAACATGGCTGGGCACTGTGGTTTCTTCCAGAGAAGTGGAGGGCATTTGCTTTACCTTGCCACAACCACTTGGGATAGGGTCTGCACCTCAGGAAAACTGTCTCCGTGTGAAGCCGGCTTTTTGCAAAGGGGTCTCAGGGCCGTGTGCCTCGGCTGTCCCTCCGGCTCCCCAAAGCACAGGGACGAGGTGAGGGGCTTAGACCATGCCTGGGCAATGTTGTTTCTTACACCTGGGTGTGTGGCATTTTGTTGAGCTGGCTACCCCCACTTGGGATAGCTGTTCCACAGCAAGCACCTATTGTTCGTCGGAAGCCGTTTTTGCCCCAGGGGTCCCCGGGCTGTGTTCGTTGGGGTTGAACTCCTGCTAGCAAAACCGCCGGGTTGAGGGAAGCGTTCAGACTGTGCCTGGGCCCTGTGGTCTCTTCCAGGTCAGTGTATGGCATTTCCTTCCCCTTGCCCCAGGCACCTGGGAGCATGTCTGCACGTGGAGAAAGACTTTCCCGTGGGAAGCCGGGTTTTGTCAAACGGGTCCCAGTGCTCTGCTCCTCTCTTTTCACTCCTGCTGCCAGAAGCCCAGGGAGGTTGGGAGGGCTTAGAACATGGCTGGGCACTGTGGTTTCTTCCAGAGAAGTGGAGGGCATTTGCTTTACCTTGCCACAACCACTTGGGATAGGGTCTGCACCTCAGGAAAACTGTCTCCGTGGGAAGCCGGCTTTTTGCAAAGGGGTCTCAGGGCCGTGTGCCTCGGCTGTCCCTCCGGCTCCCCAAAGCACAGGGACGAGGTGAGGGGCTTAGACCATGCCTGGGCAATGTTGTTTCTTACACCTGGGTGTGTGGCATTTTGTTGAGCTGGCTACCCCCACTTGGGATAGGTGTTCCACAGCAAGCACCTATTGTTCGTCGGAAGCCGTTTTTGCCCCAGGGGTCTCCGGGCTGTGTTCGTTGGGTTTGAACTCCTGCTAGCAAAACCGCCGGGTTGAGGGAAGGGTTCAGACTGTGCCTGGGCCCTGTGGTCTCTTCCAGGTCAGTGTATGGCATTTCCTTCCCCTTGCCCCAGGCCCCTGGGAGCATGTCTGCACGTGGAGAAAGACTTTCCCGTGGGAAGCCGGGTTTTGTCAAACGGGTCCCAGTGCTCTGCTCCTCTCTTTTCACTCCTGCTGCCAGAAGCCCAGGGAGGATGGGAGGGCTTAGAACATGGCTGGGCACTGTGGTTTCTTCCAGAGAAGTGGAGGGCATTTGCTTTACCTTGCCACAACCACTTGGGATAGGGTCTGCACCTCAGGAAAACTGTCTCCGTGGGAAGCCGGCTTTTTGCAAAGGGGTCTCAGGGCCGTGGGCCTCGGCTGTCCCTCCGGCTCCCCAAAGCACAGGGACGAGGTGAGGGGCTTAGACCATGCCTGGGCAATGTTGTTTCTTACACCTGGGTGTGTGGCATTTTGTTGAGCTGGCTACCCCCACTTGGGATAGGTGTTCCACAGCAAGCACCTATTGTTCGTCGGAAGCCGTTTTTGCCCCAGGGGTCTCCGGGCTGTGTTCGTTGGGGTTGAACTCCTACTAGCAAAATCGCCGGGTTGAGGGAAGGGTTCAGACTGTGCCTGGGCCCTGTGGTCTCTTCCAGGTCAGTGTATGGCATTTCCTTCCCCTTGCCCCAGGCACCTGGGAGCATGTCTGCACGTGGAGAAAGACTTTCCCGTGGGAAGCCGGGTTTTGTCAAACGGGTCCCAGTGCTCTGCTCCTCTCTTTTCACTCCTGCTGCCAGAAGCCCAGGGAGGATGGGAGGGCTTAGAACATGGCTGGGCACTGTGGTTTCTTCCAGAGAAGTGGAGGGCATTTGCTTTACCTTGCCACAACCACTTGGGATAGGGTCTGCACCTCAGGAAAACTGTCTCCGTGGGAAGCCGGCTTTTTGCAAAGGGGTCTCAGGGCCGTGTGCCTCGGCTGTCCCTCCGGCTCCCCAAAGCACAGGGACGAGGTGAGGGGCTTAGACCATGCCTGGGCAATGTTGTTTCTTACACCTGGGTGTGTGGCATTTTGTTGAGCTGGCTACCCCCACTTGGGATAGGTGTTCCACAGCAAGCACCTATTGTTCGTCGGAAGCCGTTTTTGCCCCAGGGGTCTCCGGGCTGTGTTCGTTGGGGTTGAACTCCTGCTAGCAAAACCGCCGGGTTGAGGGAAGGGTTCAGACTGTGCCTGGGCCCTGTGGTCTCTTCCAGGTCAGTGTATGGCATTTCCTTCCCCTTGCCCCAGGCACCTGGGAGCATGTCTGCACGTGGAGAAAGACTTTCCCGTGGGAAGCCGGGTTTTGTCAAACGGGTCCCAGTGCTCTGCTCCTCTCTTTTCACTCCTGCTGCCAGAAGCCCAGGGAGGATGGGAGGGCTTAGAACATGGCTGGGCACTGTGGTTTCTTCCAGAGAAGTGGTGGGCATTTGCTTTACCTTGCCACAACCACTTGGGATAGGGTGTGCACCTCAGGAAAACTGTCTCCGTGGGAAGCCGGCTTTTTGCAAAGGGGTCTCAGGGCCGTGTGCCTCGGCTGTCCCTCCGGCTCCCCAAAGCACAGGGACGAGGTGAGGGGCTTAGACCATGCCTGGGCAATGTTGTTTCTTACACCTGGGTGTGTGGCATTTTGTTGAGCTGGCTACCCCCACTTGGGATAGGTGTTCCACAGCAAGCACCTATTGTTCGTCGGAAGCCGTTTTTGCCCCAGGGGTCTCCGGGCTTTGTTCGTTGGGGTTGAACTCCTACTAGCAAAATCGCCGGGTTGAGGGAAGGGTTCAGACTGTGCCTGGGCCCTGTGGTCTCTTCCAGGTCAGTGTATGGCATTTCCTTCCCCTTGCCCCAGGCACCTGGGAGCATGTCTGCACGTGGAGAAAGACTTTCCCGTGGGAAGCCGGGTTTTGTCAAACGGGTCCCAGTGCTCTGCTCCTCTCTTTTCACTCCTGCTGCCAGAAGCCCAGGGAGGATGGGAGGGCTTAGAACATGGCTGGGCACTGTGGTTTCTTCCAGAGAAGTGGAGGGCATTTGCTTTACCTTGCCACAACCACTTGGGATAGGGTCTGCACCTCAGGAAAACTGTCTCCGTGGGAAGCCGGCTTTTTGCAAAGGGGTCTCAGGGCCGTGTGCCTCGGCTGTCCCTCCGGCTCCCCAAAGCACAGGGACGAGGTGAGGGGCTTAGACCATGCCTGGGCAATGTTGTTTCTTACACCTGGGTGTGTGGCATTTTGTTGAGCTGGCTACCCCCACTTGGGATAGCTGTTCCACAGCAAGCACCTATTGTTCGTCGGAAGCCGTTTTTGCCCCAGGGGTCCCCGGGCTGTGTTCGTTGGGGTTGAACTCCTGCTAGCAAAACCGCCGGGTTGAGGGAAGCGTTCAGACTGTGCCTGGGCCCTGTGGTCTCTTCCAGGTCAGTGTATGGCATTTCCTTCCCCTTGCCCCAGGCACCTGGGAGCATGTCTGCACGTGGAGAAAGACTTTCCCGTGGGAAGCCGGGTTTTGTCAAACGGGTCCCAGTGCTCTGCTCCTCTCTTTTCACTCCTGCTGCCGGAAGCCCAGGGAGGTTGGGAGGGCTTAGAACATGGCTGGGCACTGTGGTTTCTTCCAGAGAAGTGGAGGGCATTTGCTTTACCTTGCCACAACCACTTGGGATAGGGTCTGCACCTCAGGAAAACTGTCTCCGTGGGAAGCCGGCTTTTTGCAAAGGGGTCTCAGGGCCGTGTGCCTCGGCTGTCCCTCCGGCTCCCCAAAGCACAGGGACGAGGTGAGGGGCTTAGACCATGCCTGGGCAATGTTGTTTCTTACACCTGGGTGTGTGGCATTTTGTTGAGCTGGCTACCCCCACTTGGGATAGGTGTTCCACAGCAAGCACCTATTGTTCGTCGGAAGCCGTTTTTGCCCCAGGGGTCTCCGGGCTGTGTTCGTTGGGTTTGAACTCCTGCTAGCAAAACCGCCGGGTTGAGGGAAGGGTTCAGACTGTGCCTGGGCCCTGTGGTCTCTTCCAGGTCAGTGTATGGCATTTCCTTCCCCTTGCCCCAGGCCCCTGGGAGCATGTCTGCACGTGGAGAAAGACTTTCCCGTGGGAAGCCGGGTTTTGTCAAACGGGTCCCAGTGCTCTGCTCCTCTCTTTTCACTCCTGCTGCCAGAAGCCCAGGGAGGATGGGAGGGCTTAGAACATGGCTGGGCACTGTGGTTTCTTCCAGAGAAGTGGAGGGCATTTGCTTTACCTTGCCACAACCACTTGGGATAGGGTCTGCACCTCAGGAAAACTGTCTCCGTGGGAAGCCGGCTTTTTGCAAAGGGGTCTCAGGGCCGTGGGCCTCGGCTGTCCCTCCGGCTACCCAAAGCACAGGGACGAGGTGAGGGGCTTAGACCATGCCTGGGCAGTGTTGTTTCTTACACCTGGGTGTGTGGCATTTTGTTGAGCTGGCTACCCCCACTTGGGATAGGTGTTCCACAGCAAGCACCTATTGTTCGTCGGAAGCCGTTTTTGCCCCAGGGGTCTCTGGGCTGTGTTCGTTGGGGTTGAACTCCTGCTAGCAAAACCGCCGGGTTGAGGGAAGGGTTCAGACTGTGCCTGGGCCCTGTGGTCTCTTCCAGGTCAGTGGATGGCATTTCCTTCCCCTTGCCCCAGGCACCTGGGAGCATGTCTGCACGTGGAGAAAGACTTCCCCGTGGGAAGCCGGCTTTTGTCAAACGGGTCCCAGTGCTCTGCTCCTCTCTTTTCACTCCTGCTGCCAGAAGCCCAGGGAGGATGGGAGGGCTTAGAACATGGCTGGGCACTGTGGTTTCTTCCAGAGAAGTGGAGGGCATTTGCTTTACCTTGCCACAACCACTTGGGATAGGGTGTGCACCTCAGGAAAACTGTCTCCGTGGGAAGCCGGCTTTTTGCAAAGGGGTCTCAGGGCCGTGTGCCTCGGCTGTCCCTCCGGCTCCCCAAAGCACAGGGACGAGGTGAGGGGCTTAGACCATGCCTGGGCAATGTTGTTTCTTACACCTGGGTGTGTGGCATTTTGTTGAGCTGGCTACCCCCACTTGGGATAGGTGTTCCACATCAAGCACCTATTGTTCGTCGGAAGCCGTTTTTGCCCCAGGGGTCTCCGGGCTGTGTTCGTTGGGGTTGAACTCCTGCTAGCAAAACCGCCGGGTTGAGGGAAGGGTTCAGACTGTGCCTGGGCCCTGTGGTCTCTTCCAGGTCAGTGTATGGCATTTCTTTCCCCTTGCCCCAGGCACCTGGGAGCATGTCTGCACGTGGAGAAAGACTTTCCCGTGGGAAGCCGGGTTTTGTCAAATGGGTCCCAGTGCTCTGCTCCTCTCTTTTCACTCCTGCTGCCAGAAGCCCAGGTAGGATGGGAGGGCTTAGAACATGGCTGGGCACTGTGGTTTCTTCCAGAGAAGTGGAGGGCATTTGCTTTACCTTGCCACAACCACTTGGGATAGGGTCTGCACCTCAGGAAAACTGTCTCCGTGGGAAGCCGGCTTTTTGCAAAGGGGTCTCAGGGCCGTGTGCCTCGGCTGTCCCTCCGGCTCCCCAAAGCACAGGGACGAGGTGAGGGGCTTAGACCATGCCTGGGCAATGTTGTTTCTTACACCTGGGTGTGTGGCATTTTGTTGAGCTGGCTACCCCCACTTGGGATAGGTGTTCCACAGCAAGCACCTATTGTTCGTCGGAAGCCGTTTTTGCCCCAGGGGTCTCCGGGCTGTGTTCGTTGGGGTTGAACTCCTACTAGCAAAATCGCCGGGTTGAGGGAAGGGTTCAGACTGTGCCTGGGCCCTGTGGTCTCTTCCAGGTCAGTGTATGGCATTTCCTTCCCCTTGCCCCAGGCACCTGGGAGCATGTCTGCACGTGGAGAAAGACTTTCCCGTGGGAAGCCGGGTTTTGTCAAACGGGTCCCAGTGCTCTGCTCCTCTCTTTTCACTCCTGCTGCCAGAAGCCCAGGGAGGATGGGAGGGCTTAGAACATGGCTGGGCACTGTGGTTTCTTCCAGAGAAGTGGAGGGCATTTGCTTTACCTTGCGACAACCACTTGGGATAGGGTCTGCACCTCAGGAAAACTGTCTCCGTGGGAAGCCGGCTTTTTGCAAAGGGGTCTCAGGGCCGTGTGCCTCGGCTGTCCCTCCGGCTCCCCAAAGCACAGGGACGAGGTGAGGGGCTTAGACCATGCCTGGGCAATGTTGTTTCTTACACCTGGGTGTGTGGCATTTTGTTGAGCTGGCTACCCCCACTTGGGATAGGTGTTCCACATCAAGCACCTATTGTTCGTCGGAAGCCGTTTTTGCCCCAGGGGTCTCCGGACTGCGTTCGTTGGGTTTGAACTCCTGCTAGCAAAACCGCCGGGTTGAGGGAAGGGTTCAGACTGTGCCTGGGCCCTGTGGTCTCTTCCAGGTCAGTGTATGGCATTTCCTTCCCCTTGCCCCAGGCACCTGGGAGCATGTCTGCACGTGGAGAAAGACTTTCCCGTGGGAAGCCGGGTTTTGTCAAACGGGTCCCAGTGCTCTGCTCCTCTCTTTTCACTCCTGCTGCCAGAAGCCCAGGGAGGATGGGAGGGCTTAGAACATGGCTGGGCACTGTGGTTTCTTCCAGAGAAGTGGAGGGCATTTGCTTTACCTTGCCACAACCACTTGGGATAGGGTCTGCACCTCAGGAAAACTGTCTCCGTGGGAAGCCGGCTTTTTGCAAAGGGGTCTCAGGGCCGTGTGCCTCGGCTGTCCCTCCGGCTCCCCAAAGCACAGGGACGAGGTGAGGGGCTTAGACCATGCCTGGGCAATGTTGTTTCTTACACCTGGGTGTGTGGCATTTTGTTGAGCTGGCTACCCCCACTTGGGATAGGTGTTCCACAGCAAGCACCTATTGTTCGTCGGAAGCCGTTTTTGCCCCAGGGGTCTCCGGGCTGTGTTCGTTGGGTTTGAACTCCTGCTAGCAAAACCGCCGGGTTGAGGGAAGGGTTCAGACTGTGCCTGGGCCCTATGGTCTCTTCCAGGTCAGTGTATGGCATTTCCTTCCCCTTGCCCCAGGCACCTGGGAGCATGTCTGCACGTGGAGAAAGACTTTCCCGTGGGAAGCCGGGTTTTGTCAAACGGGTCCCAGTGCTCTGCTCCTCTCTTTTCACTCCTGCTGCCAGAAGCCCAGGGAGGATGGGAGGGCTTAGAACATGGCTGGGCACTGTGGTTTCTTCCAGAGAAGTGGAGGGCATTTGCTTTACCTTGCCACAACCACTTGGGATAGGGTCTGCACCTCAGGAAAACTGTCTCCGTGGGAAGCCGGCTTTTTGCAAAGGGGTCTCAGGGCCGTGGGCCTCGGCTGTCCCTCCGGCTCCCCAAAGCACAGGGACGAGGTGAGGGGCTTAGACCATGCCTGGGCAGTGTTGTTTCTCACACCTGGGTGTGTGGCATTTTGTTGAGCTGGCTGCCCCCACTTGGGATAGGTGTTCCACAGCAAGCACCTATTGTTCGTCGGAAGCCGTTTTTGCCCCAGGGGTCTCCGGGCTGTGTTCGTTGGGGTTGAACTCCTGCTAGCAAAACCGCCGGGTTGAGGGAAGGGTTCAGACTGTGCCTGGGCCCTGTGGTCTCTTCCAGGTCAGTGTATGGCATTTCCTTCCCCTTGCCCCAGGCACCTGGGAGCATGTCTGCACGTGGAGAAAGACTTTCCCGTGGGAAGCCGGGTTTTGTCAAACGGGTCCCAGTGCTCTGCTCCTCTCTTTTCACTCCTGCTGCCAGAAGCCCAGGGAGGATGGGAGGGCTTAGAACATGGCTGGGCACTGTGGTTTCTTCCAGAGAAGTGGAGGACATTTGCTTTACCTTGCCACAACCACTTGGGATAGGGTCTGCACCTAAGGGAAACTGTCTCCGTGGGAAGCTGGCTTTTTGCAAAGGGGTCTCAGGGCCGTGTGCCTCGGCAGTCCCTCCGGCTCCCCAAAGCACAGGGACGAGGTGAGGGGCTTAGACCATGCCTGGGCAATGTTGTTTCTTACACCTGGGTGTGTGGCATTTTGTTGAGCTGGCTACCCCCACTTGGGATAGGTGTTCCACATCAAGCACCTATTGTTCGTCGGAAGCCGTTTTTGCCCCAGGGGTCTCCGGGCTGTGTTCGTTGGGGTTGAACTCCTGCTAGCAAAACCGCCGGGTTGAGGGAAGGGTTCAGACTGTGCCTGGGCCCTGTGGTCTCTTCCAGGTCAGTGTATGGCATTTCCTTCCCCTTGCCCCAGGCACCTGGGAGCATGTCTGCACGTGGAGAAAGACTTTCCCGTGGGAAGCCGGGTTTTGTCAAACGGGTCCCAGTGCTCTGCTCCTCTCTTTTCACTCCTGCTGCCAGAAGCCCAGGGAGGATGGGAGGGCTTAGAACATGGCTGGGCACTGTGGTTTCTTCCAGAGAAGTGGAGGGCATTTGCTTTACCTTGCCACAACCACTTGGGATAGGGTGTGCACCTCAGGAAAACTGTCTCCGTGGGAAGCCGGCTTTTTGCAAAGGGGTCTCAGGGCCGTGTGCCTCGGCTGTCCCTCCGGCTCCCCAAAGCACAGGGACGAGGTGAGGGGCTTAGACCATGCCTGGGCAATGTTGTTTCTTACACCTGGGTGTGTGGCATTTTGTTGAGCTGGCTACCCCCACTTGGGATAGGTGTTCCACAGCAAGCACCTATTGTTCGTCGGAAGCCGTTTTTGCCCCAGGGGTCTCCGGGCTGTGTTCGTTGGGGTTGAACTCCTACTAGCAAAACCGCCGGGTTGAGGGAAGGGTTCAGACTGTGCCTGGGCCCTGTGGTCTCTTCTAGGTCAGTGGATGGCATTTCCTTCCCCTTGCCCCAGGCACCTGGGAGCATGTCTGCACGTGGAGAAAGACTTTCCCGTGGGAAGCCGGGTTTTGTCAAACGGGTCCCAGTGCTCTGCTCCTCTCTTTTCACTCCTGCTGCCAGAAGCCCAGGGAGGATGGGAGGGCTTAGAACATGGCTGGGCACTGTGGTTTCTTCCAGAGAAGTGGAGGGCATTTGCTTTACCTTGCCACAACCACTTGGGATAGGGTCTGCACCTCAGGAAAACTGTCTCCGTGGGAAGCCGGCTTTTTGCAAAGGGGTCTCAGGGCCGTGTGCCTCGGCAGTCCCTCCGGCTCCCCAAAGCACAGGGACGAGGTGAGGGGCTTAGACCATGCCTGGGCAATGTTGTTTCTTACACCTGGGTGTGTGGCATTTTGTTGAGCTGGCTACCCCCACTTGGGATAGGTGTTCCACAGCAAGCACCTATTGTTCGTCGGAAGCCGTTTTTGCCCCAGGGGTCTCCGGGCTGTGTTCGTTGGGGTTGAACTCCTGCTAGCAAAACCGCCGGGTTGAGGGAAGGGTTCAGACTGTGCCTGGGCCCTGTGGTCTCTTCCAGGTCAGTGTATGGCATTTCCTTCCCCTTGCCCCAGGCACCTGGGAGCATGTCTGCACGTGGAGAAAGACTTTCCCGTGGGAAGCAGGGTTTTGTCAAACGGGTCCCAGTGCTCTGCTCCTCTCTTTTCACTCCTGCTGCCAGAAGCCCAGGGAGGATGGGAGGGCTTAGAACATGGCTGGGCACTGTGGTTTCTTCCAGAGAAGTGGTGGGCATTTGTTTTACCTTGCCACAACCACTTGGGATAGGGTCTGCACCTCAGGAAAACTGTCTCCGTGGGAAGCCGGCTTTTTGCAAAGGGGTCTCAGGGCCGTGGGCCTCGGCTGTCCCTCTGGCTCCCCAAAGCACAGGGACGAGGTGAGGGGCTTAGACCATGCCTGGGCAATGTTGTTTCTTACACCTGGGTGTGTGGCATTTTGTTGAGCTGGCTACCCCCACTTGGGATAGGTGTTCCACAGCAAGCACCTATTGTTCGTCGGAAGCCGTTTTTGCCCCAGGGGTCTCCGGGCTGTGTTCGTTGGGGTTGAACTCCTACTAGCAAAATCGCCGGGTTGAGGGAAGGGTTCAGACTGTGCCTGGGCCCTGTGGTCTCTTCCAGGTCAGTGTATGGCATTTCCTTCCCCTTGCCCCAGGCACCTGGGAGCATGTCTGCACGTGGAGAAAGACTTTCCCGTGGGAAGCCGGGTTTTGTCAAACGGGTCCCAGTGCTCTGCTCCTCTCTTTTCACTCCTGCTGCCAGAAGCCCAGGGAGGATGGGAGGGCTTAGAACATGGCTGGGCACTGTGGTTTCTTCCAGAGAAGTGGAGGGCATTTGCTTTACCTTGCCACAACCACTTGGGATAGGGTGTGCACCTCAGGAAAACTGTCTCCGTGGGAAGCCGGCTTTTTGCAAAGGGGTCTCAGGGCCGTGTGCCTCGGCTGTCCCTCCGGCTCCCCAAAGCACAGGGACGAGGTGAGGGGCTTAGACCATGCCTGGGCAGTGTTGTTTCTTACACCTGGGTGTGTGGCATTTTGTTGAGCTGGCTACCCCCACTTGGGATAGGTGTTCCACAGCAAGCACCTATTGTTCGTCGGAAGCCGTTTTTGCCCCAGGGGTCTCCGGGCTGTGTTCGTTGGGGTTGAACTCCTGCTAGCAAAACCGCCGGGTTGAGGGAAGGGTTCAGACTGTGCCTGGGCCCTATGGTCTCTTCCAGGTCAGTGTATGGCATTTCCTTCCCCTTGCCCCAAGCACCTGGGAGCATGTCTGCACGTGGAGAAAGACTTTCCCGTGGGAAGCCGGGTTTTGTCAAACGGGTCCCAGTGCTCTGCTCCTCTCTTTTCACTCCTGCTGCCAGAAGCCCAGGGAGGATGGGAGGGCTTAGAACATGGCTGGGCACTGTGGTTTCTTCCAGAGAAGTGGAGGGCATTTGCTTTACCTTGCCACAACCACTTGGGATAGGGTCTGCACCTCAGGAAAACTGTCTCCGTGGGAAGCCGGCTTTTTGCAAAGGGGTCTCAGGGCCGTGTGCCTCGGCAGTGCCTCCGGCTCCCCAAAGCACATGGACGAGGTGAGGGGCTTAGACCATGCCTGGGCAATGTTGTTTCTTACACCTGGGTGTGTGGCATTTTGTTGAGCTGGCTACCCCCACTTGGGATAGGTGTTCCACAGCAAGCACCTATTGTTCGTCGGAAGCCGTTTTTGCCCCAGGGGTCTCCGGGCTGTGTTCGTTGGGTTTGAACTCCTGCTAGCAAAACCGCCGGGTTGAGGGAAGGGTTCAGACTGTGCCTGGGCCCTGTGGTCTCTTCCAGGTCAGTGTATGGCATTTCCTTCCCCTTGCCCCAGGCACCTAGGAGCATGTCTGCACGTGGAGAAAGACTTTCCCGTGGGAAGCAGGGTTTTGTCAAACGGGTCCCAGTGCTCTGCTCCTCTCTTTTCACTCCTGCTGCCAGAAGCCCAGGGAGGATGGGAGGGCTTAGAACATGGCTGGGCACTGTGGTTTCTTCCAGAGAAGTGGTGGGCATTTGCTTTACCTTGCCACAACCACTTGGGATAGGGTCTGCACCTCAGGAAAACTGTCTCCGTGGGAAGCCGGCTTTTTGCAAAGGGGTCTCAGGGCCGTGTGCCTCGGCTGTCCCTCAGGCTCCCCAAAGCACAGGGACGAGGTGAGGGGCTTAGACCATGCCTGGGCAATGTTGTTTCTTACACCTGGGTGTGTGGCATTTTGTTGAGCTGGCTACCCCCACTTGGGATAGGTGTTCCACAGCAAGCACCTATTGTTCGTCGGAAGCCGTTTTTGCCCCAGGGGTCTCCGGGCTTTGTTCGTTGGGGTTGAACTCCTACTAGCAAAATCGCCGGGTTGAGGGAAGGGTTCAGACTGTGCCTGGGCCCTGTGGTCTCTTCCAGGTCAGTGTATGGCATTTCCTTCCCCTTGCCCCAGGCACCTGGGAGCATGTCTGCACGTGGAGAAAGACTTTCCCGTGGGAAGCCGGGTTTTGTCAAACGGGTCCCAGTGCTCTGCTCCTCTCTTTTCACTCCTGCTGCCAGAAGCCCAGGGAGGATGGGAGGGCTTAGAACATGGCTGGGCACTGTGGTTTCTTCCAGAGAAGTGGAGGGCATTTGCTTTACCTTGCCACAACCACTTGGGATAGGGTGTGCACCTCAGGAAAACTGTCTCCGTGGGAAGCCGGCTTTTTGCAAAGGGGTCTCAGGGCCGTGGGCCTCGGCTGTCCCTCCGGCTCCCCAAAGCACAGGGACGAGGTGAGGGGCTTAGACCATGCCTGGGCAATGTTGTTTCTTACACCTGGGTGTGTGGCATTTTGTTGAGCTGGCTACCCCCACTTGGGATAGCTGTTCCACAGCAAGCACCTATTGTTCGTCGGAAGCCGTTTTTGCCCCAGGGGTCCCCGGGCTGTGTTCGTTGGGGTTGAACTCCTGCTAGCAAAACCGCCGGGTTGAGGGAAGCGTTCAGACTGTGCCTGGGCCCTGTGGTCTCTTCCAGGTCAGTGTATGGCAT
The DNA here is from genome assembly GCF_023065955.2 of Ursus arctos. NCBI lineage: Eukaryota > Metazoa > Chordata > Mammalia > Carnivora > Ursidae > Ursus > Ursus arctos. The sequence goes on along the minus strand of NW_026622763.1, from coordinate 220,743 downwards.
TTCCTTCCCCTTGCCCCAGGCACCTGGGAGCATGTCTGCACGTGGAGAAAGACTTTCCCGTGGGAAGCCGGTTTTTGTCAAACGGGTCCCAGTGCTCTGCTCCTCTCTTTTCACTCCTGCTGCCAGAAGCCCAGGGAGGATGGGAGGGCTTAGAACATGGCTGGGCACTGTGGTTTCTTCCAGAGAAGTGGAGGGCATTTGCTTTACCTTGCCACAACCACTTGGGATAGGGTCTGCACCTCAGGAAAACTGTCTCCGTGGGAAGCCGGCTTTTTGCAAAGGGGTCTCAGGGCCGTGTGCCTCGGCTGTCCCTCCGGCTCCCCAAAGCACAGGGACGAGGTGAGGGGCTTAGACCATGCCTGGGCAATGTTGTTTCTTACACCTGGGTGTGTGGCATTTTGTTGAGCTGGCTACCCCCACTTGGGATAGGTGTTCCACAGCAAGCACCTATTGTTCGTCGGAAGCCGTTTTTGCCCCAGGGGTCTCCGGGCTGTGTTCGTTGGGTTTGAACTCCTGCTAGCAAAACCGCCGGGTTGAGGGAAGGGTTCAGACTGTGCCTGGGCCCTGTGGTCTCTTCCAGGTCAGTGTATGGCATTTCCTTCCCCTTGCCCCAGGCCCCTGGGAGCATGTCTGCACGTGGAGAAAGACATTCCCGTGGGAAGCCGGGTTTTGTCAAACGGGTCCCAGTGCTCTGCTCCTCTCTTTTCACTCCTGCTGCCAGAAGCCCAGGGAGGATGGGAGGGCTTAGAACATGGCTGGGCACTGTGGTTTCTTCCAGAGAAGTGGAGGGCATTTGCTTTACCTTGCCACAACCACTTGGGATAGGGTCTGCACCTCAGGAAAACTGTCTCCGTGGGAAGCCGGCTTTTTGCAAAGGGGTCTCAGGGCCGGGGGCCTCGGCTGTCCCTCCGGCTACCCAAAGCACAGGGACGAGGTGAGGGGCTTAGACCATGCCTGGGCAGTGTTGTTTCTTACACCTGGGTGTGTGGCATTTTGTTGAGCTGGCTACCCCCACTTGGGATAGGTGTTCCACAGCAAGCACCTATTGTTCGTCGGAAGCCGTTTTTGCCCCAGGGGTCTCTGGGCTGTGTTCGTTGGGGTTGAACTCCTGCTAGCAAAACCGCCGGGTTGAGGGAAGGGTTCAGACTGTGCCTGGGCCCTGTGGTCTCTTCCAGGTCAGTGGATGGCATTTCCTTCCCCTTGCCCCAGGCACCTGGGAGCATGTCTGCACGTGGAGAAAGACTTCCCCGTGGGAAGCCGGCTTTTGTCAAACGGGTCCCAGTGCTCTGCTCCTCTCTTTTCACTCCTGCTGCCAGAAGCCCAGGGAGGATGGGAGGGCTTAGAACATGGCTGGGCACTGTGGTTTCTTCCAGAGAAGTGGAGGGCATTTGCTTTACCTTGCCACAACCACTTGGGATAGGGTGTGCACCTCAGGAAAACTGTCTCCGTGGGAAGCCGGCTTTTTGCAAAGGGGTCTCAGGGCCGTGTGCCTCGGCTGTCCCTCCGGCTCCCCAAAGCACAGGGACGAGGTGAGGGGCTTAGACCATGCCTGGGCAATGTTGTTTCTTACACCTGGGTGTGTGGCATTTTGTTGAGCTGGCTACCCCCACTTGGGATAGGTGTTCCACAGCAAGCACCTATTGTTCGTCGGAAGCCGTTTTTGCCCCAGGGGTCTCCGGGCTGTGTTCGTTGGGGTTGAACTCCTGCTAGCAAAACCGCCGGGTTGAGGGAAGGGTTCAGACTGTGCCTGGGCCCTGTGGTCTCTTCCAGGTCAGTGTATGGCATTTCCTTCCCCTTGCCCCAGGCACCTGGGAGCATGTCTGCACGTGGAGAAAGACTTTCCCGTGGGAAGCCGGGTTTTGTCAAATGGGTCCCAGTGCTCTGCTCCTCTCTTTTCACTCCTGCTGCCAGAAGCCCAGGGAGGATGGGAGGGCTTAGAACATGGCTGGGCACTGTGGTTTCTTCCAGAGAAGTGGAGGGCATTTGCTTTACCTTGCCACAACCACTTGGGATAGGGTCTGCACCTCAGGAAAACTGTCTCCGTGGGAAGCCGGCTTTTTGCAAAGGGGTCTCAGGGCCGTGTGCCTCGGCTGTCCCTCCGGCTCCCCAAAGCACAGGGACGAGGTGAGGGGCTTAGACCATGCCTGGGCAATGTTGTTTCTTACACCTGGGTGTGTGGCATTTTGTTGAGCTGGCTACCCCCACTTGGGATAGGTGTTCCACAGCAAGCACCTATTGTTCGTCGGAAGCCGTTTTTGCCCCAGGGGTCTCCGGGCTGTGTTCGTTGGGGTTGAACTCCTACTAGCAAAATCGCCGGGTTGAGGGAAGGGTTCAGACTGTGCCTGGGCCCTGTGGTCTCTTCCAGGTCAGTGTATGGCATTTCCTTCCCCTTGCCCCAGGCACCTGGGAGCATGTCTGCACGTGGAGAAAGACTTTCCCGTGGGAAGCCGGGTTTTGTCAAACGGGTCCCAGTGCTCTGCTCCTCTCTTTTCACTCCTGCTGCCAGAAGCCCAGGGAGGATGGGAGGGCTTAGAACATGGCTGGGCACTGTGGTTTCTTCCAGAGAAGTGGAGGGCATTTGCTTTACCTTGCCACAACCACTTGGGATAGGGTCTGCACCTCAGGAAAACTGTCTCCGTGGGAAGCCGGCTTTTTGCAAAGGGGTCTCAGGGCCGTGGGCCTCGGCTGTCCCTCCGGCTCCCCAAAGCACAGGGACGAGGTGAGGGGCTTAGACCATGCCTGGGCAGTGTTGTTTCTTACACCTGGGTGTGTGGCATTTTGTTGAGCTGGCTACCCCCACTTGGGATAGGTGTTCCACAGCAAGCACCTATTGTTCGTCGGAAGCCGTTTTTGCCCCAGGGGTCTCTGGGCTGTGTTCGTTGGGGTTGAACTCCTGCTAGCAAAACCGCCGGGTTGAGGGAAGGGTTCAGACTGTGCCTGGGCCCTGTGGTCTCTTCCAGGTCAGTGGATGGCATTTCCTTCCCCTTGCCCCAGGCACCTGGGAGCATGTCTGCACGTGGAGAAAGACTTCCCCGTGGGAAGCCGGCTTTTGTCAAACGGGTCCCAGTGCTCTGCTCCTCTCTTTTCACTCCTGCTGCCAGAAGCCCAGGGAGGATGGGAGGGCTTAGAACATGGCTGGGCACTGTGGTTTCTTCCAGAGAAGTGGAGGGCATTTGCTTTACCTTGCCACAACCACTTGGGATAGGGTGTGCACCTCAGGAAAACTGTCTCCGTGGGAAGCCGGCTTTTTGCAAAGGGGTCTCAGGGCCGTGTGCCTCGGCTGTCCCTCCGGCTCCCCAAAGCACAGGGACGAGGTGAGGGGCTTAGACCATGCCTGGGCAATGTTGTTTCTTACACCTGGGTGTGTGGCATTTTGTTGAGCTGGCTACCCCCACTTGGGATAGGTGTTCCACAGCAAGCACCTATTGTTCGTCGGAAGCCGTTTTTGCCCCAGGGGTCTCCGGGCTGTGTTCGTTGGGGTTGAACTCCTGCTAGCAAAACCGCCGGGTTGAGGGAAGGGTTCAGACTGTGCCTGGGCCCTGTGGTCTCTTCCAGGTCAGTGTATGGCATTTCCTTCCCCTTGCCCCAGGCACCTGGGAGCATGTCTGCACGTGGAGAAAGACTTTCCCGTGGGAAGCCGGGTTTTGTCAAACGGGTCCCAGTGCTCTGCTCCTCTCTTTTCACTCCTGCTGCCAGAAGCCCAGGGAGGATGGGAGGGCTTAGAACATGGCTGGGCACTGTGGTTTCTTCCAGAGAAGTGGAGGGCATTTGCTTTACCTTGCCACAACCACTTGGGATAGGGTCTGCACCTCAGGAAAACTGTCTCCGTGGGAAGCCGGCTTTTTGCAAAGGGGTCTCAGGGCCGTGTGCCTCGGCTGTCCCTCCGGCTCCCCAAAGCACAGGGACGAGGTGAGGGGCTTAGACCATGCCTGGGCAATGTTGTTTCTTACACCTGGGTGTGTGGCATTTTGTTGAGCTGGCTACCCCCACTTGGGATAGGTGTTCCACAGCAAGCACCTATTGTTCGTCGGAAGCCGTTTTTGCCCCAGGGGTCTCCGGGCTGTGTTCGTTGGGGTTGAACTCCTACTAGCAAAATCGCCGGGTTGAGGGAAGGGTTCAGACTGTGCCTGGGCCCTGTGGTCTCTTCCAGGTCAGTGTATGGCATTTCCTTCCCCTTGCCCCAGGCACCTGGGAGCATGTCTGCACGTGGAGAAAGACTTTCCCGTGGGAAGCCGGGTTTTGTCAAACGGGTCCCAGTGCTCTGCTCCTCTCTTTTCACTCCTGCTGCCAGAAGCCCAGGGAGGATGGGAGGGCTTAGAACATGGCTGGGCACTGTGGTTTCTTCCAGAGAAGTGGAGGGCATTTGCTTTACCTTGCCACAACCACTTGGGATAGGGTCTGCACCTCAGGAAAACTGTCTCCGTGGGAAGCCGGCTTTTTGCAAAGGGGTCTCAGGGCCGTGTGCCTCGGCTGTCCCTCCGGCTCCCCAAAGCACAGGGACGAGGTGAGGGGCTTAGACCATGCCTGGGCAATGTTGTTTCTTACACCTGGGTGTGTGGCATTTTGTTGAGCTGGCTACCCCCACTTGGGATAGGTGTTCCACAGCAAGCACCTATTGTTCGTTGGAAGCCGTTTTTGCCCCAGGGGTCTCCGGGCTGTGTTCGTTGGGTTTGAACTCCTGCTAGCAAAACCGCCGGGTTGAGGGAAGGGTTCAGACTGTGCCTGGGCCCTATGGTCTCTTCCAGGTCAGTGTATGGCATTTCCTTCCCCTTGCCCCAGGCACCTGGGAGCATGTCTGCACGTGGAGAAAGACTTTCCCGTGGGAAGCCGGGTTTTGTCAAACGGGTCCCAGTGCTCTGCTCCTCTCTTTTCACTCCTGCTGCCAGAAGCCCAGGGAGGATGGGAGGGCTTAGAACATGGCTGGGCACTGTGGTTTCTTCCAGAGAAGTGGAGGGCATTTGCTTTACCTTGCCACAACCACTTGGGATAGCGTCTGCACCTCAGGAAAACTGTCTCCGTGGGAAGCCGGCTTTTTGCAAAGGGGTCTCAGGGCCGTGGGCCTCGGCTGTCCCTCCGGCTCCCCAAAGCACAGGGACGAGGTGAGGGGCTTAGACCATGCCTGGGCAGTGTTGTTTCTCACACCTGGGTGTGTGGCATTTTGTTGAGCTGGCTACCCCCACTTGGGATAGGTGTTCCACAGCAAGCACCTATTGTTCGTCGGAAGCCGTTTTTGCCCCAGGGGTCTCCGGGCTGTGTTCGTTGGTGTTGAACTCCTGCTAGCAAAACCGCCGGGTTGAGGGAAGGGTTCAGACTGTGCCTGGGCCCTGTGGTCTCTTCCAGGTCAGTGTATGGCATTTCCTTCCCCTTGCCCCAGGCACCTGGGAGCATGTCTGCACGTGGAGAAAGACTTTCCCGTGGGAAGCCGGGTTTTGTCAAACGGGTCCCAGTGCTCTGCTCCTCTCTTTTCACTCCTGCTGCCAGAAGCCCAGGGAGGATGGGAGGGCTTAGAACATGGCTGGGCACTGTGGTTTCTTCCAGAGAAGTGGAGGGCATTTGCTTTACCTTGCCACAACCACTTGGGATAGGGTCTGCACCTCAGGAAAACTGTCTCCGTGGGAAGCCGGCTTTTTGCAAAGGGGTCTCAGGGCCGTGTGCCTCGGCTGTCCCTCCGGCTCCCCAAAGCACAGGGACGAGGTGAGGGGCTTAGACCATGCCTGGGCAATGTTGTTTCTTACACCTGGGTGTGTGGCATTTTGTTGAGCTGGCTACCCCCACTTGGGATAGGTGTTCCACAGCAAGCACCTATTGTTCGTCGGAAGCCGTTTTTGCCCCAGGGGTCTCCGGGCTGTGTTCGTTGGGGTTGAACTCCTGCTAGCAAAACCGCCGGGTTGAGGGAAGCGTTCAGACTGTGCCTGGGCCCTGTGGTCTCTTCCAGGTCAGTGTATGGCATTTCCTTCCCCTTGCCCCAGGCACCTGGGAGCATGTCTGCACGTGGAGAAAGACTTTCCCGTGGGAAGCCGGGTTTTGTCAAACGGGTCCCAGTGCTCTGCTCCTCTCTTTTCACTCCTGCTGCCAGAAGCCCAGGGAGGATGGGAGGGCTTAGAACATGGCTGGGCACTGTGGTTTCTTCCAGAGAAGTGGAGGGCATTTGCTTTACCTTGCCACAACCACTTGGGATAGGGTCTGCACCTCAGGAAAACTGTCTCCGTGGGAAGCCGGCTTTTTGCAAAGGGGTCTCAGGGCCGTGGGCCTCGGCTGTCCCTCCGGCTCCCCAAAGCACAGGGACGAGGTGAGGGGCTTAGACCAAGCCTGGGCAATGTTGTTTCTTACACCTGGGTGTGTGGCATTTTGTTGAGCTGGCTACCCCCACTTGGGATAGGTGTTCCACAGCAAGCACCTATTGTTCGTCGGAAGCCGTTTTTGCCCCAGGGGTCTCCGGGCTGTGTTCGTTGGGGTTGAACTCCTACTAGCAAAATCGCCGGGTTGAGGGAAGGGTTCAGACTGTGCCTGGGCCCTGTGGTCTCTTCCAGGTCAGTGTATGGCATTTCCTTCCCCTTGCCCCAGGCACCTGGGAGCATGTCTGCACGTGGAGAAAGACTTTCCCGTGGGAAGCCGGGTTTTGTCAAACGGGTCCCAGTGCTCTGCTCCTCTCTTTTCACTCCTGCTGCCAGAAGCCCAGGGAGGATGGGAGGGCTTAGAACATGGCTGGGCACTGTGGTTTCTTCCAGAGAAGTGGAGGGCATTTGCTTTACCTTGCCACAACCACTTGGGATAGGGTCTGCACCTCAGGAAAACTGTCTCCGTGGGAAGCCGGCTTTTTGCAAAGGGGTCTCAGGGCCGTGTGCCTCGGCTGTCCCTCCGGCTCCCCAAAGCACAGGGACGAGGTGAGGGGCTTAGACCATGCCTGGGCAATGTTGTTTCTTACACCTGGGTGTGTGGCATTTTGTTGAGCTGGCTACCCCCACTTGGGATAGGTGTTCCACAGCAAGCACCTATTGTTCGTCGGAAGCCGTTTTTGCCCCAGGGGTCTCCGGGCTGTGTTCGTTGGGGTTGAACTCCTGCTAGCAAAACCGCCGGGTTGAGGGAAGGGTTCAGACTGTGCCTGGGCCCTGTGGTCTCTTCCAGGTCAGTGTATGGCATTTCCTTCCCCTTGCCCCAGGCACCTGGGAGCATGTCTGCACGTGGAGAAAGACTTTCCCGTGGGAAGCAGGGTTTTGTCAAACGGGTCCCAGTGCTCTGCTCCTCTCTTTTCACTCCTGCTGCCAGAAGCCCAGGGAGGATGGGAGGGCTTAGAACATGGCTGGGCACTGTGGTTTCTTCCAGAGAAGTGGTGGGCATTTGCTTTACCTTGCCACAACCACTTGGGATAGGGTCTGCACCTCAGGAAAACTGTCTCCGTGGGAAGCCGGCTTTTTGCAAAGGGGTCTCAGGGCCGTGGGCCTCGGCTGTCCCTCTGGCTCCCCAAAGCACAGGGACGAGGTGAGGGGCTTAGACCATGCCTGGGCAATGTTGTTTCTTACACCTGGGTGTGTGGCATTTTGTTGAGCTGGCTACCCCCACTTGGGATAGGTGTTCCACAGCAAGCACCTATTGTTCGTCGGAAGCCGTTTTTGCCCCAGGGGTCTCCGGGCTGTGTTCGTTGGGGTTGAACTCCTACTAGCAAAATCGCCGGGTTGAGGGAAGGGTTCAGACTGTGCCTGGGCCCTGTGGTCTCTTCCAGGTCAGTGTATGGCATTTCCTTCCCCTTGCCCCAGGCACCTGGGAGCATGTCTGCACGTGGAGAAAGACTTTCCCGTGGGAAGCCGGGTTTTGTCAAACGGGTCCCAGTGCTCTGCTCCTCTCTTTTCACTCCTGCTGCCAGAAGCCCAGGGAGGATGGGAGGGCTTAGAACATGGCTGGGCACTGTGGTTTCTTCCAGAGAAGTGGAGGGCATTTGCTTTACCTTGCCACAACCACTTGGGATAGGGTCTGCACCTCAGGAAAACTGTCTCCGTGGGAAGCCGGCTTTTTGCAAAGGGGTCTCAGGGCCGTGTGCCTCGGCTGTCCCTCCGGCTCCCCAAAGCACAGGGACGAGGTGAGGGGCTTAGACCATGCCTGGGCAGTGTTGTTTCTTACACCTGGGTGTGTGGCATTTTGTTGAGCTGGCTACCCCCACTTGGGATAGGTGTTCCACAGCAAGCACCTATTGTTCGTCGGAAGCCGTTTTTGCCCCAGGGGTCTCCGGGCTGTGTTCGTTGGGGTTGAACTCCTGCTAGCAAAACCGCCGGGTTGAGGGAAGGGTTCAGACTGTGCCTGGGCCCTATGGTCTCTTCCAGGTCAGTGTATGGCATTTCCTTCCCCTTGCCCCAAGCACCTGGGAGCATGTCTGCACGTGGAGAAAGACTTTCCCGTGGGAAGCCGGGTTTTGTCAAACGGGTCCCAGTGCTCTGCTCCTCTCTTTTCACTCCTGCTGCCAGAAGCCCAGGGAGGATGGGAGGGCTTAGAACATGGCTGGGCACTGTGGTTTCTTCCAGAGAAGTGGAGGGCATTTGCTTTACCTTGCCACAACCACTTGGGATAGGGTCTGCACCTTAGGAAAACTGTCTCCGTGGGAAGCCGGCTTTTTGCAAAGGGGTCTCAGGGCCGTGTGCCTCGGCAGTGCCTCCGGCTCCCCAAAGCACAGGGACGAGGTGAGGGGCTTAGACCATGCCTGGGCAATGTTGTTTCTTACACCTGGGTGTGTGGCATTTTGTTGAGCTGGCTACCCCCACTTGGGATAGGTGTTCCACAGCAAGCACCTATTGTTCGTCGGAAGCCGTTTTTGCCCCAGGTGTCTCCGGGCTGTGTTCGTTGGGTTTGAACTCCTGCTAGCAAAACCGCCGGGTTGAGGGAAGGGTTCAGACTGTGCCTGGGCCCTGTGGTCTCTTCCAGGTCAGTGTATGGCATTTCCTTCCCCTTGCCCCAGGCACCTGGGAGCATGTCTGCACGTGGAGAAAGACTTTCCCGTGGGAAGCAGGGTTTTGTCAAACGGGTCCCAGTGCTCTGCTCCTCTCTTTTCACTCCTGCTGCCAGAAGCCCAGGGAGGATGGGAGGGCTTAGAACATGGCTGGGCACTGTGGTTTCTTCCAGAGAAGTGGAGGGCATTTGCTTTACCTTGCCACAACCACTTGGGATAGGGTCTGCACCTCAGGAAAACTGTCTCCGTGGGAAGCCGGCTTTTTGCAAAGGGGTCTCAGGGCCGTGGGCCTCGGCTGTCCCTCCGGCTCCCCAAAGCACAGGGACGAGGTGAGGGGCTTAGACCATGCCTGGGCAATGTTGTTTCTTACACCTGGGTGTGTGGCATTTTGTTGAGCTGGCTACCCCCACTTGGGATAGGTGTTCCACAGCAAGCACCTATTGTTCGTCGGAAGCCGTTTTTGCCCCAGGGGTCTCCGGGCTGTGTTCGTTGGGGTTGAACTCCTACTAGCAAAATCGCCGGGTTGAGGGAAGGGTTCAGACTGTGCCTGGGCCCTGTGGTCTCTTCCAGGTCAGTGTATGGCATTTCCTTCCCCTTGCCCCAGGCACCTGGGAGCATGTCTGCACGTGGAGAAAGACTTTCCCGTGGGAAGCCGGGTTTTGTCAAACGGGTCCCAGTGCTCTGCTCCTCTCTTTTCACTCCTGCTGCCAGAAGCCCAGGGAGGATGGGAGGGCTTAGAACATGGCTGGGCACTGTGGTTTCTTCCAGAGAAGTGGAGGGCATTTGCTTTACCTTGCCACAACCACTTGGGATAGGGTCTACACCTCAGGAAAACTGTCTCCGTGGGAAGCCGGCTTTTTGCAAAGGGGTCTCAGGGCCGTGTGCCTCGGCTGTCCCTCCGGCTCCCCAAAGCACAGGGACGAGGTGAGGGGCTTAGACCATGCCTGGGCAATGTTGTTTCTTACACCTGGGTGTGTGGCATTTTGTTGAGCTGGCTACCCCCACTTGGGATAGGTGTTCCACAGCAAGCACCTATTGTTCGTCGGAAGCCGTTTTTGCCCCAGGGGTCTCCGGGCTGTGTTCGTTGGGTTTGAACTCCTGCTAGGAAAACCGCCGGGTTGAGGGAAGGGTTCAGACTGTGCCTGGGCCCTGTGGTCTCTTCCAGGTCAGTGTATGGCATTTCCTTCCCCTTGCCCCAGGCACCTGGGAGCATGTCTGCACGTGGAGAAAGACTTTCCCGTGGGAAGCCGGGTTTTGTCAAACGGGTCCCAGTGCTCTGCTCCTCTCTTTTCACTCCTGCTGCCAGAAGCCCAGGGAGGATGGGAGGGCTTAGAACATGGCTGGGCACTGTGGTTTCTTCCAGAGAAGTGGAGGGCATTTGCTTTACCTTGCCACAACCACTTGGGATAGGGTCTGCACCTCAGGAAAACTGTCTCCGTGGGAAGCCGGCTTTTTGCAAAGGGGTCTCAGGGCCGTGGGCCTCGGCTGTCCCTCCGGCTACCCAAAGCACAGGGACGAGGTGAGGGGCTTAGACCATGCCTGGGCAGTGTTGTTTCTTACACCTGGGTGTGTGGCATTTTGTTGAGCTGGCTACCCCCACTTGGGATAGGTGTTCCACAGCAAGCACCTATTGTTCGTCGGAAGCCGTTTTTGCCTCAGGGGTCTCTGGGCTGTGTTCGTTGGGGTTGAACTCCTGCTAGCAAAACCGCCGGGTTGAGGGAAGGGTTCAGACTGTGCCTGGGCCCTGTGGTCTCTTCCAGGTCAGTGGATGGCATTTCCTTCCCCTTGCCCCAGGCACCTGGGAGCATGTCTGCACGTGGAGAAAGACTTCCCCGTGGGAAGCCGGTTTTTGTCAAACGGGTCCCAGTGCTCTGCTCCTCTCTTTTCACTCCTGCTGCCAGAAGCCCAGGGAGGATGGGAGGGCTTAGAACATGGCTGGGCACTGTGGTTTCTTCCAGAGAAGTGGAGGGCATTTGCTTTACCTTGCCACAACCACTTGGGATAGGGTGTGCAACTCAGGAAAACTGTCTCCGTGGGAAGCCGGCTTTTTGCAAAGGGGTCTCAGGGCCGTGTGCCTCGGCTGTCCCTCCGGCTCCCCAAAGCACAGGGACGAGGTGAGGGGCTTAGACCATGCCTGGGCAATGTTGTTTCTTACACCTGGGTGTGTGGCATTTTGTTGAGCTGGCTACCCCCACTTGGGATAGGTGTTCCACAGCAAGCACCTATTGTTCGTCGGAAGCCGTTTTTGCCCCAGGGGTCTCCGGGCTGTGTTCGTTGGGGTTGAACTCCTGCTAGCAAAACCGCCGGGTTGAGGGAAGGGTTCAGACTGTGCCTGGGCCCTGTGGTCTCTTCCAGGTCAGTGGATGGCATTTCCTTCCCCTTGCCCCAGACACCTGGGAGCATGCCTGCACGTGGAGAAAGACTTCCCCGTGGGAAGCCGGTTTTTGTCAAACGGGTCCCAGTGCTCTGCTCCTCTCTTTTCACTCCTGCTGCCAGAAGCCCAGGGAGGATGGGAGGGCTTAGAACATGGCTGGGCACTGTGGTTTCTTCCAGAGAAGTGGAGGGCATTTGCTTTACCTTGCCACAACCACTTGGGATAGGGTCTGCACCTCAGGAAAACTGTCTCCGTGGGAAGCCGCCTTTTTGCAAAGGGGTCTCAGGGCCGTGTGCCTCGGCTGTCCCTCCGGCTCCCCAAAGCACAGGGACGAGGTGAGGGGCTTAGACCATGCCTGGGCAATGTTGTTTCTTACACCTGGGTGTGTGGCATTTTGTTGAGCTGGCTACCCCCACTTGGGATAGGTGTTCCACAGCAAGCACCTATTGTTTGTCGGAAGCCGTTTTTGCCCCAGGGGTCTCCGGGCTGTGTTCGTTGGGGTTGAACTCCTGCTAGCAAAACCGCCGGGTTGAGAGAATGGTTCAGACTGTGCCTGGGCCCTGTGGTCTCTTCCAGGTCAGTGGATGGCATTTCCTTCCCCTTGCCCCAGGCACCTGGGAGCATGTCTGCACGTGGAGAAAGACTTTCCCGTGGGAAGCCGGGTTTTGTCAAACGGGGCCCAGTGCTCTGCTCCTCTCTTTTCACTCCTGCTGCCAGAAGCCCAGGGAGGATGGGAGGGCTTAGAACATGGCTGGGCACTGTGGTTTCTTCCAGAGAAGTGGAGGGCATTTGCTTTACCTTGCCACAACCACTTGGGATAGGGTCTGCACCTCAGGAAAACTGTCTCCGTGGGAAGCCGGCTTTTTGCAAAGGGGTCTCAGGGCCGTGTGCCTCGGCTGTCCCTCCGGCTCCCCAAAGCACAGGGACGAGGTGAGGGGCTTAGACCATGCCTGGGCAATGTTGTTTCTTACACCTGGGTGTGTGGCATTTTGTTGAGCTGGCTACCCCCACTTGGGATAGGTGTTCCACAGCAAGCACCTATTGTTCGTCGGAAGCCGTTTTTGCCCCAGGGGTCTCCGGGCTGTGTTCGTTGGGGTTGAACTCCTGCTAGCAAAACCGCCGGGTTGAGGGAAGGGTTCAGACTGTGCCTGGGCCCTGTGGTCTCTTCCAGGTCAGTGTATGGCATTTCCTTCCCCTTGCCCCAGGCACCTGGGAGCATGTCTGCACGTGGAGAAAGACTTTCCCGTGGGAAGCCGGGTTTTGTCAAACGGGTCCCAGTGCTCTGCTCCTCTCTTTTCACTCCTGCTGCCAGAAGCCCAGGGAGGATGGGAGGGCTTAGAACATGGCTGGGCACTGTGGTTTCTTCCAGAGAAGTGGAGGGCATTTGCTTTACCTTGCCACAACCACTTGGGATAGGGTCTGCACCTTAGGAAAACTGTCTCCGTTTGAAGCCGGCTTTTTGCAAAGGGGTCTCAGGGCCGTGTGCCTCGGCTGTCCCTCCGGCTCCCCAAATCACAGGGACGAGGTGAGGGGCTTAGACCATGCCTGGGCAATGTTGTTTCTTACACCTGGGTGTGTGGCATTTTATTGAGCTGGCTACCCCCACTTGGGATAGGTGTTCCACAGCAAGCACCTATTGTTCGTGGATAGCCGTTTTTGCCCCAGGGGTCTCCGGGCTGTGTTCGTTGGGGTTGAACTCCTGCTAGCAAAACCGCCGGGTTGAGGGAAGGGTTCAGACTGTGCCTGGGCCCTGTGGTCTCTTCCAGGTCAGTGTATGGCATTTCCTTCCCCTTGCCCCAGGCACCTGGGAGCATGTCTGCACGTGGAGAAAGACTTTCCCGTGGGAAGCCGGGTTTTGTCAAACGGGTCCCAGTGCTCTGCTCCTCTCTTTTCACTCCTGCTGCCAGAAGCCCAGGGAGGATGGGAGGGCTTAGAACATGGCTGGGCACTGTGGTTTCTTCCAGAGAAGTGGAGGGCATTTGCTTTACCTTGCCACAACCACTTGGGATAGGGTGTGCACCTCAGGAAAACTGTCTCCGTGGGAAGCCGGCTTTTTGCAAAGGGGTCTCAGGGCCGTGTGCCTCGGCTGTCCCTCCGGCTCCCCAAAGCACAGGGACGAGGTGAGGGGCTTAGACCATGCCTGGGCAATGTTGTTTCTTACACCTGGGTGTGTGGCATTTTGTTGAGCTGGCTACCCCCACTTGGGATAGGTGTTCCACAGCAAGCACCTATTGTTCGTCGGAAGCCGTTTTTGCCCCAGGGGTCTCCGGGCTGTGTTCGTTGGGGTTGAACTCCTGCTAGCAAAACCGCCGGGTTGAGGGAAGCGTTCAGACTGTGCCTGGGCCCTGTGGTCTCTTCCAGGTCAGTGGATGGCATTTCCTTCCCCTTGCCCCAGGCACCTGGGAGCATGCCTGCACGTGGAGAAAGACTTCCCCGTGGGAAGCCGGTTTTTGTCAAACGGGTCCCAGTGCTCTGCTCCTCTCTTTTCACTCCTGCTGCCAGAAGCCCAGGGAGGATGGGAGGGCTTAGAACATGGCTGGGCACTGTGGTTTCTTCCAGAGAAGTGGAGGGCATTTGCTTTACCTTGCCACAACCACTTGGGATAGGGTCTGCACCTCAGGAAAACTGTCTCCGTGGGAAGCCGCCTTTTTGCAAAGGGGTCTCAGGGCCGTGTGCCTCGGCTGTCCCTCCGGCTCCCCAAAGCACCGGGACGAGGTGAGGGGCTTAGACCATGCCTGGGCAATGTTGTTTCTTACACCTGGGTGTGTGGCATTTTGTTGAGCTGGCTACCCCCACTTGGGATAGGTGTTCCACAGCAAGCACCTATTGTTTGTCGGAAGCCGTTTTTGCCCCAGGGGTCTCCGGGCTGTGTTCGTTGGGGTTGAACTCCTGCTAGCAAAACCGCCGGGTTGAGGGAAGGGTTCAGACTGTGCCTGGGCCCTGTGGTCTCTTCCAGGTCAGTGGATGGCATTTCCTTCCCCTTGCCCCAGGCACCTGGGAGCATGTCTGCACGTGGAGAAAGACTTTCCCGTGGGAAGCCGGGTTTTGTCAAACGGGTCCCAGTGCTCTGCTCCTCTCTTTTCACTCCTGCTGCCAGAAGCCCAGGGAGGATGGGAGGGCTTAGAACACGGTTGGGCACTGTGGTTTCTTCCAGAGAAGTGGAGGGCATTTGCTTTACCTTGCCACAACCACTTGGGATAGGGTCTGCACCTCAGGAAAACTGTCTCCGTGGGAAGCCGGCTTTTTGCAAAGGGGTCTCAGGGCCGTGTGCCTCGGCTGTCCCTCCGGCTCCCCAAAGCACAGGGACGAGGTGAGGGGCTTAGACCATGCCTGGGCAATGTTGTTTCTTACACCTGGGTGTGTGGCATTTTGTTGAGCTGGCTACCCCCACTTGGGATAGGTGTTCCACAGCAAGCACCTATTGTTCGTCGGAAGCCGTTTTTGCCCCAGGGGTCTCCGGGCTGTGTTCGTTGGGGTTGAACTCCTGCTAGCAAAACCGCCGGGTTGAGGGAAGGGTTCAGACTGTGCCTGGGCCCTGTGGTCTCTTCCAGGTCAGTGTATGGCATTTCCTTCCCCTTGCCCCAGGCACCTGGGAGCATGTCTGCACGTGGAGAAAGACTTTCCCGTGGGAAGCCGGGTTTTGTCAAACGGGTCCCAGTGCTCTGCTCCTCTCTTTTCACTCCTGCTGCCAGAAGCCCAGGGAGGATGGGAGGGCTTAGAACATGGCTGGGCACTGTGGTTTCTTCCAGAGAAGTGGAGGGCATTTGCTTTACCTTGCCACAACCACTTGGGATAGGGTCTGCACCTCAGGAAAACTGTCTCCGTGGGAAGCCGGCTTTTTGCAAAGGGGTCTCAGGGCCGTGGGCCTCGGCTGTCCCTCCGGCTCCCCAAAGCACAGGGACGAGGTGAGGGGCTTAGACCATGCCTGGGCAATGTTGTTTCTTACACCTGGGTGTGTGGCATTTTGTTGAGCTGGCTACCCCCACTTGGGATAGGTGTTCCACAGCAAGCACCTATTGTTCGTCGGAAGCCGTTTTTGCCCCAGGGGTCTCCGGGCTGTGTTCGTTGGGGTTGAACTCCTGCTAGCAAAACCGCCGGGTTGAGGGAAGCGTTCAGACTGTGCCTGGGCCCTGTGGTCTCTTCCAGGTCAGTGGATGGCATTTCCTTCCCCTTGCCCCAGACACCTGGGAGCATGCCTGCACGTGGAGAAAGACTTCCCCGTGGGAAGCCGGTTTTTGTCAAACGGGTCCCAGTGCTCTGCTCCTCTCTTTTCACTCCTGCTGCCAGAAGCCCAGGGAGGATGGGAGGGCTTAGAACATGGCTGGGCACTGTGGTTTCTTCCAGAGAAGTGGAGGGCATTTGCTTTACCTTGCCACAACCACTTGGGATAGGGTCTGCACCTCAGGAAAACTGTCTCCGTGGGAAGCCGGCTTTTTGCAAAGGGGTCTCAGGGCCGTGTGCCTCGGCTGTCCCTCCGGCTCCCCAAAGCACAGGGACGAGGTGAGGGGCTTAGACCATGCCTGGGCAATGTTGTTTCTTACACTTGGGTGTGTGGCATTTTGTTGAGCTGGCTACCCCCACTTGGGATAGGTGTTCCACAGCAAGCACCTTTTGTTCGTCCGAAGCCGTTTTTGCCTCAGGGGTCTCCGGGCTGTGTTCGTTGGGGTTGAACTCCTGCTAGCAAAACCGCCGGGTTGAGGGAAGTGTTCAGACTGTGCCTGGGCTCTGTGGTCTCTTCCAGGTCAATGTATGGCATTTCCTTCCCCTTGCCCCAGGCACCTGGGAGCATGTCTGCACGTGGAGAAAGACATTCCCGTGGGAAGCCGGGTTTTGTCAAACGGGTCCCAGTGCTCTGCTCCTCTCTTTTCACTCCTGCTGCCAGAAGCCCAGGGAGGATGGGAGGGCTTAGAACATGGCTGGGCACTGTGGTTTCTTCCAGAGAAGTGGAGGGCATTTGCTTTACCTTGCCACAACCACTTGGGATAGGGTCTGCACCTCAGGAAAACTGTCTCCGTGGGAAGCCGGCTTTTTGCAAAGGGGTCTCAGGGCCGTGTGCCTCGGCTGTCCCTCCGGCTCCCCAAAGCACAGGGACGAGGTGAGGGGCTTAGACCATGCCTGGGCAATGTTGTTTCTTACACCTGGGTGTGTGGCATTTTGTTGAGCTGGCTACCCCCACTTGGGATAGGTGTTCCACAGCAAGCACCTATTGTTCGTCGGAAGCCGTTTTTGCCCCAGGGGTCTCCGGGCTGTGTTCGTTGGGGTTGAACTCCTGCTAGCAAAACCGCCGGGTTGAGGGAAGCGTTCAGACTGTGCCTGGGCCCTGTGGTCTCTTCCAGGTCAGTGGATGGCATTTCCTTCCCCTTGCCCCAGGCACCTGGGAGCATGCCTGCACGTGGAGAAAGACTTCCCCGTGGGAAGCCGGTTTTTGTCAAACGGGTCCCAGTGCTCTGCTCCTCTCTTTTCACTCCTGCTGCCAGAAGCCCAGGGAGGATGGGAGGGCTTAGAACATGGCTGGGCACTGTGGTTTCTTCCAGAGAAGTGGAGGGCATTTGCTTTACCTTGCCACAACCACTTGGGATAGGGTCTGCACCTCAGGAAAACTGTCTCCGTGGGAAGCCGCCTTTTTGCAAAGGGGTCTCAGGGCCGTGTGCCTCGGCTGTCCCTCCGGCTCCCCAAAGCACCGGGACGAGGTGAGGGGCTTAGACCATGCCTGGGCAATGTTGTTTCTTACACCTGGGTGTGTGGCATTTTGTTGAGCTGGCTACCCCCACTTGGGATAGGTGTTCCACAGCAAGCACCTATTGTTTGTCGGAAGCCGTTTTTGCCCCAGGGGTCTCCGGGCTGTGTTCGTTGGGGTTGAACTCCTGCTAGCAAAACCGCCGGGTTGAGGGAAGGGTTCAGACTGTGCCTGGGCCCTGTGGTCTCTTCCAGGTCAGTGGATGGCATTTCCTTCCCCTTGCCCCAGGCACCTGGGAGCATGTCTGCACGTGGAGAAAGACTTTCCCGTGGGAAGCCGGGTTTTGTCAAACGGGTCCCAGTGCTCTGCTCCTCTCTTTTCACTCCTGCTGCCAGAAGCCCAGGGAGGATGGGAGGGCTTAGAACATGGTTGGGCACTGTGGTTTCTTCCAGAGAAGTGGAGGGCATTTGCTTTACCTTGCCACAACCACTTGGGATAGGGTCTGCACCTCAGGAAAACTGTCTCCGTGGGAAGCCGGCTTTTTGCAAAGGGGTCTCAGGGCCGTGTGCCTCGGCTGTCCCTCCGGCTCCCCAAAGCACAGGGACGAGGTGAGGGGCTTAGACCATGCCTGGGCAATGTTGTTTCTTACACCTGGGTGTGTGGCATTTTGTTGAGCTGGCTACCCCCACTTGGGATAGGTGTTCCACAGCAAGCACCTATTGTTCGTCGGAAGCCGTTTTTGCCCCAGGGGTCTCCGGGCTGTGTTCGTTGGGGTTGAACTCCTGCTAGCAAAACCGCCGGGTTGAGGGAAGGGTTCAGACTGTGCCTGGGCCCTGTGGTCTCTTCCAGGTCAGTGTATGGCATTTCCTTCCCCTTGCCCCAGGCACCTGGGAGCATGTCTGCACGTGGAGAAAGACTTTCCCGTGGGAAGCCGGGTTTTGTCAAACGGGTCCCAGTGCTCTGCTCCTCTCTTTTCACTCCTGCTGCCAGAAGCCCAGGGAGGATGGGAGGGCTTAGAACATGGCTGGGCACTGTGGTTTCTTCCAGAGAAGTGGAGGGCATTTGCTTTACCTTGCCACAACCACTTGGGATAGGGTGTGCACCTCAGGAAAACTGTCTCCGTGGGAAGCCGGCTTTTTGCAAAGGGGTCTCAGGGCCGTGTGCCTCGGCTGTCCCTCCGGCTCCCCAAAGCACAGGGACGAGGTGAGGGGCTTAGACCATGCCTGGGCAATGTTGTTTCTTACACCTGGGTGTGTGGCATTTTGTTGAGCTGGCTACCCCCACTTGGGATAGGTGTTCCACAGCAAGCACCTATTGTTCGTCGGAAGCCGTTTTTGCCCCAGGGGTCTCCGGGCTGTGTTCGTTGGGGTTGAACTCCTGCTAGCAAAACCGCCGGGTTGAGGGAAGCGTTCAGACTGTGCCTGGGCCCTGTGGTCTCTTCCAGGTCAGTGTATGGCATTTCCTTCCCCTTGCCCCAGGCACCTGGGAGCATGTCTGCACGTGGAGAAAGACTTTCCCGTGGGAAGCCGGGTTTTGTCAAACGGGTCCCAGTGCTCTGCTCCTCTCTTTTCACTCCTGCTGCCAGAAGCCCAGGGAGGATGGGAGGGCTTAGAACATGGCTGGGCACTGTGGTTTCTTCCAGAGAAGTGGAGGGCATTTGCTTTACCTTGCCACAACCACTTGGGATAGGGTCTGCACCTCAGGAAAACTGTCTCCGTGGGAAGCCGGCTTTTTGCAAAGGGGTCTCAGGGCCGTGTGCCTCGGCTGTCCCTCCGGCTCCCCAAAGCACAGGGACGAGGTGAGGGGCTTAGACCATGCCTGGGCAATGTTGTTTCTTACACCTGGGTGTGTGGCATTTTGTTGAGCTGGCTACCCCCACTTGGGATAGGTGTTCCACAGCAAGCACCTATTGTTCGTCGGAAGCCGTTTTTGCCCCAGGGGTCTCCGGGCTGTGTTCGTTGGGGTTGAACTCCTACTAGCAAAATCGCCGGGTTGAGGGAAGGGTTCAGACTGTGCCTGGGCCCTGTGGTCTCTTCCAGGTCAGTGTATGGCATTTCCTTCCCCTTGCCCCAGGCACCTGGGAGCATGTCTGCACGTGGAGAAAGACTTTCCCGTGGGAAGCCGGGTTTTGTCAAACGGGTCCCAGTGCTCTGCTCCTCTCTTTTCACTCCTGCTGCCAGAAGCCCAGGGAGGATGGGAGGGCTTAGAACATGGCTGGGCACTGTGGTTTCTTCCAGAGAAGTGGAGGGCATTTGCTTTACCTTGCCACAACCACTTGGGATAGGGTCTGCACCTCAGGAAAACTGTCTCCGTGGGAAGCCGGCTTTTTGCAAAGGGGTCTCAGGGCCGTGTGCCTCGGCTGTCCCTCCGGCTCCCCAAAGCACAGGGACGAGGTGAGGGGCTTAGACCATGCCTGGGCAATGTTGTTTCTTACACCTGGGTGTGTGGCATTTTGTTGAGCTGGCTACCCCCACTTGGGATAGGTGTTCCACAGCAAGCACCTATTGTTCGTCGGAAGCCGTTTTTGCCCCAGGGGTCTCCGGGCTGTGTTCGTTGGGGTTGAACTCCTGCTAGCAAAACCGCCGGGTTGAGGGAAGGGTTCAGACTGTGACTGGGCCCTGTGGTCTCTTCCAGGTCAGTGTATGGCATTTCCTTCCCCTTGCCCCAGGCACCTGGGAGCATGTCTGCACGTGGAGAAAGACTTTCCCGTGGGAAGCCGGGTTTTGTCAAACGGGTCCCAGTGCTCTGCTCCTCTCTTTTCACTCCTGCTGCCAGAAGCCCAGGGAGGATGGGAGGGCTTAGAACATGGCTGGGCACTGTGGTTTCTTCCAGAGAAGTGGAGGGCATTTGCTTTACCTTGCCACAACCACTTGGGATAGGGTCTGCACCTCAGGAAAACTGTCTCCGTGGGAAGCCGGCTTTTTGCAAAGGGGTCTCAGGGCCGTGTGCCTCGGCTGTCCCTCCGGCTCCCCAAAGCACAGGGACGAGGTGAGGGGCTTAGACCATGCCTGGGCAATGTTGTTTCTCACACCTGGGTGTGTGGCATTTTGTTGAGCTGGCTACCCCCACTTGGGATAGGTGTTCCACAGCAAGCACCTATTGTTCGTCGGAAGCCGTTTTTGCCCCAGGGGTCTCCGGGCTGTGTTCGTTGGGGTTGAACTCCTGCTAGCAAAACCGCCGGGTTGAGGGAAGGGTTCAGACTGTGCCTGGGCCCTGTGGTCTCTTCCAGGTCAGTGGATGGCATTTCCTTCCCCTTGCCCCAGGCACCTGGGAGCATGTCTGCACGTGGAGAAAGACTTTCCCGTGGGAAGCCGGGTTTTGTCAAACGGGTCCCAGTGCTCTGCTCCTCTCTTTTCACTCCTGCTGCCAGAAGCCCAGGGAGGATGGGAGGGCTTAGAACATGGCTGGGCACTGTGGTTTCTTCCAGAGAAGTGGAGGGCATTTGCTTTACCTTGCCACAACCACTTGGGATAGGGTCTGCACCTTAGGAAAACTGTCTCCGTGGGAAGCCGGCTTTTTGCAAAGGGGTCTCAGGGCCGTGTGCCTCGGCTGTCCCTCCGGCTCCCCAAAGCACAGGGACGAGGTGAGGGGCTTAGACCATGCCTGGGCAATGTTGTTTCTTACACCTGGGTGTGTGGCATTTTATTGAGCTGGCTACCCCCACTTGGGATAGGTGTTCCACAGCAAGCACCTATTGTTCGTCGGAAGCCGTTTTTGCCCCAGGGGTCTCCGGGCTGTGTTCGTTGGGGTTGAACTCCTGCTAGCAAAATCGCCGGGTTGAGGGAATGGTTCAGACTGTGCCTGGGCCCTGTGGTCTCTTCCAGGTCAGTGTATGGCATTTCCTTCCCCTTGCCCCAGGCACCTGGGAGCATGTCTGCACGTGGAGAAAGACTTTCCCGTGGGAAGCCGGTTTTTGTCAAACGGGTCCCAGTGCTCTGCTCCTCTCTTTTCACTCCTGCTGCCACAAGCCCAGGGAGGATGGGAGGGCTTAGAACATGGCTGGGCACTGTGGTTTCTTCCAGAGAAGTGGAGGGCATTTGCTTTACCTTGCCACAACCACTTGGGATAGGGTGTGCACCTCAGGAAAACTGTCTCCGTGGGAAGCCGGCTTTTTGCAAAGGGGTCTCAGGGCCGTGTGCCTCGGCTGTCCCTCCGGCTCCCCAAAGCACAGGGACGAGGTGAGGGGCTTAGACCATGCCTAGGCAATGTTGTTTCTTACACCTGGGTGTGTGGCATTTTGTTGAGCTGGCTACCCCCACTTGGGATAGGTGTTCCACAGCAAGCACCTATTGTTCGTCGGAAGCCGTTTTTGCCCCAGGGGTCTCCGGGCTGTGTTCGTTGGGGTTGAACTCCTGCTAGCAAAACCGCCGGGTTGAGGGAAGGGTTCAGACTGTGCCTGGGCCCTGTGGTCTCTTCCAGCTCAGTGTATGGCATTTCCTTCCCCTTGCCCCAGGCACCTGGGAGCATGTCTGCACGTGGAGAAAGACTTTCCCGTGGGAAGCCGCGTTTTGTCAAACGGGTCCCAGTGCTCTGCTCCTCTCTTTTCACTCCTGCTGCCAGAAGCCCAGGGAGGATGGGAGGGCTTAGAACATGGCTGGGCACCGTGGTTTCTTCCAGAGAAGTGGAGGGCATTTGCTTTACCTTGCCACAACCACTTGGGATAGGGTCTGCACCTCAGGAAAACTGTCTCCGTGGGAAGCCGGCTTTTTGCAAAGGGGTCTCAGGGCCGTGGGCCTCGGCTGTCCCTCCGGCTCCCCAAAGCACAGGGACGAGGTGAGGGGCTTAGACCATGCCTGGGCAATGTTGTTTCTTACACCTGGGTGTGTGGCATTTTGTTGAGCTGGCTACCCCCACTTGGGATAGGTGTTCCACAGCAAGCACCTATTGTTCGTCGGAAGCCGTTTTTGCCCCAGGGGTCTCCGGGCTGTGTTCGTTGGGGTTGAACTCCTACTAGCAAAATCGCCGGGTTGAGGGAAGGGTTCAGACTGTGCCTGGGCCCTGTGGTCTCTTCCAGGTCAGTGTATGGCATTTCCTTCCCCTTGCCCCAGGCACCTGGGAGCATGTCTGCACGTGGAGAAAGACTTTCCCGTGGGAAGCCGGGTTTTGTCAAACGGGTCCCAGTGCTCTGCTCCTCTCTTTTCACTCCTGCTGCCAGAAGCCCAGGGAGGATGGGAGGGCTTAGAACATGGCTGGGCACTGTGGTTTCTTCCAGAGAAGTGGAGGGCATTTGCTTTACCTTGCCACAACCACTTGGGATAGGGTCTGCACCTCAGGAAAACTGTCTCCGTGGGAAGCCGGCTTTTTGCAAAGGGGTCTCAGGGCCGTGTGCCTCGGCTGTCCCTCCGGCTCCCCAAAGCACAGGGACGAGGTGAGGGGCTTAGACCATGCCTGGGCAGTGTTGTTTCTTACACCTGGGTGTGTGGCATTTTGTTGAGCTGGCTACCCCCACTTGGGATAGGTGTTCCACAGCAAGCACCTATTGTTCGTCGGAAGCCGTTTTTGCCCCAGGGGTCTCCGGGCTGTGTTCGTTGGGGTTGAACTCCTGCTAGCAAAACCGCCGGGTTGAGGGAAGGGTTCAGACTGTGCCTGGGCCCTGTGGTCTCTTCCAGGTCAGTGTATGGCATTTCCTTCCCCTTGCCCCAGGCACCTGGGAGCATGTCTGCACGTGGAGAAAGACTTTCCCGTGGGAAGCCGGTTTTTGTCAAACGGGTCCCAGTGCTCTGCTCCTCTCTTTTCACTCCTGCTGCCAGAAGCCCAGGGAGGATGGGAGGGCTTAGAACATGGCTGGGCACTGTGGTTTCTTCCAGAGAAGTGGAGGGCATTTGCTTTACCTTGCCACAACCACTTGGGATAGGGTCTGCACCTCAGGAAAACTGTCTCCGTGGGAAGCCGGCTTTTTGCAAAGGGGTCTCAGGGCCGTGTGCCTCGGCTGTCCCTCCGGCTCCCCAAAGCACAGGGACGAGGTGAGGGGCTTAGACCATGCCTGGGCAATGTTGTTTCTTACACCTGGGTGTGTGGCATTTTGTTGAGCTGGCTACCCCCACTTGGGATAGGTGTTCCACAGCAAGCACCTATTGTTCGTCGGAAGCCGTTTTTGCCCCAGGGGTCTCCGGGCTGTGTTCGTTGGGGTTGAACTCCTGCTAGCAAAACCGCCGGGTTGAGAGAATGGTTCAGACTGTGCCTGGGCCCTGTGGTCTCTTCCAGGTCAGTGGATGGCATTTCCTTCCCCTTGCCCCAGGCACCTGGGAGCATGTCTGCATGTGGAGAAAGACTTTCCCGTGGGAAGCCGGGTTTTGTCAAACGGGGCCCAGTGCTCTGCTCCTCTCTTTTCACTCCTGCTGCCAGAAGCCCAGGGAGGATGGGAGGGCTTAGAACATGGCTGGGCACTGTGGTTTCTTCCAGAGAAGTGGAGGGCATTTGCTTTACCTTGCCACAACCACTTGGGATAGGGTCTGCCACCTCAGGAAAACTGTCTCCGTGGGAAGCCGGCTTTTTGCAAAGGGGTCTCAGGGCCGTGTGCCTCGGCTGTCCCTCCGGCTCCCCAAAGCACAGGGACGAGGTGAGGGGCTTAGACCATGCCTGGGCAATGTTGTTTCTTACACCTGGGTGTGTGGCATTTTGTTGAGCTGGCTACCCCCACTTGGGATAGGTGTTCCACAGCAAGCACCTATTGTTCGTCGGAAGCCGTTTTTGCCCCAGGGGTCTCCGGGCTGTGTTCGTTGGGGTTGAACTCCTGCTAGCAAAACCGCCGGGTTGAGGGAAGGGTTCAGACTGTGACTGGGCCCTGTGGTCTCTTCCAGGTCAGTGTATGGCATTTCCTTCCCCTTGCCCCAGGCACCTGGGAGCATGTCTGCACGTGGAGAAAGACTTTCCCGTGGGAAGCCGGGTTTTGTCAAACGGGTCCCAGTGCTCTGCTCCTCTCTTTTCACTCCTGCTGCCAGAAGCCCAGGGAGGATGGGAGGGCTTAGAACATGGCTGGGCACTGTGGTTTCTTCCAGAGAAGTGGAGGGCATTTGCTTTACCTTGCCACAACCACTTGGGATAGGGTCTGCACCTTAGGAAAACTGTCTCCGTTTGAAGCCGGCTTTTTGCAAAGGGGTCTCAGGGCCGTGTGCCTCGGCTGTCCCTCCGGCTCCCCAAATCACAGGGACGAGGTGAGGGGCTTAGACCATGCCTGGGCAATGTTGTTTCTTACACCTGGGTGTGTGGCATTTTATTGAGCTGGCTACCCCCACTTGGGATAGGTGTTCCACAGCAAGCACCTATTGTTCGTCGGAAGCCGTTTTTGCCCCAGGGGTCTCCGGGCTGTGTTCGTTGGGGTTGAACTCCTGCTAGCAAAACCGCCGGGTTGAGGGAAGGGTTCAGACTGTGCCTGGGCCCTGTGGTCTCTTCCAGGTCAGTGTATGGCATTTCCTTCCCCTTGCCCCAGGCACCTGGGAGCATGTCTGCAGGTGGAGAAAGACTTTCCCGTGGGAAGCCGGGTTTTGTCAAACGGGTCCCAGTGCTCTGCTCCTCTCTTTTCACTCCTGCTGCCAGAAGCCCAGGGAGGATGGGAGGGCTTAGAACATGGCTGGGCACTGTGGTTTCTTCCAGAGAAGTGGAGGGCATTTGCTTTACCTTGCCACAACCACTTGGGATAGGGTGTGCACCTCAGGAAAACTGTCTCCGTGGGAAGCCGGCTTTTTGCAAAGGGGTCTCAGGGCCGTGTGCCTCGGCTGTCCCTCCGGCTCCCCAAAGCACAGGGACGAGGTGAGGGGCTTAGACCATGCCTGGGCAATGTTGTTTCTTACACCTGGGTGTGTGGCATTTTGTTGAGCTGGCTACCCCCACTTGGGATAGGTGTTCCACAGCAAGCACCTATTGTTCGTCGGAAGCCGTTTTTGCCCCAGGGGTCTCTGGGCTGTGTTCGTTGGGGTTGAACTCCTGCTAGCAAAACCGCCGGGTTGAGGGAAGCGTTCAGACTGTGCCTGGGCCCTGTGGTCTCTTCCAGGTCAGTGGATGGCATTTCCTTCCCCTTGCCCCAGGCACCTGGGAGCATGCCTGCACGTGGAGAAAGACTTCCCCGTGGGAAGCCGGTTTTTGTCAAACGGGTCCCAGTGCTCTGCTCCTCTCTTTTCACTCCTGCTGCCAGAAGCCCAGGGAGGATGGGAGGGCTTAGAACATGGCTGGGCACTGTGGTTTCTTCCAGAGAAGTGGAGGGCATTTGCTTTACCTTGCCACAACCACTTGGGATAGGGTCTGCCACCTCTGGAAAACTGTCTCTGTGCGAAGCCGCCTTTTTGCAAAGGGGTCTCAGGGCCGTGTGCCTCGGCTGTCCCTCCGGCTCCCCAAAGCACAGGGACGAGGTGAGGGGCTTAGACCATGCCTGGGCAATGTTGTTTCTTACACCTGGGTGTGTGGCATTTTGTTGAGCTGGCTACCCCCACTTGGGATAGGTGTTCCACAGCAAGCACCTATTGTTTGTCGGAAGCCGTTTTTGCCCCAGGGGTCTCCGGGCTGTGTTCGTTGGGGTTGAACTCCTGCTAGCAAAACCGCCGGGTTGAGGGAAGGGTTCAGACTGTGCCTGGGCCCTGTGGTCTCTTCCAGGTCAGTGGATGGCATTTCCTTCCCCTTGCCCCAGGCACCTGGGAGCATGTCTGCACGTGGAGAAAGACTTTCCCGTGGGAAGCCGGGTTTTGTCAAACGGGTCCCAGTGCTCTGCTCCTCTCTTTTCACTCCTGCTGCCAGAAGCCCAGGGAGGATGGGAGGGCTTAGAACATGGTTGGGCACTGTGGTTTCTTCCAGAGAAGTGGAGGGCATTTGCTTTACCTTGCCACAACCACTTGGGATAGGGTCTGCACCTCAGGAAAACTGTCTCCGTGGGAAGCCGGCTTTTTGCAAAGGGGTCTCAGGGCCGTGTGCCTCGGCTGTCCCTCCGGCTCCCCAAAGCACAGGGACGAGGTGAGGGGCTTAGACCATGCCTGGGCAATGTTGTTTCTTACACCTGGGTGTGTGGCATTTTGTTGAGCTGGCTACCCCCACTTGGGATAGGTGTTCCACAGCAAGCACCTATTGTTCGTCGGAAGCCGTTTTTGCCCCAGGGGTCTCCGGGCTGTGTTCGTTGGGGTTGAACTCCTGCTAGCAAAACCGCCGGGTTGAGGGAAGGGTTCAGACTGTGCCTGGGCCCTGTGGTCTCTTCCAGGTCAGTGTATGGCATTTCCTTCCCCTTGCCCCAGGCACCTGGGAGCATGTCTGCACGTGGAGAAAGACTTTCCCGTGGGAAGCCGGGTTTTGTCAAACGGGTCCCAGTGCTCTGCTCCTCTCTTTTCACTCCTGCTGCCAGAAGCCCAGGGAGGATGGGAGGGCTTAGAACATGGCTGGGCACTGTGGTTTCTTCCAGAGAAGTGGAGGGCATTTGCTTTACCTTGCCACAACCACTTGGGATAGGGTCTGCACCTTAGGAAAACTGTCTCCGTGGGAAGCCGGCTTTTTGCAAAGGGGTCTCAGGGCCGTGTGCCTCGGCTGTCCCTCCGGCTCCCCAAAGCACAGGGACGAGGTGAGGGGCTTAGACCATGCCTGGGCAATGTTGTTTCTTACACCTGGGTGTGTGGCATTTTGTTGAGCTGGCTACCCCCACTTGGGATAGGTGTTCCACAGCAAGCACCTATTGTTCGTCGGAAGCCGTTTTTGCCCCAGGGGTCTCCGGGCTGTGTTCGTTGGGGTTGAACTCCTGCTAGCAAAATCGCCGGGTTGAGGGAATGGTTCAGACTGTGCCTGGGCCCTGTGGTCTCTTCCAGGTCAGTGTATGGCATTTCCTTCCCCTTGCCCCAGGCACCTGGGAGCATGTCTGCACGTGGAGAAAGACTTTCCCGTGGGAAGCCGGGTTTTGTCAAACGGGTCCCAGTGCTCTGCTCCTCTCTTTTCACTCCTGCTGCCACAAGCCCAGGGAGGATGGGAGGGCTTAGAACATGGCTGGGCACTGTGGTTTCTTCCAGAGAAGTGGAGGGCATTTGCTTTACCTTGCCACAACCACTTGGGATAGGGTCTGCACCTCAGGAAAACTGTCTCCGTGGGAAGCCGGCTTTTTGCAAAGGGGTCTCAGGGCCGTGTGCCTCGGCTGTCCCTCCGGCTCCCCAAAGCACAGGGACGAGGTGAGGGGCTTAGACCATGCCTAGGCAATGTTGTTTCTTACACCTGGGTGTGTGGCATTTTGTTGAGCTGGCTACCCCCACTTGGGATAGGTGTTCCACAGCAAGCACCTATTGTTCGTCGGAAGCCGTTTTTGCCCCAGGGGTCTCCGGGCTGTGTTCGTTGGGGTTGAACTCCTACTAGCAAAATCGCCGGGTTGAGGGAAGGGTTCAGACTGTGCCTGGGCCCTGTGGTCTCTTCCAGGTCAGTGTATGGCATTTCCTTCCCCTTGCCCCAGGCACCTGGGAGCATGTCTGCACGTGGAGAAAGACTTTCCCGTGGGAAGCCGGGTTTTGTCCAACGGGTCCCAGTGCTCTGCTCCTCTCTTTTCACTCCTGCTGCCAGAAGCCCAGGGAGGATGGGAGGGCTTAGAACATGGCTGGGCACTGTGGTTTCTTCCAGAGAAGTGGAGGGCATTTGCTTTACCTTGCCACAACCACTTGGGATAGGGTCTGCACCTCAGGAAAACTGTCTCCGTGGGAAGCCGGCTTTTTGCAAAGGGGTCTCAGGGCCGTGGGCCTCGGCTGTCCCTCCGGCTACCCAAAGCACAGGGACGAGGTGAGGGGCTTAGACCATGCCTGGGCAGTGTTGTTTCTTACACCTGGGTGTGTGGCATTTTGTTGAGCTGGCTACCCCCACTTGGGATAGGTGTTCCACAGCAAGCACCTATTGTTCGTCGGAAGCCGTTTTTGCCTCAGGGGTCTCTGGGCTGTGTTCGTTGGGGTTGAACTCCTGCTAGCAAAACCGCCGGGTTGAGGGAAGGGTTCAGACTGTGCCTGGGCCCTGTGGTCTCTTCCAGGTCAGTGGATGGCATTTCCTTCCCCTTGCCCCAGGCACCTGGGAGCATGTCTGCACGTGGAGAAAGACTTCCCCGTGGGAAGCCGGTTTTTGTCAAACGGGTCCCAGTGCTCTGCTCCTCTCTTTTCACTCCTGCTGCCAGAAGCCCAGGGAGGATGGGAGGGCTTAGAACATGGCTGGGCACTGTGGTTTCTTCCAGAGAAGTGGAGGGCATTTGCTTTACCTTGCCACAACCACTTGGGATAGGGTCTGCACCTCAGGAAAACTGTCTCCGTGGGAAGCCGGCTTTTTGCAAAGGGGTCTCAGGGCCGTGTGCCTCGGCTGTCCCTCCGGCTCCCCAAAGCACAGGGACGAGGTGAGGGGCTTAGACCATGCCTGGGCAATGTTGTTTCTTACACCTGGGTGTGTGGCATTTTGTTGAGCTGGCTACCCCCACTTGGGATAGGTGTTCCACAGCAAGCACCTATTGTTCGTCGGAAGCCGTTTTTGCCCCAGGGGTCTCCGGGCCATGTTCGTTGGGGTTGAACTCCTGCTAGCAAAACCGCCGGGTTGAGGGAAGGGTTCAGACTGTGCCTGGGCCCTGTGGTCTCTTCCAGGTCAGTGGATGGCATTTCCTTCCCCTTGCCCCAGACACCTGGGAGCATGCCTGCACGTGGAGAAAGACTTCCCCGTGGGAAGCCGGTTTTTGTCAAACGGGTCCCAGTGCTCTGCTCCTCTCTTTTCACTCCTGCTGCCAGAAGCCCAGGGAGGATGGGAGGGCTTAGAACATGGCTGGGCACTGTGGTTTCTTCCAGAGAAGTGGAGGGCATTTGCTTTACCTTGCCACAACCACTTGGGATAGGGTCTGCACCTCAGGAAAACTGTCTCCGTGGGAAGCCGCCTTTTTGCAAAGGGGTCTCAGGGCCGTGTGCCTCGGCTGTCCCTCCGGCTCCCCAAAGCACAGGGACGAGGTGAGGGGCTTAGACCATGCCTGGGCAATGTTGTTTCTTACACCTGGGTGTGTGGCATTTTGTTGAGCTGGCTACCCCCACTTGGGATAGGTGTTCCACAGCAAGCACCTATTGTTCGTCGGAAGCCGTTTTTGCCCCAGGGGTCTCCGGGCTGTGTTCGTTGGGGTTGAACTCCTGCTAGCAAAACCGCCGGGTTGAGAGAATGGTTCAGACTGTGCCTGGGCCCTGTGGTCTCTTCCAGGTCAGTGGATGGCATTTCCTTCCCCTTGCCCCAGGCACCTGGGAGCATGTCTGCACGTGGAGAAAGACTTTCCCGTGGGAAGCCGGGTTTTGTCAAACGGGGCCCAGTGCTCTGCTCCTCTCTTTTCACTCCTGCTGCCAGAAGCCCAGGGAGGATGGGAGGGCTTAGAACATGGCTGGGCACTGTGGTTTCTTCCAGAGAAGTGGAGGGCATTTGCTTTACCTTGCCACAACCACTTGGGATAGGGTCTGCACCTCAGGAAAACTGTCTCCGTGGGAAGCCGGCTTTTTGCAAAGGGGTCTCAGGGCCGTGTGCCTCGGCTGTCCCTCCGGCTCCCCAAAGCACAGGGACGAGGTGAGGGGCTTAGACCATGCCTGGGCAATGTTGTTTCTTACACCTGGGTGTGTGGCATTTTGTTGAGCTGGCTACCCCCACTTGGGATAGGTGTTCCACAGCAAGCACCTATTGTTCGTCGGAAGCCGTTTTTGCCCCAGGGGTCTCCGGGCTGTGTTCGTTGGGGTTGAACTCCTGCTAGCAAAACCGCCGGGTTGAGGGAAGGGTTCAGACTGTGACTGGGCCCTGTGGTCTCTTCCAGGTCAGTGTATGGCATTTCCTTCCCCTTGCCCCAGGCACCTGGGAGCATGTCTGCACGTGGAGAAAGACTTTCCCGTGGGAAGCCGGGTTTTGTCAAACGGGTCCCAGTGCTCTGCTCCTCTCTTTTCACTCCTGCTGCCAGAAGCCCAGGGAGGATGGGAGGGCTTAGAACATGGCTGGGCACTGTGGTTTCTTCCAGAGAAGTGGAGGGCATTTGCTTTACCTTGCCACAACCACTTGGGATAGGGTCTGCACCTTAGGAAAACTGTCTCCGTTTGAAGCCGGCTTTTTGCAAAGGGGTCTCAGGGCCGTGTGCCTCGGCTGTCCCTCCGGCTCCCCAAATCACAGGGACGAGGTGAGGGGCTTAGACCATGCCTGGGCAATGTTGTTTCTTACACCTGGGTGTGTGGCATTTTATTGAGCTGGCTACCCCCACTTGGGATAGGTGTTCCACAGCAAGCACCTATTGTTCGTCGGAAGCCGTTTTTGCCCCAGGGGTCTCCGGGCTGTGTTCGTTGGGGTTGAACTCCTGCTAGCAAAACCGCCGGGTTGAGGGAAGGGTTCAGACTGTGCCTGGGCCCTGTGGTCTCTTCCAGGTCAGTGTATGGCATTTCCTTCCCCTTGCCCCAGGCACCTGGGAGCATGTCTGCACGTGGAGAAAGACTTTCCCGTGGGAAGCCGGGTTTTGTCAAACGGGTCCCAGTGCTCTGCTCCTCTCTTTTCACTCCTGCTGCCAGAAGCCCAGGGAGGATGGGAGGGCTTAGAACATGGCTGGGCACTGTGGTTTCTTCCAGAGAAGTGGAGGGCATTTGCTTTACCTTGCCACAACCACTTGGGATAGGGTGTGCACCTCAGGAAAACTGTCTCCGTGGGAAGCCGGCTTTTTGCAAAGGGGTCTCAGGGCCGTGTGCCTCGGCTGTCCCTCCGGCTCCCTAAAGCACAGGGACGAGGTGAGGGGCTTAGACCATGCCTGGGCAATGTTGTTTCTTACACCTGGGTGTGTGGCATTTTGTTGAGCTGGCTACCCCCACTTGGGATAGGTGTTCCACAGCAAGCACCTATTGTTCGTCGGAAGCCGTTTTTGCCCCAGGGGTCTCTGGGCTGTGTTCGTTGGGGTTGAACTCCTGCTAGCAAAACCGCCGGGTTGAGGGAAGCGTTCAGACTGTGCCTGGGCCCTGTGGTCTCTTCCAGGTCAGTGGATGGCATTTCCTTCCCCTTGCCCCAGGCACCTGGGAGCATGCCTGCACGTGGAGAAAGACTTCCCCGTGGGAAGCCGGTTTTTGTCAAACGGGTCCCAGTGCTCTGCTCCTCTCTTTTCACTCCTGCTGCCAGAAGCCCAGGGAGGATGGGAGGGCTTAGAACATGGCTGGGCACTGTGGTTTCTTCCAGAGAAGTGGAGGGCATTTGCTTTACCTTGCCACAACCACTTGGGATAGGGTCTGCCACCTCAGGAAAACTGTCTCCGTGGGAAGCCGCCTTTTTGCAAAGGGGTCTCAGGGCCGTGTGCCTCGGCTGTCCCTCCGGCTCCCCAAAGCACAGGGACGAGGTGAGGGGCTTAGACCATGCCTGGGCAATGTTGTTTCTTACACCTGGGTGTGTGGCATTTTGTGGAGCTGGCTACCCCCACTTGGGATAGGTGTTCCACAGCAAGCACCTATTGTTTGTCGGAAGCCGTTTTTGCCCAAGGGGTCTCCGGGCTGTGTTCGTTGGGGTTGAACTCCTGCTAGCAAAACCGCCGGGTTGAGGGAAGGGTTCAGACTGTGCCTGGGCCCTGTGGTCTCTTCCAGGTCAGTGGATGGCATTTCCTTCCCCTTGCCCCAGGCACCTGGGAGCATGTCTGCACGTGGAGAAAGACTTTCCCGTGGGAAGCCGGGTTTTGTCAAACGGGTCCCAGTGCTCTGCTCCTCTCTTTTCACTCCTGCTGCCAGAAGCCCAGGGAGGATGGGAGGGCTTAGAACATGGTTGGGCACTGTGGTTTCTTCCAGAGAAGTGGAGGGCATTTGCTTTACCTTGCCACAACCACTTGGGATAGGGTCTGCACCTCAGGAAAACTGTCTCCGTGGGAAGCCGGCTTTTTGCAAAGGGGTCTCAGGGCCGTGTGCCTCGGCTGTCCCTCCGGCTCCCCAAAGCACAGGGACGAGGTGAGGGGCTTAGACCATGCCTGGGCAATGTTGTTTCTTACACCTGGGTGTGTGGCATTTTGTTGAGCTGGCTACCCCCACTTGGGATAGGTGTTCCACAGCAAGCACCTATTGTTCGTCGGAAGCCGTTTTTGCCCCAGGGGTCTCCGGGCTGTGTTCGTTGGGGTTGAACTCCTGCTAGCAAAACCGCCGGGTTGAGGGAAGGGTTCAGACTGTGCCTGGGCCCTGTGGTCTCTTCCAGGTCAGTGTATGGCATTTCCTTCCCCTTGCCCCAGGCACCTGGGAGCATGTCTGCACGTGGAGAAAGACTTTCCCGTGGGAAGCCGGGTTTTGTCAAACGGGTCCCAGTGCTCTGCTCCTCTCTTTTCACTCCTGCTGCCAGAAGCCCAGGGAGGATGGGAGGGCTTAGAACATGGCTGGGCACTGTGGTTTCTTCCAGAGAAGTGGAGGGCATTTGCTTTACCTTGCCACAACCACTTGGGATAGGGTCTGCACCTTAGGAAAACTGTCTCCGTGGGAAGCCGGCTTTTTGCAAAGGGGTCTCAGGGCCGTGTGCCTCGGCTGTCCCTCCGGCTCCCCAAAGCACAGGGACGAGGTGAGGGGCTCAGACCATGCCTGGGCAATGTTGTTTCTTACACCTGGGTGTGTGGCATTTTATTGAGCTGGCTACCCCCACTTGGGATAGGTGTTCCACAGCAAGCACCTATTGTTCGTCGGAAGCCGTTTTTGCCCCAGGGGTCTCCGGGCTGTGTTCGTTGGGGTTGAACTCCTGCTAGCAAAATCGCCGGGTTGAGGGAATGGTTCAGACTGTGCCTGGGCCCTGTGGTCTCTTCCAGGTCAGTGTATGGCATTTCCTTCCCCTTGCCCCAGGCACCTGGGAGCATGTCTGCACGTGGAGAAAGACTTTCCCGTGGGAAGCCGGGTTTTGTCAAACGGGTCCCAGTGCTCTGCTCCTCTCTTTTCACTCCTGCTGCCAGAAGCCCAGGGAGGATGGGAGGGCTTAGAACATGGCTGGGCACTGTGGTTTCTTCCAGAGAAGTGGAGGGCATTTGCTTTACCTTGCCACAACCACTTGGGATAGGGTCTGCACCTCAGGAAAACTGTCTCCGTGGGAAGCCGGCTTTTTGCAAAGGGGTCTCAGGGCCGTGGGCCTCGGCTGTCCCTCCGGCTACCCAAAGCACAGGGACGAGGTGAGGGGCTTAGACCATGCCTGGGCAGTGTTGTTTCTTACACCTGGGTGTGTGGCATTTTGTTGAGCTGGCTACCCCCACTTGGGATAGGTGTTCCACAGCAAGCACCTATTGTTCGTCGGAAGCCGTTTTTGCCTCAGGGGTCTCTGGGCTGTGTTCGTTGGGGTTGAACTCCTGCTAGCAAAACCGCCGGGTTGAGGGAAGGGTTCAGACTGTGCCTGGGCCCTGTGGTCTCTTCCAGGTCAGTGGATGGCATTTCCTTCCCCTTGCCCCAGGCACCTGGGAGCATGTCTGCACGTGGAGAAAGACTTCCCCGTGGGAAGCCGGTTTTTGTCAAACGGGTCCCAGTGCTCTGCTCCTCTCTTTTCACTCCTGCTGCCAGAAGCCCAGGGAGGATGGGAGGGCTTAGAACATGGCTGGGCACTGTGGTTTCTTCCAGAGAAGTGGAGGGCATTTGCTTTACCTTGCCACAACCACTTGGGATAGGGTGTGCACCTCAGGAAAACTGTCTCCGTGGGAAGCCGGCTTTTTGCAAAGGGGTCTCAGGGCCGTGTGCCTCGGCTGTCCCTCCGGCTCCCCAAAGCACAGGGACGAGGTGAGGGGCTTAGACCATGCCTGGGCAATGTTGTTTCTTACACCTGGGTGTGTGGCATTTTGTTGAGCTGGCTACCCCCACTTGGGATAGGTGTTCCACAGCAAGCACCTATTGTTCGTCGGAAGCCGTTTTTGCCCCAGGGGTCTCCGGGCCATGTTCGTTGGGGTTGAACTCCTGCTAGCAAAACCGCCGGGTTGAGGGAAGGGTTCAGACTGTGCCTGGGCCCTGTGGTCTCTTCCAGGTCAGTGGATGGCATTTCCTTCCCCTTGCCCCAGACACCTGGGAGCATGCCTGCACGTGGAGAAAGACTTCCCCGTGGGAAGCCGGTTTTTGTCAAACGGGTCCCAGTGCTCTGCTCCTCTCTTTTCACTCCTGCTGCCAGAAGCCCAGGGAGGATGGGAGGGCTTAGAACATGGCTGGGCACTGTGGTTTCTTCCAGAGAAGTGGAGGGCATTTGCTTTACCTTGCCACAACCACTTGGGATAGGGTCTGCACCTCAGGAAAACTGTCTCCGTGGGAAGCCGCCTTTTTGCAAAGGGGTCTCAGGGCCGTGTGCCTCGGCTGTCCCTCCGGCTCCCCAAAGCACAGGGACGAGGTGAGGGGCTTAGACCATGCCTGGGCAATGTTGTTTCTTACACCTGGGTGTGTGGCATTTTGTTGAGCTGGCTACCCCCACTTGGGATAGGTGTTCCACAGCAAGCACCTATTGTTCGTCGGAAGCCGTTTTTGCCCCAGGGGTCTCCGGGCTGTGTTCGTTGGGGTTGAACTCCTGCTAGCAAAACCGCCGGGTTGAGAGAATGGTTCAGACTGTGCCTGGGCCCTGTGGTCTCTTCCAGGTCAGTGGATGGCATTTCCTTCCCCTTGCCCCAGGCACCTGGGAGCATGTCTGCACGTGGAGAAAGACTTTCCCGTGGGAAGCCGGGTTTTGTCAAACGGGGCCCAGTGCTCTGCTCCTCTCTTTTCACTCCTGCTGCCAGAAGCCCAGGGAGGATGGGAGGGCTTAGAACATGGCTGGGCACTGTGGTTTCTTCCAGAGAAGTGGAGGGCATTTGCTTTACCTTGCCACAACCACTTGGGATAGGGTCTGCACCTCAGGAAAACTGTCTCCGTGGGAAGCCGGCTTTTTGCAAAGGGGTCTCAGGGCCGTGTGCCTCGGCTGTCCCTCCGGCTCCCCAAAGCACAGGGACGAGGTGAGGGGCTTAGACCATGCCTGGGCAATGTTGTTTCTTACACCTGGGTGTGTGGCATTTTGTTGAGCTGGCTACCCCCACTTGGGATAGGTGTTCCACAGCAAGCACCTATTGTTCGTCGGAAGCCGTTTTTGCCCCAGGGGTCTCCGGGCTGTGTTCGTTGGGGTTGAACTCCTGCTAGCAAAACCGCCGGGTTGAGGGAAGGGTTCAGACTGTGACTGGGCCCTGTGGTCTCTTCCAGGTCAGTGTATGGCATTTCCTTCCCCTTGCCCCAGGCACCTGGGAGCATGTCTGCACGTGGAGAAAGACTTTCCCGTGGGAAGCCGGGTTTTGTCAAACGGGTCCCAGTGCTCTGCTCCTCTCTTTTCACTCCTGCTGCCAGAAGCCCAGGGAGGATGGGAGGGCTTAGAACATGGCTGGGCACTGTGGTTTCTTCCAGAGAAGTGGAGGGCATTTGCTTTACCTTGCCACAACCACTTGGGATAGGGTCTGCACCTTAGGAAAACTGTCTCCGTTTGAAGCCGGCTTTTTGCAAAGGGGTCTCAGGGCCGTGTGCCTCGGCTGTCCCTCCGGCTCCCCAAATCACAGGGACGAGGTGAGGGGCTTAGACCATGCCTGGGCAATGTTGTTTCTTACACCTGGGTGTGTGGCATTTTATTGAGCTGGCTACC
Source organism: Ursus arctos (assembly GCF_023065955.2). Lineage (NCBI taxonomy): Eukaryota > Metazoa > Chordata > Mammalia > Carnivora > Ursidae > Ursus > Ursus arctos. The sequence goes on along the minus strand of NW_026622763.1, from coordinate 185,220 downwards.
CCCACTTGGGATAGGTGTTCCACAGCAAGCACCTATTGTTCGTCGGAAGCCGTTTTTGCCCCAGGGGTCTCCGGGCTGTGTTCGTTGGGGTTGAACTCCTGCTAGCAAAACCGCCGGGTTGAGGGAAGGGTTCAGACTGTGCCTGGGCCCTGTGGTCTCTTCCAGGTCAGTGTATGGCATTTCCTTCCCCTTGCCCCAGGCACCTGGGAGCATGTCTGCACGTGGAGAAAGACTTTCCCGTGGGAAGCCGGGTTTTGTCAAACGGGTCCCAGTGCTCTGCTCCTCTCTTTTCACTCCTGCTGCCAGAAGCCCAGGGAGGATGGGAGGGCTTAGAACATGGCTGGGCACTGTGGTTTCTTCCAGAGAAGTGGAGGGCATTTGCTTTACCTTGCCACAACCACTTGGGATAGGGTGTGCACCTCAGGAAAACTGTCTCCGTGGGAAGCCGGCTTTTTGCAAAGGGGTCTCAGGGCCGTGTGCCTCGGCTGTCCCTCCGGCTCCCCAAAGCACAGGGACGAGGTGAGGGGCTTAGACCATGCCTGGGCAATGTTGTTTCTTACACCTGGGTGTGTGGCATTTTGTTGAGCTGGCTACCCCCACTTGGGATAGGTGTTCCACAGCAAGCACCTATTGTTCGTTGGAAGCCGTTTTTGCCCCAGGGGTCTCCGGGCTGTGTTCGTTGGGGTTGAACTCCTGCTAGCAAAAGCGCCGGGTTGAGGGAAGGGTTCAGACTGTGCCTGGGCCCTGTGGTCTCTTCCAGCTCAGTGTATGGCATTTCCTTCCCCTTGCCCCAGGCACCTGGGAGCATGTCTGCACGTGGAGAAAGACTTTCCCGTGGGAAGCCGGGTTTTGTCAAACGGGTCCCAGTGCTCTGCTCCTCTCTTTTCACTCCTGCTGCCAAAAGCCCAGGGAGGATGGGAGGGCTTAGAACATGGCTTGGCACTGTGGTTTCTTCCAGAGAAGTGCATGGCATTTGCTTTACCTTGCCACAACCACTTGGGATAGGGTCTGCACCTCAGGAAAACTGTCTCCGTGGGAAGCCGGCTTTTTGCAAAGGGGTCTCAGGGCCGTGTGCCTCGGCTGTCCCTCCGGCTCCCCAAAGCACAGGGACGAGGTGAGGGGCTTAGACCATGCCTGGGCAATGTTGTTTCTTACACCTGGGTGTGTGGCATTTTGTTGAGCTGGCTACCCCCACTTGGGATAGGTGTTCCACAGCAAGCAGCTATTGTTCGTCGGAAGCCGTTTTTGCCCCAGGGGTCTCCGGGCTGTGTTCGTTGGGGTTGAACTCCTGCTAGCAAAATCGCCAGGTTGAGGGAAGGGTTCAGACTGTGCCTGGGCCCTGTGGTCTCTTCCAGGTCAGTGTATGGCATTTCCTTCCCCTTGGCCCAGGCACCTGGGAGCATGTCTGCACGTGGAGAAAGACTTTCCCGTGGGAAGCCGGGTTTTGTCAAACGGGTCCCAGTGCTCTGCTCCTCTCTTTTCACTCCTGCTGCCAGAAGCCCAGGGAGGATGGGAGGGCTTAGAATATGGCTGGGCACTGTGGTTTCTTCCAGAGAAGTGGAGGGCATTTGCTTTACCTTGCCACAACCACTTGGGATAGGGTGTGCACCTCAGGAAAACTGTCTCCGTGGGAAGCCGGCTTTTTGCAAAGGGGTCTCAGGGCCGTGTGCCTCGGCTGTCCCTCCGGCTCCCCAAAGCACAGGGACGAGGTGAGGGGCTTAGACCATGCCTGGGCAATGTTGTTTCTTACACCTGGGTGTGTGGCATTTTGTTGAGCTGGCTACCCCCACTTGGGATAGGTGTTCCACAGCAAGCACCTATTGTTCGTTGGAAGCCGTTTTTGCCCCAGGGGTCTCCGGGCTGTGTTCGTTGGGGTTGAACTCCTGCTAGCAAAAGCGCCGGGTTGAGGGAAGGGTTCAGACTGTGCCTGGGCCCTGTGGTCTCTTCCAGCTCAGTGTATGGCATTTCCTTCCCCTTGCCCCAGGCACCTGGGAGCATGTCTGCACGTGGAGAAAGACTTTCCCGTGGGAAGCCGGGTTTTGTCAAACGGGTCCCAGTGCTCTGCTCCTCTCTTTTCACTCCTGCTGCCAAAAGCCCAGGGAGGATGGGAGGGCTTAGAACATGGCTTGGCACTGTGGTTTCTTCCAGAGAAGTGCATGGCATTTGCTTTACCTTGCCACAACCACTTGGGATAGGGTCTGCACCTCAGGAAAACTGTCTCCGTGGGAAGCCGGCTTTTTGCAAAGGGGTCTCAGGGCCGTGTGCCTCGGCTGTCCCTCCGGCTCCCCAAAGCACAGGGACGAGGTGAGGGGCTTAGACCATGCCTGGGCAATGTTGTTTCTTACACCTGGGTGTGTGGCATTTTGTTGAGCTGGCTACCCCCACTTGGGATAGTGTTCCACAGCAAGCACCTATTGTTTGTCGGAAGCCGTTTTTGCCCCAGGGGTCTCCGGGCTGTGTTCGTTGTGGTTGAACTCCTGCTAGCAAAACCGCCGGGTTGAGGGAAGGGTTCAGACTGTGCCTGGGCCCTGTGGTCTCTTCCAGGTCAGTGTATGGCATTTCCTTCCCCTTGCCCCAGGCACCTGGGAGCATGTCTGCACGTGGAGAAAGACTTTCCCGTGGGAAGCCGGGTTTTGTCAAACGGGTCCCAGTGCTCTGCTCCTCTCTTTTCACTCCTGCTGCCAGAAGCCCAGGGAGGATGGGAGGGCTTAGAACATGGCTGGGCACTGTGGTTTCTTCCAGAGAAGTGGAGGGCATTTGCTTTACCTTGCCACAACCACTTGGGATAGGGTCTGCACCTCAGGAAAACTGTCTCCGTGGGAAGCCGGCTTTTTGCAAAGGGGTCTCAGGGCCGTGTGCCTCGGCTGTCCCTCCGGCTCCCCAAAGCACAGGGACGAGGTGAGGGGCTTAGACCATGCCTGGGCAATGTTGTTTCTTACACCTGGGTGTGTGGCATTTTGTTGAGCTGGCTACCCCCACTTGGGATAGTGTTCCACAGCAAGCACCTATTGTTCGTCGGAAGCCGTTTTTGCCCCAGGGGTCTCCGGGCTGTGTTCGTTGTGGTTGAACTCCTGCTAGCAAAACCGCCGGGTTGAGGGAAGGGTTCAGACTGTGACTGGGCCCTGTGGTCTCTTCCAGGTCAGTGTATGGCATTTCCTTCCCCTTGCCCCAGGCACCTGGGAGCATGTCTGCACGTGGAGAAAGACTTTCCCGTGGGAAGCCGGGTTTTGTCAAACGGGTCCCAGTGCTCTGCTCCTCTCTTTTCACTCCTGCTGCCAGAAGCCCAGGGAGGATGGGAGGGCTTAGAACATGGCTGGGCACTGTGGTTTCTTCCAGAGAAGTGGAGGGCATTTGCTTTACCTTGCCACAACCACTTGGGATAGGGTCTGCACCTCAGGAAAACTGTCTCCGTGGGAAGCCGGCTTTTTGCAAAGGGGTCTCAGGGCCGTGTGCCTCGGCTGTCCCTCCGGCTCCCCAAAGCACAGGGACGAGGTGAGGGGCTTAGACCATGCCTGGGCAATGTTGTTTCTTACACCTGGGTGTGTGGCATTTTGTTGAGCTGGCTACCCCCACTTGGGATAGGTGTTCCACAGCAAGCACCTATTGTTCGTTGGAAGCCGTTTTTGCCCCAGGGGTCTCCGGGCTGTGTTCGTTGGGGTTGAACTCCTGCTAGCAAAAGCGCCGGGTTGAGGGAAGGGTTCAGACTGTGCCTGGGCCCTGTGGTCTCTTCCAGCTCAGTGTATGGCATTTCCTTCCCCTTGCCCCAGGCACCTGGGAGCATGTCTGCACGTGGAGAAAGACTTTCCCGTGGGAAGCCGGGTTTTCTCAAACGGGTCCCAGTGCTCTGCTCCTCTCTTTTCACTCCTGCTGCCAAAAGCCCAGGGAGGATGGGAGGGCTTAGAACATGGCTTGGCACTGTGGTTTCTTCCAGAGAAGTGCATGGCATTTGCTTTACCTTGCCACAACCACTTGGGATAGGGTCTGCACCTCAGGAAAACTGTCTCCGTGGGAAGCCGGCTTTTTGCAAAGGGGTCTCAGGGCCGTGTGCCTCGGCTGTCCCTCCGGCTCCCCAAAGCACAGGGACGAGGTGAGGGGCTTAGACCATGCCTGGGCAATGTTGTTTCTTACACCTGGGTGTGTGGCATTTTGTTGAGCTGGCTACCCCCACTTGGGATAGTGTTCCACAGCAAGCACCTATTGTTTGTCGGAAGCCGTTTTTGCCCCAGGGGTCTCCGGGCTGTGTTCGTTGTGGTTGAACTCCTGCTAGCAAAACCGCCGGGTTGAGGGAAGGGTTCAGACTGTGCCTGGGCCCTGTGGTCTCTTCCAGGTCAGTGTATGGCATTTCCTTCCCCTTGCCCCAGGCACCTGGGAGCATGTCTGCACGTGGAGAAAGACTTTCCCGTGGGAAGCCGGGTTTTGTCAAACGGGTCCCAGTGCTCTGCTCCTCTCTTTTCACTCCTGCTGCCAGAAGCCCAGGGAGGATGGGAGGGCTTAGAACATGGCTGGGCACTGTGGTTTCTTCCAGAGAAGTGGAGGGCATTTGCTTTACCTTGCCACAACCACTTGGGATAGGGTCTGCACCTCAGGAAAACTGTCTCCGTGGGAAGCCGGCTTTTTGCAAAGGGGTCTCAGGGCCGTGGGCCTCGGCTGTCCCTCCGGCTCCCCAAAGCACAGGGACGAGGTGAGGGGCTTAGACCATGCCTGGGCAATGTTGTTTCTTACACCTGGGTGTGTGGCATTTTGTTGAGCTGGCTACCCCCACTTGGGATAGGTGTTCCACAGCAAGCACCTATTGTTCGTCGGAAGCCGTTTTTGCCCCAGGTGTCTCCGGACTGCGTTCATTGGGGTTGAACTCCTGCTAGCAAAACCGCCGGGTTGAGGGAAGGGTTCAGACTGTGCCTGGGCCCTGTGGTCTCTTCCAGGTCAGTGTATGGCATTTCCTTCCCCTTGCCCCAGGCACCTGGGAGCATGTCTGCACGTGGAGAAAGACTTTCCCGTGGGAAGCCGGGTTTTGTCAAACGGGTCCCAGTGCTCTGCTCCTCTCTTTTCACTCCTGCTGCCAGAAGCCCAGGGAGGATGGGAGGGCTTAGAACATGGCTGGGCACTGTGGTTTCTTGCAGAGAAGTGGAGGGCATTTGCTTTACCTTGCCACAACCACTTTGGATAGGGTCTGCACCTCAGGAAAACTGTTTCCGTGGGAAGCCGGCTTTTTGCAAAGGGGTCTCAGGGCCGTGTGCCTCGGCTGTCCCTCCGGATCCCAAAGCACAGGGACGAGGTGAGGGGCTTAGACCATGCCTGGGCAATGTTGTTTCTTACACCTGGGTGTGTGGCATTTTGTTGAGCTGGCTACCCCCACTTGGGATAGGTGTTCCACAGCAAGCACCTATTGTTCGTCGGAAGCCGTTTTTGCCCCAGGGGTCTCCGGGCTGTGTTCGTTGGGGTTGAACTCCTGCTAGCAAAACCGCCGGGTTGAGGGAAGGGTTCAGACTGTGCCTGGGCCCTGTGGTCTCTTCCAGGTCAGTGTATGGCATTTCCTTCCCCTTGCCACAGGCACCTGGGAGCATGTCTGCACGTGGAGAAAGACTTTCCCGTGGGAAGCCAGGTTTTGTCAAACGGGTCCCAGTGCTCTGCTCCTCTCTTTTCACTCCTGCTGCCAGAAGCCCAGGGAGGATGGGAGGGCTTAGAACATGGCTGGGCACTGTGGTTTCTTCCAGAGAAGTGGAGGGCATTTGCTTTACCTTGCCACAACCACTTGGGATAGGGTCTGCACCTCAGGAAAACTATCTCTGTGGGAAGCCGGCTTTTTGCAAAGGGGTCTCAGGGCCCTTGGCCTCGGCTGTCCCTCCGGCTCCCCAAAGCACAGGGACGAGGTGAGGGGCTTAGACCATGCCTGGGCAATGTTGTTTCTTACACCTGGGTGTGTGGCATTTTGTTGAGCTGGCTACCCCCACTTGGGATTGGTTTTCCACAGCAAGCGCCTATTGTTCGTCGGAAGCCGTTTTTGCCTCAGGGGTCTCCGGGCTGTGTTCGTTGGGGTTGAACTCCTGCTAGCAAAACCGCCGGGTTGAGGGAAGGGTTCAGACTGTGCCTGGGCCCTGTGGTCTCTTCCAGGTCAGTGTATGGCATTTCCTTCCCCTTGCCCCAGGCACCTGGGAGCATGTCTGCACGTGCAGAAAGACTTTCCCGTGGGAAGCCGGGTTTTGTCAAACGGGTCCCAGTGCTCTGCTCCTCTCTTTTCACTCCTGCTGCCAGAAGCCCAGGGAGGATGGGAGGGCTTAGAACATGGCTGGGCACTGTGGTTTCTTCCAGAGAAGTGGAGGGCATTTGCTTTACCTTGCCACAACCACTTGGGATAGGGTCTGCACCTCAGGAAAACTGTCTCTGTGGGAAGCCGGCTTTTTGCAAAGGGGTCTCAGGGCCGTGGGCCTCGGCTGTCCCTCCGGCTCCCCAAAGCACAGGGACGAGGTGAGGGGCTTAGACCATGCCTGGGCAATGTTGTTTCTTACACCTGGGTGTGTGGCATTTTGTTGAGCTGGCTACCCCCACTTGGGATTGGTTTTCCACAGCAAGCGCCTATTGTTCGTCGGAAGCCGTTTTTGACTCAGGGGTCTCCGGGCTGTGTTCGTTGGGGTTGAACTCCTGCTAGCAAAACCGCCGGGTTGAGGGAAGGGTTCAGACTGTGCCTGGGCCCTGTGGTCTCTTCCAGGTCAGTGTATGGCATTTCCTTCCCCTTGCCACAGGCACCTGGGAGCATGTCTGCACGTGGAGAAAGACTTTCCCGTGGGAAGCCGGGTTTTGTCAAACGGGTCCCAGTGCTCTGCTCCTCTCTTTTCACTCCTGCTGCCAGAAGCCCAGGGAGGATGGGAGGGCTTAGAACATGGCTGGGCACTGTGGTTTCTTCCAGAGAAGTGGAGGGCATTTGCTTTACCTTGCCACAACCACTTGGGATAGGGTCTGCACCTCAGGAAAACTGTCTCCGTGGGAAGCCGGCTTTTTGCAAAGGGGTCTCAGGGCCGTGGGCCTCGGCTGTCCCTCCGGCTCCCCAAAGCACAGGGACGAGGTGAGGGGCTTAGACCATGCCTGGGCAATGTTGTTTCTTACACCTGGGTGTGTGGCATTTTGTTGAGCTGGCTACCCCCACTTGGGATAGGTGTTCCACAGCAAGCACCTATTGTTCGTCGGAAGCCGTTTTTGCCCCAGGTGTCTCCGGACTGCGTTCATTGGGGTTGAACTCCTGCTAGCAAAACCGCCGGGTTGAGGGAAGGGTTCAGACTGTGCCTGGGCCCTGTGGTCTCTTCCAGGTCAGTGTATGGCATTTCCTTCCCCTTGCCACAGGCACCTGGGAGCATGTCTGCACGTGGAGAAAGACTTTCCCGTGGGAAGCCGGGTTTTGTCAAACGGGTCCCAGTGCTCTGCTCCTCTCTTTTCACTCCTGCTGCCAGAAGCCCAGGGAGGATGGGAGGGCTTAGAACATGGCTGGGCACTGTGGTTTCTTGCAGAGAAGTGGAGGGCATTTGCTTTACCTTGCCACAACCACTTTGGATAGGGTCTGCACCTCAGGAAAACTGTTTCCGTGGGAAGCCGGCTTTTTGCAAAGGGGTCTCAGGGCCGTGTGCCTCGGCTGTCCCTCCGGATCCCAAAGCACAGGGACGAGGTGAGGGGCTTAGACCATGCCTGGGCAATGTTGTTTCTTACACCTGGGTGTGTGGCATTTTGTTGAGCTGGCTACCCCCACTTGGGATAGGTGTTCCACAGCAAGCACCTATTGTTCGTCGGAAGCCGTTTTTGCCCCAGGGGTCTCCGGGCTGTGTTCGTTGGGGTTGAACTCCTGCTAGCAAAACCGCCGGGTTGAGGGAAGGGTTCAGACTGTGCCTGGGCCCTGTGGTCTCTTCCAGGTCAGTGTATGGCATTTCCTTCCCCTTGCCACAGGCACCTGGGAGCATGTCTGCACGTGGAGAAAGACTTTCCCGTGGGAAGCCAGGTTTTGTCAAACGGGTCCCAGTGCTCTGCTCCTCTCTTTTCACTCCTGCTGCCAGAAGCCCAGGGAGGATGGGAGGGCTTAGAACATGGCTGGGCACTGTGGTTTCTTCCAGAGAAGTGGAGGGCATTTGCTTTACCTTGCCACAACCACTTGGGATAGGGTCTGCACCTCAGGAAAACTGTCTCTGTGGGAAGCCGGCTTTTTGCAAAGGGGTCTCAGGGCCCTTGGCCTCGGCTGTCCCTCCGGCTCCCCAAAGCACAGGGACGAGGTGAGGGGCTTAGACCATGCCTGGGCAATGTTGTTTCTTACACCTGGGTGTGTGGCATTTTGTTGAGCTGGCTACCCCCACTTGGGATTGGTTTTCCACAGCAAGCGCCTATTGTTCGTCGGAAGCCGTTTTTGCCTCAGGGGTCTCCGGGCTGTGTTCGTTGGGGTTGAACTCCTGCTAGCAAAACCGCCGGGTTGAGGGAAGGGTTCAGACTGTGCCTGGGCCCTGTGGTCTCTTCCAGGTCAGTGTATGGCATTTCCTTCCCCTTGCCCCAGGCACCTGGGAGCATGTCTGCACGTGCAGAAAGACTTTCCCGTGGGAAGCCGGGTTTTGTCAAACGGGTCCCAGTGCTCTGCTCCTCTCTTTTCACTCCTGCTGCCAGAAGCCCAGGGAGGATGGGAGGGCTTAGAACATGGCTGGGCACTGTGGTTTCTTCCAGAGAAGTGGAGGGCATTTGCTTTACCTTGCCACAACCACTTGGGATAGGGTCTGCACCTCAGGAAAACTGTCTCTGTGGGAAGCCGGATTTTTGCAAAGGGGTCTCAGGGCCGTGGGCCTCGGCTGTCCCTCCGGCTCCCCAAAGCACAGGGACGAGGTGAGGGGTTAGACCATGCCTAGGCAATGTTGTTTCTTACACCTGGGTGTGTGGCATTTTGTTGAGCTGGCTACCCCCACTTGGGATTGGTTTTCCACAGCAAGCGCCTATTGTTCGTCGGAAGCCGTTTTTGACTCAGGGGTCTCCGGGCTGTGTTCGTTGGGGTTGAACTCCTGCTAGCAAAACCGCCGGGTTGAGGGAAGGGTTCAGACTGTGCCTGGGCCCTGTGGTCTCTTCCAGGTCAGTGTATGGCATTTCCTTCCCCTTGCCACAGGCACCTGGGAGCATGTCTGCACGTGGAGAAAGACTTTCCCGTGGGAAGCCGGGTTTTGTCAAACGGGTCCCAGTGCTCTGCTCCTCTCTTTTCACTCCTGCTGCCAGAAGCCCAGGGAGGATGGGAGGGCTTAGAACATGGCTGGGCACTGTGGTTTCTTCCAGAGAAGTGGAGGGCATTTGCTTTACCTTGCCACAACCACTTGGGATAGGGTCTGCACCTCAGGAAAACTGTCTCTGTGGGAAGCCGGCTTTTTGCAAAGGGGTCTCAGGGCCCTTGGCCTCGGCTGTCCCTCCGGCTCCCCAAAGCACAGGGACGAGGTGAGGGGCTTAGACCATGCCTGGGCAATGTTGTTTCTTACACCTGGGTGTGTGGCATTTTGTTGAGCTGGCTACCCCCACTTGGGATTGGTTTTCCACAGCAAGCGCCTATTGTTCGTCGGAAGCCGTTTTTGCCTCAGGGGTCTCCGGGCTGTGTTCGTTGGGGTTGAACTCCTGCTAGCAAAACCGCCGGGTTGAGGGAAGGGTTCAGACTGTGCCTGGGCCCTGTGGTCTCTTCCAGGTCAGTGTATGGCATTTCCTTCCCCTTGCCCCAGGCACCTGGGAGCATGTCTGCACGTGCAGAAAGACTTTCCCGTGGGAAGCCGGGTTTTGTCAAACGGGTCCCAGTGCTCTGCTCCTCTCTTTTCACTCCTGCTGCCAGAAGCCCAGGGAGGATGGGAGGGCTTAGAACATGGCTGGGCACTGTGGTTTCTTCCAGAGAAGTGGAGGGCATTTGCTTTACCTTGCCACAACCACTTGGGATAGGGTCTGCACCTCAGGAAAACTGTCTCTGTGGGAAGCCGGATTTTTGCAAAGGGGTCTCAGGGCCGTGGGCCTCGGCTGTCCCTCCGGCTCCCCAAAGCACAGGGACGAGGTGAGGGGTTAGACCATGCCTAGGCAATGTTGTTTCTTACACCTGGGTGTGTGGCATTTTGTTGAGCTGGCTACCCCCACTTGGGATAGGTGTTCCACAGCAAGCACCTATTGTTCGTCGGAAGCCGTTTTTGCCCCAGGGGTCTCCGGGCTGTGTTCGTTGGGGTTGAACTCCTGCTAGCAAAACCGCCGGGTTGAGGGAAGGGTTCAGACTGTGCCTGGGCCCTGTGGTCTCTTCCAGGTCAGTGTATGGCATTTCCTTCCCCTTGCCACAGGCACCTGGGAGCATGTCTGCACGTGGAGAAAGACTTTCCCGTGGGAAGCCGGGTTTTGTCAAACGGGTCCCAGTGCTCTGCTCCTCTCTTTTCACTCCTGCTGCCAGAAGCCCAGGGAGGATGGGAGGGCTTAGAACATGGCTGGGCACTGTGGTTTCTTCCAGAGAAGTGGAGGGCATTTGCTTTACCTTGCCACAACCACTTGGGATAGGGGCTGCACCTCAGGAAAACTGTCTCCGTGGGAAGCCGGCTTTTTGCAAAGGGGTCTCAGGGCCGTGGGCCTCGGCTGTCCCTCCGGCTCCCCAAAGCACAGGGACGAGGTGAGGGGCTTAGACCATGCCTGGGCAATGTTGTTTCTTACACCTGGGTGTGTGGCATTTTGTTGAGCTGGCTACCCCCACTTGGGATAGGTGTTCCACAGCAAGCACCTATTGTTCGTCGGAAGCCGTTTTTGCCCCAGGTGTCTCCGGACTGCGTTCATTGGGGTTGAACTCCTGCTAGCAAAACCGCCGGGTTGAGGGAAGGGTTCAGACTGTGCCTGGGCCCTGTGGTCTCTTCCAGGTCAGTGTATGGCATTTCCTTCCCCTTGCCCCAGGCACCTGGGAGCATGTCTGCACGTGGAGAAAGACTTTCCCGTGGGAAGCCGGGTTTTGTCAAACGGGTCCCAGTGCTCTGCTCCTCTCTTTTCACTCCTGCTGCCAGAAGCCCAGGGAGGATGGGAGGGCTTAGAACATGGCTGGGCACTGTGGTTTCTTGCAGAGAAGTGGAGGGCATTTGCTTTACCTTGCCACAACCACTTTGGATAGGGTCTGCACCTCAGGAAAACTGTTTCCGTGGGAAGCCGGCTTTTTGCAAAGGGGTCTCAGGGCCGTGTGCCTCGGCTGTCCCTCCGGATCCCAAAGCACAGGGACGAGGTGAGGGGCTTAGACCATGCCTGGGCAATGTTGTTTCTTACACCTGGGTGTGTGGCATTTTGTTGAGCTGGCTACCCCCACTTGGGATAGGTGTTCCACAGCAAGCACCTATTGTTCGTCGGAAGCCGTTTTTGCCCCAGGGGTCTCCGGGCTGTGTTCGTTGGGGTTGAACTCCTGCTAGCAAAACCGCCGGGTTGAGGGAAGGGTTCAGACTGTGCCTGGGCCCTGTGGTCTCTTCCAGGTCAGTGTATGGCATTTCCTTCCCCTTGCCACAGGCACCTGGGAGCATGTCTGCACGTGGAGAAAGACTTTCCCGTGGGAAGCCAGGTTTTGTCAAACGGGTCCCAGTGCTCTGCTCCTCTCTTTTCACTCCTGCTGCCAGAAGCCCAGGGAGGATGGGAGGGCTTAGAACATGGCTGGGCACTGTGGTTTCTTCCAGAGAAGTGGAGGGCATTTGCTTTACCTTGCCACAACCACTTGGGATAGGGTCTGCACCTCAGGAAAACTGTCTCTGTGGGAAGCCGGCTTTTTGCAAAGGGGTCTCAGGGCCCTTGGCCTCGGCTGTCCCTCCGGCTCCCCAAAGCACAGGGACGAGGTGAGGGGCTTAGACCATGCCTGGGCAATGTTGTTTCTTACACCTGGGTGTGTGGCATTTTGTTGAGCTGGCTACCCCCACTTGGGATTGGTTTTCCACAGCAAGCGCCTATTGTTCGTCGGAAGCCGTTTTTGCCTCAGGGGTCTCCGGGCTGTGTTCGTTGGGGTTGAACTCCTGCTAGCAAAACCGCCGGGTTGAGGGAAGGGTTCAGACTGTGCCTGGGCCCTGTGGTCTCTTCCAGGTCAGTGTATGGCATTTCCTTCCCCTTGCCCCAGGCACCTGGGAGCATGTCTGCACGTGCAGAAAGACTTTCCCGTGGGAAGCCGGGTTTTGTCAAACGGGTCCCAGTGCTCTGCTCCTCTCTTTTCACTCCTGCTGCCAGAAGCCCAGGGAGGATGGGAGGGCTTAGAACATGGCTGGGCACTGTGGTTTCTTCCAGAGAAGTGGAGGGCATTTGCTTTACCTTGCCACAACCACTTGGGATAGGGTCTGCACCTCAGGAAAACTGTCTCTGTGGGAAGCCGGATTTTTGCAAAGGGGTCTCAGGGCCGTGGGCCTCGGCTGTCCCTCCGGCTCCCCAAAGCACAGGGACGAGGTGAGGGGTTAGACCATGCCTAGGCAATGTTGTTTCTTACACCTGGGTGTGTGGCATTTTGTTGAGCTGGCTACCCCCACTTGGGATTGGTTTTCCACAGCAAGCGCCTATTGTTCGTCGGAAGCCGTTTTTGACTCAGGGGTCTCCGGGCTGTGTTCGTTGGGGTTGAACTCCTGCTAGCAAAACCGCCGGGTTGAGGGAAGGGTTCAGACTGTGCCTGGGCCCTGTGGTCTCTTCCAGGTCAGTGTATGGCATTTCCTTCCCCTTGCCACAGGCACCTGGGAGCATGTCTGCACGTGGAGAAAGACTTTCCCGTGGGAAGCCGGGTTTTGTCAAACGGGTCCCAGTGCTCTGCTCCTCTCTTTTCACTCCTGCTGCCAGAAGCCCAGGGAGGATGGGAGGGCTTAGAACATGGCTGGGCACTGTGGTTTCTTCCAGAGAAGTGGAGGGCATTTGCTTTACCTTGCCACAACCACTTGGGATAGGGTCTGCACCTCAGGAAAACTGTCTCCGTGGGAAGCCGGCTTTTTGCAAAGGGGTCTCAGGGCCGTGGGCCTCGGCTGTCCCTCCGGCTCCCCAAAGCACAGGGACGAGGTGAGGGGCTTAGACCATGCCTGGGCAATGTTGTTTCTTACACCTGGGTGTGTGGCATTTTGTTGAGCTGGCTACCCCCACTTGGGATAGGTGTTCCACAGCAAGCACCTATTGTTCGTCGGAAGCCGTTTTTGCCCCAGGTGTCTCCGGACTGCGTTCATTTGGGTTGAACTCCTGCTAGCAAAACCGCCGGGTTGAGGGAAGGGTTCAGACTGTGCCTGGGCCCTGTGGTCTCTTCCAGGTCAGTGTATGGCATTTCCTTCCCCTTGCCCCAGGCACCTGGGAGCATGTCTGCACGTGGAGAAAGACTTTCCCGTGGGAAGCCGGGTTTTGTCAAACGGGTCCCAGTGCTCTGCTCCTCTCTTTTCACTCCTGCTGCCAGAAGCCCAGGGAGGATGGGAGGGCTTAGAACATGGCTGGGCACTGTGGTTTCTTGCAGAGAAGTGGAGGGCATTTGCTTTACCTTGCCACAACCACTTTGGATAGGGTCTGCACCTCAGGAAAACTGTTTCCGTGGGAAGCCGGCTTTTTGCAAAGGGGTCTCAGGGCCGTGTGCCTCGGCTGTCCCTCCGGATCCCAAAGCACAGGGACGAGGTGAGGGGCTTAGACCATGCCTGGGCAATGTTGTTTCTTACACCTGGGTGTGTGACATTTTGTTGAGCTGGCTACCCCCACTTGGGATAGGTGTTCCACAGCAAGCACCTATTGTTCGTCGGAAGCCGTTTTTGCCCCAGGGGTCTCCGGGCTGTGTTCGTTGGGGTTGAACTCCTGCTAGCAAAACCGCCGGGTTGAGGGAAGGGTTCAGACTGTGCCTGGGCCCTGTGGTCTCTTCCAGGTCAGTGTATGGTATTTCCTTCCCCTTGCCACAGGCACCTGGGAGCATGTCTGCACGTGGAGAAAGACTTTCCCGTGGGAAGCCAGGTTTTGTCAAACGGGTCCCAGTGCTCTGCTCCTCTCTTTTCACTCCTGCTGCCAGAAGCCCAGGGAGGATGGGAGGGCTTAGAACATGGCTGGGCACTGTGGTTTCTTCCAGAGAAGTGGAGGGCATTTGCTTTACCTTGCCACAACCACTTGGGATAGGGTCTGCACCTCAGGAAAACTGTCTCTGTGGGAAGCCGGCTTTTTGCAAAGGGGTCTCAGGGCCCTTGGCCTCGGCTGTCCCTCCGGCTCCCCAAAGCACAGGGACGAGGTGAGGGGCTTAGACCATGCCTGGGCAATGTTGTTTCTTACACCTGGGTGTGTGGCATTTTGTTGAGCTGGCTACCCCCACTTGGGATTGGTTTTCCACAGCAAGCGCCTATTGTTCGTCGGAAGCCGTTTTTGCCTCAGGGGTCTCCGGGCTGTGTTCGTTGGGGTTGAACTCCTGCTAGCAAAACCGCCGGGTTGAGGGAAGGGTTCAGACTGTGCCTGGGCCCTGTGGTCTCTTCCAGGTCAGTGTATGGCATTTCCTTCCCCTTGCCCCAGGCACCTGGGAGCATGTCTGCACGTGCAGAAAGACTTTCCCGTGGGAAGCCGGGTTTTGTCAAACGGGTCCCAGTGCTCTGCTCCTCTCTTTTCACTCCTGCTGCCAGAAGCCCAGGGAGGATGGGAGGGCTTAGAACATGGCTGGGCACTGTGGTTTCTTCCAGAGAAGTGGAGGGCATTTGCTTTACCTTGCCACAACCACTTGGGATAGGGTCTGCACCTCAGGAAAACTGTCTCCGTGGGAAGCCGGCTTTTTGCAAAGGGGTCTCAGGGCCGTGGGCCTCGGCTGTCCCTCCGGCTCCCCAAAGCACAGGGACGAGGTGAGGGGCTTAGACCATGCCTGGGCAATGTTGTTTCTTACACCTGGGTGTGTGGCATTTTGTTGAGCTGGCTACCCCCACTTGGGATAGGTGTTCCACAGCAAGCACCTATTGTTCGTCGGAAGCCGTTTTTGCCCCAGGTGTCTCCGGACTGCGTTCATTGGGGTTGAACTCCTGCTAGCAAAACCGCCGGGTTGAGGGAAGGGTTCAGACTGTGCCTGGGCCCTGTGGTCTCTTCCAGGTCAGTGTATGGCATTTCCTTCCCCTTGCCCCAGGCACCTGGGAGCATGTCTGCACGTGGAGAAAGACTTTCCCGTGGGAAGCCGGGTTTTGTCAAACGGGTCCCAGTGCTCTGCTCCTCTCTTTTCACTCCTGCTGCCAGAAGCCCAGGGAGGATGGGAGGGCTTAGAACATGGCTGGGCACTGTGGTTTCTTGCAGAGAAGTGGAGGGCATTTGCTTTACCTTGCCACAACCACTTTGGATAGGGTCTGCACCTCAGGAAAACTGTTTCCGTGGGAAGCCGGCTTTTTGCAAAGGGGTCTCAGGGCCGTGTGCCTCGGCTGTCCCTCCGGATCCCAAAGCACAGGGACGAGGTGAGGGGCTTAGACCATGCCTGGGCAATGTTGTTTCTTACACCTGGGTGTGTGGCATTTTGTTGAGCTGGCTACCCCCACTTGGGATAGGTGTTCCACAGCAAGCACCTATTGTTCGTCGGAAGCCGTTTTTGCCCCAGGGGTCTCCGGGCTGTGTTCGTTGGGGTTGAACTCCTGCTAGCAAAACCGCCGGGTTGAGGGAAGGGTTCAGACTGTGCCTGGGCCCTGTGGTCTCTTCCAGGTCAGTGTATGGCATTTCCTTCCCCTTGCCACAGGCACCTGGGAGCATGTCTGCACGTGGAGAAAGACTTTCCCGTGGGAAGCCAGGTTTTGTCAAACGGGTCCCAGTGCTCTGCTCCTCTCTTTTCACTCCTGCTGCCAGAAGCCCAGGGAGGATGGGAGGGCTTAGAACATGGCTGGGCACTGTGGTTTCTTCCAGAGAAGTGGAGGGCATTTGCTTTACCTTGCCACAACCACTTGGGATAGGGTCTGCACCTCAGGAAAACTGTCTCTGTGGGAAGCCGGCTTTTTGCAAAGGGGTCTCAGGGCCCTTGGCCTCGGCTGTCCCTCCGGCTCCCCAAAGCACAGGGACGAGGTGAGGGGCTTAGACCATGCCTGGGCAATGTTGTTTCTTACACCTGGGTGTGTGGCATTTTGTTGAGCTGGCTACCCCCACTTGGGATTGGTTTTCCACAGCAAGCGCCTATTGTTCGTCGGAAGCCGTTTTTGCCTCAGGGGTCTCCGGGCTGTGTTCGTTGGGGTTGAACTCCTGCTAGCAAAACCGCCGGGTTGAGGGAAGGGTTCAGACTGTGCCTGGGCCCTGTGGTCTCTTCCAGGTCAGTGTATGGCATTTCCTTCCCCTTGCCCCAGGCACCTGGGAGCATGTCTGCACGTGCAGAAAGACTTTCCCGTGGGAAGCCGGGTTTTGTCAAACGGGTCCCAGTGCTCTGCTCCTCTCTTTTCACTCCTGCTGCCAGAAGCCCAGGGAGGATGGGAGGGCTTAGAACATGGCTGGGCACTGTGGTTTCTTCCAGAGAAGTGGAGGGCATTTGCTTTACCTTGCCACAACCACTTGGGATAGGGTCTGCACCTCAGGAAAACTGTCTCTGTGGGAAGCCGGATTTTTGCAAAGGGGTCTCAGGGCCGTGGGCCTCGGCTGTCCCTCCGGCTCCCCAAAGCACAGGGACGAGGTGAGGGGTTAGACCATGCCTAGGCAATGTTGTTTCTTACACCTGGGTGTGTGGCATTTTGTTGAGCTGGCTACCCCCACTTGGGATTGGTTTTCCACAGCAAGCGCCTATTGTTCGTCGGAAGCCGTTTTTGACTCAGGGGTCTCCGGGCTGTGTTCGTTGGGGTTGAACTCCTGCTAGCAAAACCGCCGGGTTGAGGGAAGGGTTCAGACTGTGCCTGGGCCCTGTGGTCTCTTCCAGGTCAGTGTATGGCATTTCCTTCCCCTTGCCACAGGCACCTGGGAGCATGTCTGCACGTGGAGAAAGACTTTCCCGTGGGAAGCCGGGTTTTGTCAAACGGGTCCCAGTGCTCTGCTCCTCTCTTCACTCCTGCTGCCAGAAGCCCAGGGAGGATGGGAGGGCTTAGAACATGGTTGGGCACTGTGGTTTCTTCCAGAGAAGTGGAGGGCATTTGCTTTACCTTGCCACAACCACTTGGGATAGGGTCTGCACCTCAGGAAAACTGTTTCCGTGGGAAGCCGGCTTTTTGCAAAGGGGTCTCAGGGCCGTGTGCCTCGGCTGTCCCTCCGGCTCCCCAAAGCACAGGGACGAGGTGAGGGGCTTAGACCAAGCCTGGGCAATGTTGTTTCTTCCACCTGGGTGTGTGGCATTTTGTTGAGCTGGCTTCCACCACTTGGGATAGGTGTTCCAGGGGAAGCACCTATTGATCGTCGGAAGCCGTTTTTGCCCCAGGGGTCTCCGGCCTGTGTTCGTTGGGGTTGAACTCCTGCTAGCAAAACCGCCGGGTTGAGGGAAGGGTTCAGACTGTGCCTGGGCCCTGTGGTCTCTTCCAGGTCAGTGTATGGCATTTCCTTCCCCTTGCCACAGGCACCTGGGAGCATGTCTGCACGTGGAGAAAGACTTTCCCGTGGGAAGCCGGGTTTTGTCAAACGGGTCCCAGTGCTCTGCTCCTCTCTTTTCACTCCTGCTGCCAGAAGCCCAGGGAGGATGGGAGGGCTTAGAACATGGCTGGGCACTGTGGTTTCTTCCAGAGAAGTGGAGGGCATTTGCTTTACCTTGCCACAACCACTTGGGATAGGGTCTGCACCTCAGGAAAACTGTCTCCGTGGGAAGCCGGCTTTTTGCAAAGGGGTCTCAGGGCCGTGTGCCTCGGCTGTCCCTCCGGCTCCCCAAAGCACAGGGACGAGGTGAGGGGCTTAGACCATGCCTGGGCAATGTTGTTTCTTACACCTGGGTGTGTGGCATTTTGTTGAGCTGGCTTCCCCCACTTGGGATAGGTGTCCCACAGCAAGCACCTATTGTTCGTCGGAAGCCGTTTTTGCCCCAGGGGTCTCCGGACTGCGTTCGTTGGGGTTGAACTCCTGCTAGCAAAACCGCCGGGTTGAGGGAAGGGTTCAGACTGTGCCTGGGCCCTGTGGTCTCTTCCAGGTCAGTGTATGGCATTTCCTTCCCCTTGCCCCAGGCACCTGGGAGCATGTCTGCACGTGGAGAAAGACTTTCCCGTGGGAAGCCGGGTTTTGTCAAACGGGTCCCAGTGCTCTGCTCCTCTCTTTTCACTCCTGCTGCCAGAAGCCCAGGGAGGATGGGAGGGCTTAGAACATGGCTGGGCACTGTGGTTTCTTCCAGAGAAGTGGAGGGCATTTGCTTTACCTTGCCACAACCACTTGGGATAGGGTCTGCACCTCAGGAAAACTGTTTCCGTGGGAAGCCGGCTTTTTGCAAAGGGGTCTCAGGGCCGTGTGCCTCGGCTGTCCCTCCGGCTCCCCAAAGCACAGGGACGAGGTGAGGGGCTTAGACCATGCCTGGGCAATGTTGTTTCTTACACCTGGGTGTGTGGCATTTTGTTGAGCTGGCTACCCCCACTTGGGATTGGTTTTCCACAGCAAGCGCCTATTGTTCGTCGGAAGCCGTTTTTGCCTCAGGGGTCTCCGGGCTGTGTTCGTTGGGGTTGAACTCCTGCTAGCAAAACCGCCGGGTTGAGGGAAGGGTTCAGACTGTGCCTGGGCCCTGTGGTCTCTTCCAGGTCAGTGTATGGCATTTCCTTCCCCTTGCCCCAGGCACCTGGGAGCATGTCTGCACGTGCAGAAAGACTTTCCCGTGGGAAGCCGGGTTTTGTCAAACGGGTCCCAGTGCTCTGCTCCTCTCTTTTCACTCCTGCTGCCAGAAGCCCAGGGAGGATGGGAGGGCTTAGAACATGGCTGGGCACTGTGGTTTCTTCCAGAGAAGTGGAGGGCATTTGCTTTACCTTGCCACAACCACTTGGGATAGGGTCTGCACCTCAGGAAAACTGTCTCTGTGGGAAGCCGGATTTTTGCAAAGGGGTCTCAGGGCCGTGGGCCTCGGCTGTCCCTCCGGCTCCCCAAAGCACAGGGACGAGGTGAGGGGTTAGACCATGCCTAGGTAATGTTGTTTCTTACACCTGGGTGTGTGGCATTTTGTTGAGCTGGCTACCCCCACTTGGGATTGGTTTTCCACAGCAAGCGCCTATTGTTCGTCGGAAGCCGTTTTTGACTCAGGGGTCTCCGGGCTGTGTTCGTTGGGGTTGAACTCCTGCTAGCAAAACCGCCGGGTTGAGGGAAGGGTTCAGACTGTGCCTGGGCCCTGTGGTCTCTTCCAGGTCAGTGTATGGCATTTCCTTCCCCTTGCCACAGGCACCTGGGAGCATGTCTGCACGTGGAGAAAGACTTTCCCGTGGGAAGCCGGGTTTTGTCAAACGGGTCCCAGTGCTCTGCTCCTCTCTTCACTCCTGCTGCCAGAAGCCCAGGGAGGATGGGAGGGCTTAGAACATGGTTGGGCACTGTGGTTTCTTCCAGAGAAGTGGAGGGCATTTGCTTTACCTTGCCACAACCACTTGGGATAGGGTCTGCACCTCAGGAAAACTGTTTCCGTGGGAAGCCGGCTTTTTGCAAAGGGGTCTCAGGGCCGTGTGCCTCGGCTGTCCCTCCGGCTCCCCAAAGCACAGGGACGAGGTGAGGGGCTTAGACCAAGCCTGGGCAATGTTGTTTCTTCCACCTGGGTGTGTGGCATTTTGTTGAGCTGGCTTCCACCACTTGGGATAGGTGTTCCAGGGGAAGCACCTATTGATCGTCGGAAGCCGTTTTTGCCCCAGGGGTCTCCGGCCTGTGTTCGTTGGGGTTGAACTCCTGCTAGCAAAACCGCCGGGTTGAGGGAAGGGTTCAGACTGTGCCTGGGCCCTGTGGTCTCTTCCAGGTCAGTGTATGGCATTTCCTTCCCCTTGCCACAGGCACCTGGGAGCATGTCTGCACGTGGAGAAAGACTTTCCCGTGGGAAGCCGGGTTTTGTCAAACGGGTCCCAGTGCTCTGCTCCTCTCTTTTCACTCCTGCTGCCAGAAGCCCAGGGAGGATGGGAGGGCTTAGAACATGGCTGGGCACTGTGGTTTCTTCCAGAGAAGTGGAGGGCATTTGCTTTACCTTGCCACAACCACTTTGGATAGGGTCTGCACCTCAGGAAAACTGTTTCCGTGGGAAGCCGGCTTTTTGCAAAGGGGTCTCAGGGCCGTGTGCCTCGGCTGTCCCTCCGGATCCCAAAGCACAGGGACGAGGTGAGGGGCTTAGACCATGCCTGGGCAATGTTGTTTCTTACACCTGGGTGTGTGGCATTTTGTTGAGCTGGCTACCCCCACTTGGGATAGGTGTTCCACAGCAAGCACCTATTGTTCGTCGGAAGCCGTTTTTGCCCCAGGGGTCTCCGGGCTGTGTTCGTTGGGGTTGAACTCCTGCTAGCAAAACCGCCGGGTTGAGGGAAGGGTTCAGACTGTGCCTGGGCCCTGTGGTCTCTTCCAGGTCAGTGTATGGCATTTCCTTCCCCTTGCCACAGGCACCTGGGAGCATGTCTGCACGTGGAGAAAGACTTTCCCGTGGGAAGCCGGGTTTTGTCAAACGGGTCCCAGTGCTCTGCTCCTCTCTTTTCACTCCTGCTGCCAGAAGCCCAGGGAGGATGGGAGGGCTTAGAACATGGCTGGGCACTGTGGTTTCTTCCAGAGAAGTGGAGGGCATTTGCTTTACCTTGCCACAACCACTTGGGATAGGGTCTGCACCTCAGGAAAACTGTCTCTGTGGGAAGCCGGCTTTTTGCAAAGGGGTCTCAGGGCCCTTGGCCTCGGCTGTCCCTCCGGCTCCCCAAAGCACAGGGACGAGGTGAGGGGCTTAGACCATGCCTGGGCAATGTTGTTTCTTACACCTGGGTGTGTGGCATTTTGTTGAGCTGGCTACCCCCACTTGGGATTGGTTTTCCACAGCAAGCGCCTATTGTTCGTCGGAAGCCGTTTTTGCCTCAGGGGTCTCCGGGCTGTGTTCGTTGGGGTTGAACTCCTGCTAGCAAAACCGCCGGGTTGAGGGAAGGGTTCAGACTGTGCCTGGGCCCTGTGGTCTCTTCCAGGTCAGTGTATGGCATTTCCTTCCCCTTGCCCCAGGCACCTGGGAGCATGTCTGCACGTGCAGAAAGACTTTCCCGTGGGAAGCCGGGTTTTGTCAAACGGGTCCCAGTGCTCTGCTCCTCTCTTTTCACTCCTGCTGCCAGAAGCCCAGGGAGGATGGGAGGGCTTAGAACATGGCTGGGCACTGTGGTTTCTTCCAGAGAAGTGGAGGGCATTTGCTTTACCTTGCCACAACCACTTGGGATAGGGTCTGCACCTCAGGAAAACTGTCTCTGTGGGAAGCCGGATTTTTGCAAAGGGGTCTCAGGGCCGTGGGCCTCGGCTGTCCCTCCGGCTCCCCAAAGCACAGGGACGAGGTGAGGGGTTAGACCATGCCTAGGCAATGTTGTTTCTTACACCTGGGTGTGTGGCATTTTGTTGAGCTGGCTACCCCCACTTGGGATTGGTTTTCCACAGCAAGCGCCTATTGTTCATCGGAAGCCGTTTTTGACTCAGGGGTCTCCGGGCTGTGTTCGTTGGGGTTGAACTCCTGCTAGCAAAACCGCCGGGTTGAGGGAAGGGTTCAGACTGTGCCTGGGCCCTGTGGTCTCTTCCAGGTCAGTGTATGGCATTTCCTTCCCCTTGCCCCAGGCACCTGGGAGCATGTCTGCACGTGGAGAAAGACTTTCCCGTGGGAAGCCGGGTTTTGTCAAACGGGTCCCAGTGCTCTGCTCCTCTCTTCACTCCTGCTGCCAGAAGCCCAGGGAGGATGGGAGGGCTTAGAACATGGTTGGGCACTGTGGTTTCTTCCAGAGAAGTGGAGGGCATTTGCTTTACCTTGCCACAACCACTTGGGATAGGGTCTGCACCTCAGGAAAACTGTTTCCGTGGGAAGCCGGCTTTTTGCAAAGGGGTCTCAGGGCCGTGTGCCTCGGCTGTCCCTCCGGCTCCCCAAAGCACAGGGACGAGGTGAGGGGCTTAGACCAAGCCTGGGCAATGTTGTTTCTTCCACCTGGGTGTGTGGCATTTTGTTGAGCTGGCTTCCACCACTTGGGATAGGTGTTCCAGGGGAAGCACCTATTGATCGTCGGAAGCCGTTTTTGCCCCAGGGGTCTCCGGCCTGTGTTCGTTGGGGTTGAACTCCTGCTAGCAAAACCGCCGGGTTGAGGGAAGGGTTCAGACTGTGCCTGGGCCCTGTGGTCTCTTCCAGGTCAGTGTATGGCATTTCCTTCCCCTTGCCACAGGCACCTGGGAGCATGTCTGCACGTGGAGAAAGACTTTCCCGTGGGAAGCCGGGTTTTGTCAAACGGGTCCCAGTGCTCTGCTCCTCTCTTTTCACTCCTGCTGCCAGAAGCCCAGGGAGGATGGGAGGGCTTAGAACATGGCTGGGCACTGTGGTTTCTTCCAGAGAAGTGGAGGGCATTTGCTTTACCTTGCCACAACCACTTGGGATAGGGTCTGCACCTCAGGAAAACTGTCTCCGTGGGAAGCCGGCTTTTTGCAAAGGGGTCTCAGGGCCGTGTGCCTCGGCTGTCCCTCCGGCTCCCCAAAGCACAGGGACGAGGTGAGGGGCTTAGACCATGCCTGGGCAATGTTGTTTCTTACACCTGGGTGTGTGGCATTTTGTTGAGCTGGCTTCCCCCACTTGGGATAGGTGTTCCACAGCAAGCACCTATTGTTCGTCGGAAGCCGTTTTTGCCCCAGGGGTCTCCGGACTGCGTTCGTTGGGGTTGAACTCCTGCTAGCAAAACCGCCGGGTTGAGGGAAGGGTTCAGACTGTGCCTGGGCCCTGTGGTCTCTTCCAGGTCAGTGTATGGCATTTCCTTCCCCTTGCCCCAGGCACCTGGGAGCATGTCTGCACGTGGAGAAAGACTTTCCCGTGGGAAGCCGGGTTTTGTCAAACGGGTCCCAGTGCTCTGCTCCTCTCTTTTCACTCCTGCTGCCAGAAGCCCAGGGAGGATGGGAGGGCTTAGAACATGGCTGGGCACTGTGGTTTCTTCCAGAGAAGTGGAGGGCATTTGCTTTACCTTGCCACAACCACTTGGGATAGGGTCTGCACCTCAGGAAAACTGTTTCCGTGGGAAGCCGGCTTTTTGCAAAGGGGTCTCAGGGCCGTGTGCCTCGGCTGTCCCTCCGGCTCCCCAAAGCACAGGGACGAGGTGAGGGGCTTAGACCATGCCTGGGCAATGTTGTTTCTTACACCTGGGTGTGTGGCATTTTGTTGAGCTGGCTACCCCCACTTGGGATTGGTTTTCCACAGCAAGCGCCTATTGTTCGTCGGAAGCCGTTTTTGCCTCAGGGGTCTCCGGGCTGTGTTCGTTGGGGTTGAACTCCTGCTAGCAAAACCGCCGGGTTGAGGGAAGGGTTCAGACTGTGCCTGGGCCCTGTGGTCTCTTCCAGGTCAGTGTATGGCATTTCCTTCCCCTTGCCCCAGGCACCTGGGAGCATGTCTGCACGTGCAGAAAGACTTTCCCGTGGGAAGCCGGGTTTTGTCAAACGGGTCCCAGTGCTCTGCTCCTCTCTTTTCACTCCTGCTGCCAGAAGCCCAGGGAGGATGGGAGGGCTTAGAACATGGCTGGGCACTGTGGTTTCTTCCAGAGAAGTGGAGGGCATTTGCTTTACCTTGCCACAACCACTTGGGATAGGGTCTGCACCTCAGGAAAACTGTCTCTGTGGGAAGCCGGATTTTTGCAAAGGGGTCTCAGGGCCGTGGGCCTCGGCTGTCCCTCCGGCTCCCCAAAGCACAGGGACGAGGTGAGGGGTTAGACCATGCCTAGGCAATGTTGTTTCTTACACCTGGGTGTGTGGCATTTTGTTGAGCTGGCTACCCCCACTTGGGATTGGTTTTCCACAGCAAGCGCCTATTGTTCGTCGGAAGCCGTTTTTGACTCAGGGGTCTCCGGGCTGTGTTCGTTGGGGTTGAACTCCTGCTAGCAAAACCGCCGGGTTGAGGGAAGGGTTCAGACTGTGCCTGGGCCCTGTGGTCTCTTCCAGGTCAGTGTATGGCATTTCCTTCCCCTTGCCCCAGGCACCTGGGAGCATGTCTGCACGTGGAGAAAGACTTTCCCGTGGGAAGCCGGGTTTTGTCAAACGGGTCCCAGTGCTCTGCTCCTCTCTTCACTCCTGCTGCCAGAAGCCCAGGGAGGATGGGAGGGCTTAGAACATGGTTGGGCACTGTGGTTTCTTCCAGAGAAGTGGAGGGCATTTGCTTTACCTTGCCACAACCACTTGGGATAGGGTCTGCACCTCAGGAAAACTGTTTCCGTGGGAAGCCGGCTTTTTGCAAAGGGGTCTCAGGGCCGTGTGCCTCGGCTGTCCCTCCGGCTCCCCAAAGCACAGGGACGAGGTGAGGGGCTTAGACCAAGCCTGGGCAATGTTGTTTCTTCCACCTGGGTGTGTGGCATTTTGTTGAGCTGGCTTCCACCACTTGGGATAGGTGTTCCAGGGGAAGCACCTATTGATCGTCGGAAGCCGTTTTTGCCCCAGGGGTCTCCGGCCTGTGTTCGTTGGGGTTGAACTCCTGCTAGCAAAACCGCCGGGTTGAGGGAAGGGTTCAGACTGTGCCTGGGCCCTGTGGTCTCTTCCAGGTCAGTGTATGGCATTTCCTTCCCCTTGCCACAGGCACCTGGGAGCATGTCTGCACGTGGAGAAAGACTTTCCCGTGGGAAGCCGGGTTTTGTCAAACGGGTCCCAGTGCTCTGCTCCTCTCTTTTCACTCCTGCTGCCAGAAGCCCAGGGAGGATGGGAGGGCTTAGAACATGGCTGGGCACTGTGGTTTCTTCCAGAGAAGTGGAGGGCATTTGCTTTACCTTGCCACAACCACTTGGGATAGGGTCTGCACCTCAGGAAAACTGTCTCCGTGGGAAGCCGGCTTTTTGCAAAGGGGTCTCAGGGCCGTGTGCCTCGGCTGTCCCTCCGGCTCCCCAAAGCACAGGGACGAGGTGAGGGGCTTAGACCATGCCTGGGCAATGTTGTTTCTTACACCTGGGTGTGTGGCATTTTGTTGAGCTGGCTTCCCCCACTTGGGATAGGTGTTCCACAGCAAGCACCTATTGTTCGTCGGAAGCCGTTTTTGCCCCAGGGGTCTCCGGACTGCGTTCGTTGGGGTTGAACTCCTGCTAGCAAAACCGCCGGGTTGAGGGAAGGGTTCAGACTGTGCCTGGGCCCTGTGGTCTCTTCCAGGTCAGTGTATGGCATTTCCTTCCCCTTGCCCCAGGCACCTGGGAGCATGTCTGCACGTGGAGAAAGACTTTCCCGTGGGAAGCCGGGTTTTGTCAAACGGGTCCCAGTGCTCTGCTCCTCTCTTTTCACTCCTGCTGCCAGAAGCCCAGGGAGGATGGGAGGGCTTAGAACATGGCTGGGCACTGTGGTTTCTTCCAGAGAAGTGGAGGGCATTTGCTTTACCTTGCCACAACCACTTGGGATAGGGTCTGCACCTCAGGAAAACTGTTTCCGTGGGAAGCCGGCTTTTTGCAAAGGGGTCTCAGGGCCGTGTGCCTCGGCTGTCCCTCCGGCTCCCCAAAGCACAGGGACGAGGTGAGGGGCTTAGACCATGCCTGGGCAATGTTGTTTCTTACACCTGGGTGTGTGGCATTTTGTTGAGCTGGCTACCCCCACTTGGGATTGGTTTTCCACAGCAAGCGCCTATTGTTCGTCGGAAGCCGTTTTTGCCTCAGGGGTCTCCGGGCTGTGTTCGTTGGGGTTGAACTCCTGCTAGCAAAACCGCCGGGTTGAGGGAAGGGTTCAGACTGTGCCTGGGCCCTGTGGTCTCTTCCAGGTCAGTGTATGGCATTTCCTTCCCCTTGCCCCAGGCACCTGGGAGCATGTCTGCACGTGCAGAAAGACTTTCCCGTGGGAAGCCGGGTTTTGTCAAACGGGTCCCAGTGCTCTGCTCCTCTCTTTTCACTCCTGCTGCCAGAAGCCCAGGGAGGATGGGAGGGCTTAGAACATGGCTGGGCACTGTGGTTTCTTCCAGAGAAGTGGAGGGCATTTGCTTTACCTTGCCACAACCACTTGGGATAGGGTCTGCACCTCAGGAAAACTGTCTCTGTGGGAAGCCGGATTTTTGCAAAGGGGTCTCAGGGCCGTGGGCCTCGGCTGTCCCTCCGGCTCCCCAAAGCACAGGGACGAGGTGAGGGGTTAGACCATGCCTAGGTAATGTTGTTTCTTACACCTGGGTGTGTGGCATTTTGTTGAGCTGGCTACCCCCACTTGGGATTGGTTTTCCACAGCAAGCGCCTATTGTTCGTCGGAAGCCGTTTTTGACTCAGGGGTCTCCGGGCTGTGTTCGTTGGGGTTGAACTCCTGCTAGCAAAACCGCCGGGTTGAGGGAAGGGTTCAGACTGTGCCTGGGCCCTGTGGTCTCTTCCAGGTCAGTGTATGGCATTTCCTTCCCCTTGCCACAGGCACTTGGGAGCATGTCTGCACGTGGAGAAAGACTTTCCCGTGGGAAGCCGGGTTTTGTCAAACGGGTCCCAGTGCTCTGCTCCTCTCTTCACTCCTGCTGCCAGAAGCCCAGGGAGGATGGGAGGGCTTAGAACATGGTTGGGCACTGTGGTTTCTTCCAGAGAAGTGGAGGGCATTTGCTTTACCTTGCCACAACCACTTGGGATAGGGTCTGCACCTCAGGAAAACTGTTTCCGTGGGAAGCCGGCTTTTTGCAAAGGGGTCTCAGGGCCGTGTGCCTCGGCTGTCCCTCCGGCTCCCCAAAGCACAGGGACGAGGTGAGGGGCTTAGACCAAGCCTGGGCAATGTTGTTTCTTCCACCTGGGTGTGTGGCATTTTGTTGAGCTGGCTTCCACCACTTGGGATAGGTGTTCCAGGGGAAGCACCTATTGATCGTCGGAAGCCGTTTTTGCCCCAGGGGTCTCCGGCCTGTGTTCGTTGGGGTTGAACTCCTGCTAGCAAAACCGCCGGGTTGAGGGAAGGGTTCAGACTGTGCCTGGGCCCTGTGGTCTCTTCCAGGTCAGTGTATGGCATTTCCTTCCCCTTGCCACAGGCACCTGGGAGCATGTCTGCACGTGGAGAAAGACTTTCCCGTGGGAAGCCGGGTTTTGTCAAACGGGTCCCAGTGCTCTGCTCCTCTCTTTTCACTCCTGCTGCCAGAAGCCCAGGGAGGATGGGAGGGCTTAGAACATGGCTGGGCACTGTGGTTTCTTCCAGAGAAGTGGAGGGCATTTGCTTTACCTTGCCACAACCACTTGGGATAGGGTCTGCACCTCAGGAAAACTGTCTCCGTGGGAAGCCGGCTTTTTGCAAAGGGGTCTCAGGGCCGTGTGCCTCGGCTGTCCCTCCGGCTCCCCAAAGCACAGGGACGAGGTGAGGGGCTTAGACCATGCCTGGGCAATGTTGTTTCTTACACCTGGGTGTGTGGCATTTTGTTGAGCTGGCTTCCCCCACTTGGGATAGGTGTTCCACAGCAAGCACCTATTGTTCGTCGGAAGCCGTTTTTGCCCCAGGGGTCTCCGGACTGCGTTCGTTGGGGTTGAACTCCTGCTAGCAAAACCGCCGGGTTGAGGGAAGGGTTCAGACTGTGCCTGGGCCCTGTGGTCTCTTCCAGGTCAGTGTATGGCATTTCCTTCCCCTTGCCCCAGGCACCTGGGAGCATGTCTGCACGTGGAGAAAGACTTTCCTGTGGGAAGCCGGGTTTTGTCAAACGGGTCCCAGTGCTCTGCTCCTCTCTTTTCACTCCTGCTGCCAGAAGCCCAGGGAGGATGGGAGGGCTTAGAACATGGCTGGGCACTGTGGTTTCTTCCAGAGAAGTGGAGGGCATTTGCTTTACCTTGCCACAACCACTTGGGATAGGGTCTGCACCTCAGGAAAACTGTTTCCGTGGGAAGCCGGCTTTTTGCAAAGGGGTCTCAGGGCCGTGTGCCTCGGCTGTCCCTCCGGCTCCCCAAAGCACAGGGACGAGGTGAGGGGCTTAGACCAAGCCTGGGCAATGTTGTTTCTTCCACCTGGGTGTGTGGCATTTTGTTGAGCTGGCTTCCACCACTTGGGATAGGTGTTCCAGGGGAAGCACCTATTGATCGTCGGAAGCCGTTTTTGCCCCAGGGGTCTCCGGCCTGTGTTCGTTGGGGTTGAACTCCTGCTAGCAAAACCGCCGGGTTGAGGGAAGGGTTCAGACTGTGCCTGGGCCCTGTGGTCTCTTCCAGGTCAGTGTATGGCATTTCCTTCCCCTTGCCACAGGCACCTGGGAGCATGTCTGCACGTGGAGAAAGACTTTCCCGTGGGAAGCCGGGTTTTGTCAAACGGGTCCCAGTGCTCTGCTCCTCTCTTTTCACTCCTGCTGCCAGAAGCCCAGGGAGGATGGGAGGGCTTAGAACATGGCTGGGCACTGTGGTTTCTTCCAGAGAAGTGGAGGGCATTTGCTTTACCTTGCCACAACCACTTGGGATAGGGTCTGCACCTCAGGAAAACTGTCTCCGTGGGAAGCCGGCTTTTTGCAAAGGGGTCTCAGGGCCGTGTGCCTCGGCTGTCCCTCCGGCTCCCCAAAGCACAGGGACGAGGTGAGGGGCTTAGACCATGCCTGGGCAATGTTGTTTCTTACACCTGGGTGTGTGGCATTTTGTTGAGCTGGCTTCCCCCACTTGGGATAGGTGTTCCACAGCAAGCACCTATTGTTCGTCGGAAGCCGTTTTTGCCCCAGGGGTCTCCGGACTGCGTTCGTTGGGGTTGAACTCCTGCTAGCAAAACCGCCGGGTTGAGGGAAGGGTTCAGACTGTGCCTGGGCCCTGTGGTCTCTTCCAGGTCAGTGTATGGCATTTCCTTCCCCTTGCCCCAGGCACCTGGGAGCATGTCTGCACGTGGAGAAAGACTTTCCCGTGGGAAGCCGGGTTTTGTCAAACGGGTCCCAGTGCTCTGCTCCTCTCTTTTCACTCCTGCTGCCAGAAGCCCAGGGAGGATGGGAGGGCTTAGAACATGGCTGGGCACTGTGGTTTCTTCCAGAGAAGTGGAGGGCATTTGCTTTACCTTGCCACAACCACTTGGGATAGGGTCTGCACCTCAGGAAAACTGTTTCCGTGGGAAGCCGGCTTTTTGCAAAGGGGTCTCAGGGCCGTGTGCCTCGGCTGTCCCTCCGGCTCCCCAAAGCACAGGGACGAGGTGAGGGGCTTAGACCATGCCTGGGCAATGTTGTTTCTTACACCTGGGTGTGTGGCATTTTGTTGAGCTGGCTACCCCCACTTGGGATTGGTTTTCCACAGCAAGCGCCTATTGTTCGTCGGAAGCCGTTTTTGCCTCAGGGGTCTCCGGGCTGTGTTCGTTGGGGTTGAACTCCTGCTAGCAAAACCGCCGGGTTGAGGGAAGGGTTCAGACTGTGCCTGGGCCCTGTGGTCTCTTCCAGGTCAGTGTATGGCATTTCCTTCCCCTTGCCCCAGGCACCTGGGAGCATGTCTGCACGTGCAGAAAGACTTTCCCGTGGGAAGCCGGGTTTTGTCAAACGGGTCCCAGTGCTCTGCTCCTCTCTTTTCACTCCTGCTGCCAGAAGCCCAGGGAGGATGGGAGGGCTTAGAACATGGCTGGGCACTGTGGTTTCTTCCAGAGAAGTGGAGGGCATTTGCTTTACCTTGCCACAACCACTTGGGATAGGGTCTGCACCTCAGGAAAACTGTCTCTGTGGGAAGCCGGATTTTTGCAAAGGGGTCTCAGGGCCGTGGGCCTCGGCTGTCCCTCCGGCTCCCCAAAGCACAGGGACGAGGTGAGGGGTTAGACCATGCCTGGGCAATGTTTTTTCTTACACCTGGGTGTGTGGCATTTTGTTGAGCTGGCTACCCCCACTTGGGATTGGTTTTCCACAGCAAGCGCCTATTGTTCGTCGGAAGCCGTTTTTGACTCAGGGGTCTCCGGGCTGTGTTCGTTGGGGTTGAACTCCTGCTAGCAAAACCGCCGGGTTGAGGGAAGGGTTCAGACTGTGCCTGGGCCCTGTGGTCTCTTCCAGGTCAGTGTATGGCATTTCCTTCCCCTTGCCACAGGCACCTGGGAGCATGTCTGCACGTGGAGAAAGACTTTCCCGTGGGAAGCCGGGTTTTGTCAAACGGGTCCCAGTGCTCTGCTCCTCTCTTCACTCCTGCTGCCAGAAGCCCAGGGAGGATGGGAGGGCTTAGAACATGGTTGGGCACTGTGGTTTCTTCCAGAGAAGTGGAGGGCATTTGCTTTACCTTGCCACAACCACTTGGGATAGGGTCTGCACCTCAGGAAAACTGTTTCCGTGGGAAGCCGGCTTTTTGCAAAGGGGTCTCAGGGCCGTGTGCCTCGGCTGTCCCTCCGGCTCCCCAAAGCACAGGGACGAGGTGAGGGGCTTAGACCAAGCCTGGGCAATGTTGTTTCTTCCACCTGGGTGTGTGGCATTTTGTTGAGCTGGCTTCCACCACTTGGGATAGGTGTTCCAGGGGAAGCACCTATTGATCGTCGGAAGCCGTTTTTGCCCCAGGGGTCTCCGGGCTGTGTTCGTTGGGGTTGAACTCCTGCTAGCAAAACCGCCGGGTTGAGGGAAGGGTTCAGACTGTGCCTGGGCCCTGTGGTCTCTTCCAGGTCAGTGTATGGCATTTCCTTCCCCTTGCCACAGGCACCTGGGAGCAGGTCTGCACGTGGAGAAAGACTTTCCCGTGGGAAGCCGGGTTTTGTCAAACGGGTCCCAGTGCTCTGCTCCTCTCTTTTCACTCCTGCTGCCAGAAGCCCAGGGAGGATGGGAGGGCTTAGAACATGGCTGGGCACTGTGGTTTCTTCCAGAGAAGTGGAGGGCATTTGCTTTACCTTGCCACAACCACTTGGGATAGGGTCTGCACCTCAGGAAAACTGTCTCCGTGGGAAGCCGGCTTTTTGCAAAGGGGTCTCAGGGCCGTGTGCCTCGGCTGTCCCTCCGGCTCCCCAAAGCACAGGGACGAGGTGAGGGGCTTAGACCATGCCTGGGCAATGTTGTTTCTTACACCTGGGTGTGTGGCATTTTGTTGAGCTGGCTTCCCCCACTTGGGATAGGTGTTCCACAGCAAGCACCTATTGTTCGTCGGAAGCCGTTTTTGCCCCAGGGGTCTCCGGACTGCGTTCGTTGGGGTTGAACTCCTGCTAGCAAAACCGCCGGGTTGAGGGAAGGGTTCAGACTGTGCCTGGGCCCTGTGGTCTCTTCCAGGTCAGTGTATGGCATTTCCTTCCCCTTGCCCCAGGCACCTGGGAGCATGTCTGCACGTGGAGAAAGACTTTCCCGTGGGAAGCCGGGTTTTGTCAAACGGGTCCCAGTGCTCTGCTCCTCTCTTTTCACTCCTGCTGCCAGAAGCCCAGGGAGGATGGGAGGGCTTAGAACATGGCTGGGCACTGTGGTTTCTTCCAGAGAAGTGGAGGGCATTTGCTTTACCTTGCCACAACCACTTGGGATAGGGTCTGCACCTCAGGAAAACTGTTTCCGTGGGAAGCCGGCTTTTTGCAAAGGGGTCTCAGGGCCGTGTGCCTCGGCTGTCCCTCCGGCTCCCCAAAGCACAGGGACGAGGTGAGGGGCTTAGACCATGCCTGGGCAATGTTGTTTCTTACACCTGGGTGTGTGGCATTTTGTTGAGCTGGCTACCCCCACTTGGGATAGGTGTTCCACAGCAAGCACCTATTGTTCGTCGGAAGCCGTTTTTGCCCCAGGGGTCTCCGGGCTGTGTTCGTTGGGGTTGAACTCCTGCTAGCAAAACCGCCGGGTTGAGGGAAGGGTTCAGACTGTGCCTGGGCCCTGTGGTCTCTTCCAGGTCAGTGTATGGCATTTCCTTCCCCTTGCCCCAGGCACCTGGGAGCATGTCTGCACGTGGAGAAAGACTTTCCCGTGGGAAGCCGGGTTTTGTCAAACGGGTCCCAGTGCTCTGCTCCTCTCTTTTCACTCCTGCTGCCAGCAGCCCAGGGAGGATGGGAGGGCTTAGAACATGGCTGGGCACTGTGGTTTCTTCCAGAGAAGTGGATGGCATTTGCTTTACCTTGCCACAACCACTTGTGATAGGGTCTGCACCTCAGGAAAACTGTTTCCGTTGGAGGCCGGCTTTTTGCCAAACGGGTCTCACTGCCGTGGGCCTCGGGGGTCCTTCTAGCTACCGAAAGCACAGTGACGACGTGAGGGGCTTAGACCATGTCTGGGCATCGTTGTTTCTTACACCTGTGTGGCATTTTGTTTACCTGGCTACCCTCACTTGGGATCGGTTTTCCAAAGCAAGCCCCTATTGTTCGTCGGAAGCCGTTTTTGTCCCAGGGGTCCCCGGGCTGTGTTCGTTCGGGTTGAACTCATGCTAGCAAAACCGCCCGGATGAGGTAAGGGCTCAGACTGTTCCTAGGCACTGTGGTCTCTTACAGATCAGTGTACGGCATTTACTTCACCTTGCCACTGGCACTTTTGAGCATGTTTGCACGTTATGAAAGATTTTTCCGTTCGAAGCCGGTTTTTCTCAAATGGGTCTCCGTGCTTGCTCCTCTGTTTTCACTCATGCTGCCAGAAGCCCAGTGATGATGTTAGGGCTTAGAACATGGCTGGGCACTGTGGTTTCTTCCAGAGAAGTGGATGGCATTTCCTTTACCTTGCCACAACCACTTGTGATAGGGTCTGCTCCTTAGGAAAACTGTTTCCGTTGGAAGTCGTTTTTTTGCCAAATGGGTCAGGGATTTGGGGCTCGGGTTTCCCTCATGCTACCAAAAGCACAGTGACGATGTCTGGGCTTAGACCATGCCTGGGGAATGTTGTTTCTTACACATAAGTGTGTGGCATTCTGTTTACTTTGCTACAACCACTTTGGATAGGTTTTCCACATCAAGAACTTATTTTTCGGCGGAAGCCGTTTCTGCCTCAAGTGTCCCATTTTGTGTTCGTTCGGGTTTATCTCCTGCTAGCAAACTGTGGTCTCTTACAGATCAGTGTATGGCATTTACTTCACCTTGGCACAGGCACTTGTGAGCATGTTTGCACGTTACGGAAGATTTTTCCGTTGGAAGCCGGTTTTTGTCAATCTCATAGGGAAGAAACAGAAACTCTTTGGCATAACCTGACTCACCCAGCATCAGTAAAGCAGTTCCAGAACTCAGCCCAGGGCCCCTGTCGCCTACCCAATTGAAGCCACCACCATGCCTCTATCGAAAGGAATTCCCAAAGACTCTCCTCTGACTCCACCACCAAAGAAACAGCAGATTGAATATGGCACTTCAAAATATTGAGATGATACATCTGGTATAGTTAGATACACAAGGTTTACCTTTATTTTTTTATTGTTTTTTATTACATAATGTTATAGTCTCCATACAGTACAGTAAATTTCGATGATACATTAGTTGCATATTACACCCAGTGCACCATGCAATATGTGCCCTCCTTACTACCCATCACCAGCATATATTTTAAACAGGAAAATGCTGCTCTGAATAATTTTGAATTTTCCCTCGACCCCCATTGTATCTCTTGGGATGAAAAGACTAATCAGTGATGAAACATCACCTTTGACAATTGGAAAGACATCATCCATATTTGTATGTGACGACAAAAGGCCATCTAACACTAAATGGTGGCCACTCACCCATATCTTAGGCCCAACTGTATAAACACTGTCAAACGTATATCTTAAAAATAGACAAAGAGTAAACCTCACCTTCCCTTTCTAATGAAAGAGTGTTTCTAGGAAACAGCTGTTCAAAATACATTCATAAGCAGTCAATGAACAGAGAAAATGGGATCCCCTGCAAAGTGCTCCAAGCTCAGAAACTAAGTACCTCCTTCACCAAATTCAGAACGCTGACAACTATTACTTAAGTTTTACTTCATGGCTCAACTAGAGAAAAGAGAAAAACCCAGGAGATGGTGGGTTAATGAGAGGTTTTACTTCCAGTCCTGATGTGGATATGACATTTCTCCAAATGGACCTGCCGCTTTCTCTGAATGCTGGATCCCGTGTCAAGCTGCCTCACTGACTCAGATGCAGACGTTCAGAACGTCGGGTCTCGCGGAGCCAGAGCAGAGAAGTGTTGTCAGATGGGGAGAAGCAGCTCCTCGGACCTAAAGCCTGCACACCTGCTGTGGTTTCTGGGAGAAGGGGAAACATAGACTTGTCTTTTAGTAGTAATTATCTCCCAGCCCATTGCCACCATTCCCAGGAAACAGCTAGCACAATGCTGAAGTTGGGTAACGGCTCTGGGCCTTCCTAGCGCCACACCTGTGCCTGAGGGAACAGGGAATACCCTGCTGAACTCGGGGAACTGCTCAAGGTCCATTACCTGCACTGTGTCGGGGGACAGGGGCACCGCACTGAAGTTGGGGACTGTGCGGTCCTTTCTCTCGCTCTTCCTGGGGAACACGGGAAACCCTGGAATGTCTGCGAACCATCCCACAAAAGCTTTGCTGAGCGGGTGCCCTGGAGTTCCTGGGTCTGGGGTGTATGGCCAGTTGATGGAGACTAGGCAGAAGAGACTTTCAAGGGAAAAAGGAAAGAAAACTGAGTCTCCATGATGAACTCTCTCAACATGCCCTTCCAGAACCCCGCCTCTTACCCGGGGTACCCCTACTCCCAGAAAGCCCACCTATGGCCACACAGCATGCACTCACCCAGCCAGGAACTCCACAGGTCCACTCTCTCAAAACTCCACTTCCTTGGCTCCTGGTCTGCGTCCTTGGGCTGCTCCGGATCTGCACACAGAGACGTAGCTCCACCCCCATGGGGTGATTGCTTGGGGAGTATGATGCTTCCAACTCCTTGAATGCCAGGCAACCGGCCCCATGACTCACAACTCTGGGAGTGCAGAGGTCCAGGAGGCACCTCCTTGGCTAAACGCCCTGAGCAGGCATGACGGGGATCATGGGCAGGGCTGCAATCACACACACACACACACACACACACACACACACACACACACACACACGGCCCCTTTCGCGGACCCCTCTACCTGCAGACCACCCTCAGAGCCCTGCCCCTTCCCTTCTGCACCAACCCTTCCTGCAAGGGTGTGCCTGGTTCCTGGCAAGGTCAGCTGCTCTCAGACTGTTCCAGCCTTGGGCTTTAGGAAATGCAATGCTTTTATGCATATCCAAGGCAATTTTAAGCGCCAAAAGGAATGCTCCAAGCGGGAATAGCTTTGCCTTCTTGTCTCACCCATGGAGTGGATAGTGCTTCTCAGACCTTCAAAACATCCTTCTAGGGTGAGCCCATTTGTGCTGCAATCTATATACACATGCTTAGTTCTACAGGGAAGGAAGGAAAAGCCGGCCTTCTGTTCTGTCGCGGTTGTGAACCAGGAACATTTATTTTTCACTTGAAAACAGTGTTATTGTCGACACTAAATGAAGGAACCTTTTAAAACATTTTAGAGAGGAAGGAAGAGAGTTTTATTCAAACCCAAGTCAAAGACAGCTGCCTGGGAGACACAATCTTCACAAAGAAGGGAGTGCTCCAGGGAAGGAACATTTAGGGCAGGGTCATATATTTGTTCTGAGTTGTGCTACGTACAGTTATACATCACGATGAGGAAGAAGGTTCCAGAAAGTGACAGACTTTTTCTTATGTTTTCAGTATGTACAAATCAGTATGACTTTAATCTTATGGGAGCAAGAAAGGTTCTTTTGTGTTCTCACCTTGATGTTGGCAAAGGCATTTTTTGGTTCTCTTTTTCTTTTTGATGCATATGGACAATAAGTGCTGGGGGCAGAAATAGGGCCCATGCTTTGAGGGTTTGCCCAGTCATTTTGAGCTGGGTAAAATGTTAAAGGAGAGCTTTCCTGGGAGGCCAAGATCAGGCCTCACAGATGGTATGACATAAAAATTACTCTTATCCTTATCATCACTACCAAATGGTGGAACATGAGATGAAAGCACCTTTCCAATAGTAAAGAGACATCAAAGGACCCCTACAGAAGGTTACCTGCTCCATGGTCAACACAGGTAACGGAGGCGTTCATGGTCTCTGGACTCCTCCCCTTGTCCTGCCCAAATCTCTGAAACATAGAGATCATTTACAGTCAGAATTTTACACATCTTAGAGATGTCTGGCACCATTCCCTTGGACTACAGAATACAACAGAATAGCTCACTGTCACAACACGAAAGTGCCCCTGGATACACTAAGTTCTTTCTCCGCAACGTTGGCCTTAATGAAATCATAATCGTAACATAGAAACACTACGATGGTTGGGAATAAATAATCACAGGTAAGGGAATATTTAGGAAATCTTTAGAAGCATTGTCTCACTCTATAGAAGAGGCTAACTGCTTTAAATACTATTTCCGACCTTACAGGACACTCTACAGACCAGAGCCTCCATCAATTAAAAAAGCATAGTTCTTTCAGTCACTTTAATATCAGAAAAATAGTATAGTATCTCTATTCCTAGGGATCTTTAAGTCTCCGACTCAAAGGTCCTCCACTGAGAGAATTATCTTCATGATCATGATGGGCAGAGGTGAAAAGGCAGCCAAATTCATTCCATTTGGCCACACAACAAGAAAATCCTAATACTTCCTAGGTTTCCAGATTGAGAAGACCTGGGGTAGAGCGAAATGGTACCTTGTATGGAAGAACAAGGGATTTGGAGTCAGTTTGGAGATCACACTTAGGTTTCTGACACTAAAATCCTCTGTAATTCATATCATTTCTGAGCCTTTGTCTATCCATCTAAAAATGGGACTCATTCTATCTACACCCCAGTTGAGAAGTTTACGAGGGAGAATGCTACTCAGAGCCAGTATGGATTCTCCCAAGAGCAGGTGCTCAGGAGCCATAATTACCATTGGGTCTATATCTTTTCCAGAGAAAAGAACACATGGTGAAACCGTGTTTCGAAAAGATGACTCACAAGATGATTTTCACACTTTCATGAAGGTCAAGAAACTGCTATTTTGTTGTAATTCTCTCAGAAATCATGTTATTAGCTTGGTGGGGACAATAGCAACATCATCACTAGGAGTGGGGAGCTTCTCATCTCCATATGGCTATGTTGACTACCTTAACACAATGCCACCAGAAAGGAAAGCTGGAGGGAGGTGTGTGTGGGCACAGGCCAAGGCTGCCAGGTGTGCCTGGGACATGCAGAACCCTGATAGGAGGCTTAAGTCCTGTCTATGTTAGGATAGTCAGTGCTCTTCAGAGACAAAGGGCCATTGTGTGTGAGCCCTGATGTAGAAAAGGTGGAAAATGTCCATTGCGATTCCCTCTCTGACCCTTAGGATATGCAGCAAAGTTACATTGAATTTTTAAACATGGAGGGATTTCCTGGTCTTCTTTTCGTGAGGACTCGGGCTCTATTCCTTGGTGGCCTAAGAATAGAATCTAGTTAGTTTCAGGATGTTAAAATGTAGACATGATTCATGGAACAACATATCATCTGTTTGGGTAAATAGTCTATGACCACTGGAAATAATGTATTCTGCACGTATTATGCAATATTACATAGACGTCAATTAGGTCACATTTGTTACCAATGTTTTGTCTGCTTTTTCCATCAGATATTGAGAAAGGCATATTAAAATTTCCAAACAAAATTTCCAAAAAAAGAGGATGCCGATCAAAAATGTTGTGTGAAAACGAAAAGAAAGTGCCATCACTCCATTCAGTGAATCAGGTTTGTGCAGAGAGACGGTAACGTTGATCACTGAAGACACCAGGGTTTTCCAATATGTGTGTTGAACCTTAAGGAAACTGCCATAGACGTAACTCTCAGTAAGAATAGCATGGTAAGGGTCTTCCAACTCCCATCCTCTGTCATGATGATGGAAGCATGTTGCAGAGTGGGAATGAAAGCATAAGGGCCACTAACCAATCTTCAAGAAGAACATTGTATCAAAGCCATCATTCACCTGACATCTTCGGTCGTGAAGATGAAACTATTGGCACAGGTGTCTAAGAAAACATAGGGAAAGTGCCATATACTGAAGTCCACGAAAGAACACCATAGAGAAAGCATCTTGCATCTCACAGTCTTCTGTCATAAAAACGGAAGTATGTGCAAACCTGTCTGTGAAAACAGACGCATAAAGCGCGTTGTTTCACTCTATACAGGAACACTGTATTGACACCATGTCTCAACTCACAACTTCTGTAGTGAAGACGGAAGCCTTGGTAAGAATGTGTGCGAGCTCATAAAGAAGTGCCGTCTACTTAATTCTAAGAACCAAATCTGTGTAGATAGAAAACAATATCAAACCAACCTCCTGACAAATGGATCAACCGGGGTTTCTTTCCTGTGTGTTGAACCTTAATGAAAGTGCCATAAACTTAATAGTAGGTGAGAGCACTGGGTAGATAGCATCTTTCAACCAACAAATTCTGTCATGAAGATGGAAACGTTTGCATCATTGCCCTGAAAGCATAAGGAAAGTGGCAGAGACTTAGCTTCAAGAAACGACCGTACCGAATCCATCCTTCAAGGCACGTCTTCTTTTACGAAGTTGGAAGCATTCTCAGCAGTGTTTCTCAGCATAAGGGAATTATCGTACGCTTAACTTTATGAGGGAAATCCGTAGGACACTGTCTGAAACTCAGATCTTTTCTCATGAGGCTGAAAGCATTGGCTCAAGGGTAAAGGAACTTGTAAAGAAATGACGTTTACTCCACTCTGAGCACCAAGGTTCTGTATAGAGAATGAAACTTCAAACATCCTGATGCATGAAGAGAGAAGCTTTTTCAAATATCTGTGTTGAACGGTAAAAGAAGTGCCATACGCTTAGCACTATTAAAGAGCACCATCTGGAGACAACTTTCCAAATCAAGTTCATGAGGGTGGATGTATGTTACAAAATCTGCATGAAACCTAAGGAACATTCTGTATACTCAGGTAAGAACACC
Organism: Ursus arctos; assembly: GCF_023065955.2. Classification (NCBI taxonomy): domain Eukaryota; kingdom Metazoa; phylum Chordata; class Mammalia; order Carnivora; family Ursidae; genus Ursus; species Ursus arctos. The sequence continues at coordinate 146,499 of NW_026622763.1, read as the reverse complement.
CTTGGAAAAAAATCTTTCAACTCACATCTTCTGTAATGAAGATGGGAGTACTTGCAGAAGTGCAAGTGAAAGCATAAGGAGAGGTCCTATCTAAGTAGTTGTGAGAAACAACTCCGTGTTGATAGAAGGCAACATCGAAGTAACATGGTGACCCATGAATATACACCCGTTGTCCAGCACGTGCCTTGAACCTTAAGGAAAAGGGCACTATATACAAATCTCAGTCAGAACACCGAATGGACACCATCTTCCAAGTCACAGCTTCTGTGAGGATGATCGCAAGTTTTTCAAGTGTCTACGAATGCATAAGGAAGGTGTCACCTACTTTACACTAGGAGAGAATACTCTATCTAAAAGCATCTTGCACCTCACATCTTTTCTCATGAAGTGGGAGCATTGTGCAAAACAGTGCCTGCGAGCATCAAGATAATGCACTTCGTTTAAAACTGTAATAATACTACACAGAAAGCATCACTCAACTCACTTCTTTCATGAGGATGAAAGCCGTTCGAAAAGGTTGTGTGAAAACAAAAAGAAAGTGCAATCAGTCAATTAGCTAAAGAGTTTGTGTAGAGAGACGGCAACTTTGATCAGTGAAGACGCTAGGGCTTCCCTATATGTGTTTCCTTAAGGTTCACTTAAGGAAACAGCCCCAGATGTAACTCTCAGTAATAGGAGTGCATGGAAACAGTCTTCCAACTCCCGTCGTCTGTCATGATGATGGAAGAATGTTTCAGAGTGGGAATAAAAGCATAGGGAAAGGGCCAATAACGAATATTTAAGACAGAATATTGTATCGAAGCCATCTTTCACCTCACGTATTCTATCATGAAGATGAAAGCATTTCAACAGGCGTCTAAGAAAACATAAGGAAAGTGCCATATACTGAAGTCTCTGAAAGAACACCATAGAGAAAGCATCTTGCATCTCACAGTTTTTCTTTTTTTTTCTTTTTTTAATGTTTTATTATGTTTGTCAACATACAGTGCATCCCCGGTTTCCGATGTAAGGCTCGATGATTCATTAGTTGCGTATAACACCTAGTGCACCATGCAATACGTGCCCTCCTTACCACCCATCACCGGTCTATCCCATTCCCCCACCCCCCTCCCTTCTGAGGCCCTCAGTTTGTTTCTCATAGTCCATAGTCTCTCATGTTTCATTCCCCCTTCTGATTACCCCCCCTTTCTTTATCCCTTTCTTCTCCTACCGATCTTCCTAGTTCTTTTGTTCCATAGATGAGAGAAATCATATGATAGTTGTCTTTCTCTGCTTGACTTATTTCACTTAGCATTAGCTCCTCCAGTGCCATCCATGTTGTAGCAAATGTTGAGAACTCGTTCTTTCCGATAGCTGAGTAATATTCCATTGTATGTATGGACCACAACTTCTTAATCCAGTCATCTGTTGAAGGGCATCTCGGCTCCTTCCATGATTTAGCTATTGTGGACATTGCTGCTGTGAACATTGGGGTGCATATGGCCCTTCTCTTCACTACGTCTGTATCTTTGGGGTAAACACCCAGTAGTGCAATGGCTGGATCATAAGGTAGCTCGATTTTTAACTTTTTAAGGGACCTCCACACTGTTTTCCAGAGTGGCTGTACCAACTTGCATTCCCACCAACAATGTAGGAGGGATCCCGTTTCTCCACATCCTCTCCAACAATTGTTGTTTCTTGCCTTGTCTATTTTTGCCATTCTAACTGGCGTAAGGTGGTATCTCAGTGTGGTTTTGATTTGAATTTCTTTGATGGCTAATGATTTTGAACATTTTTTCATGTGTCTGTTAGCCATTTGTATGTCTTCATTGGAAAAGTGTCTGTTCATATCTTCTGCCCATTTTTTGATTTGTTTATTTGTTTCTCGTGTATTGAGTTTGAGAAGATCTTTGTAGATCTTGGATACCAGTCCTTTATCTGTAGTGTCATTTGCAAATATATTCTCCCATTCAGTGGGATGCCTCTTTGATTTTCTGTTTCCTTGACTGTGCTGAAACTTTTAATCTTGATGAAGTCCCATAAATTCATTGTATCTTTTGTTTCTCTTGCCTTTGGGGATGTATCATGAAAAAGGTTGTTTTGGCCGATGTCGTGGAGGTTGCTGCCTATGTTCTCCTCTAGAATTTTGATGGATTCCCATAGAGGTCTTTCATCCATTTGGAGTTTATTTTTGTGTATGGTGTGAGATAGTGGTCAAGTTTCATTCTTTTGCATGTAGCTGTCCAATTTTCCCAGCACCATTTATTGAAGAGACTTTTTTCCCCACCGGATGTTTTTTCCTCCTTGCTCAAATATTAGCTGCACAAAGAGCCGAGGGTCCATTTCTCTGTTCTCTATTCTGTTCCATTGGTCTATGTGTCTGCTTTTGTGCCAGTACCATGCTGTCTTTGTGATCACAGCTTTGTAGTACAGCTCGAAATCTGGCATTGTGATGCCCCCAGCTTTATTTTTCCTTTTCAACAGTTCCTTGGAGATTCATGGCTTTTTCTGTTTCCATGCAAATTTAAGGACTATTTGTTCCAGTTCTTTGAAAAATGTCCTCAGTATTTTGATCGGGATAGCATTGAAAGTGTAGATGGCTCTGGGTAGCATGGACATTTTAACTATGTTAATTCTTCTGATCCTTGAGCATGGAATACCTTTCCATCTTTTTATGTCTTCCTTAATGTCTTTCAAGAGTGATTTATAGTTTCTAGAATATAGGTCCTTTACGTCTCTGGTTAATTCTAAGGTAACGTACGGTTTTTGGTGCTATTGTAAATGGGATGGATTCCCTAATTTCTCTTTCTTCGGTCTCGTTATTCGTGTACAGAAATGCAACTGATTTCTGAGCATTAATTTTGTATCCCACCACATTACTGAATTGCTCTATAACTTCTAATAGTTTGGGAGTGGCTTCTTTTGGGTTTTCCACATAGAGTATCATGTCATCTGCAAAGAGAGACATTTTGACTTCTTCTTTGCCGATTTGAATACCTTTGATCCCTTTTTGTCGTCTGATTGCTGTTGCAAAGACTTCCAGTACGATGTTGAATAATAGTGGCGAGAGTGGGCATCCTTGTCGAGTTCCTGATCTTAAGGGAAAGGCTTCCAGCTTTTCCCCATTGAGAATAATATTTGCAGTAGGCTTTTCACAGATGGCTTTTATGAGATTGAGAAATGTACCCTCTATTCCTACACTCTGAAGGGTTTTAATCAGGAAAGGATGCTGTATTTTGTCAAATGCTTTTTCGGCATCGATTGAGAGGATCATATGGTTCCTGAGTCTTTTCTTGTTGATATATCACGCTGATGGATTTGCGAATATTGAACCACGCTTGCATCCCAGGTATGAATCCCACTTGATCGTGATGGGTAATTCTTTTAATGTACTGTTGGATTTTATTAGCAAGTATCTTGTTGAGGATTTTGGCGTCCATATTCATTAGGGAAATTGGTCTGTAATTCTCCTTTTTGAGGGGGTCTTTGCCTGGTTTGGGGATCAAGGTAATATTGGCCTCATAGAATGAGTTTGGTAGCTTTCCTTCTGTTTCTATTTTTTGAAATAGCTTTAGGAGAGTAGGTATTATTTCTTCTTTGAATGTTTGGTAGAATTCCCCAGGAAAACCATCCGGGCCTGGAGTTTTGTTATTTGGAAGGTTGTTTATCACTGACTCAATTTCTTCATCATTAATTGGCCTGTTTAAGAAATCAATTTCTTCCTCTTTCAATCTTGGTAGTTTATAGGTTTCCAGGAAGGATTCCATCTCTTCCAGATTGCTTAGTTTATTGGCATATAGCTGTTGATAAAAATTTCTAATAATCCTTCCAATTTCAATGGTGTTCATCGTGACCTCTCCTTTTTCATTCATAATATTAATATTCGGGTCCTTTCTCTTTTCTTTTGGATAAATCTTGCCAGTGGTCTGTCAATTTTATTGATTCTCTCAAAGAACCAGCTTCTAGTCCTGTTGATCTGCTCTACTGTACTTCTGGTTTCTGCTTGATTGATTTCAGCTCTAATTTTGGTCAACTGCTTCCTCGTGCATGGATTAGGCCTGTCCCTCTGTTGCTGTTCCAGCTTCTTGAGGTGAGAATATAAAAACTGCATTTTAGATTTTTCTATTCTTTTGAGTGAGGCTTGGATGGCTATGTATTTCCTCCTTAGGACTGCCTTTGCAGTATCCCATAGGTTTTTGGACTGTTGTATTTTCATTCCCATTGGTCTCCATAAATTGTTTAATTTGATTTTTGATTTCCTGGTTTATTGAGTCATTCCTGAGCAGGATGGTTCTTAGTCACCAGGTGTCTGAGTTTCTTCCAAATTTTTCCTTGTGGTTGAGTTTCGATTTCAGAGCGTTGTGGTCTGAGAATACGCACGGGATAATTTCAATCTTTTGGTATCGGTTGAGACCTGTTTTGTGTCCCAAAACATGGTCTATTCTTGAGAATGTTCCATGGGCATTAGAATAGAATGAGTATTCTTTGGTTCTGGGGTGTAGTGTTCTTTATATATCTATGAGGTCCAACTTGTCAAGTATGGCATTCAAAGCCTTTGATTCTTTGCTTAGTTTTTGCCAGGGTGTTCTGTCTATTTCTGAGAGTGGAGTGTTGAGGTCCCCTACTATTAATGTATTTTTATTTATATGTCTCTTTATTCTGGTTAAGAGTTGGCTTGTGTATCTTGCTGCTCCCCTGTTGGGGGCATATATATTTATAATTGTCATATCCACTTGTTGAATACTTCCTTTAAGAATAATATAGTGCCCTTCTGCATCTCTAACAATAGTCTGTAGTTTAAAATCCAATTTATCTGATATGAGAATTGCTACCCCAGCTTGCTTTTGAAGTCCATTTGCGTGAAAGATGGTACTCCATCCCCTTACTCTCAGTCTGAATGCATCTTTGGGTTCGAAATGAGTCTCTTGTAGACAGCAAATGGATGGGTCATTTCTTTTTATCCAATCTGCAACCCTTCTTTTTCTTTTGTTTTAAGATTTCATTTATTAATTTGACAGCAAAACAGCCAGTGAGAGAGGGAACACAAGCAGGGGGAGTAGGAGAGGAAGAAGCAGGCTCACAGCGGAGGAGCCTGATGTGGGGCTCGATCCCACAATGCCGGGATCACGCCCTGGCTGAAGGCAGACGCTTAAGTGCTGTTCCACCCAGGCGCCCTGCATCTCACTGTCTTCTGGCATGAAAAAGGAAGCATGTGAAAAAGTGTGTACAAAAAAGATGCATAAAGCGCGTTGCCTCACTCTATAGAAGAACACTGTATAGACATCATGTCTCAACTCACAACTTCTGTTGTGAAGATGGAAGCCTTGGCAAGAGTGTGTGCAAGCACGTAGAGAAAGGGCTGTCTACTTAATTCTGAGAACCAAATCTGTCTAGATAGAAAACGATATCGAACCCACCTCCTGACAAATGGATCAACCAGGGTTTTCTTCCCTATGTGTTGAAACTTAAGGAAAGTGCCATAAACTTAGTAGGTGAGAGCACTGGGTAGATAGCATCTTACAAACCACGGCTTCTGTCATGAAGACGAAAATGTTTGCAACGTTGTGGTGAAAACATAAGGAAAGTGGCAGAGACATGGCTCCAAAAAAGGACAGTACCTAACCCATCTTTAAAGGCACGTGTTCTTTCATGAAGCTGGAAGCATATACAAGAGAGTGTTTCTCAGCTTAAGGGTTTTATCGTATGCTTAACTTTACAAGAGAACTCCATAGAATACCCTCTGAAACATCTTTTCACATGACCCTGGAAGCATTGGCTAAAGGGTGAGGGAATGTGTAAAGAAATGCCATTTACTCGACTCTGAGCACCAATGTTCTGTATAGAGGAAGAGATTTCAAACATCCTGATGTATGAAGAGAGATTTTCAAATATCTCTGTTGAACCGTAAGAGAAGTGCCATATGCTTAACACTAAGAAAGAGCACCATCTAGAGACAACCTTCCAAATCACAACTACCTTCATGAAGATGGATGTATGTTCCAAAACTGTATGAAAACCTAAGGAACATGCTGTATGCTCAGGTAAGAACACCCTTGGAAAAAATCTCCCAACTCACATCTTCTGTAATGAAGATGGAAGTACATGCAGAAGTGTGAGTGAAAGCATAAGGAGAGGTCCTAAGTAGTTGTGAGTACCAGGTCAGTGTTGATAGGCAACATCGAAGTAACATGGTGACCCAGGAATATATATGCGTTGTCCAATACGTGCGTTGAACCTTAAGGAAAGAACAATATACCCAAATCTCAGTCAGAACACCGAATGGACACCCTCATCCAAGTCACATCTTCTGTTAGGAAGATGTCAAGATTTTCAAAAGTGTCTACAAATGCATAGGAAAAGGGACACCTACTTTACTCAAGGAGAGAACACTCTATATAAAAGCGTCTTGCACCTCACATCTGGTGTCATGAATTGGGAGCATTGTACAAAACTGTGCCTGCAAGCATCAAGATAATGCCTTTTGTTGAACCATGTAAGAACACTACAAGGAAAGCATCTCTCAACTCACATCAGTCATGAGGAGGAAAGCCCTTCAAAAGTTGTGTGAAAACGAAAGGAAAGTGCCATCAGTCAATTCAGCGAACCATGTTTTTGTAGAGACAAGGCAACATTGATCAGTGAAAACAGCAGGGTTTACCAATACGTGTGTTGAACCTTAAGGAAACAGCCATAGACGTAATCTCAGGAAGAAGAGGGTATGGAAAGGGTTTTCCAAGTCCCATAATCTGTCATGATGATGGAAGCATGTGTCTGATTGGGAATAAAAGCATAAGTAAAGGGAGGTGAACCAACTTTAGGAAAGAACATTGTACCGAAGCCATCTTTGAAGTCACGTCTTCAGTCTTGAAGATGAAACCGTTTGTACAAGTGCCTAAGAAAACATAAGGAAAGTGCCATGTACTGAATCTACGAAGGAACACCGTAGAGAAACCATCTGGCATCTCACAGTCCTCTGTCATGAAAACGGAAGCTTGTGCAAATGTGTGTAAGAAAGAGACACATAAAGCTCCTGGAGCATGCAGGGGCGGCTGGCGGTGTTAGAAACACAGACAGAGAGACACTGGCCCTGTAGGTGAGAGCTGGGAAGCCAGGTGTGGGGCTCACATCCTGGACAGTGCAGGGTTGAGCAGCACCAACAGAAACAGAGTTAAAGTGGCCAGAACATCAGTGGAGAATGGTCCGCAATCCATCTGTTCTGAGACAGAGGCTGAGATTCGGCCACTGCTGCTCTGACTCTCAGAAGAAGCACAGCAAACCACCAGGGAAAGCCGCCAGAGAAAAGAAGCCTGGAAAGACCGGCTCACAGTGTGCCCACCCCCATCCCCCTTCGCAGGGTACACAGAGACTCTACCCAAACAGGGTTGCCCAAGTATCGGCACGGCAGGCCCCTACCTCAGAAGGCAGGCTGAAAAATCAAGAAGCCCCCATACCTAAGATGCCTATAAAACAAGGGCGCACGGCCTGGGTCGTGGTCAATAATTTGGGCTCTGGACAACACCACAACCTCTCCTCATCTGAATGATGAGGAGAAGTCCCCCCCCCCCCAGCAAAGAAAAGACAATGAGTTTGTGGCCTCTGCCACAGAACTTATGGATATGGATATAACCAAATTATCAGAAATGGAATTCAGAGTAACAATGGTCAAGATGATTTGTAGACTTGAAAAAAATATTGACAAAATTGTTAATGAGAACATAGAATCTCTAAGGGCAGAAATGTGAGCGAATCTGGCAGAAATTAAAAATTCTAGGAGCCAAATGCAGTCAAAACTAGAGGCTCTGTTGGCCAGGGTGAATGAGGCAGAAGGACGTATCAGCGAATTGGAAAATGGGTCAGTAGAGGAAAAAGCTAAAAGAGAATCTGGACTCAAAAAAAATCCACACACAGGAATGTAGGTTACGGGAAATGACTGACTCAATAAAACGTTCCAGTGTCAGAATCATCGGCATTCCTGAGGACGTAGAGAAAAACAGAGGTCTAGAAGAGATATTTGAACAAATTGTAGCTGAAAACTTCCCTAATCTAGCAAGGGAAACAAACATTCGTGTCCAAGAGGCAGAGAGGACCCCTTCCAAGCTCAACCACGACAAACCCACGCCACGTCACGTCATAGTGCATTTCGCAAATATTAGATGCAAGGATACAGTATTGAAAGCGGCCAGGGCAAAGAAGTTTCTCACGTACCAAGGCAAAGATATCAGAATTACGTCTGACCTCTCTCCACAGACCTGGAATGAGATAAAGGGTTGGGGGGCATTTTTAAATCTCTTTCAGAGAAAAACATGCAGCCAAGGATCCTTTATCCAGCAAGGCTGTCATTCAGAATTCATGGAGAAATAAAGACCTTCCAGAATCGTGGTCATTGACCAATTTTTTTAACCACAAAACCAGCCCTACAGGAGATATTAAGGGGGGGGTTCTATAAAAGTAAAAAGGCCCCAAGAGTGATACAGAACATAAAGTCACAATCTATGGAAACAAAGACTTTACTGGCAATATGGCATCATTAAAATCACATCTCTCAATAATCCTTCTCAATGTAAATGGCCTAAATGCTCCCATAAAACACCACAGGGTTGCTGATTGGATAAAAAGACATGACCCATCCATTTGCTGTCTACAAACACTCATTTTGAACCTAAAGATACATTCAGACTAAAAGGATGGAATACCATCTTTCACGGCAATGGACCTGAAAAGAAAGCTGGGGTAGCAATTCTCATGTCAGACACATTGGATTTGAAACTAAAGACTATGGTTAGAGACACATAAGGGCACTATATTATTCTTAAAGGATGTATCCAACAAGTGGATATGACAATTATAAATATATATGCCCCCAACAGGGGAGCAGCAAGATACACAAGCCAACTCTTAACCGGAATAAAGAGATATATAGATAAAAATACATTAATAGTAGGAACCTCAACACTCCACTATCAGCAACAGACAGAGCACCGGAGCAGAAAACCAACATAGAAACAAGAGCTTTGAATGCCATGCTAGATGAGATAGACCTCATAGATATATATAGAACACTGTACCCCAGAACCAAAGAAATACTCATTCTATTCTAATGCCCATGGAACATTCTCAAGATTAGACCATGTTCTGGGACACAAATCAGGTCTCAACTGATACCAAAAGACTGAAATTATCCCGTGCATATTCTCAGAGCACAACACTCTGAAATTGGAACTCAAAAACAAGGAAGATTTTGGAAAAAAACTCAAACACTTGGAAACTAAGAACCATCCTGCTCAGGAATGACCCAATGAACCAGGAAATCAAAAATATATTTAAACAATTTATGGAGACCAACGGGAATGAAAACACAATGGTCCAAAACCTATGGGATACTGCAAAGGCAGTCCTAATGGGGAAATACATAGCCATCCAAGCCAGTGAATAGATTGAGCCAGTGATAAACAACCTTCCAAATAACAAAACTCCAGGCCCGGACGGTTTTCCTGGGGAATTCTACCAATCATTCAAAGAAGAAATAATACCTATTCTCCTAAAGCTATTTCAAAAAATAGAAACAGAAGGAAAGCTACCAAACTCATTCTATGAGGCCAATATTACCTTGATCCGCAAAACAGGCAAAGACCCCCTCAAAAAGAAGAATTACAGACCAATTTCCCTAATGAATATAGATGCCAAAATCCTCAACCAGATTCTGGCTAATAGAATCCAACAGTACATTAAAACGATTATCCATCATGAACAAGTGGGATTCATCCCTGGGATGAAAGCGTGGTTCAATATTCGCAAATCGATCAGCGTGATACATCATATCAACAAGAAAAGACTCAGGAACCATATGATCCCTTCAACTGATCCAGAAAAAACATTTGACAAAATACAGCATCCTTTCCTGATTAAAACCCTTCAGAGTGTAGGAATAGAGGGTTCATTTCTCAATCTCATAAAAGCCATCTATGGAAAGGCTACAGAAAATATTCTCAATGGGGAAAAGCTGGAAGCCTTTCCCTTAAGATCAGGAACTCAACAAGGATGCCCACTCTCGCCACTATTATTCAACATAGTACTAGAAGTCCTTGCAACAGCAGACAACAAAAAGGGATAAAAGGTATCCAAATCAGCAAAGAAGTCAAAATGTCTCTCTTCACAGATGACATGATACTCTATATGGAAAACCCAATAGAATACACGCGCAAAATATGAGAAGTTATAGAGCAATTCAGTAATGGGGTGGGATAGAAAATCAATGCTCAGAAATCAGTTGCATTTCTATACACGAATAATGAGACTGAAGAAAGAGAAATTAGGGAATCCAGCCCATTTACAATAGCACCAAAAACCATATGTTACCTAGGAATTAACCAGAGACATAAAGGACCTATATTCTAGAAACTATAAATCACTTTTGAAAGACATAGAGGAAGACACAAAGAGATGGAAAAATACTCCATGCTCATGGATCGGAAGAATTAACATAGTTAAAATGTCCATGCTACCCAGAGCAATCTACACTTTCAATGCTATCCCGATCAAAATACCGATGAGATTTTACAAAGAACTCGAAAACACAGCCCTTAAATTTGTATGGAACCAGAAAAGGCCCCGAATCGCCAAGGAATTGTTGAAAAGGAAAAACAAAGCTGGAGGCATCACAATGCCAGATTTCAAGCTGTACTACAAAGCTGTGATCACAAAGACAGCATGGTACTGGCACAAAAGCAGACACATAGACCAATGGAACAGAATAGAGAACCCAGAAATGGGCCCTCGAATCTGGGCAACTGATTTTTGACAAAGCAGGAAACAACATCCAGTGGAAAAAAGACAGTCTCTTCAATACATGGTGCTGGGGAAATTGGACAGCTACATGCAAAAGAATGAAATGTGACCACTCCCTAACACCATACACAAAGAGAAACTCTAAATGGATGAAAGACCTCAATGTGAGACAGAAATCCATCAAAATCCGAGAGAAGAGCATAGGCAGCAACCTCTATGACATCAGCCACAGCAACCTTTTTTATGACACATCTCCAAAGGCAAGAGAGACAAAAGATAAAATGAACTTGTGGGATTTCATCAATATAAAAACTGTTGCACAGCCAAGGAAACAGAAAACCAAAGAGGCAGCCCACGGAATGGGAGAATACATTTGCAAATGATACTACAGAGAAAAGACAGGTATCCAAGATCTACAAAGAAGTTCTCAAACTCAATACGTGAGAAACAAATAAACATCATAAAATTGGCAGAAGATATGAACTGACACTTTTCCAGTGAAGACATACAAATGGCTAACAGACACATGAAAAAATGTTCAAAATCATTAGCCATCAAGGAAATTCAAATCAAAACTTCACTGAGATACCACCTTACGCCAGTTAGAATGGCAAAAATAGACAAGGCAAGAAACAACAATTGTTGGAGAGGATGTGGAGAAACGGGATCCCTCCTACATTGTTGGTGGGAATGCAAGTTGGTACAGCCACTCTGGAAAACAGTGTGGAGGTCCCTTAAAAAGTGAAAAATCGAGCTACCTTATGATCCAGCCATTGCACTACTGGGTGTTTACCCCAAAGATACAGACGTAGTGAAGAGAAGGGCCATATGCACCCCAATGTTCACAGCAGCAATGTCCACAATAGCTAAATCGTGGAAGGAGCCGAGATGCCCTTCAACAGATGACTGGATTAAGAAGTTGTGGTCCATATATACAATGGAATATTACTCAGCTATCAGAAAGAACGAGTTCTCAACATTTGCTACAACATGGACGGCACTGGAGGAGAAAATGCTAAGTGAAATAAGTCAAGCAGAGAAAGACAACTATCATATGATTTCTCTCATCTATGGAACATAAGACCTCGGAAGATCGGTAGGGGAAGAAAGGGATAAAGAAAGGGGGGGTAATCAGAAGGGGGAATGAAACATGAGAGACTATGGACTATGAGAAACAAACTGAGGACTTCAGAGGGGAGGGTGTGGGGGAATGGGATAGGCCGGTGATGGGTAGTAGGGAGGGCACATATTGCATGGTGCACTGGGTGTTATACACAACTAATGAATCATCGAGCCTTACATCGAAAAGCGGGGATGTACTGTATGGTGACTAACATAATATAATAAAAAATCATTATAAAAAAAAAGTGTCTACGAATGCATAGGGAAAGGGTCACCTACTTTACTCAAGGAGAGAACACTCTATGTGAAAGCATCTTGCACCTCACATCTGGTGTCATGAAGTGGGAGCATTGTGCCAAACGGTGTCTGCAAGCATCAAGATAATGCCCTTCATTTAACGACGTAAGAACACTACACAGAAAGCATCTCTCAACTCACATCAGTCATGAGGAGGAAAGCCCTTCAAAAAGGTTGTGTGAAAACGAAAGGAAAGTGCCATCAGTCAATTCAGTGAACCATGTTTTTGTAGAGACAAGGCAACGTTGATCAGTGAAAACACCAGGGTTTACCAATACGTGTGTTGAAACTTAAGGAAACAGCCATAGACGTAATCTCAGGAAGAAGAGGGTATGGAAAGGGTTTTCCAAGTCCCATAAACTGTCATGATGATGGAAGCATGTGTCTGATTGGGAATAAAAGCATAAGGAAAGGGACGTGAACCAATCGTAGGAAAGAACATTGTACCGAAGCCATCTTTGAAGTCACGTCTTCGGTGGTGAAGATGAAACCGTTTGTACAGGTGCCTAAGAAAACATAAGGAAAGTGCCATATACTGAATCAATGAAGGAACACCGTAGAGAAACCATCTGGCATCTCACAGTCCTCTGTCATGAAAACGGAAGCATGTGCAAAAGTGTGTAAGAAAGAGACACATAATGCTCCTGGAGCATTCAGGGGCCGCTGGTGGCTGGCGGTGTTAGAAACACAAAGGACAGAGACATACTGGCCCTGTAGGTGAGAGCTGGGATGCCAGGTGTGGGGCTCACATCCCGGACAGTGCAGGGTTGAGCAGCACCAACAGAAACAGAGTTAAAGTGGCCAGAACATCAGTGGAGAACTGTCCACAATCCCTCTGAGACAGAGGATGAAATTTGGCCACTGCTGCTCTGGCTCTCAGAAGAGGCACAGCAAAACACCAGGGAAAGCCACCAGAGAACAAAAGCCTGGAAATACCGAATTACTCTGTGCCCATCCCCATCCCTCCTTGCAGGGGACACAGAGACTATACCCAAACAGGGTTAACCTTAATATCGGCTTGGCAGGCCCCTCCCCCAGAAGGCAGGCTGAAAAATCAAGAAGCCCACATCCCTAAGATCCCCATAAAACAAGGGCTCATGGCCTGGGTCCCAGTCAATAATTTGGGCTCTGGACAAACCCACAACTTCTCATTAGATTGTCTAGAAGGAGAAATCCACCCCAGCAAAGAAAAGAAAATGAGTCTGTGGCTTCTGCCACAGAACTAATGGATATGGACATAACCAAATTATCAGAAATGGAATTCAGAGTAACAAAGGTGAAGATGGTGTGTAGACTTGAAAAAGTATTAACGAAAATATTGATGAGAATATAGAATCTCTAAGGGCAGAAATGAGACCAAATCTGGCAGAAATTAAAGTAAAAAAATAACAAATAATGTACAGTATCTTTGCTCAGTGTAGAATTCCTATCGTAAGTGGTTGTGGCAACGTAAAGAACATGCCATAAACTAATCTGTAAGAAACAACAGTGTACAAGAACAAATTAGCCCTAACACCATCATTCGTGAACATGGAAGCATTAACGAAAATGGTCGTGGAAGCCTACGAAAGTGCAAAACACGTATCTCTGAGAGACAACACTATACAAGGAAAGACCAATGAACACCATCTTTCATGATTATGGAAGCATGAATGAAAAGGTTCTGGAATTACCAAGACTTTGCCCCATCCTTTAGGTAATAAACCACCGTGTACAGGAAAACACCTTCAACTCATATCAACCTCCTCAATAGTGATCCCAACTCAACACTGGGTGTGTTGGCCTAGGGAAATGTCCACATACTTAGAGATAAGAAACAACAGTGTCAGCATAATTCCCTTCAAGTCACATCAGACTTCCTGAAGATGGAAGGAGGAATCAAAGTGGTTATGGTACCGTTAGGAAAGGCCTTCGAACATAAAGCTGAGAAAAAACAGTGTACAGGAACCCTCTTACAACATACAGTATCTTTGGTTAATGTGGAATCTCTATCGTAAGTGGTTGTGGCATCGTAAAGAAAATCCTTAAGCTTTTTTATATGAAACAACAGTGTACAGGAACCCGCTTAGCCCTAACATCATCCTTCGTGAATATGGAAGCAGTAACCAAATTGGACGTGAAATCCTGACTAAAGTGCCAAACACTTATCTCTGAGACACAACACTATACAAGGAAAGACCAATGAACATAATCCTTCACAAGTAAGGAAGAATTAATGAAAAGGTTCTGGAATCTCGGGGACTCTGCCCAATCCTTATTGTTAATGAACCACTGTGTACAGGAAGACACCTTCAACTCACATCAGCCTCCTCAACACTGATCCCGATTCAATTTTGGCTCTGTAGGCCTAGGTAAAGGTTCACATACTTATAGCTAAGAAACAACGGTGTCAGGATAATGCCCTTCAAGTTACATCAGCCTTCCTGAAGATGGAAGCAGGAATCTAGGTGGTTATAGTACCATTAGGAAAAGCCTACTGAAATATACCTGAGAAACCACAGTGTACAGGAAATATATTACAACGTACAATTTTTTGTAAGTGGTTCTGGCAACATAACTACAATGCCAAAAATTTATCTGTAAGAAACAACAGTGTACGGGAACCCACTTAGCCCTGACATCATTAATAATGAGTATGGAAGCATTCACCAACGTGGTCGTGGAGCCTTACGAAAGTGCCAAAAACTTATCTCTGAGACACAACAGTATACAGGAAAGGAAAGACCAATGATTTCTCAACATTTGCTGCAACATGGACGGTACTGGAGGAGGTAATGCTAAGTGAAATAAGTCAAGCAGAGAAAGACAATTATCATATTTTTTCTCTCAATTATGGAACATAAGAACTAGGAAGATTGGTAAGAGAAGAAAGGGATAAAAAGGGGGGGTAATGAGAAGGGGGAATAAAGCATGGCAGATAATGGACTCTGAGATAGAAACTGATTGTTTCAGAGGGGTGAGGGGTGAGGGAATGGGAGAGGCTGGTGATGGGCATTAAGGAGGGTACGTATTGTATGGTGCACTGGGTGTTATACGCAACTAATGAATCATTGAAATTTACATCAAAAACAAGGGATATACTGTATGGTGACTAACATAAAATAATTTAAAAAACACTAAAAAAAAGAAAATAGGGGGTTATGAATCACCAAAGGCACGCATACATATATCTAAGAAACAACAGTGTACAGGAAAGAACCCCTTACAATGGATATCAGCATTCACGCATATGGAAATATGATCCAAGGTGGAGGTGGAATTAGAGGGAAAGGACCACATACATATCCCAAGACAATACCACTTTAGAGAATAGCATTAACAATTAACATCATCTTTCATGAATATGGAAACATTAATGAAAAGTTTTTATTTTTTATTTTTATTTTTTAAAGATTTTATTTATTTATTTGACAGAGATAGAGACAACCAGTGAGAGAGGGAACACAAGTAGGGGGAGTGGGAGAGGAAGAAGCAGGCTCATAGCAGAGGAGCCTGATGTGGGGCTCGATCCCATAACTCCAGGATCACGCCCAGAGCCGAAGGCAGACGCTTAACCGCTGTGCTACCCAGGCGCCCCTAATGAAAAGTTTGTAAATCTTGAGGACCGTGCCCCAACCTTATTGGTAATATACCACCGTATACAGGAAAACACCTTCAACTAATATCAGCCTCCTCAACACTGATCCCTATTCAAGATTGGGTGTGTACGCCTAGGGAAAGGTCCACATAATTATAGCTAAGAAACAACAGTGTCAGGATAATGCCTTTCAAGTCACATCAGCCTTCCTAAAGACGAAAGCATCGGTCAAGGTCACTAGGGTACCCTCTGGTAAGGCCTACGAACATAAAGCTGAGAAACAACAGTGTACAGGAGCCATCTTACGACGTACAATATCTTTGGTTAATGTGGCATCCTTATCGTAAATGGTTGTGGCAATGTAATGAAAAGGCCATAAACTTATCTGTAAGAAACAACAGTGTACGGGAACCCACTTAGCCCTAATATCAAAATTCATGAATATGGAAGCATTAACCAAAATGGTTGTGGAAGCCTGACAAGAGTGCCAAAAACTTATCTCTGAGACGCAACACTATACAAGGAAAGACCAATGAACATCATCTTTCAAGAGTAAGGAAGATTTTACCATAGTGGTCTTGAAACATGAAATTTGTGCCCCATTCTTGTACGTAATAGATAGCAGTGTCTTTGAACCATCCTCCAATTAAAGCAACCTCCTGCATAGGGATCCCTTCGCAAAATTGTGTTGCAGTCCTAGGGAAATGACCACACCCTTCTCTCTAGGAAACAACAGTGTCAGGATAATGTCTACCAATAATATCACTGATTAGAAATAGGGAAGCATGACTCAAAGTGGTTGTCGAAGCTTTAGGAAAGGTCTAAGTACATATCTGTAAGAAACAACAGTGTATAGGGACTGCCCTCAGCTAAAATCACCCTCATGATTATACAATTCTTCAGAAAATAGGGTGTGTATGAATCACCAAACCACATACATATATCTAAGAAAAAACCGTGTAGAGGATAGAACCCCTTACAATGAACATCACCATTCACGAATATGGAAACATGAACCAAGGAGGAGGTAGAATCAGAAGAAAAGGACCACATACCTATCCCTTGACAACACCACTTTACAGAATAGCATTAACAATTAACAGCATCTTTCATGAATATGGAAGCATTAATGAACAGTTTCTTGAATCTTGAGGACTATTCCCCATCCTTATTGGTAATGAACCACCGTGTACAGGAAAACACCTTCAACTAACATCAGCCTAATCAATACTGATGCCTATTCAACATTGTGTGTGTAGGCCTAGGGAAATTTTCCCATACTTATAGCTAAGAAACAATGGTGTGAGGATAATGCCCTTCAAATCACATCAGCCTTCTGAAGATGGAAGCATGAATCAAGGTGGTTATGGTTCCATTGGGTAAGTCCTCCGAACATATAACTGAGAAACAACAGTGTACAGGAACCATCTTACAACATACAATATCTTTGGTTAATGTGGACTCCCTATCGTAAGTGATTGCAGCAACCTAACCAAAGTGCCATAAACTTATAGGTAAGAAAGAACATTGTACAGGAACCCACTTACCCATAATATCATCATTCATGAATATGGAAGCATTCATCAAATTGGTCACGGACGCCTGATGAAAATGAAAAACACTTATCTCTGAGACACAACACTATACAAGGAAAGACACAACACTATACATGGCTGCCATTTGGGACTCCAGAAAGCACTCTGAGACGGGGAAACCTCAGGGAACACCTGACCCAAGCCCAGACGAAACCAATTCCAGCAGATTCCTGGCCCCTAAACACTGTGCCGACAGTCTCCCCAACCCACTCTCCTCAGCCCCGATAGGGTCGCAGAGCCAGCCGATTGAGATTTCCATCCTCCTAGGGCCTGACATTAACATTAGGTTGGGTTCTCAGGGTTTCACTCCTAGAGACACAGCACAAAGATATAGGTATTGGGGAAGCCTGAGCCCGATTGGGGCCAAAGCATGCCACACAGAAAGAAAGAGTGCCATCTGGGACTCTAGAGGCTATTAGGAGCAGGAGAAATCTGCATATCCCACACAGTCAATCCCGTCCAGCTCCCGCATTCAGGAGACCCTTGGATGAAAACCCTGAGCCTTCCTTTCTCCACAACCCACCTACTCAAATCAGGACACGGCAATGCTGAGTTCAAAACCAAGATATGGTCTTTCCCATGCTCCTGAGCCCTAAGCCAAATGCTCCGTTGGGTTCCCAGAGACCATTCCAGGAGCCAAGCACCAAACACACAGGGACTGGGGAAACCTGAGCCACATTGGTGAATCAGCATGCCACAGAGAGGGAAACCGTACCATTTGGACCTGCAGAGGAAGAGAAATAAGAATGCCTACCTGATCCAATCCCAGCGAGACACCACTTCCACAGACCCCCTGTGGGCAACTCCTGTGTCTGACATTCAACCCAAAGCACACCCTCCTCTTAGGCCCCTGGAATCTCACATCGGATGGCTCATCTGAACAGCCATACACCTAGACCCGTGCCCTTACTACACGTTGAGTAGTGTGAGGTCCATTCCGAGACATCTAGCTCCAAGGACCAGGGAATGGGGACTGCTGAGCAATGTCAGGACACAAAGCCTGCCACACAGAAGGAAAGGTTGTCATCTGGGACTCCAGAAAGCACTCTGAGAAGGAGAAACCTCAGGGAACACCTGACCAAAGCAAAGAGAAAATCACTTCCAGTGGATTCCTGACCCCTAAACACTGTGCCGACAGTCTCTCCAGCCCACTCTCCTGAGCCTGAACAGGGTGGCAGAGCCAGTCGATTGGGCTTTGCAGCCTCCTAGGGCGTGACACTCACCATAGCTTGGGTACTCAGGGGTCCACTCCTAGAGAGATGGCACAAAGATAGGGATTTGGGAAACCTGAGCCCTATCTGAGGCCTCAGCATGCCACACAGAAAGAAAACGTACCATCTGGGATGCAGAGGTATTCGGGGGCTGAAAAATCTGCATATCCCACTGAATCAATTCTAGCTGGCTCCCGCATTCAGGGTCCCCTTGGACCAAAACCCTGAGCCTTCCCTTCTCCACAACCCACCTACTCAAATCAGGACACAGCAATGGTGAGCTCAAAACCAGGAGATGGTCCCTCCCAGGCTCCTGAGCCCTAAGCCAAATGTTCCGTTGGCTTCCAAGAGGTCTTTCCAGGAGGCAAACACACAGCGACTGGGGAAACCTGAGTCATACCTGCAAATCAGCATGCCATGCAGATGGAAACTGTGCCATTTGGACCCGCAGAAGGAATGCAGAGCAGAAGTTATGAATTCCCAGCTGTTCCAAACCCAACGAACCCCACATTCAAAGCCCCCCTGCCTGCAACTGCTGTGTTTCAGATGCAACCCAAATCATGCCCTACTCTTGGCCCCTGGAAGGTCGCATCTGCTGGCTGATCTTTAGGGCCATGCCCCTAGACCCACGCCTTAATTCTAGTTTGGGGTCTGTTAGGTTTATTCCCATACGCCTGACTCCAAAGCACAGGGATCAGGTACCACTGAGCAATGTTAGGCAGTAGCCTGCCACACAGAACTAAAATATGCCATTTGGGACTCCAGAAAGTTTTGCGAGAAGAAACCTAAGTGAACACCTGACCTAAGCCCAGCAAATCTCCACTTTCAGCGGAACTCTAGGCCCTCATCCGTGACACTGGCACTCTCCTCAGCCCCCAGGTCAGGTTGTTTAGAGCCGGTCAATCGGGCTTTCCATCCTCCCCTCCATGACAGTAATCATAGGTTGGATTCTGAGTAGTCCACTCCCAGAGGTCTGCCTCCAAAGATACGGAGATGAAGAAGCCTGAGTCATACCTAAGGCCTCAGTATGCCACCCAAAGCGAAACCGTTTTATTTGGGACTCCAGAAAGGAGGTCGAGGGGGAGAAATCCTAATTACTTCTGTACTTGATTCCCTCGATCCCCCGCATTCACTGGCTCATGGGCACAAACCCACTGCTTCACACTCACCCCAACCCATGCCATCAATCCCCGCCCCCACCGTGGAAATTCTGGACACATCCACCCTATTGGAACTCTCATTCTCCTATGCCTTACCCCTAACCCTAGATTTGGTGTGAGAGGTCCATTCTGAAAAGGCTGGAGTGGGAGACATGGATCCTGAGGGCGGACCTGTGGACCCCCTCCAAGGCCGGGCATCATCCTTGCCTCACAGGGGATCCATGAAAGTGCTCTATCAGATG
Source organism: Ursus arctos (assembly GCF_023065955.2). Classification (NCBI taxonomy): domain Eukaryota; kingdom Metazoa; phylum Chordata; class Mammalia; order Carnivora; family Ursidae; genus Ursus; species Ursus arctos. Next base: position 126,531 of record NW_026622763.1, on the reverse strand, counting down.
ACTGATGGGGCTCCCTCCTGAAGAACTCAGACACAGAAAGGCAATTACAGATGCTCACATGTACATACAACATGGGGAAAGAAATTACTGAACACATAGATATGGAGAATAGATTTGTGGGTGCCTGATTCAGAGGAGGATGGGAAGGGTGAAGGTGGTCAAAGATACAGGTTTGTGTGTTAAAATCCGACAGCCATGGAATGTTCTGTGCAGCATGGAGACTAAAGTGAACCCCGCAGGATGGGGTACAGGTTCCCCAGCTCTTTGAAAGTACAGTACTCCTAGGAAACCTTTCAGAGCAGAAAGGGTGTAAAGAAGGAATGACCATTAATTAATATGGAAAAATTAGTGACCATGCTCAGACTCCTAAATTTACTTATTGTTGGCATTTCTCAGGACCCAGGACACAATTCCTAATGGATGCCGAAAATAAAGGGAGAGAAAGCACAGCAGATGCTCACAAACAGAATTCAAAGCGCTGGTGGCTGGACACGGAGAGCGGTTTACAGGAAGGAGCTGGTTACGGTGCACACTGCGTCTGTCGTGCTTCTCCCCAAACAGATGCTGAATGCAAAGCTCACCGTTCAACTATTTTCATAAGGAACATCCTCTTCAGGTTTCTTCCCATTAGTGAAACCAGGTGATAACGGAGATCTTTCCAAAAAGCCAAGTGTCTTCCCATGAACTTTTAAAAAATGGGGAATACTTATACTTCACCGTTGCTGAGGGAGGAGATGTGAAAGCTTCTCCTGGAAACAAACCTCAGCAGATCCACCCAGAAAGGCACCTTCCTCAGCATGCCGAACGCAGACTACCTCCTACCCCCAGATACCTTCTCCTTCCCCTCGCTCAGGACAACCCACAACAGCTGGGAGCTACCCCAGTTCCTCCTTTCTCCCATCCTCAATATCTAAGCTGTCGGCAAATCCTGTGAGCTCCATCTTCAAGACGTACCCACCGTAGGACTCACCACTCCTTTCAAGGCCGCCTGTCTGGACCACACTGGAGCCCATCTCTTGCCTGAGTTCCTGGAAAAGGGTCATCATTGACCTCCCTTGCCCAACCTCAACCCTCTGTCATCTGTTCTCAACCCTGCAGCCAGGATGACCCAGTGAAACAGGGTCCCATGGGGTCACAGCCCTGCTATGGCTTTCTGTCACTCTGTCACCTTGATGATGCAAGTCCTAAGCTGTCGCCTGTGGTCACAGGGCCATCTTGTAGCTCATGGATGCACCTGGTATGCTCCTTCCCTGGGGCCTTTGCACATGCTTTCCATTCTGTTTAGAATGCTCTTCATGTGATATCACTGACCTTCCCTAGATCTTGACTCAAGCATCACCCTCCTAGTGAAGTACCACCTGACCCCTATGTGAATACCAAACACCATCCCCACCTTCCCTTCAGCACCCCCAGTCCTGTCTCCTCCTTTATATTTCCATAGCACTTATTTTAATCTCCAGTTCATCTTGGCAGGGAAGAAACTGAGGCATCAACTGATGGCTTCATCACCTACTGCTCCCAATTTCCTGGTCCAAAGTCTAGGGGAAAAGGTGCCCCAGGACTCTTACACAGCCAGGATGCCCGGGACGAGGGGGTCCATCCACCTCCTGCACCCTGAACACCATCAGGTAAGGGAGCCATATGAGGAATTCACCTGTACACGAAACCTGAAACCAGAAACCTTCCTCGATGACAGGTGAGCACACACATTCACTCCTCTTCCCTGAGGTGCTCATCCAAGAAACCTGAGCAGAGATGCTGCCCAGAGCCCAAATATCCCTCTGGCCAAAATCCTGGGAAACAGACATCTGATCTCAGCACCCTGCCAGGCTTGGATCCGCTCAGTGAGTCCTAAGACCCAGAGACTTCTTTCCACTCCAGCTCAATCCTTCTCACAGAGAAGCAAACTCCAGCCTCACAAACGTGCTCATCATTAGCTCTGGAATTCCCTGGGTTGTGTCTACACTGGCCCACACAGTGGTCCTATGCAGAACACTCCACAAATGTCCTAGGTTTACAAGCCACTTTCAAGCTGCCCTTAGAAAGGCAGAAACTGGCCCAATTAGGCAGACCAGCCAAGTGTCTCGATGTGCTGCAAACTCGGACAACATCCTCCCTGAACACCAATGCTTCCGAGTCCAAGCGTCCAAACTTCGCTCACTGGGCACTGAGAACCATGTAAGCATGAACACTGCTCTTTCGATTCACTGACCTCCCAGGCCTTCCAATCAGAACCAAGCTCCAGTCACCACTCTATTTTCCCTTCAGAGAGAGAGGTCAAATGATGGAATAAAACACTCCCTGTGTACAGCACACTTTTATCCACATAGAATTCCTTGGTCTTTCTCATTCGGGCAGCCCTACAAGACCCACACCAATGAGAGATACCACAAGTTCAATCATCACGTATATATTTGACCTTGTGTTCTTTCTTTTGATAATTTTATTTCAAAGTCAATGTCTCTCTTGCTTCTTAAAATAATAATAATAATTAATAATCATGATAATGATGATGATGATATGGTCACCTAAGGATTTGGATCTCCATTGCCAGATGGCATGGCTCTTGTCCAGATAAGGATGAAGACAAAACCTCAGCCCATAAAGCAAAGCCCACAACCTCAGGGATCCCGACACGCCTCATGGGTGAAGAGTTCCAATGCTACATGGACGTGTCTGAGTCCAAATTATACAGGCAAACTCCAGCATTCATTCTGTTTTCTTCATTAATTCCCCAGCTCAAGTCGCAAGTGACTCACCGGGTCAAGCTTCCAGAGCCCTGGATGGGTCTCCAGGTAAGCACCCCCACCCCGGGGGGGGGGGGGGGACATGAACACCAACAAAGGATTCTTTTAATATTTCACAAGACTGTTTTCCCATTCTTTAATTAAACTGGGAAATAACGCACAGATAGCCCCTTCTACTAGCCGGTCCGATTCACTTCACTGGTCGATATAAGAGCAGGAAATAAAAGAGTTACGGATTTTCTGAGGACCCATCATGTCCACCACTTCAGGTTTGAAACTTCACACACATGCAAGGAAAGAAGCTCCAGCAAACATCTCGGCCTGGCAACTCTGACTGCCTGAATTGGAGTGACAGGGACAAACGATGATTCTGTGTGTGCTGGCTGAGGCTGGTGGCCCTGAAGAAGGGACTCGGCCAGCTCTCCACCTGTGCCTCAACTGTCCTCAGCCAGGAACCAGCTCACAGCCCTCACCTGTCACAACGTTCACATAGGAGACCACAGCCACCCCAGGAGCGCGCCCTGCCCATACCCTGCTGCAGAATGCACTCAGCTCTCCTCTGGGACCCGTCACCTCTACCCAGACCTGGAACCCCCATCTGCTGCAAAGCTCCAGGATTCCCCCTCTTCTTCCACAATTACACTGGCCCAAGGCTTTCCTGAGAAAGGGAGAAGGCTACCTAATGAATGGTTCACACCTTCTTTCCCTTTCTTTCATATTTATCTCCACTTACCTTCCTACCTGTGCAAACTGTTAAGTGATGTATGCATGGAACATGAACGTGTTCTGAGATCTCAATCTTTCATTGCAGCCTTCTCAGGCCTCCTTATGCAATAAAATACCATATCCCTAGGACAGGGAGTTTTAAAATTATTATTTACAGAATAATAGAGCCCAAATCACCTCGTTTTTAGTTGCTCTTCAATAGGCAGAACAGTTTCTGTGTAAAAAGACTTTCCACAGATATGACCTCCCATCAATTTCTTTATTTTCTTTTTTAATTTTTTTTTTTATTATGTTATGTTAGTCACCATACACTACATCCTTAGTTTTTGATGTAGTGTTCCATGATTCATTGTTTGCGTACAACACCCAGGGCTCCATGCAGTACGTGCCCTCCTTAATACCCATCACCGGCCTATCCCAATCCCCCACCAAACCCCTCTGAAGCCCTCAATTTGTTTCCCAGAGTCCATAGTCTGTCGTGGTTCATTCCCCCTTCTGTTTACCCCACCCTTCATTCTTCCCTTCCTTCTCCTACTGAGCTCCCTGCTATTTCTCCTGTTCCATGAATGAGTGAATCCGTATCAAAATTGCCTTTCTCTGCTTGACTTATTTCACCTTCCAGCAATCTCATAAGGAGGAAACAGAAACTCTGTGGGATAACCTGACTCACCGGCGTCAAGCAAGTAGTTCCAGAACTCAGCCCAGGGCTCCCGTCACCAGGCCCCTTGAAGCCACCAGCATGACTCTATCCAAAAGAATTCCCAAAGACTCTCCTTCTGACTGCACCACCAAAGAAATGACAGAGAGAATATGGCACCTTAAAATATTGAGTTGATACATCTAGTAAAGCTAGATAGTCAAGCTTAACTTTTAAACAGGAAAAGGCTGCTTTAAATAATTTTGAATTTTCCCTCGACCCTCATTGTAATTCTTGGGATGAAAAGACTAATCAGTGATGAAACATCACCTTTGACAAATGACAAGACATCATCCATATCTGTATCTGACGACAAAAAGCCATCTAACCCTAAATGGTGGCCACTCACCCATATCGTAGGCCCAACTGAATAAACACTGTTAGATGTATATCTTAAAAATACACAAAGAGTAAATCTAACCTTCCCTTTCTAATGAAAGTGTTTCTAGGAAACAGCTGTTCAAAATACATTCATAAGCAGTCAATGAACAGAGAAAATGGGATCCCCTGCAAAGTGCTCTAAGTTCAGAAACTAAGTACCTCCTTCACCAAATTCAGAACACTGACACTATTACTAAAGTTTTACTTCATGGCTCAACTAGAGAAAAGAGAAAAGCCCAGGAGATAGTGGGTTAATGAGAGGTGTTACCTCCAGTCCTGACGTGGATATGACATTTCTCCAAATGGACCTGCCGCTTTCTCTGAATGCTGGTGTCCTGTGTCAAGCTGCCTCACTGACTCAGATGCAGATGTTCAAAACCTCGGGTCTCACGGAGCCAGAGAAGAGAAGTGTTGTCAGGTGGGGAGAAGGCGGCTCCTCGGACCTAAAGCCAGCATGCCTGCTGCAGTTTCTGGGAGAAGGGGAAACACAGACTTGTCTTTTAGTAGTAATTATCTTCCAGCCCATTGCCACCATTCCCAGGGAACAGGCAGCACAATGCTGAAGTTGGGTAACGGCTCTGGGTTTTCCTAGTGCCACACATGTGCCTGAAGGAACAGGGAACACCCTGCTGAACTTGGGGAAATGCTCAAGGTCCATTACCTGCACTGTGTCAGGGGACAGGGGCACCGCACTGAAGTTGGGGACCGTGCGGTCCTTACTCTCGCTCTTGCTGGGGAACAAGTGAAACCCTGGAATGTCTGTGACCAATATCACAAAAGCTCTGCTGAGCAGGTGCCCTGGAGTCCATGGGTTTGCTATGTAAGGCCAGTTGACAGAGAGTAGGCAGAAGAGACTATCAAGGGAAAAAGAAAACTCAACTGAATCTCCAAATGAACTCCCTCCACATGCCCTTCCAGAACCCCACCTCTCACCTGGGGTGCCCCTACTCCCAGACCATGCCCCACACAGGCACACAGCATGCATTCACTCAGACAGGAACTCCACACTTTGAATCTCTCAGAGCTCCCCTTCCCTGGTTCCCAGTCTGCATCTTAGGTCTGCTCTGGGTTTGCCCACAGAGACGTAGCTCCACCCCCATGGGGTGATTGGTTTGGGAGTGTGCGGTTTCCATCCCCTTGAATGCGGGGCAACCGGCCCCATGACTCACAACTCTGGGAGTGCAAGGGGTCCAAGACCTGCCTCCTTGGCTCAATGCCCAGCGCAGGCATGACTGTGATCACGGGCAGGGCCCCAAGCGCACGCGCACGCACACACACACACACACACACACACACACACACACACTGCCCCTTCCGCGGACCCCTCTAGCTGCAGAACACCCTCAGAGCCCTGCCCCTTCCCTTCTGCACCAACCCTTCCTACAGGTGTGTGCCTGGATTCTGGCTAGGTCAGCTGCTCTCAGACTGTTCCAGCTTTGGGCTTTAGGAAATGGCAATGCTTTCATGCATGTCCAAGGCAATTTTAAGCCCCAAAAGGAATGCTCCAAGCGGGAATAGCTTTGCCTTCTTGTCTCACCCATGGAGTGGATAGTGCTTCTCAGACCTTCAAAGCATCCTTCTAGGATGAGCCCATTTGTGCTGGAATCTATATACACATGCTTGGTTCTGCAGGGTAGGGGCCAGGAGGAACAGCCGGCCTTCTGTGCTGTAACGGTTGTGAACCAGGAACATTTATTTTTCACTTGAAAAGAAAACATAGTGTTATTGTCAACACTAAAGGAAGGAACATTTTAAAACATTTTAGAGAGAAATGAAGAGAGTTTTATTCAAACCCAAGTCAGGTCAGATGCCTGGGAGACACAGTCTTCACAAAGAAGGGAGTGCTCCAGGGAAGGAACATTTAGGGCAGGGTTATATATTTGTTCTGTTTTGTGTTAGGTACAGTTACCCATCACGATGAGGCAGAAGATTCCAGAAAGTGACAGACTTTTCTTATCTTTTCAGTATGTACAAGTCGGTATGACTTTAATCTTACGGGGGACAGAGAGGTTCTTTTGTGTTCTCACCTTGATGTTGGCAAGGGCATTTTTTTGTTCTCTTTTTTCTTTTTGAAACAGATGGACAATATGTGCTGGGGGCAGAAATAGGGCCCATGCTTTGAGGGTTTGCCCGGTCATTTTGAGCTGGGTGAAATGATAAAGGAGGGTTTCCCTAGGAGGTCAAGATCAGGGCCCACAGATGGTATGAGATAAAAATTACTCTTATCCTTATCACCACTACCAAATGGAGGAGCTTGAGATGAAAGCACCTTTCCCATAGCTCAGAGACATCAAAAGGACCCCTACAGAAGGTTACCTGCTCCATGGTCAACACAGGTAACAGAGGCGTTTACGGTCTCTGGACTCCTCCCTTGTCCTGCCCAAATCTCTGAAGCATACAGATCATTTACAGTCAGAATTTTAGACATCTTAGAGATGTCTGGCACCATTCCCTTGGACTACAGAATACAACAGAATAGCTCACTGTCACAATACGAAAGTGCCCCTGGATACACTAAGTTCTTTCTCCGCAACTTTTGCCTCATGGAAATCGTAATCCTAACATAGAAACACTGCGATAGTTGGGAAGTAAATAATCAGAGGTAAGGGAATATTTTAGCAATCTTTAGAGGCATTGTCTCACTCTGTAGAAGAGGCTGAGTGTTTTCTTTTTTTTTTTTTTTTTTAAAGATTTTATTTATTTATTTGACAGAGATAGAGACAGCCAGCGAGAGAGGGAACACAAGCAGGGGGAGTGGGAGAGGAAGAAGCAGGCTTATAGCGGAGGAGCCTGATGTGGGGCTCGATCCCATAACGCCGGGATCACGCCCTGAGCCGAAGGCAGACGCTTAACCACTGTGCCACCCAGGCGCCCCGAGGCTGAGTGTTTTCAAATAGTCTTTCCAACCTTTCCACCAAGAGCTTCCATCAATTAAAAAAGGATAGTTCTTTCAGGCACTTTAATATCAGAAAAATAGTATAGTATCTCTATTCTAAGGGATCTTTAAGTCTCTTACTCAAAGGTCCTCCACTGAGATAATTATCTTCATGGTCATGATGGGCAGAGGTGAAAAGGCAGCCGAATTCGTTCCATTTGGCCACACAACAAGAAAATCCTAATACTTCCTAGGTTTCCAGATCAACAAGACCAGAGGTAAGAGTGAAATGGTACCCTGTATGGAAGAACAAGGGTTTTGGAGTCAGTTTGGAAATCCCACTTAGGTTTCTGACACTAAAATCCTCTGTAATTCATATAATCTCTGAGCCCTTGTCTATCCATCTAGGAAATGGGACTCATTCTATATACACCCTAGTTGAGAAGTTTAAGAGGGAGAATGCTAAACAGAGCCACTATGCAATCTCCCAAGAGCAGGTGCTCAGGAGCCATAATTACCATTGGGTCTGTTTCTTTTCCAGAGAAAAGAACACATGGTGAAACCGTTTTTTGAAAAGATGACTCACAAGATGATTTTTAAACCTTAAGGAAGGTCAAGAAGCTGCTATTGTGTCGTAATTCTCTCAGAAATCATGTTGATAGACTGGTGGGGACAATAGCACCATCATCACTAGGAGAGGGGAGCTCCCATCTCCATATGGCTATGTTGACTCCCTTAACTCAATGCCACCAAGAAGGAAAGCTGGAGGGAGGTGGTGGTGGGCCCAGGCCAAGGCTGCCAGGTGTGGCTGGCACATGCAGAACTCTGATAGGAGGCTTAACTCCTGTCTATGTTAGGATAGTCAGTGTTCTTCAGAGACAAAGGTCCATTGTGTGTGAGCCCTGATGTAGAAAAGGTGGCAAATATCCACTGCGATCCCCTCTCTGACCCTTAAGATATGCAGCAAAGTTACATTGAATTTTTAAACATAGAGGGACTGCCTGGTCTTCTTTTGATGAGGACTAGGGCTCTATTCCTTGGAGGCCTAAGAATAGAATCTAGTTATTTTCAGTATTTTAAAATGTAGACATGATTCATGGTCCAACATATCATCTGTTTGGGTAAATAGTCTATGACCGCTGGAAAATAATGTATTCTGCACTTATTATCGAATGTTCCATAGACGTCAATTAGGTCACATTTGTGACCGAGTTTTGTCTGCTCTATCAAATATTAAGAAAGGCATATTAAAATTTCCAAACAAAATTTCCAAAGAAAAGGAAGAAAGCCATTAGAAAAGGTTGTGTGAACACGAAAAGAAAGTGCCATCAGTCAGTTCAGAGAACCAAGTTTGGGTAGGCAACATTGATCAGTGAAGAGAGCAGGGTTTCCCATTACATGTGTTGAACCTTAAGGGAACTGCCATAGATTTGAAAGAGCACCATCTAGAGACAACATTCCAAATCATATCTACGTTCATGAGGATGGATGTATGTTCCAAAAGTGTGTATGAAAATGTAAGGAACATGCTGTATGCTCAGGTAAGGACACCCTTGGGAAAAGATCTTCCAATTCACATCTTCTGTAATGAAGAAGTACTTGCAGAAGTGCAAGTGAAAGCAGAAGGAGAGGTCCTATCTAAGTAGTTGTGAGAACCAACTCAGTGTTGATAGAAGGCAACATCAAACCAACATCAGGACCAATGAACACACCCAAGTTTTCCAAAAAGTGTGATGAACCTTAAGGGCAATTTTCACAAATCTCAGTCAGAACACCGAATAGACACCATTGTCCAAGTCAAATCTTCTCTTAGGAAGGTGGCAAGTTTTTCAAAAGTGTCCATGAATGCATAAGTAAGGTGTCACCTGCTTTACGCTAGGAGAGAACACTCTATATAAAAGCATCTTGCACCTCACATCTGGTGTCATGGATTGGGAGCATTGTGCAAAATGGGGTCTGCAAGCATCAAGATAATGCCCTTTGTTTAACTACTTAAGAACACTACACAGAAAGCATCTCTCAACTCACATCTGTCATGAGGAGGAAAGCCGTTTGAAAAGGTTTTGTGAAAAGGAAAAGAAAGTGCCATTATTTAATTCAGCGAACCAAGTTTGTGCAGAGAGACAGCAACATCGATTAGTGAAGGCACCAGTGTTTCCCAGTATGTGTGTTGAACATTAATTAAACTGCCATAGACGTAACTCTCAGTAAGAAGAGGGTATGGAAAGGGTCCTCCGAATCCTAACGTCTGTCACGATGATGGATGCATGTTTCCGAGTGGGAATGAAAGCATAAGGAAAGGGCCATTAACCAGTCTTTAAGAAAGAACAATGTGGCAGGATACAAAATCAATGCTCAGAAATCAGTTGCATTTCTATAAACAAATAATGCGACTGAAGAAAGAGAAATTAGGGAATCCATCCCATTTGCAAGAGCACCAAAAACCATATGTTACCTTTGCATTAAGTTAACCGAGACTTAAAGGATCTGTATTCTAAAACTACAAATCACTCTTGAAAGACATTGAGGAAGACAAGAAAAGATGGAATAATATTCCATGCTCATGGATCAGAAGAACTAACATAGTTAAAATGTCCATGCTATCCAGAGCAATCTACACATTCAATGCTATCCCGATCAAAATACCGATGACATTTTTCAAAGAACTGGAACAAATAGTCCTTAAATTTGTATGGAACCAGAAAAGGCCCCAAATCTCCAAGGAACTGTTGATAAGGAAAAACAAAGCTGAGGGCATCATAATGCCGGATTTCGAGCTGTACTACAAAGCTGTGATCACAAAGACAGCATGTACAAGAACAGACACATAGACCAATGGAACAGAATAGAGAACCCAGAAATGGACCTTCAGCTCTTTGGGCAACTAATCTTTGATAAAGCAGGAAAAAACATCCGGTGGGAAAAAGACAGTCTCTTCAATAAATGATGCTGGGAAAATTGGACAGCTACATGCAAAAGAATGAAACATGACCACTCACTCACACCATACACAAAAATAAACTCCAAATGGATGAAAGACCTCGAAGTGAGACAGGAATCCATCAAAATCCTAGAGGAGAACATAGGCAGCAACCTCCACGACATCGGCCAAAGTAAACTTTTTCATGACACATATCCAAAGGCAAGAGAGACAGAAGATAAAACGAATTTGTGGGGCTTCATCAAGACAAAAAGCTTCTGCACTGCCAAGGAAACAGTAAAAAAAAACTAAGCACCAGCCCACGGAATGGGAGAATTTATTTGTAAATGACATTATAGATAAAAGACTGGTATTCAAGATCTACAAAGAACTCCTCAAACTCAATACACAAGAAAAAAATAAGCAAATTATAATATGGGCAGAAGATGTGAACAGACACTTTTCCAATGAAGATGTACAAATGGCTAACAGACACATGAAAAAATGTTCAAAATCATTAGCCATCAGGGAAATTCAAATCAAAACCACACTGAGATAATACCTTATGCCAGTTAGAATGGCAAAAATTGACAAGGCAAGAAACAACAATTGTTGGAGAGGATGTGGAGAAAGGGGATCCCTCCCACTCTGTTGGTGGGAATGCAAGTTGGTATAGCCACTCTGGAAAACAGTGTAGAGGTCCCTTAAAAAGTTAAAAAGTGAGCTACCCTATGATCCAGCCATTGCACTACTGGGTATTTACCTCAAAGATACAGACGTGGTGAAGAGAAGGGCCATATGCACCCCAATGTTCATAGCAGCAATGTCCACAATAGCTAAATCGTGGAAGGAACCGACATGCCCTTCAAGAGATGACTGGAGTAAGAAGTTGTGGTCCATATATACAATGGCATATTACTCAGGTAACAGAAAGAACGAGTTCTCAACATTTGCTGCAACATGGACGGCACTGGAGGAGATAATGCTAAGTGAAATAAGTCAAGCAGAGAAAGACAATTATCATATGATTTCTCTCATCTATGGAACATAAGACCTCAGAAGATCGGTAGGGGAAGAAAGGGATAAAGAAAGAGGGGTAATCAGAAGGGGGAATGAAGCATGAGAGACCATGGACTCTGAGAAACAAACTGAGGGCTTCAGAGAGGATTGCGGTGGGGGATTGGGATAGACTGGTGATGGGTAGTAAGGAGGGCACGTATTGCATGGTGCCTTGGGTGTCATACGCAACTAATGAATCATCGAACTTTACATTGGAAACCCGGGATGTACTGTATGGTGACTAACATAATATTAAAAAAAAACTTAAAAAAAAATTGTATCAAAGCCATCTTTCAACTCATGTCTACGACTCACCCTGCCTCCCCACCGACATCGGGCCCGTTGGTGCGTCGCTGGTCATTCAGGGTGGGAGAACGGGCAGAGCCCTCAAGACTCCGGTGAATTTTGAAGGCCATCTGCGCCAAAACACTGGGGCCCACGCTGGAGCTTGCCAGCACCCTCACCTCGGCCCGCCCCTCCGCTCTGCGCTCTCCGCACAGCTGGCGGATCGGGCCTGCCAGCCTCCTGGGGGCTAACTCTAACCCTAGGTCGGCCCAAGAGAGGGGCCCCTCCAAAGGGACCTGCTGCCACAACGCCAGGGATTGGGGACCCCCGAGCCACAGCACCAGACTCACCCTGCCGCACCGCTGGCACACGAGCCGCTAGGGGTACCACCGTTCATTCAGGGCGGGAGAACGGGCAATGCTCACCATGCCACTAGGGGTACTGCTGGTCATTCAGGGCGGGAGAATGGGCAGGGCCCTAGGAGCCCCCAGCGACCTTCGGAGGACCCCCGCGCCAAAACGATGGGGCCCATGCTCCCGCTAACCTGCGCCCTCACTTCGGCCCGCCCTCCGCTCGCTGCACAGCTGGCAAATCGGGGCTGCCGGCCTCCTGGGGGCTAACCCTAACCCTAGGTCGGCCCCCGAGGGGCCCCTCCCAAAGAGACTGCCGCCGAATGCCGGGGATTGGGGACCCCCGAGTCGCAATGCTGGATTCACCCTTGCGCCCCGCCGACACCCGGGCCACTAGGGCACTGCCGATCATTCAGGGCGGGAGAACAGGCAGGGCCCTCCCTGCCCCGGTAACCTTCGAAGGCCCCCAGCGCCAAAAAGCTGGGGCCCACTCTCCCGCTCGCCAGAGCCCTGATCTTCGACCGCGCTTCCGCTCACCCCAGACGGCGGATCGTGCCTGCCGGCCTCCAGGGGCTAACCTTTACCCTAGGTCGGCCCCTGAGGGGCCCCTCCCAAGGGGCCTGGCGCTGCAACGCTGGGGATTGGGGACCCCCGAGCCCCAGCGCCGGACTCATCCTGCCGCCCCGCCGTCACCCGGGCCGCTAGGGGCGCTGCTGATCATTCATGGCGGGAGAACTGGCAGGGCCCTCCGAGGCCCGGCGACCTTCTAAGGCCCCCCCTGCCAAATGCTTGGGCCTACGCTTCCCTCGCCAGCGCCCTCACATCGGCTTGCCCCTCCGCTCGTGGAACAGCAGAGGGATCGGGCCTGCCGGCCTCCTGGGGGCTAAGCCTGACCCTAGGTCGGCCCCCAAGGGGCCCTTCCCAAGTGGCTTGGCGCCAAACGCAGGGGATTGGGGACCCCTGAGCTGCAGCGCCGGACTCACCCTGCCGCCAAGCCGACACCGGGCCTGCTGGGGCGTCGCCGGTCATTCACGGTGGGAGATCCGGCAGGGCCCTCAAGACTCCGGCGTCTTTCGAATGCCATCCGCGCCAAAACGCCGGGGCCGATGCTCACGCTCGACAGCGCCCTCAACTCGGCCCGCCTCTCCGCTCACCGCACAGCCGGCGGATCGGGACTTCCGGCCTCCTGGGGGCTAACTCTAACCCTAGGTCGGCCCCAGAGGGTTCCCTCCAAGGGGCCTGGCGCCGCAACGCTGGGGATTGGGGATCCCCGAACCATAACGCCGGACTCACCCTGCTGCCCCGCTGCCACCCGGGCCGCTAGGGGCGCCGTCAGTCATTCAGGTCAGGAGAACGGGCAGGGCCCTCCGAGCCCCCAGTGACCTTCGAAGGCCCCCACAGCCAAAACGCTGGGGCCCACGCTCCTGCTCTCTAGCGACCTGACCTCGGCCCACCCCTCCACTTGCCGCACAGGCGGCGGATTGAGCCTGCCGCCTCCTGGAGGGTAACCCTAACCCTAGGTTTTCCCCCGAGGGGCCCATCCTAGGGGCCTGGCGCCGCAACGCCTGGGATTGGGGATTCCGGAGCCACAGCGCCGGACTCACCATGCCGCCCCACCGCCACCTGGGCCCCTAGGGGCGCCACCGGTCATTCAGGGCAGGAGAACGGGTAAGGCCCAACTAGGCCCTGGAGACCTTCCAAGGCCCCCCGTGCCAAAACGCTGGGTACTATGCTCCCGCTCGCCAGCGCTCTCACCTCAGCCCACTCCTCCGCTCGCTGCACAGCGGCAGATCGGGCCTGCTGGCTTCCTGGGTGCTAACACATACCCTAGGTCAGTCCCTGAGGGTCCACTCCCAAGGGGCGTGGCCCCGCAAGGCCCGGGATGGGGACCCCTGAGCCCCAGCAATGTACTCAACCTGCCGCTCCGCCACCACCCAGGCCACTTGGGGCGCCGCCGGTCATTTAGGGTGGGGGAACGGGCAGGGCCCTCCGAGCCCCCGGCGACGTTCGTAGGTCCCCCGCACCAAAACGCTGAGGCCCACGCTCCCGCTCTCCAGCGCCCTCACCTCGGCCCGCCCCCCCCCCCAGCTGCACAGCCGGCGGATCCAGCCTGCCAGGCTCCTCAGGGATAACCCTAACCCTAGGTGGGCCCCAGAGTGGCCTCTCCCAAGAGGCCTGGTGCCGCAACGCCAGGGATTGGGGACCCGCAAGCCGCAGCGCCGGGCTCACCCTGCCGCCCCGCCGCCACGCGGGCCGCTAGGGGCGCCGCCAGTCATTCAGGGCGGGATAACCGGTAGGGCCCTCCGAGCCCCTGGTGAAATACGAAGGCCCCCCACGCCAAAATGCTGGATACCACGCTACGGTTCGACTGCGCCCTACCACGGTCCATCCCTCCGCTCACCGCACAGGCGGCAGATCGGGTCTGCCGGCCTCCTGGGGGCTAATCTAACCTTAGGACAGTCCCCGAGGGGCCCCTCCCAAAGGGCCTGGCGCTGCAACGCTGGGGATTGGGGACCCCCGAGTCCCAGCGCCGGACTGACCCTGCCACCCCGCCGCCACCCGGGGCGCTGGGGGCGTCGCCGGTCCTTCATGGCGGGAGAACGGGCAGGGCCCTCCGAGCCCCCTGTGACCTTCGAAGGTCCCCCAAGCCAAAATGTTGGGGCCCACGCTCCCACTCGCCAGCGACCTCATCTTGGCTCACCCCTCCATTCGCCGCAGAGCCGGTGGATTGAGCCTGCCGGCCTCCTGGGGGCTAACCCTAACCCTAGGTTGGCCCCCGAGGGGCCCCTCCCAAAGGGACTGCCACGGAACGCCAGGGATTGGGGACCCCCGAGTCGCAACGCTGGACTCACCCTTCCACCCCGCCAACACCGGGCCGCTAGGGCACCACCGATCATTCAGGGTGGGAGAACAGGCAGGGCCCTCCCTGCCCCGGTGACCTTCGAAGGCCCCCAGCGCCAAAACGCTGGGGCCCACTCTCCCGCTCGTCAGCTCCCTGATCTTCAACCGCGCCTCCGCTCGCCACAGACGGCAGATCGTGCCTGCCAGGCTCCAGGGGCTAACTTTTACCTTAGGTCGGCCCCGGAAGGGCCCCTCCCAAGGGGCCTGGAGACGCAACGCCGGGCATTGGGGACCCCTGAGCCTCAGCGCCAGATTCACCCTGCTGCCCTGCCGCCACTCAGGCCGCTAGGGGCGCCTCCAGTCATTCAGGGCGGGAGGAGGGGCAGGGCCCTTCGAGCCCCCAGCGACGTTTGAAGGCCTCCCACTTCAAAACGCTTGGGCCCACACTCCCTCTCGCTAGCGCCCTCACCTTGGCCCGCCCCTCCGCTTGCTGCACAGCCGGCAGATCAGGCCTGCCGACCTCCTGGAGGCTAACCCTAACCCTAGGTCGGCCCCCGAGGCGTCCCTCCCAAGGGACCTGGCACCACAATGCCGGGGATTGGGGACGACCGAGCCCCAGCGTCGGACTCACCCTGCAGCCCCGCCGCCACTCAGGCCGCTAGGGGTGCTGCCTTTCATTCAGGGCGGGAGAACAGGCAGGGCCCTCCGAGGCCCCGGTGATCTTCAAAGGCCCGTTGTGCCAAAACGCCAGGGCCCACGCTTTCGCTCGCCAGCGCCTTAACCTCGGCCCGCCCCTCCGTTCACGGCCTAGCCGGAGTATTGGGCCTGACGGCCTCCTGGGAGCTAACTCTAACCCTTGGTCAGCCCCCGAGGGGCCCCTCCCAAGGGGCCTGGCACCGAACTCAGGGGATTGGGGACCCCCGAGCTGCAGCGCGGGAATCACCCTGCCGCCAAGCCCACACCGGGCCCGCTGGGGTGTCGCCGGTCATTCAGGGTTGGTAAACAGGCAGGGCCCTCGAGACTCTGGCGACTTTCGAAGGTCATCCGCACCAAAACGCTGGGTCCTAAGCTCGCGCTCACCGGTGCCCTCAACTCAGCCCGCCCCTCCGCTCACTGCAGAGTTGGTGGATCCGGCCTACCGGCATCCTGGGGGTAACTCTAACCCTACGTTGGCCCCAGAGGGGCCCATCTGAAGGGGCCTGCCGCCACAACGCCGGGGATTGGGGACCCCCAAGCCTCAGCACCGGAATTACCCTGCCGCCCCGCCGCCACCCAGGCTGCTAGGGCTGCCGTCGTTCATTCGGGGTGGGAAAATGGGCAGGGCCCTCCGAGCCCTCGGTGAACTTCGATAGCAGCCGCGCTAAAACGCTGGGGCCCACGCTCCTGCTCGCCAGCGCCCTCACCTCGGCCCGCCCCTCCGCTCCCCGCACAGCAGCGGATCGGGCCTGCCAGCCTCCTGGGGGCTAACCCTAACCCTAGATTGGCCCACGAGGGGTCCCTCCCAAGGGGCCTGGCGCCGCAACGCCGGGGATTGGGGACCACCGAGTCGCAACGCTGGACTCACTCTTATGCCCCGCCGACACCCGGGCCCCTAGGGTGCCGCTGATCGTTCAGGGCGGGAGAATGGGCAGGGCCCTCTGAGCCCTCGGCGACTTTCGATAGCAGCCTGTGCCAAAACGCTGGGGCCCACGCTCCCGCTCGCCAGCGCCCTCACCTCGGCCCGCCCATCCGCTCGCCGCACAGCAGCGGATCGGGCCTGCCGGCCTTCTGGGGGCTAACCCTAACCCTAGGTCGGCCCCCAAGTGGCCCCTTCCAAGGGGCCTGGCGCCACAACGCTGGGGATTTGCGACCCCCAAGCCCCAGTGCCGGACTTACCCTGCCGCCCCGCAACCACCCGGGCTGCCAGTGGCGCCACTGGTCATTCAGGGGGGAGGACCGTGCAGGGCGATCCGAGCCCCCAGCGTCCTTCAAAGGGCCCCCACGCCAAAACGCTTGGGCCCAGGCTCCCGCTCACCAGCGCCCTTACCAGGGCCCGCCCCTCCGCTCGACGCACAGTGGGCAGATAGGGCCTGCCGGCCTTCTGGGGGCTAACCCTAACCCTAGGTCAGCCCCCGAGGGGCCCCTCCCAAAGGGCCTGCACCACAAAGCCGGGGATTGGCGACCCCCGCGCCCCAGCACCAGACTCACCCTGCCGCCCTGCTGCCACCTGGGCCGCTAGGGGCGCCACCAGTCATTCAGGGCGGAGGAACAGGCAGGGCCCTCTGAGACGCTGGCAAACTCTGAATGCCCCTGAGTCAAAATGCTTTGGCCCATGCTTCCACTCGCCAGCGCCCTCACCTCGGCCCGCCCCTCCGCTCACTGCACAGCTGGCGGATCGGGCCTGTCATCCTCCTGGGGGCAATCCCTAACCCTAGTTTGGCCCCCGAGGGGCCCCTCTCAAGGGGACTGGCGCTGAACGCTGGGGATTGGGGACCCCCAAGCCTCAGCACCGAACTCACCCTGCTGCCCCGCTGGCACCCGAGCCGCTAGGGGTACCGCCATTCATTCAGGGTGGGAGAACGGGCAGGGCCCTCCGAGCCACCGATGACCTTCGAAGGCCCCCCACGCCAAAACACTGAGACCCACGCTCCCATCGCCAGCGCCCTCACCTCAGCCCTTCCCACCGCTCACCGCAGAGCTGGCAGATCAGGCCTGCTGGCCTCCTGGGGTCTAACCCTAACCCTAACTCTAAACCTAAACCCTAAACCCTAACCTTAACCCTAACCACTAAACCTAACCCTACCCTCAACCCTACACCTTCCCCTAAACCTACCCATAACCCGTACCCTAACCCTAACCCGTACCCTAACCCTTACCCTAACCCTAAACCATACCCTAACCTGTACCCTAACCCGTATTCTAACCGTAACACATACCCTATCCTGTACCCTAACCCTAACACGTACCCTAATCCGTACCCTAACCCTAACCCAAACCCATACCCTAACACTATCCCTAAACCGTCCCCTAACTCGTACCCTAACCCTAAACCCTAAACCCTGAACCTAACCCGTACCCTAACCCTAACCCGTACGCTAACCTGTAGCCTAACACTACCCGTATACTAACCCTAACCCTAAACCCTAACCCTAACCAGTACCCTGCCTTAACACTAACCTGCAGCCTATCCCGTACCTTAACCCTTACCCTAACCTGTACCCTAACCCTAACCCGGACCCTAACCCATACCCTAACCCGAACCCTAACCCTAACTAGTAACTTAACCTGTACCCTAACCCATACCCTAACCCTAAACCGTACCCTAAACCTAACCCATTTCCTAAACCGTACCCTAACCCTAACCCTAACCTAAACCTAACCCGTATCCTAACCCATACCCTAAACCACACCCAAACCCAAACCCGTACCCTATCCCTAACACAAAACGTAACCCTAACGATAACCCATACCCTAACCCTAACCCATACCCTAATCCATACCCTCACCCTAACCTGTACCCTAACCCTAATCCTAAACCGTAACCTAACCCGTACCGTAACCCTAACCCATACCCTAACCTTAACCCATATCCTAACCCTAACCTGCACCCTAAACCGTACCCTAACCCGTCCCTAAACTGTACCCTAACGCGTACCCTAACCTGTACCCAAACCCTAACCCATACCCTAACCCGTACCCTAACCCTAACCCGTACACTAAACCCAAACCCTAAACCCTAACCCGTACCCTAAACCCTAATCCGTACCGTAACCCATAACCCCTAACCTGTAACCCCTAAAGCCAACCCTAACCCGTAACCTCACCTTACCCTAACCCTAACCCCTACCCTCACCCGAACACTAACTGTAACCCGTACACTAACCCTAACCCGTACCCTAATCCGTACCCTAACCCCGGGGATTGGGTACACCTGAGCCCCACCAAGGGACTCAGCCTGCCACCCCTCAGGAAACCATGCCCCTTGGGACGCCGCAGAGCATCCCGTGCAGAATTAGTAGGGCCCCCCTGAGCCCCCAGCGATCCTCGGCGGCCCCCTACACCCCAACTCTGAGGCCCACGCTCATCCCGCCCCGCGCCTTCCCGTCAGCCTGCCACCAAGCTCGTCGCAGAGCCGGCAGATCAGTCCTGCCCGGTTCCTGGGGCCTAGTCCTGACCCTAGGTCGGCTAGGGAGGGCCCCTCCCCCGAGGCCCGGTGCCGCAGCCCCGGGGACTGGGGACACCTGAGCCCCACTGCAGGACAAAGTCTGCGACCCCGCAGGAAACCGTGCCCCTTGGGAGGCTGTAGAGCATTCAGGGTGGGAGAACCGGGAGGGCCCCCAGAGCCCCCGGAGAACTTCAGCGATCCCTAAGCCCCAACCTTGATGCCCATGCTCACCCCACCCCGTACCCTCACCTCAACCCGTGGCAGAGCTCGCCACATAGCGGGCAGATCTGGCCTGCGGGGTTCCTGGGCCCCAACCCTAACCCTAGTTCATCTGTGGAGGGGCCCCTCCCCAGGAGCCTGGAGCCGCAGCCGCGGGGATTCGGGACACCTGAGCCCCACCGCAGGACTCAGTCTGCCACCTTGCAGGAAACCGTGCCCCTTGGGAGGCCATAGAGCATTCAGGGCGGGAGAACCAGGAGGGCCCCCCTGAGCCCCCAGCGAACTTTGGCGGCCTCCCGCACCCCAACCCTGAGGCCCACGCTCACCCTCCCCACACCCTCACCTCAGCCTGTGTAGCTCACCATACAGCCAGCAGATCGGGCCTGCGGGGCTCCTGGGGCCTAACCCTAACCCTAGGTCAGCCGCGGGTTTGGCGGCCTCCCCAGGAGCCTTACACCGCAGCCCCGGGGAATTGGGATACCTGTGCCCCGCCTCAGGACTCAGCTTGCCAGTCCACAGGAAACCGTGCCCCTTGGGGCGCTACAGAGCATACAGGGCACGAGAACTTGGGGAGGCCCCCGGAGCCCGTCCCCACCTTTGGCAACCCCCGTGCCCCAACCCTGAGGCCCATGCTCACCCTCCCCCATGGCCTCATCTCAGCCCTCCACGGAGCTCGCCGCACAGCTTGCTAGATTGGCCCTGCCGGGCCCCTGGACCCTAACCCTTACCCTAGTTTGGCCACAGAGGGGCCCCTCCCCAGGATCCTGGCGCCCAACTCCGGGGGATTGGGGACACCCAAGCCCCACCGTAGGACTCAGCCTGCAGCCCACAGGAAACTGTACCGTTTTGGGGCACAATAGAGCATTCAGGGCAAGAGAACTGGGACACCCCCTCAGAGCCCCTGCTGGTGAACCCCGACCTTTGTGAGCCCTTCCGGATCAAACCCCAAGGCTCACAGTCACCCGCCCTTGTGCCCTCATCTCAGTCGGCCTGGGAGTTCTCTGAGCACTGGGCAGTTCGCACCTGCTGTCTCTTGAGGCCTAACCTAACCCTGGGTCTTCTGCTGAGGGTCCCCTCCCCGTTTGCCTGCCTCCAAGGTACCAGGCATTGGGCTCACCTCTGCACGACTAGAGGACTCAGCCTGCCCCACTGCAGGAAACTGTCCGTTTGGGGCTGCAGAAAGGATTCATAGCAGGAAAATCGGAGGGCCCCCCTCAGCCCATCCCAGGGAACCCCCACTTTCAGAGATCTCCCCGGATCCAATTAGTAGCTTCACACTGACCTTTAAACTTGCTCTCCATGGAGATCTTTTGAAATTCTCCACAATTCCAACCGATGGCATCATCCAGCTTCAGTGCCTTACCCAGCTTTAGGTCTTGAGATGGATTAAAATGGGAAGTCATTTCACTGATGACGATGTACTGGTGACCAAAAGATACATGCATAAATGCTTCATATCACTTGGCTTCAGGGAAATGCAAATCTAAACCCCTATAGATGCCATATCACACGAGGCCGAATATCTAAAAATAAGAAGACATGAAACTATACGTGTTGGAGAGGATGTGGAGAAACGGGAAACCTCTTACACCCCTGTGCGAATGCAGTCCGGTACAGCCACTCTGGAAAATGGTACGGAGTTTCCTCAAGACGTTATAAATAAAGCTACCCTATGTCCCAGCAATTGCACTACTGGGGATTTACCCCAAAGAGACAGAGGTAGTGAAGACGGGACACATGCACCCCAGTGTTCATAGCAGCAATATCCATAATAGACAAGCTGTGGAAAGAGTGCAGATGAGCATGGACAGATGAATGGATAAAGAAGATGTGGATCATATATATAATGGAATATTACTCAGCCATCAGAAAGGATGAATACTTACCATCACACCGACCTGGGTGGAGCTGGAAGGTATTATGCTGAGTGGAATAAGCCAATGAAAGAAAGACAATGATCATATGCTTTCACTCCTATGTGGAATATCAGAAACAGGGAAGAAGACCATAGGGAGGGAAAATAGAAAGGGAAGTCATCAGAGGGAGAAAACCCATGATAGACTCTTAACTATCGCAACAAACTGATGATTGCTGGAGGAGAAGCTGGGGGGGCGGGTAACTGGGTGAGTGGCATTAAGGAGGTCACACAATACAATGAGCACTGGGTGTTCCACACGACTGGTAATTTATTGAAGACTACATCTGAAACTAATGATGTACTGTAAGTTGGCTAATTGAATTTAAATTAAAGAATAAAAGACCTCGAATAAACAATCCTAAACATTTGTATGGAACCACTAAAGATACTGAACAGCCAGTGCAATGTGGAAAAGAAAAACAAAGCTGGAGGACTCACAATTTCAGATTTCAGGTTATACTACAAAGCTGCAGTCATCCTAACAAGAGAGTACGGCACAAAAATAGACACAGCGACCAAAGGAACAGGATACAAGTTCAGACAGAAACCCACAATTATGTGGTCCATGAATCTTCCACAAGGCAAGCAATGATATCAAAAGGGAAAAGGACAGTCTCTACAACAAATGGTGTTGGGAAAACTAGACAGCTACGCACAAAAGAATGAAATTAGACTGCTTTCTTACACAATACAGACAAACACAAAACAGTTTCAAGACCTCAATATGAGACCTAAATCCACAAAAATTCTACAGGAGGGAAGACAGTAACTTCTTGACATGGACCATACCAACGTTTTTCTAGACTGTCTCCTGAGGCAAAGGAAATGAAAGCAAAAATAAACTATTGGGAATAGAGCAAAATAAAAAGTTTCCACATGGCAGAAGAACAATGAAAACGTAAAAATAATAAGACAACCTACTCAAAGGGAGAAGATGTTTGCAAAGATCATATGCAATAAAAGGATAGTTTCCAAAACATAGAACTGATACTACTCGACCCCCAAAAAACAAAAAATTCAGTTAAAAAATAGGCAGAAGACATGAACAGACATTTCTCCAAAGAAGAAATACAAATGGCCAACAGTCCCGTGAAAAGATGTTCACCATCACCCATCATCAGGAAAATGTAAATCCAAAGGACAATGAGGTATTACCTCACACCTGTCAGAATGGCTAACATCAAAAGCACAAGAAAGAGCAGGCGTTGGGAGGATGTGGATAAAGGGGAATCCTCGCGAACCGTGGGTGGGAATGCAAACTGTGATGGCCACCGTGGAAAACAGTATGAAGGTTCCTCAAAAAATTAAATATAGAACTACCCTACGATCCAACAATCACACTACTGGTATTTGCCCAAAGACTATGAAAACAGCAACTTAAAAGGATACGTGCACCCCTATGTTTCTTGCACCTTTATTTACAATATCACAATATGGAAGCAACCCAAGTGTCTGTAGAAAAATTGACAAATGAGATGATAGATGTGTGTATTCACACACACACACACACACACACACACACACACACAATGGAGTATTACTAGGCTTGAATGAACCTTGCCATTTGCAGCCACATGGATGGAGCTAGAGAGTATTATCCTAACTGAAATCAGTCAGTCAGAGAAAGACAAATCCCATATGATGTCACTCTTATAGGGAACTTAAAAAACAAACAAAACTAAATAAAGAGAAAAAGGAGACACACCAAAATACAAACTCTTAACAAGAGAGAACAAACGGATGGTTACCAGAGAGGAGGAGGTGCATAGAGGGATGAGTGAAATAGATGAAGCGGATTAAGAGGACACTTTTCTGGATGACCACTGAGTAATATATAGAATTACTGAATCACTCTCTTGTACACCTAAAACGAATGTAACACTGTATGTTAGCTCTACTGGAATTAAAATAAATTTTTTAAAAAGATTTTTCTTTCAGGAACCTCTTTGAAAAAGCTTTTCCTCTGCAATGTGCATAAGCCCTACTTGGGAGGATTCACTCTACAATAATTATTCATTCTATGCCTCGAATTCAGATTTCACTGAGTTCTTACTGTGGATCCCAGCCCACGGGAGCCATGGTCCTTTTCTGTCCAGGCTCAGCACCTATGCCTTCAAGATTGGAAGTAGAGACACATGTCACTTCACAGTCCAGAAAGCTATTATTGTTTCTGTTTCAGTGTGAGAGAGTCACAGACTTTGGGACAGGTTTCAGAGCAGGTTTATTATGGATCCTGGATCTCTACTTCAATGTTCATTACCTGGATCCATTTGGCTAATAGGTTCCCTGTGGATGGACTTGCTTCCAAGCACATACATGGAAGATGCAAAGGTGAGTGGGCTTGGTGCGGGACAGGAAGAAGACCAAAATCAGACAAGGGTCCGACCCCTCCCCTGATCCAGGAACTGCTACAGGAGAGGGTATGGGAGGTAGAATCCATGCGAAACTCCAAGGTCACCAGCTGAACACAGGAGACATAGGTCAAGGGATCCGGAGATGCAGGGGTTGAAGGCTGCTCTGAGCTACCTCTGGGAGGAAGGGAGGGAAGGAATGGGGAGACACTGCCTGCCCCTGGCCTATGCCAGCTGCCCACCGCTCCGACACGCATCCGTCTACACAGCTGACACACAGCCTGGGCTCAGGATGGGCTGGCTCGGGTCCCTCAATCCTCAGTGGGACAGCTGGCCCCAGGGCTCAGAGACAGGCTGAGGGAGATGAGAGGGAAAGCTGCCCCACCCAGGTCATCCCCTCCTTGAGCAGACAGCCCTTCAGAACTGCTAAAAAAAAAAAAAAAAAAAAAAAAAAAAAAAAAAAACCCACTAACGGCGTTGAAAGACATGCCATGGATGAACTAAGGCATAGAGATATGTAAAATAACATCCACTTTTAAGTTCAGAGCTGTCATCTCAGGAAGTGGGGAGAGCTTCCCTGAAGAAGACTGAGGGGAGGGCAGGCCATGCTGAAAAGGGAGACATGGCTCTCCTGATTGGGGACCTGCAGCCCCCTTCCAGGGCAGGACATCATCCTCGCATCACACGAGATCCATGGAAGTGTTCCATCAGGGCCAGATATTTGTCTCGAGAAGGCTACCCTGGCATCGGACTGCACAGGGCACCAGGGACGAGGGCCAGATGGAGGACGGACAATACCCCGGAGGCCATGGGGCAAGAGCAGAGGCACACGACCTTGAAGATGATGATGAAAAGCAGGAGGTGGCAGCATGGAGCCGGCCCGAAAGTGCCATGGGAGCAGTGCCCACAGCTACACTGACTGGGGGCCTTCTGTGCCAGGAGTGGCTGACTTCAGTGGGCTCCAGACTAGTCCTGACCACAAGTCTAGGAAGTGTGCACCACCCCCGGCCTCCTCTCCCCTTGCAGCTGCTAGGAATCACGGTCACAGACCCTGGTCAGCTTTCGTGGAAACCAAGCAGTGGCTCCCCCGCGTGCTGCACCTCTGGTGGTGGTCCAGTGCGACCCTCGTGCCTGGCCAGACACTGATGTCTACCTGTCTCCACACAAATCCACAGACAGGAGGGTGTCCCTGAATTCCACAGCACCTGATGAAACAGATCCACAGAACCCAACACCCAGTGGGTCACTCGGGACCTCACCATACCCTATTTCCGTCACTTCCCACAGAAAGCCTGGTTCTGATCCCCCACAATACCATACATCCTGGTTGCTGACCTGGGGTCATGCCATGAACCCACATGGCACCTTTCTTTTAGAGAAGCCTATGCCTACACCTCCTAGAAAATATTTCTAATGAAGTACAAGCCCATCAGGACTACGGTGTGAACGGTAGCTCACAGCCTGCATGGTAGTAGTCAGTAATTCTAACAAGGGTTAACCCCACCCCCCGTCTCACAAAACCTTCCTCCGTCCCCACGGAACTCATGGTCTGCCCTCAGAAAACCCTCCAGGAAACAAACCTTTCATCTGAATGCTCTCTTCACCTTCTGCTACAAATCTTGTCCAACCACAATGATATGAAACTAGAAATCAGTCTCAAGAAAAAAATGGGACAGTCAAAAACAGGTGGAGATTGGGGGGCCTGGGTGGCTCAGTCATTAACGATCTGCCTTCAGCTCAGGTCGTGATCCCAGGAGCCTGGGATCTAGCCCCGAATCAGGCTCCCTGCTCAGTGGGAAGCCCGCTTCTCCCTCTCCCACCCCCCTGCTTGCGTTCCCTCTCTCGCGGTCTCACTCTCTGCCAGATACTTAAATAATCTTAAAAAAATATGTGGAGATTTAACAACATGCTACTGAACAACCAACAGTCAAAGAAGAAATCAAAAAAATTTTTAGAAATACCTTGACACTGATGAAAAAGACAACCTACAAAAACTTATGGGATGCAGCAAAAGTAGCTCTACGGGGGGGACGTTCATAGAAATTCAAGTCTTCATCAATCCATGAGAATGCTCTCCAATAAACAGCCTGATTTCTGTGGTAAAGAAGTAGAAAAAAAAAAACAGCAAACAAAGCCCCAAATTAGTAGAAATAAGGAAATAACAAAAAGGAATGCATAAATAAATCCAACAGAGACTAAAAACACACACACACACAAAAAAAACACACACACACACAATGAAAATGAGAGCTGCCTTTTTTGGAAAGATAAACAAAACTGACAAACTTAGCTAGACTCACCAAGAAAGACAGAGGACTCGAATGCAATCAGGAAAGAAAGATAATGGATTCCTGTCTCATATCAAAATCAAAAGAACTCTTCAACCTTGGACACAACAACTTCTTGCAAGCCACGTCTCTAAAGGCAAAGGAAATAAAAGCAAAAATGAACTATTGGCACTTCATCAAGATAAAAAGTTTCTGCACGGCAAAGCAAACGATCAACAAAACAAAAAGGCAACCTATGGAATCGAAGAAGATATCTGCAAATGATATTACAGATAAAGGGCTGGTATCCAAGATCTATAAAGAACTCCTCAAACTCGACACCCAAAAAATGGGCAGAAGACACAAAGAGATACTTGTCCAGAGAAGACATACAAATGGCCAACAGACACATGAAAAAATGCTCCACATCACTTGCCATCAGGCAAATACAAATCAAAACTACAATGAGATACCACCTTACACCAGTTAGAATGGTTAAAATTAACAAGGCAGGGGGCACCTGGGTGGCACAGCGGTTAAGCGTCTGCCTTCGGCTCAGGGCGTGATCCCGGCATTATGGGATGGAGCCCCACATCAGGCTCCTCCGCTATGAGCCTGCTTCTTCCTCTCCCACTCCCCCTGCTTGTGTTCCCTCTCTCGCTGGCTGTCTCTATCTCTGTGGAATAAATAAATAAAATCTTGAGAAGAAATTAACAAGACAGGAAATAAAAAAAAGTCAGAGAGGATGTGGAGAAAGGGGAGCCCTCTAACACTACTCGTGAGAATTCAAGCTGGTACAGCCACTTTTGAAAACAATATGGAGATTCCTCAAGACGTTGAACACAGAGCTATCCTATGACCCACCAATTGCACTACTGGGTATTTACCCCATAGACACAGAGTAATGAAAAGAAGGGGCACCTGTATCCCAATGTTCATAGCAGCAATGTCCCTAATAGCCAAACTGTGGAAGGAGCCAAGATGTCCTTCAGCAGATGAATGGACAAAGAAGATGTGGTTCATCTATACAATGGAATATTACTCAGTCATCAGAAAGGATGAATACCCACCATTTGCACCAACGTGGATGGACCAGGAGGGGATTATGCTAAGTGAAATTAAGTCAAGCAGAGAAAGACAATTATCATATGGCTTCACTCCTATGTGGAATGGAAGGAATAGCATGGAGGACATTAGGAGAAGGAAGGGAAAAGTGAAGGTGGGGAATGAGAGGGGGAGATGAACCATGAGAGACTATTGACACTGGGAAACAAACTGAAGGTTGCAGAAAGGGAGGGGTAGGGGAATGGGTTATCCTGGTGATGGGTATTAAGGAGGGCACGTGTCATAATGAGCACTAGGTGTTATATGCAAACAATGAATCCTGGAACACTACATCAAAAACAAATGAAGTACTGTAGGGTGACTAACATAATTTTAAAAAAAGAGAAAGATATGAAATCCATACAGGAAAACTGTCACTATTTGCAAATGACATGAAATCCCAAAGGATTCCACCAAAAAAAAAAAAAAAAACCTGTTAGAATAAACAAATTCAAGAAAGCTGCAGGACATAAAGTCAATATACAGAGACCTGTTGTCTTTATTTTTTTTCAGATTTTATTTATTTATTTGACAGGAAGAGAAAAAGCACGAGCCGGGGGAGTGTCAGAAAGACGGAGAAGCAGACCCTCACTAAGCGGGGAGCCCAACACGGGGCTCGATCCCAGAACCCTGACCTGAGCAGAAGGCAGACGCTTCACCTATGGAGCCACCCAGATGACCCAACTTCTTGCATTTCTGTATACTGATGACACACTTTCGCAAAGAGAAATTAAAAAAGCAATGCCATTTACAATTGCATCAAAAAAAAAAAATCTAGGAATAAAAGTAACCAACAATGAGAAAGACATAGTACACTCAACACATGGCAGAAAAGAAATGAAAAACATGTGTGTCGAGGGGGGGCAGAATGTATGGGTCAAAGATTTGGAAGGCAACACAAACAAATGGAAGCATACGCCATGCTCCTTAACTGGAAGAGTTAATTATGTGAACATGTCCATCGTACCCAAAGCAATCGACAGATGTGATGAAATCCCCATCTGAATTCCAGTGGCATTATTCGAGCAAATAGAAACAGTCCTCAAACTTGTATGGAATCACAAAAGACCCCAAATACCCAAAGCAACCTGGAGAAAGAAAGGTGCAGTCAACACACTCCTGGATTTCAAGCTAGATTACAAAGCTGTTGTCATCAAAACAGGATGGTACTGGCAGAAACACAGACACCAGGTCAGTGGAACAGAACAGAAAGCTCAGAAACTTACCCACACGTAGATGACCCTAACTTACGACACAGCAGCAGAAGATATGCCATGAGGGAAGGACTGTGTCTTCAGTGAGCGGTAACAGGCCAACTGGACACTAAATGCAGAAGAATATAACTGGGTCACTTTCTTACACCACACACAAAATTTTTAATGGATGAATGATTTGAACATAAGACCCGAATCCATAAACCTCCAAGAAGACACAGGTACTAAGTCTCTCGACATTGGTTTTGGCAAAGAGTCTTCAGATCGGACACCAAATGCAAAGGCAACAAAAGCAAAAATAAACAAGTGGAACAACATCAAACTGAAATCTTCCACACGGCAAAAGAAACCATCAAAAACTTAAAAGGCCACTGACCCAATAAGAAAAAAATATCTGCGAATCATATGTGTGAGAAGAGGCTAATATCCAAAATGCACACAACACTCATACAAATCAAAACAAAAAAAAACTGTATAAAAAATGGGGTGAATATGTGAATAGATACTGTCCAAAGATGGCACACAGGTGCCAACAGACAGAAAAAGTTGTTCGACATCACTAATCATCGTCAGGGAAACATCAGTCAAACCCACAATCGGCTATCCCCTCACAACTGTTGGAACAGCAATTGTCCCAGAGACAGACACCAGGTGGGGTCAAGGGTGTGCAGACGAGGAGACACTGTGCGCTGTTGGTGGGAATGGAAATTGGTGCAGCCACTGTGACAAACGGTATGGAGGTTCCTGAAAAAATAAATACAACTACCACATGACCCAGTAATGGCTCTACTGAGTATTGATTTGGAGAACACAAAAATACTGCCTCAAAAAGACAGATGCACTCCCACGTTCACTGCAGCATTATTCACAATAACCAGACATGGAAACACAGACCTTGGGGGCCTTATGCCAAGTAACTCAGACACAGAAAGACAAATACCAGATGCTCTCATGTACATTCCACGTGGAATAAACAAATACTGAACGCATAGATACTGAGAGCAGATTGGTAGGTGCCAGATTCGGGGATGGGGTGGTAGAAACGGGTGACGGTGGTCCAAGTCTCAATGTTTGAGTGAGAAAATCCAACAGTCATGAAATGTTCTGTCCAGCATGGAGACTAAAACTAACCCCGCAGCATGGAGTATAGGTTTCCCTGCTCTTTGAAAGTACAGGGCTTCTGAGAAACCTTGCACAGCAGAAATGGTGTAAAGAAGGAATGACCATTCATTTACACGGAAAAATTGGACAGTGTGCTCAGACTCCAAGATTCCTTCTCTTTGGCTTTTCTTAGGCCTCAGGACACAAGTTTCTAACGGAGGCCCAGCATAAATGAAGATAAAGCACAGCAGAGGCTCACAGACACAATTCAAAGTGCTGGTGGCTGGATGCGGAGAGCGGTTCCCAGCGGAAGGAGCTGGTTGGGGTGCACGCCGCCTCTGTCGTGCTTCTCCCCAAAACAGATGCTGAACGCGATTCTCACTGTTCACCTTTTTTCATAAGAGGGAAATCCTCTTTAGGTCTCTTCCTCTCACTGAAGCTGGGTAATAACGTAGTTCTTTCAAGAAAGCCAAGCGTCTTACTGTGAACGTTTAAAAGCTGGGGGATACTTGTACTTGAGCATTGCTGAGGGAGGAGATGTGAAAGGTTCTCCCAGACACAAACCTCAGCAGATCCACCGGGAAAGGCACCTTCCTCAGCATGCGGAACACGGACTACCTCCTTACCCCAGAAACCCTCTCCTTCCCCTCGATCAGGACAACCCACAACAGCTGGGAGTTACCCCAATTCCTCCATTCTCCTGCTCCTAATATCTAACTCATCAGCAAATCCTGTGAGCTCCATCTTCAAAATGGACCCAGAATAGGTCTAACCACTCCATCCAAGGCCACCTGTCTGGTCCACAGTGCCTGAGTTCCTGGAAAAGCTTCGTCATTGACCTGCCTTGCCATCTTCAACCCTCTGTCATCTGTTCTCAACGCTGTAGCCACGATGGCCTAGTGAAACAGGGTCTCATGGGGTTATAGCCCTGGAATGGCTTTCTGTCGCCCTCTGTCACCTCCCTGAGGTCATGTCCTAAGCTGTCCCCTGTGGCCACAGGGCCTTCTTGCTGCTCCTGGACATATCTGGAATTCTCCTGCCCCAGAGCCTTTGCACATGCTTTCCCTTCTGTTTAGAATGCTCTTGATGTGTTCTCACTCGCCTTCTGAGAAGTCTGAATTGGAGTGACAGGGACAGAAGGTGAGGCTGTGTGTGTTGGGTGAGGCTGGTGGCCCAGAAAAAGGTTTTCTGCCAGCTCTCCACCTGTGCCTCACTTGTCCTCAGCCAGGAACTTGCACACAGCCCTCACCTGTCACAACTCTCACACAGGAGACCCACAGCCACCCCTGGAGCCCACCCTGCCCACACCCTGCTGCAGAATGCATTCAGCTCTCCTCTGGGACCCCTGTCAGCTTTACCCAGACCTGGAACTCCCCCGTCTCCTGCAAAGCTCCCGGATTCCCCCTCTTCTTGCAAAATCACACTGGCGCAAGGCTTTCATGAGAAAGCTATAATGCTAACTAATGAAAGGTTCACACCTACTTTCCCCTTCTGTTGCCTTTCTCTCCTTCTGTCCTACCTGTGCAAACTGTAACATATCAGTGGAACGTGAACATGCTCTGAGATCTGAATCTTTCATTGCAGCTTTCTGAGGACTCCTTATGTGATAAGAAACTAGTGTATCTTACAACAGGGTGTTTTACAACTATCATCTATAGAACAGTACAGCCCAAATCACTACAATTTTACCTCACTCTTCATGAAGCAGAACACTTTTTCCTTTCTTCTTTTACTTAAATTCCAGTTAGTTCACATGCCATGGAATATTCGCTTCAGGGGTAGGATTTAGTGATTCCTCACCTGCATACAGTACCCAGTGCTCATCACAAGCGCCCTCCTTAATACCCCTCACCCATTTAACTCTTCCCCCCACGCCCCTGTCCTGCAGCAACACTCAGTTTGTTCTCCAAGGTTGAGTCTACTTCCTTGTTTGCCTTTCTCATCACCCCTCAACTCTGTTCATCTGTTTTCTTTCTGAAATTCCACAAGCGTGAGAGCATAGGATATTTGTCTTTCCTCACTAATTTTGCTTAGCTTAATACACTCTAGATCCATCCACATCCTTGCAAATGGTAAGATTTCATTCTTTTTGAAGCTGGGTCATATTCCCATATATATATATATATATATATATATATATATATATATATATATATATATATATATATATATATATATATGTATCCCACATCTGCTTTATCCATTCATCAGTGCATGGACTTTGGGATTCTCTCCATAGTTTGGCTACTGTGGACATTGTTGCTATAAACATCATGGTGCATATACCCCCTTCGAATGTGCATTTTTGTATCTTTTGGGTAAGCACCTAGGAGAGCAATTGCTGGATCATGTGGTTGTTCAATGTTTAACTTTTTGAGGAACCCCCACACTGTTTCCCAGACTGTCTGCACCACTCTGCATTCCCACCAACA
Source organism: Ursus arctos (assembly GCF_023065955.2). Classification (NCBI taxonomy): domain Eukaryota; kingdom Metazoa; phylum Chordata; class Mammalia; order Carnivora; family Ursidae; genus Ursus; species Ursus arctos. The sequence continues at coordinate 94,900 of NW_026622763.1, read as the reverse complement.
GGATGGGAGGGTTCCCCTTTAAGCAGAACATTATCTGCTGGCAATTTTATAAGAGGAAACAAAACCTCTGCGAGGTGCACCCAGGGTCAGGCAAGCAGTTGCAGAATTCACCCCAAGGCTCCTGACGCCAAGCCCCTTGAAGCCACCAGCATGCCACTATCCAAAAGAATTCCCAGACTCTCCTTCTGACTCCACCACCAAAGAAACTACAGACAGAATATGGCACCTCAAAATATCGAGATAACAGTAAAACTAGAAAGTCAAGCTCAACTTTTAAACAGGAACAGGCCCATTTGGATAATTTTGAATTTTCCCTCCACCCTAATTTTAACTCTTCTGATGAATAAACTAATCAATGATGAAACATCACCTTTGTCAAATGACATCATCCAAGTCTGTATCAGATGAAAAAAAGCCATCTAACTCTAGATGCTGGCCACTCAACCATAACTTAGGCCCAATTGAATAAACATTGTTAGATGAAGGAACAAATTAGATGTTACAAACAGGCACAGAGTGAATCTCACCTTCCCTTTCTAATAAAAGAGGGTTCCTAGGAAACAGATAGTCAAAATACATTTGTAAGCAATAAATGGACAGAGAAATTGTGATCCCCTGCAAAGTTCTACCTGCAGGGAAACTAAGTAATTCTTGCACCAAACCCAGAATGCTGACAGCTACTTCAATTTTACTTTGTGGCTCAACTAGAGAAAAGAGAAAAGCCCAGGAGGTTTTGAGATAATGAGAGGTTTTACCTCCAGTCCTGACATAGATAGGACATTATGCCAAAATAGCTGTGTTTTCTCTGAACACTGGCGTCCTGTGACAAGCTGCCTCCCTGACTCAGATGCTGACGTTCAAAACCTCGGGTCTCATGGAGCCAGAGCAGAGAAGTGCTGTCAGCTGGGGAGAAGAAGGCACCTCTGACCTAAAGCCTGCACACCTGCTTCGGTTTCTGGACGAAGGGGCAACACATACTTGTTGTTTAGCAGTAATGATCTTCATTCTCAATAGACCAATGACCTTGCCTTTTCTGGAAAGCAGACTTACTCTTCTAAAGAAACCCTCAATTCGTCTATTCCCAATGCAACTAGAGTGGGGTCTGGTTTACGCCCGCCTCCAGGCCCCCACCTGGAGGATTTTCCTGCATGATTCTAACAGCCAATTACCACTAACTCGGGGGCACACGGGGCATAATGCTGAAGTTGGGGGATGGCTCTGGGGCTTGCTACTGCCACACCTGTGCCTGGGGGACCAGGGCACACCCTGCTGAACTCGGGGTACTGCTCAAGATGCATCACCTGCACTGTGTCAGAGAACCGGGGGACACCCCACTGAAGGTGGGGATTCTGTGAGGTCCTTACCCGCACTCTTCCCGGGGAACAGGGGAAACCCTGAAATTCTGCAACCCATCCCACAAAAGCTCAGGTGAGTGGGCGCCCTGGAGTTCACGGGTATGGGGAATAAGGCCAGTTGAGGACATGGGGCGGAAGAGACTTTAAAGGGAAAAAGAAAACTCACCTGAGTCCCCACAATGAACCCTCTCCACGTGCCCTTCCAGAACCCTGCCTCCCACCTGGGGCGCACCCTACCCCCCGACCCCCACCCCGGGGCATGCTGCTCACTCACCAGCCCGGACCTCCGCAGGGCAACTCTCTCTCTCCCAGTGCCCCTTCTTCTGCCCCAGGTCTGCAACCCGCTGCAACTCTGGGACCGCCCACAGAGACGTAGCTCCACCCCCAAGCGGTGATTGGTCGGGGAGGGTGGTGCCCTAGCCCCTTGGATGCCGGGCAACCCGCCCTCAAGCCCCTGGAACCCTGAAAGTGCAGGGGGTCCAAGAGGCGCCTCCTCTACTCAACACCCAGCACAGGCATGGGTGGGGTCGTGGGCCGGGCTCCCCACACACACCTGGCCCCTTCCAGGGACCCCTCTAGCTGCAGACCACCCTCAGCGTCCTGCCCCTTCCCTTTCTGCACCAGCCCTCCCTGCTGGGGTGTGCCTGGTTCTGGGCAAGGTCAGTGGCTCTCAGACCCTCCAAGGCTTGGGCTTTAGGACATGCAATGATTTCATGCATTTTCAGTATGTACATGTCAGTATGACTTTAATCTTATGGGAGCCAAAGAGGTTCTTTATTTTTTCTTATCTTCATGTTGGCATTTTGGGTTATTGTTTTCTTCTCGAAACAGATGTACAACATGTGCTTGGGGCAGAAATAGGGCCCATGCTTTGAGGTTTTGCCCAGTCATTTTGAGCCGGGTAAAATGTTAAAGGATAGCTTCCCTGGGAGCCCAGGATCAGGGCCCACAGATGATATAAGATAAACATTACTTTTACCATTATAATTGCTCCTAAATGGAGGAATTTGAGACAAAAGCACCTTTCACAAGAGTACCAAGAAATCAAAATGATGCCCACAGAAGGCTACCTGCTCCATGGTCAGCACAGGTAACAGAAGTGTTCACAGTCTCTGGACTCCTGCCCTTCTCCTGCCCAAATCTCTGAAGCACACAGACCACTTAAAATCAGAATTGTAGAACTGCTAGACACCTTAGACATGTCTGGCACCATTCCCTTGGACTACAGTATAAAACACAGTAGCTCATTGTCACAAACTAATTTCAACATGAAGTGCCCCCTGGATGCACTAAGTTCTTTCTCTGCAAATGTTGACTAATGTAAGTCACAGTCATACCAGTTAAACACTACGATGGCTGGGAAGTCATCGTCGGTAAGGGAATATTTTAGCCGTGTTTATAAGCATTGGCTCACTTTGTAGAAGAGGCTGAGCTGAGTGTTTTTAAATACTATTTCAGGTACAAGAGAGGAGTTAAGATGGCGGAGGAGTAGGGGACCCCTTTTTCACAGGTCCCCTGAGTCGAGCTGGATAGGTACCAGACCAGCCTAAACAACCACGGAATCAGCCTGAGACGCAGGAAGATACATCTGGATCTCTACAAATGAACATCTCCAGCGCTGAGTATTGAGGTACGAAGCGGGGAGCCGTGAAACCGGGCACAGATATCGGAAGATAAACGGAAGGGGGAGGGAGCCGCCGCGTTCGGGCGCCGGGAAGCGGCAGCCACCTGCGGGGGGGGGGGGGGAGCGGGCGGACTCACAGAGGGCACCCGCGAGAGAGCGGACTGAGACCGGTGAGCCGGGAGCGCGCGCCACCAGGCATCTCGCGGAACCCGGGAATCCCGTGTGCTCACGGGATCCAGACTGAGACCGGGAGCTCCCGGAGCGCATGCGGGGCAGCTGGCAGCTGGCAGGCCACCTGCACGGGGGAGCAGGCGGACTCACGGTCGGCACCCGCGAAACAGCAGACTGAGACCCTGAACCGGGTGCGCGCGCCACCAGGCTTCTCACGGAATTCCTGAATCCCGGTGTGCTCACGGGATCCAGACTGAGACCAGGAGCTTCTGGAGCGCGCGCAGGGCGGCTGGCGGTTGGCGGGCCACCTGCACGGGGGAGCGGGCGGACTCACGGTCGGCACCCACGAAACAGCAGACTGAGACCCTGAACCGGGTGCGCGCGCCACCAGGCTTCTCACGGAACTCCGGAATCCTGGTGTGCTCACGGGATCCAGACTGAGACCGGGAGATCCGGGAGCGCGCGGGGGGCGGCTGGCGGCTGGCGGCATTAGAAACACAAAGGACAGAGACGCGCCTGCCCTGGAAGTGAGGGCAGGGACGCCGGGTGTGGGGCGCACAGCCCGGGACGCTACAGGGTTGAGCAGCACCAACAGTAACGGAGTTAAAGTGGCCAGAACATCGGTGGAGAATGGGCCGCAATCCCTCTGTTCTGTGACAATTCAGCCTCTGCTGCTCTGACTCTCAGAAGAGGCACAGCAGACCGCCAGAGAAAGCCGCCAGGGAACAAAAGCCTGGAAATACCGGCTCACAGCGTGCCCACCGCCATCCCCCCTCGCAGGGGACACGGAAACTCTACCCAAACAGGGTTGCCTGAGTATGGGCCTGGCAAAATACAAACTCTTAACAATAGAGAACAAACGGATGGTTACCAGAGAGGAGGAGGTGCATAGAGGGATGAGTGAAATAGATGAAGCGGATTAAGAGGACACTTTTCTGGATGACCACTGAGTAATATATAGAATTACTGAATCACTCTCTTGTACACCTAAAACGAATGTAACACTGTATGTTAGCTCTACTGGAATTAAAATAAATTTTTTAAAAAGATTTTTCTTTCAGGAACCTCTTTGAAAAAGCTTTTCCTCTGCAATGTGCATAAGCCCTACTTGGGAGGATTCACTCTACAATAATTATTCATTCTATGCCTCGAATTCAGATTTCACTGAGTTCTTACTGTGGATCCCAGCCCACGGGAGCCATGGTCCTTTTCTGTCCAGGCTCAGCACCTATGCCTTCAAGATTGGAAGTAGAGACACATGTCACTTCACAGTCCAGAAAGCTATTATTGTTTCTGTTTCAGTGTGAGAGAGTCACAGACTTTGGGACAGGTTTCAGAGCAGGTTTATTATGGATCCTGGATCTCTACTTCAATGTTCATTACCTGGATCCATTTGGCTAATAGGTTCCCTGTGGATGGACTTGCTTCCAAGCACATACATGGAAGATGCAAAGGTGAGTGGGCTTGGTGCGGGACAGGAAGAAGACCAAAATCAGACAAGGGTCCGACCCCTCCCCTGATCCAGGAACTGCTACAGGAGAGGGTATGGGAGGTAGAATCCATGCGAAACTCCAAGGTCACCAGCTGAACACAGGAGACATAGGTCAAGGGATCCGGAGATGCAGGGGTTGAAGGCTGCTCTGAGCTACCTCTGGGAGGAAGGGAGGGAAGGAATGGGGAGACACTGCCTGCCCCTGGCCTATGCCAGCTGCCCACCGCTCCGACACGCATCCGTCTACACAGCTGACACACAGCCTGGGCTCAGGATGGGCTGGCTCGGGTCCCTCAATCCTCAGTGGGACAGCTGGCCCCAGGGCTCAGAGACAGGCTGAGGGAGATGAGAGGGAAAGCTGCCCCACCCAGGTCATCCCCTCCTTGAGCAGACAGCCCTTCAGAACTGCTAAAAAAAAAAAAAAAAAAAAAAAAAAAAAACCCACTAACGGCGTTGAAAGACATGCCATGGATGAACTAAGGCATAGAGATATGTAAAATAACATCCACTTTTAAGTTCAGAGCTGTCATCTCAGGAAGTGGGGAGAGCTTCCCTGAAGAAGACTGAGGGGAGGGCAGGCCATGCTGAAAAGGGAGACATGGCTCTCCTGATTGGGGACCTGCAGCCCCCTTCCAGGGCAGGACATCATCCTCGCATCACACGAGATCCATGGAAGTGTTCCATCAGGGCCAGATATTTGTCTCGAGAAGGCTACCCTGGCATCGGACTGCACAGGGCACCAGGGACGAGGGCCAGATGGAGGACGGACAATACCCCGGAGGCCATGGGGCAAGAGCAGAGGCACACGACCTTGAAGATGATGATGAAAAGCAGGAGGTGGCAGCATGGAGCCGGCCCGAAAGTGCCATGGGAGCAGTGCCCACAGCTACACTGACTGGGGGCCTTCTGTGCCAGGAGTGGCTGACTTCAGTGGGCTCCAGACTAGTCCTGACCACAAGTCTAGGAAGTGTGCACCACCCCCGGCCTCCTCTCCCCTTGCAGCTGCTAGGAATCACGGTCACAGACCCTGGTCAGCTTTCGTGGAAACCAAGCAGTGGCTCCCCCGCGTGCTGCACCTCTGGTGGTGGTCCAGTGCGACCCTCGTGCCTGGCCAGACACTGATGTCTACCTGTCTCCACACAAATCCACAGACAGGAGGGTGTCCCTGAATTCCACAGCACCTGATGAAACAGATCCACAGAACCCAACACCCAGTGGGTCACTCGGGACCTCACCATACCCTATTTCCGTCACTTCCCACAGAAAGCCTGGTTCTGATCCCCCACAATACCATACATCCTGGTTGCTGACCTGGGGTCATGCCATGAACCCACATGGCACCTTTCTTTTAGAGAAGCCTATGCCTACACCTCCTAGAAAATATTTCTAATGAAGTACAAGCCCATCAGGACTACGGTGTGAACGGTAGCACACAGCCTGCATGGTAGTAGTCAGTAATTCTAACAAGGGTTAACCCCACCCCCCGTCTCACAAAACCTTCCTCCGTCCCCACGGAACTCATGGTCTGCCCTCAGAAAACCCTCCAGGAAACAAACCTTTCATCTGAATGCTCTCTTCACCTTCTGCTACAAATCTTGTCCAACCACAATGATATGAAACTAGAAATCAGTCTCAAGAAAAAAATGGGACAGTCAAAAACAGGTGGAGATTGGGGGGCCTGGGTGGCTCAGTCATTAACGATCTGCCTTCAGCTCAGGTCGTGATCCCAGGAGCCTGGGATCTAGCCCCGAATCAGGCTCCCTGCTCAGTGGGAAGCCCGCTTCTCCCTCTCCCACCCCCCTGCTTGCGTTCCCTCTCTCGCGGTCTCACTCTCTGCCAGATACTTAAATAATCTTAAAAAAATATGTGGAGATTTAACAACATGCTACTGAACAACCAACAGTCAAAGAAGAAATCAAAAAAATTTTTAGAAATACCTTGACACTGATGAAAAAGACAACCTACAAAAACTTATGGGATGCAGCAAAAGTAGCTCTACGGGGGGGACGTTCATAGAAATTCAAGTCTTCATCAATCCATGAGAATGCTCTCCAATAAACAGCCTGATTTCTGTGGTAAAGAAGTAGAAAAAAAAAAACAGCAAACAAAGCCCCAAATTAGTAGAAATAAGGAAATAACAAAAAGGAATGCATAAATAAATCCAACAGAGACTAAAAACACACACACACACAAAAAAAACACACACACACACAATGAAAATGAGAGCTGCCTTTTTTGGAAAGATAAACAAAACTGACAAACTTAGCTAGACTCACCAAGAAAGACAGAGGACTCGAATGCAATCAGGAAAGAAAGATAATGGATTCCTGTCTCATATCAAAATCAAAAGAACTCTTCAACCTTGGACACAACAACTTCTTGCAAGCCACGTCTCTAAAGGCAAAGGAAATAAAAGCAAAAATGAACTATTGGCACTTCATCAAGATAAAAAGTTTCTGCACGGCAAAGCAAACGATCAACAAAACAAAAAGGCAACCTATGGAATCGAAGAAGATATCTGCAAATGATATTACAGATAAAGGGCTGGTATCCAAGATCTATAAAGAACTCCTCAAACTCGACACCCAAAAAATGGGCAGAAGACACAAAGAGATACTTGTCCAGAGAAGACATACAAATGGCCAACAGACACATGAAAAAATGCTCCACATCACTTGCCATCAGGCAAATACAAATCAAAACTACAATGAGATACCACCTTACACCAGTTAGAATGGTTAAAATTAACAAGGCAGGGGGCACCTGGGTGGCACAGCGGTTAAGCGTCTGCCTTCGGCTCAGGGCGTGATCCCGGCATTATGGGATGGAGCCCCACATCAGGCTCCTCCGCTATGAGCCTGCTTCTTCCTCTCCCACTCCCCCTGCTTGTGTTCCCTCTCTCGCTGGCTGTCTCTATCTCTGTGGAATAAATAAATAAAATCTTGAGAAGAAATTAACAAGACAGGAAATAAAAAAAAGTCAGAGAGGATGTGGAGAAAGGGGAGCCCTCTAACACTACTCGTGAGAATTCAAGCTGGTACAGCCACTTTTGAAAACAATATGGAGATTCCTCAAGACGTTGAACACAGAGCTATCCTACGACCCACCAATTGCACTACTGGGTATTTACCCCATAGACACAGAGTAATGAAAAGAAGGGGCACCTGTATCCCAATGTTCATAGCAGCAATGTCCCTAATAGCCAAACTGTGGAAGGAGCCAAGATGTCCTTCAGCAGATGAATGGACAAAGAAGATGTGGTTCATCTATACAATGGAATATTACTCAGTCATCAGAAAGGATGAATACCCACCATTTGCACCAACGTGGATGGACCAGGAGGGGATTATGCTAAGTGAAATTAAGTCAAGCAGAGAAAGACAATTATCATATGGCTTCACTCCTATGTGGAATGGAAGGAATAGCATGGAGGACATTAGGAGAAGGAAGGGAAAAGTGAAGGTGGGGAATGAGAGGGGGAGATGAACCATGAGAGACTATTGACACTGGGAAACAAACTGAAGGTTGCAGAAAGGGAGGGGTAGGGGAATGGGTTATCCTGGTGATGGGTATTAAGGAGGGCACGTGTCATAATGAGCACTAGGTGTTATATGCAAACAATGAATCCTGGAACACTACATCAAAAACAAATGAAGTACTGTAGGGTGACTAACATAATTTTAAAAAAAGAGAAAGATATGAAATCCATACAGGAAAACTGTCACTATTTGCAAATGACATGAAATCCCAAAGGATTCCACCAAAAAAAAAAAAAAAACCTGTTAGAATAAACAAATTCAAGAAAGCTGCAGGACATAAAGTCAATATACAGAGACCTGTTGTCTTTATTTTTTTTCAGATTTTATTTATTTATTTGACAGGAAGAGAAAAAGCACGAGCCGGGGGAGTGTCAGAAAGACGGAGAAGCAGACCCTCACTAAGCGGGGAGCCCAACACGGGGTTCGATCCCAGAACCCTGACCTGAGCAGAAGGCAGACGCTTCACCTATGGAGCCACCCAGATGACCCAACTTCTTGCATTTCTGTATACTGATGACACACTTTCGCAAAGAGAAATTAAAAAAGCAATGCCATTTACAATTGCATCAAAAAAAAAATCTAGGAATAAAAGTAACCAACAATGAGAAAGACATAGTACACTCAACACATGGCAGAAAAGAAATGAAAAACATGTGTGTCGAGGGGGGGCAGAATGTATGGGTCAAAGATTTGGAAGGCAACACAAACAAATGGAAGCATACGCCATGCTCCTTAACTGGAAGAGTTAATTATGTGAACATGTCCATCATACCCAAAGCAATCGGAAACCGGGGATGTACTGTATGGTGACTAACATAATATAATAAAAAATCATTAAAAAAAATTCTCTGATAGCTTTTCAACATTTTTCAACAGTCATTTTAAAATTTTGAACAAATCTGCCTCTTGTTATTACTCTTGGAAGAGATGATCCTATAGGACTTTTCTTCCTTTGATATGAAGAATATTTCATAATATTATAAACTATTATCAAATCTAAAAATTAAATTTTTATAAGTACATGTATACTTGTGTTTAAGATGGAAATAGGAAAGTATAGCCATCATTAGTTATGTAAATAACTCCTGTCTATACATATAGATGTATGGATATAAAGATATCTTACAATTTTTAAAATAAGGTATCATGGACTTGCTTTGTTATTTTTATGATTGTTGAATACATGCCTCACTGTACCCTCACAAGTCAGTTATTTATATGCGCACACTGAAACTGACTCACCCAAGATCACACAGCTAGATTACTTACTAAACTGGGTTGCAATAAAGCAACATTTAGGCCGTGTGATAGATCATTTTTTTGTATGTAAATTTACTCCTTAGGCATGATCTTTTGTTTTGTGATTAAACTTCCAAAGGGCATTTTTGACATTCACATTACCTTATTTCAAGTGGAAATTAATTTCCCCTTGACAAGTGTTGTGAGTTTCAAAATATCCCTGTGCACATGTTTGCTGAGAAGGTTATTTATATTACAAATGTTTGCGTCAAAGATATCTAAGCTTTTATTATGCACACATATCTTTATATACATAGTACTCATTATAAGTTTATGAGATTAGTGTTCTGTAGTGACTTTTGGAAACTAGTCTACCGCTTTATGATTATGCTGTGTGTTTCACATCCTATTTAAATGTTATTTTGGCCTTTAATTTTTAACCTTGTAAGTTTCATTACCGTGTTATACAATTTCATCTGAATAACCATGCCAAAAAAAAAAAAAAATTAGAGCTCTTCAGCTCTAAATTCATGTGACTGAAAGTAGCTCTCCTCGTCTTTGTTATTATGATCAGCACATTGAAACTCGAGGCAAAGTTGTTGATGGGCAGAGATCCTGAGGGCGGGAACTGCAGGCAGCTCTGTGGCTGGAGGAAAGCATCTGAATGCAGGCCCTGGCACTTCTGCAGAGCAAGTTTCTTCATTCCAAATGTGTGGAATAGACCAAAAACCCGAAGCATCTGGCAGGATATGTGGCAGCTGGAAAATCCCCTAACCACATATTTTAAAGCCCATAAGATGCTTGTGGTTTAACACGTATATGTCGTTATTCTAACATTCACTAAAATAAAATGCAATTACACATTACTGGATACTATTGATTTTCTCTTATATCAGGATAATTTCGGCTGTCTTAATTCCCTCAGATAATATCTTAGAACTCACTTGTGTGCTAAATGGTAACCCAGAGATTAATTTACATTTTTCTTTTTAGTGAAGATATAAATGAATTAAAACTTTAGAAAAAATAACCCAAGGCCCTCAAGTACTGATTATCCCCCTTGCTTTAACCTGAATTCTCCTTTTATTAAGAAAGATTCACTATTCAAGGAACATTTTATCTTCATTCATAAAATGGAGTCTTTCATTTCTGGGGACTCATGACAAATGAACAAATGAAGGGACAGATGAAGACTCATTAAGGGACTTGTTTGAATTTAAATGGGGAAAAGATTTCCAATAGGTAAATTAAATATGCAGATATATGTGCATATATGTATATGCATATACTTGCCTGTGGTTTTCTTCAGTAAGTTAATTTATAGCTTTTTTTTTTTTTTTACTTTAAGGAATAGGAAATGGGTGTTTATATGAATGGGGCTTAATCTTTGCAGCAGTTCCAGGATGTCTCCATTGCTTTTCACTTAAGAAAACATATCCAGCCTTTGCCTGCCTAAATCAGGATATTTCCATTAGAAGAAGGAGGAGGAGGGGAAGAAGAAGGAGGAGAACCACCTCGCCAGGTCCAGTGTGATGCCTTGTTTTACATTAAGTGTTATAGAAATCTTTACAAATGTGTGCAGCTGTTTCCCTTCAGTCAATGATAGTATTTATTCGGAGACCTCCTGCAATTTCATGGCCGATGACTCCTGTTGCCATAAACCATTCAGAGGGAAAGGAAAACCCAATGAGTAATCACTGTGCACTGAAAATGTCATTGTAAAAGTAAGGTGGCAGAGACAAGGCCTCTAGAGTTGAACTCTGAAGACCCAAACCAACTCTAATCAATCTGTTAGATTTTGTTACTCAAACTTGGGAGCATTTTTATGCCACTTGAGCCATTTAATATTATTTTAAATTGAATGCCTTTACTTTAACATGAAATACTAATTAACCATTGTTAACTCCATAAGATATTTTTTTTATCCCCTTTCCCTTCCATTGGCTATATAACAGTGATTATAGTCAGTTCTGTAAAATGCCTTGTTTTCTTCATTTTTATTAGGAAAACTAAATTAATAAACTTGAAACTTTTCATTAAAAGAAGTTCTTAAAAATTTAGTATCTTAATGTTCAAAATAAGTAACTAAAGGGTAGCATAAGAAAATTTTTAAAAAAGGGATAATCCTTGATATATAATGTGTGTGCATACATACACAAAGATGATAGATAGATAGATGATAGATAGTCATAACATTATTAAAGCAACATTTTCTACCCTGGGATATATTTTCAAAAGAAAATAGAAACATATGCACCTAATTTTATTTATATGGTAATTTTTCACTTTTTTATATTAGGTGAAAAGGTAATAGGTTTTTTTTTTGTAGAGTTTTTTCAAAAGAAATAGTTAAGGGGCACCTGGGTGGCTCAGTTGGTTAAGCATCTGCTTTAAGCTCAGGTCATGATCCTGGAGTCCCAGGATCGAGCCCTGCATCAGTCTCTCTGCTCATCAGGGAGTCTGCTTCACCCTCTCCCACTCCCGCTGCTCATGTTCTCTCTTTCTCTCTCTCTCACTCTCTCTCAAATAAATAAAATCTTTTAAAAAAATAAAAATAAAGTAAAAAAAAAAAGTTAAAACCCATGTTAAGAAATCCCCTTTCTTTTAATATGAAAGTGAGTTTTTATTTTATTCTATTTTAATTCAATATAGTTAACATACAGTGTTATATTAGTTTCAGGTATACAATATAGTGATTCAACAATTCCATACATTACTCAGTGCTCATTGTGATAAATGTACTCTTAATCCTTGTCACCTATTTCACCCATCCCCCCACCCAACTCCCTTCTGATAACCATCAGTTTGTTCCCTGTAGTTAAGAGTCTGTTTTTGGTTAGTTACTTTTTTCCTTTGTTTTGTTTCTTAAATTCCACATATGGGTGAAATCATATGGTATGTGTCTTTCTCTGTCTGACTTATTGCACTTAGCGTTATACTCTCTAGATCCATTCATGTTGCAAATGGCAAGATTTCATTCTTTTCTATGGCTGAGTAATATTCCATTGTATATATATCCCACTTCTTTATCTATTCATCTAGTGTTGGACACTTTAGGATATTTGGCTATTGTAAATAATGCTGCAATAAACATAGGGGTACATATATCTAGCTGAATTGGTGGTTTTGTATTACTGCATCATATGGTAGTTCTATTTTTAATTTTTTGAGTAACCTCCCATGTCTTCTGCCCATTTTTAATTGGATTATTTGTTTTTTTGGTGTTGAGTTATATCAGTTCTGTATATATTTTGGATACTAGCCCTTTGTTGATTATGTCATTTGTAAATACCTTCTCCCAGTCATTAGATTGTCTTTTAGTTTTGTTGGTCATTTCCTTTGCATTTCATTTTGATGTAGTTCCAATAGTTTATTTTTGCTTTTATTTCCCTTGCCTTAGGAGAAATATCTAGAAAATGTTGCTATGGCCAGTGTTAGAGAAATCACTGCTTGTGCTTTCTTCTAGAATTTTTATGTTTCAGGTTTCACATTTAGGTCTTTAACCCATTTTGAGTTTATTTTTGTGTACCAAGTAAAAAAGTGGTCCAGTTTCATTCTTTTGCATAGAGATTTCCCAACATCATTTGTTGAAGAGACTCTCTTTTACCCTTTGCATATTCTTGCCTCCTTTGTCAAAGATTAATTGACCATATAATTACAGGTTTATTTCTGGGCTCTCTATTCTGTTCCATTGATCTATGTGTTTATTTTTATGCTGATACCATACTGTTTTGACTACTACAATTTTGTAGTATAACTTGAAATCTGGGATTGTGATACTTCCTCTTTGTTTTTCTTTTTCATGATTGCTTTGGCTATTCAGGGTCTTTTGTGGTTCCATACAAATTTTAGGTTGGTTTGTTCTACTTCTGTAAAAAATGCTGTTGGTATTTTTATAGGGTTTGCATTTAATGTGTAGATTTCTTTGGGTAGTATGGACATTTAAACAATATTTGTCCTTCCAATTCATGAACATGGAATATCTTTCCGTTTGTGTTGTCTTTGATATCTTTTATCAATGTTTTCTAGTTTTCAGAGTATAGACTTTCATCACTTTGGTTAAGTTTATTCCTAGATATATTTTTTAAAGATTTACTTATTTATTTGCCAGAGAGAGAGCACAAACAAGGGGGAGGAGCAGAAGTAGAGGGAGAAGTAGGCTCCTCACTGAGCAAGAAGCCCGATGTGGGCCTCCATCCCAGGACCCTGGGATCATGACCTGAGCCAAAGACAGACGCTTAACTGACTGAGCCACCCAGGGGTCCCTAGTTCTAGATATTTTATTATTTTTGGTGCAATTGTAAATGGGATTATTTTCTCAATCTCTCTTTCTGCTGCTTTATTGTGTATAGAAATGTAATGGATTTTTGTATATTTATTTTTATATCCTGTGATCTTACTGAATTCCTTTATTAGTCCAATAGATTTTTGGTAGTCTTTTGGGTTTTCTGTATGTGGTATCATAAGACATTCCTTTCTTCTGAGAGGAACTGAAATAATCATCATACTTGTGTTTTCTATAGCTAAATCATTCCTTAGTTCTATTTTCTCTCACACAAAGCATTGGGTTATTTTCCTTAGAGAAGATAGGTTTTTTGTTTTGTCTTAGTTTCGTTATTAAGCAATTGAGAGAATCACTTGTATTCTCTGTATCTCAGTCATCAGATGGATCTTCTCAGAAGATGATTATTCCCCAAAGGTGGTGCATGGTTACAGAGATGTTAAGGAGTGAAGGGACCATACCTTCTATTTTTTGTAACTCCCAGAATTTCCAGTTCAGATTCCTGTATCTAAAGAGAGTGCAATTTCAAAGCATCCCAATGATATTGTGCTAACTAGCTTTTTGTGCTGTTTTAACTTCAACTAGTGCTTATTAGGTCTGTAGGAAGCTCTATTTTTAAAAACGACCTTTTGCCATTCCAGTATGAACTTCCCCAGATGGAGTTCTTCATCCCCTCTCAAAAATAATCATACTTACTTCTCTATTGTTGTTGATAGTTCCATTTGTCTCTCCTTCTCTGCAACATCATTTCATTTATTTATCAATAACCTAATATTTCAGGTCCAGTTTGCAGTTTTGAAAACACAAAGATGAATGGGCCATATTCTCTGGCTTTAAAGAATTCATGGAATAGTCAGAACCAAAACACATGGTCAAAATCCAATACTGTAAGGATGATGGCATGTGTAGATCAAGGGGTATGATGGGAACAAGGATGCGGAATACAAACTAAGATTTGAATAATCAGGAATTGCTAAGTAAAATCACCAGTTGTGTTTTAAAGAATGAAGAGTAATTATTCAAGTAAGGCAGAAGGAGGAGATAGGGCATTCTAAACTAAGGATAAAGCTTTTCTTTCTCTTTTTTTAAATGAACATGAAGTACAGAGCTTCTATCGAGTATAAAAAATTGCACATATAACTAGTGTTATCAAATCCATCCTCCTTGGAATGAAAGTATACATGACCCTGATCCTCCTCTTATTATTCTTTATATTCATTTGATGAGGCTAATCATTTCTCTTTTCTCCAGCTGAAACTCAGATGGGGTTTCCCTCATGATTTTTCCAGTCAGTTCCTTCAGTCAATTATTAAAATGCCCAGTCCCATAAAATAGTCAAGATTCCTAGTTGATTTAAAGTTAAAATTTCCCTTTCCCATCTTTTTCTTCCAGTTGAAGAAGGGGATGTGGAAGTATCTTCTCTTTTGCACATAATATAGGAAGATTGGAGTTAATTCAAAGGATATGTAGAGTCATTGAAAATACCTGATCATAACTGTAGTATAGTTATATTTCTTTTCTTTTTTTTTTAATATTTTATTTATTTATTCGACAGAGATAGTGACAGCCAGCGAGAGAGGGAACACAAGCAGGGGGAGTGGGAGAGGAAGAAGCAGGCTCATAGCGGAGGAGCCTGATGTGGGGCTCGATCCCATAACTCCGGGATCACGCCCTGAGCCAAAGGCAGACGCTTAACGACTGCGCCACCCAGGCGCCCCTAGTTATATTTCAGTTTGTAACTATGCTTTGTTTAGAGAATGGATTTAAAGAAATAAGACCAGAGGCAGAAGAGAACAAAGGAGATTTTCCCCCCAATTACCCATGATAGATCTAGTAGTGATGCAGAAAAAAGAAAACGGAAACTAAGAAAGTAAAATCTGTGTTCACTGGGTGATTGTTTAGATGTGAGTGGAGAAGAAAAATGTGAGTTCAAAGGTAAATCTCAGTTTCCATATTGGATGGGATGGGTGGAATCTGTTGTTTCTGTGGAGGTATACAGAAGGTGGAGTTTTAGACAAGATGTTAAGCTCAGTTTTAAATGTGTTGACTTCAAGGTGCATATGAGACAAAGTGAAGATGGTCATTGGACCCTTGTATCTATTACAGAAGTCTCAAGTAGAGAATGATTATGGTTGAAAACTTTACTATAGATAGTTATAAATGTAGATATAAGTACATGGAGTATACATATACATAAGATCTATGTATCTATACTTTTTTCTAGAATTTCCATTTGGTTCTTCAATGAACATTTCAGTTTATCTGCTAAGATTTATGTGTTTAATCATTATGTGTGTATTTTAATTTACATACTGAGCCTAGTTATTATAAATGCTTTTAAAATCTTGTCTGCTAATTACATATGGATCATCTCAGAAACCCCAGTGATTGCTTGTTATTGCTGAAATAGTTTGAGAAATTACTCATATGATAGAATTTATCATTTAAAGTCTATAATTTAGTGGTTTTTAGTATATTTATAGAGTTGTTCATTGATTGCCTTTTATTCTGAGTATTAGTTACATTTTAAGGTTTCTTTGTATAGCTAGTAATATGGGATTATATCCAACATTGTGAATGATACCTTACAGAGACACTGGATTCTGATATATTCTATATCTGTATGTATAGACACACACACACACACACACACACACACACACACATATGGCTAAAGTGATAGTTAAATCCACAGAATGGGAAAAACAAGTAGTCAAGGGAAGAAGACACACCTGGGCAATGCCAATGTGTATAATGAGTGGTCTACACAAAGAAGACAGAATTACAAATATCATATACGTTTGCTAAAACTTATTGTAAGTGCATTCATCCTTCCAGAAATTAAAAGAAAATGCAATATAAATAAATTAAAAACAAAAAACAAAAAAAACTTCCTTTTAAAAAAATGTCCATGACTGCCTGATAAATCTGGATTACTCCTTTTTTTGGGGGGGGGGGTGCAGTGAAGGGAGTGTTGGTAACTATGTTGTGATCAACATCTTTTCATTCTCTGCTCCCCGCTTAGCCATTTAGGATGCAGGGTTTCTGCCAGAGTTATAATGCAGGTGTTCTCTAGTACATTATCATTCCATGATTATGTATACAGACCTTCGATTTACCTCTGTTTCTGGAACTCTCTGTCATTAGGAATATAAGTTTATCGCTTTGACCTTTATCTGTGATGGAGTTTTGTTGAAATCCCCACCATAAATCATACTGGTGTTAACTATTTGTTTTAAAGTCTTTAGGGCCATTATTTTATAAATGGAAATTGAAAGCATCTTTATCTCAATTAAATGAGGTACACATTTTTGTATGTGAGAAGAGATATTTAAAGTCACCTAACAGAAATCTTTGAGTAAGATTGGGATAAGTCAACTACTTTTCTGGTTGAGTAAGTATTGTCAGCTTTATTGTTACTACTAAGAATTTTATCAGCTTAGAACTTGAATTTTGATTTTAACCATGTTTTCAGAAGCAATTTATATCTTTTCTCCTATAATTTTTTGAATGAATTATTGTAAAATGAAGTATTTACTGATTGAGCTATAATAATGGCATCTACTATTTATATAGCACTTACGATAATTTTGTTCAAGTATTTAAGGAATAAAATACCAAATTTAACAATAAATACAGAAATATTGAAGTTCACTTGTATCCATATCAGGTATAGAAGATCTGGGATGGATGGATGGATAGATAGATGATAGATAGATAGGCAGATAGGCATAAATGAAACAATGAGAGAACCAGTCTATTTCTCAAACTGGTAAGTAGTATTTCCAGACCACAGTGTTATAACTGACTGAAAACTGGTACTAAGGAGAAGACTAAGACCTTATTATTGTATTTTTTCCAACTGTATTGAGATATAATTGACATATAACATTGTATAAGGTTAAGATGTACAAGGTGATTATTTGAACACATATTTTGTGAAATGACTACTATAATAAAGTTAGTTAACACCTCCATTATCTCACATAATTACCATTTTGTTTTTGTGGTGAGAACACTTAAGATCTACTCTCTTAGCAACTTTGAAGTGTATAACACAGTATTGCTAACTGTAATCATCATTAGATGCCCAGAATTTATTAATCTTATAACTAGAAGTCTGTACTCCTTGACCAACTCTTCCCATTTCCCATCCTGTGGCAACCACCATTCTATTCTCTGATTCTGAATTTGGCTTTTTCAGATTACACATATGAGTATTTGTTTTTCCCTGTCTGATTTATTTTACTTAGCATAATGTCCTCAAAGTCCATATAGGTTGTCATACATGGCCAGATTTCTTTCCTTTTTATGTTTGCATAATATTCCACATTGATCAATTTATATGGAATATATATATATTCCATATATATGTGTGTGTATATATATATATATATATATTCCATATATATGTATATTTGCTATTTTTCTATCCATTCATCTCTCATTGCTCTAGGCTCTTTCTATATCTTGGTTATTGTAAATAAGGATGCTATGAACACAGGAGTGCAAATATCTCTTTAAGATAGAGATTTCATTTCCTTTGGCTGCATGCCAGAAGTGGAATTGCTGGATCATATGGTAGTTCTATTTCTAGTTTTTTGAGGAAACTCTAAACTGTTTCCCATAGTGTTTGAACCGATTTACATTCCTGCCAACAGTGTATGGGGGGCTTCCCTTTCCTCCACATCCTCACCAACACTTGTTACCTCTTTTCTTTTTGATGACAGCCATTCTAACAGATGTGAAGTAATATCTCATTGTGGTTTTGATTTGCATTTCCCTGATGATTAGTGATTTTTTTCCACGCAACTCTTGGCCATTTCCTCAATTATATGTTAACCCAATAGAAAGACAAAGCTAATGTATGAAATGAAAGACAATTTCTGTTAAACTCTGTGGAAACAACTATAAGAACAACAGAAGACTAGACTTCATTTTTACTGAAAATCTAATTGCTGAGAGCTTTCACATGCATTCTCTTATTTAATCTTCACAAGAATGCTCTGTGGCGACATTATTAAGGCCATTTTGTAGGTGAGAAACTAAGAAACCTGTGCTAATTCACAAATATGACTCAAATCCAGATTTATCTCATTCAAAAGGCTGTGATCTTTCCATTATTCCAGGGAAGTAGTGGTGAAGGACACAGACTATAGTTTCTTTGCTCTGTTTTTCACATGAAAGTAGATTCTGCATGCTAATTCTGTTTTGTATCAGTGGAGCTCCTTTAGGTGGCATTATTTTACATTTGTAAAGGTTAAAGTAATCCGGTTTTTCCGGGGGGAGGGGAATTTTTCTCTTTCCAAGGATGGGTGATAACACTCTCAATTTAACCCAGAAGTAGTAGACCAGGAAGGTTTTACATAACACAACTTCCCAGCTTTGCCAACCATGGATATCTTTAGGAAAGTTAAGTCAAGATTTAGACCTCAAATATATAATCCCACTATGAAGTTTCAGACTTCTAATATGAGGTTTCAGAATTTCTAATACATGTTCAAGCAAATGCAGATATCTCTATTTTTTCCTTGCAGAAAACAAATTGTGATGGTCATAAAAACAGACTGTGTTATGCACTTTTTATACCACTCATAGAATCTAATAATATGCTAAGAGAGTAAAAGTTATGGCAGTTGCTAAATAAGTCTGGAGGCAAGAGCCTCACCACTATCTAACCAAATAAGTATTTTACATTAAAGATCTTCAAGCCAGGCAGGAACTGTAGACAATCATGAAATGCTATTGGTGAGAAACGTAGGCCTGTCTCATATGTCTAAACTTGGAGTTATCTTTCTCACCCAAATATATGTAGTTATTTTCCATATTTTTCTTTTCAAACTATTGTTACCATCAAAACATACTGAATATATACAGAGCTTGGTAGCCTCGCCAGAAGTGCTGCAAACGATGAAGAGTTCAAAGTTTCAAGAGGTGGTTTATACCATTGAAAGGTGTTAATAATTTTTAGAGCAAACTAGGCCTGAAGACATCTCAGATCACACTACGTGGTAACTTCAGTATCCCCTAAAAATAGTGACGGAGCCAATCTCAGGGGACATTCAAGATTTGCCTCATTTGTAAATACTATCTGGACTATGTGTTTAGAGTGAATAAGAGATTGATGTTTACAGACTTCTGTTAGATGCCTCTCCAACTAGATTATACTGCTTATTATCATCACCCTTAAGATGTTTTTAAGTCAACTTTTAGAGAAAAACTGATCCATTTGTTCAACACATATATATTTTTAAAATTTTTATTGAAATTCCAGTTAACATACGGTGTAATATTAGTTTCAGGTGTACAATTTAGTGAGTCAACACTTACATACAACACCTGGTGCTTATCCCCAGGGCATGTCTTAATCCCCATCACCTGTGTAATGCATTCCTGCACCCTCAACACATATT
The DNA here is from genome assembly GCF_023065955.2 of Ursus arctos. Taxonomy (NCBI): domain Eukaryota; kingdom Metazoa; phylum Chordata; class Mammalia; order Carnivora; family Ursidae; genus Ursus; species Ursus arctos. The sequence goes on along the minus strand of NW_026622763.1, from coordinate 74,785 downwards.
TTTGAGCACTATGAAATAAACCTTAATCTCAGTGCAAGAGATACCACAGAGAACAAGATACACAAAGTTCACAGTCTCATAGGGTTTATGTTCTCATGTAATACCCATGTCTGCATCGTGTCTTCACTGAAAGTCAGTATTTATTTTTATTGACTGATATTATAAATATCTTTAACAAAATATATCAAGTGAATTATAATGAAAGAAAATTAACTTTTGTCACCTCATTGGTATACGATATTGATCAATGAATAAGTGAATTAATTATTTTCATCAAATATGACTGTTATTAACGTAGTTCTACTTTCATTTTAGGTTTGGAGTACGAGTCAAAATTTACATCCATGCTGGATTTTACTAAAACTATAACCTCATTTGTGGCAATTAGTTTCATGTAACATCCAGGTTCTACTAAAGGACATTCTGGAAGGTATTCTGACAAAGAGTGGAGCATTACTTGTTTTCATCTGACCGCTAATAATCAAATTCCAGCCAGTCTACAAACTTTGGTCAAAAGTAAGTGTCACTTAATTGTCTAATAAATTATTTTCTATGGTGTTTCTTCCCCTTATAGTTGTTTTTTTTCCTCACTATGAACTTTTCCCGCTTTTCAGTTTTTCCTTATCTTAGTAGTCAAGTTAGTGTTATAGGAAGGGTGTATTTCTTAACTGCAACCCAAAAGACTAAAAATAAGACTGACAGTGGAATTCTTAATAGAAATTTTTTTAAAAAATGGCAATTATCATTTTAAACAAAATAATTTAAAATATATAATTCTATGCCCACTGAGAAAATCCTTCAAAGTAAAGGTGAAATAAAGACATGTCCACAAAATTATAGTGAAGAGAATTCACTAGTAGTAGATACTAAAAGGAAGTCTTCAAGAAGAAGGAAAATACTCCTAGAAATAAATACAGAAAAAAGTGCTAAAAAAACTAAAGAATGGTAAAACATATTATTTCAGCAGTATCCAAAAGAAGTCTTATGTAGTTATGCCAATGTCAAATAGGGAATATTTTAAGGCAAGAAGTATCACTAGAAATAAAGAGAGAGCAAAAAAATAAATAGAAGAAAAACATTTCATAATGAAAAAGGTCAATCTACCAAGAAGATTTAATAATTCTAAAATTGTGTGCATCCAACAATTTAAGTTCCAAATATATACAGAACAAAGTGGCAAAAGTAAAAGGTGGAGTGCAAAAATCCACAATGAAGAAGATTTTAACACACATTTCTCATAACTAAGTCCAAGCAGGAAAAAAATTCAATAAGCACATAGAAGATCTATAGAAGTTATTAAGATATTTACCTAATTGATATATATGAAGTGCTGCAGAACAAAATAGATGAAAGCACAGATTCTCTTGACATTCACATGAACATTTATCAAAGAGTATTGTAAAAAATTTTTATATAGACTGGAGTAAAAAGAAAATCTCAACAAATGTTAAAGTACTAGATAATTCAGAAAGTCCTTTGATCACAATGTAGTTAAACTGGAATTCAGTCATAAAAGATGACTAGAATATGTCCTTATATTTGAAAATAAAGCTATATATTACTAAATAATCCACAGATCAAGCGTTATACAGTAAAGCTATATATTACTAAATAATCCACAGACAATATTTTGAACTGAATTACAATTTTTTAAAAATCTAGTATTGCCTGCAGAGGCAGGCAAAATTGTTTAGACAGAAGGTATTACATTAAATGTATATATACAAAAAAAGAAAGGCTAAAAATGATTATTCTAAAGGAGTTAGATAATATCAATTCTAAGAAAATGGAAGAAAAACATAAAGAGCAGAAATTAAAATTTAAAATCTATGGAACACTAAATAGTCAATAAAAGTATTAAACAGCCAAAAGTTGATTTCTCTATAAATTATAGACTAATAGATTTGATACACTCCTAATAAGATCTACTAAGAGGGGCATCTGTGTGGCTCGGTCAGTTAAGCGTCCTACTCTTAATCTGGGCTCAGGTCATGACCTGAAGCTTGTGAGATCAAGCTCTGTGACAGGTCTGTGCTCAGCATGGAGTCCGCTTGAGATTCTCGGTCTCCTTCTTCCTATGCCCCTCCCCCACCCTTAAAACTATAATCTGTGTGACTATACAGATAAAGGAAGAAATGTTTTCTCTAAACAAAACTTCGTTCAAGCTAAAAGACATCACAGACCAGCTACAAAAAAAACAAAAAACAAAAACAAAAAAACCCCCAAAACCAAAAAAACCCAAAAATAGTTTAAATTATGTTCTGTTTCAAGAAAACAAAGTAAGAGATTCATCTAGCATTCAGCAGTTAGAGATTAGGAATATAATAATAAAATTATTTATGGAAATCTGTATCAAAAACTGATTTTCAACCTTTCCAATTTCATGGCGGTCTCATAAATAGCTACCGTATTTTCATCCTTGCAGATGCGAGAATGCTCGATGCCTATCAAAAAGGAATGATGAGGCAGAACAGACAGATGAATTAGGGAAGACTTTTGAAAAAACAAATCAATACGAAAGACTTTCTTTAATAATAGAGTGTAAATCCAACCAGGAAGGCAGTTGTGCCAGAGCCGCCTTGGAATTCCCCCAGGAAAGACAAGGCAAGAAGGAGTCAACACTTTAGGCTCAGCTGGTTCGAATTACTCTGGTGCGTCTGGGGCCACAGAGGTGGTCTCTAGTTGCCTGAAACCCATTCAGGGCAGAGAAAGCACCGGACTCCGCATCTTCAGCTCCGCACTTGCACCTGCATCAGGGAGCAGCTGTGGCTCCACCTCCTTCCGGTCGGAGCGTAAATAGCCGGTTGCCGAAGCTGCTTCACATGGCGCGCCCGTCTCGTTCGTCCCACTTCCTGTCCTGCTGTGGATGTTTCGTAGCACGTCACAGAGACAAGGGTGAGTGCGTTGTAATAAGGGATTTGGGGAGAGGGGGACCACATTCGTTCATGAGCTTTTGTGAACGTATATTGCTATAATGATGCTATTTTTTTTTACTGGGTACTGCTGTGTCTCTTCCAGTGCCTCCTGTAGGCATTAACCTTTGTCAGAGGGGCTTAGGCATAGGAAAGGGCGTCATGTCCACGGGGTTCGGTACTCTCCACGGTTTCCGGCACCGCTGCGGTCCTGGCATGTGTGCTCCCCAGCAAGGGGACACGACTGTACGGGCGTGGGAGGGAGAGCTGGGTAAGACATAGTTGGGGCACGGACAGTGCACTGCTTGGTGTGTACGTGAAAACGTGCTTGTGGGAAGGTTGTCATTATCTTCAGATATCCTCTAGCTCCGGGAAGGGCAGTCTCTTCCCGGGTCTGAAGGCTCCCAAGAGAGGTCAGAACGTCATAATATACAGAAAATAACCAAGAACAATTAATACACATACCGAGAGTTGACAAGGGTGTGGAGGAACTGGAATTCTCATACATTTGGGAAGACAGTTTGGTAGTTGCTTTACAATGTAAACATTTACCTGCTTTGTGACCCAGTGATTCCACAGTTAGGGGTCTCTCTACCCAAGGGAAGTGAAAGTGTAACTCCATACAGATATTTGTACACTCGGATGATGTATATAGCTGGTGTATTTCAGATAGCCAGGATTTTGTAAACCATCTAAATGTATGTCAGCAGGTGAGTGAATGAACTGATGGTGGTAAAGTCATGTAATGGAATACTGTTTGTTAACACAAAGGAGCAACAAGTGAATGTGCACGTGAATGAACAACACCATGAATGAGTCTCAGAATAATTACGCTGAAAGAATCCAGTGCATGCCATATGTCTATATTTCATATAATTCTAGAATTCTTATAAATTTATGTAAAATATATGTAAAATTGTAGAAAATGCAATCTAGGATGACAGAAAAATGTTCAGTGGTTTCATGGGGATGGGGTGAGTGTTAGGGAAATGTCAATGGCAAGGGGATCATGTAACTCTTTGAGGTGATGCATTTGTTTGCTATTTTTGTTGTCAGTTTCCTGATTGCAAATTTTATTAGTTTCCTAGGGCAACTATAATAAATTACCACAAACTGGTTGGCTTGAAGTAACAGAATTTTATGACGTCAGTTCTGGAGACTAGGAGTTCAAACTCAATGTGTTCCAGGGTCATGCTTCCTCTGAGGTCTCTACGGGAGGATCCTTCCTTGCTTCTTCCAGTCTGTAATAGTCCTGGGTGTTTCTGGCTTTGGGGCAATATCCCTGCAGTCTCTGCCTCCATCTTCATATGGCCATCTTCCCTGCATCTGTGTCTTTTTCCAAAGTTCCCACTTCTTAAAGGAAGGGGAAAATGAAGGGGGGGGGCATCAGAGGGGAGACGAACCATGAGAGACTATGAATTCCGGGAAACAATCTGAGGGTTTCAGAAGGGAGGGGGGTGGGGGATGGGTTAGCCCGGTCATGGGTATTAAGGAGGGCAGGTATTGCATGGAGCACTGGGTGTTATACACAATGAATCATGGAACAGTACATCAAAAACTAATGGTGTACTGTATGGTGACTAACATAAAAAAAAAAAAAAACACTAGTCATATTGGAATTCCAATACGACCTCATATTAACTAATTACATCTGCAGTTACCCTATTTCCAAATAAGTTCACATCCTGAAGAAACAAATATTTCAACATATCTTTTTAGAATTTGACCAATATATGTTTATTTACATACTCAGAACTTATCAAATTGTATCCTTCAACATGTGTGGTTAATTGTATGTCAATTAAACCTCAATAATCTGTTCAAAGTTGCTGAAAAGAGAGTCCTATAAGCAATACACTACAGTAGGCCAAATTCTAGATCAGAATTTTTACAAAAAAAAAAAAAAAAACAGCATAATAAGAATAGGCTGTGTATCATATGAAGGAAATTGAAAGAAACATTCAAGACACCGGAGTCATCCCATTAGAAGTTCCCTCAGGAGAGAAGAGAATGCTGTCAGGAAGATGAAGCATCATGATTTTATCCACAGGGTGTCCATTACATGGGTGAAGTGTGGCAGGCTTACTGCTTAGAAGACATTCAGTTAAAAAGGGTCATAGGCAACACCAAGTTTTGAAAGTACAAAATAATAGCTATGTTTTCAAAGTTTAAAGGGTCCTTTAAATTTACAGAAATGTGTTTCAAATACCCACCCAGAGGAAGGAAATAGGAGCATTGGCATATTTAAGTATCTTTACAAATTAACATATTCAAATGTTAATTAAAATTCAAATAAATAGATTTAATAAGAAAATGTATATTTTAAAATAAGAGATTTAAGCACGGTGGCCATTGAAATAATTTTCATATAAATTTCTGAATACATTTTAGAAATTGGCAGAGTGAAATTTAAAATAGCTTTTATTTGATTCAAAAATTGTATTTCTTTTAGTAGGGTACATTCGAAGACTAAAATATATTGTTGAATATGACTTAATTAGACAGTACCTGCAGTGATTTAGTACAATTTTTTTCTTACACTGGACATAGAAAAATAAGAAAAATCAAATATAATTATGTTTTCTGGTATACAAACCTATTCAAAACTGCATCTAGATTCATTTTCTAGAAATACTTGAAATTGGGGAAAGATTTCTTCTGAAAATTGCTGAATTTTTAAAATCATTAGCATTTCTGCCCATTAATAATTACCAAACCCTTTTTTTCCCTTCAAGATCTCCTCTGTTCTAATTTTATGATGTTACTCCTAAAATCTTTGTGTATCTACTAACCTAGTTCTTGGTCTGGTAGTGAATTTATTTTCTAATTACAGGTGGCCTGGTTTAGGTCAGACAGTGATGGGTCTCCACCTATATTCTGAGTCAGGAATGAAGTCTTATCATCCTGGTGTGCTAGCATGGAGTACAGTGAGCTATCCAAAGGTACACTTTTTTTCCTAAATGAATTGAAGCCAAGGGGATGAGTGTCTAGCTCTCATTTGGTTGGAGGTCTAGTGTGGAACCATGCTGAGCTGATCACTGAATGAGTCTTTGTGGAACAGCTTTCCATGTGCCACTTTCACTGGACAAAAATCCCTTGGGGGTTACATGAGAATAAATGGAAAAAAGTATTTTACCTTTATTAGTCTTATGAGACTAAATTTTCGATTCAGCATTATTTTCTTTTCCTAGTTCTTCTAAACTTTAGTGATCATGAAAGTCAATTTGTTCCACTTCTCATTCATTTACCAATGGAAAACAATCCTTAGGGGCCCTTTTAAGATTACATTAAATGTAGTTATCTGGTTTCAAGTGAGTAAGACCCTAATTACTTTTGAAAGAAGGTGCCTGAATGATATACCTTCAACCTACATCCAATTTGTTTTACTCAGACAACCATCAAGGAAAACATTCAGTGACAGAAATACAATGTGTAGTCTAATTTGGTATGGAATGAATATTTTCTGCAAGGCTAATTACAACCTCCTGGAAAAAGAGACTAATCTCTTGTCACTGACACAGTAGGTCAATAACTATATTTACATTCCCCATTGGCACCTGCTATGTTTTCTGGTAATCAACTCACCAGTAGATAGGACATACTTACCATGCAAAATGTGGTTTTAAATGTACTATTACATTTTATTTTTTTATTAAAACATTTTTAATTTAAATTCAATTAATATGTAATGTATTATTTGTTTCAGGGATACAGTCTGTGATTCATCAGTCTTATATAATACCCAGTGCTCATTACAACACATACCCTCCCCAGTGTCCATCACCCATGTACTATTACCTTTTATTTATATCTATTTTTCAAAGCAAGCACATAAGCTAAACTATTTATTTTCATTCCTTAATTAAATTTAGGTACAGAGAACTCATGAATTCATCTAAACAAAACATAAATTACAACTAGCGCTAAGACTAAGCAAGTTTTATTGCAGCAAATACTGCTATAAAATCTGCAGTTTAGTGTGAAACTGTGATTAATGCCCATGTTTGCCAGGTAATACCTAGGGAAGTTGTTTGGTGGGGTTGTTTGTTTGTTTTTATTGACATTGGATTTCTAGTCCTTGTCTATGAGAAATTGAAAGATTTTTATATTTCTTTTATTGTTGCTTGTTTATATTCCTTTTACTTTTTCTGGTTTAGTCTCACAGACTGATTTGGTCTTACAGCCAGCAATCATGTGTGAATGTACGTCTGCATGATAGCAAAGGAGTGACTTTTCCTTCCTTTGAGTATTAACCTTAATGTGTCTTATTTTAGTTTTCGTTTTCCCTTGGGCAATGTTCTGAGTGCATACTTGACGTCTACAAATTCTCTTGCAAAACTACATGTGGCTCCTTTCAAATTGAGTCTTCCCCTCCCCACCCTCCCAAAGATAATTTCAAAAATTTGATCAGAAGTCATAAACTGGCAGCCTGTAAGCCAAATTCATTCAGCAGATGTATTTCTATTGCAATGACTGTTGTGAGTGGTATTGTTTTGTTTTTACCTCTGTAGTATTTTTTAATTGAATAACTTTTAAAAATCGGGAAATTTCATGTAACCTGGCTTTTGAAAATTGTGGGATTTGCCAACATGGAGTTCACTTTCTACAGGGAAGAAATCTTCTGGAGTCGAGTCCTTTTAGCCATGGCAAGTACACATCAGTTTACCATAGATTTCAACAATTATGATTTTTCTTTTTTTTTTTTTTAAGATTTTATTTATTTTATTTGACAGAGATAGAGACAGCCAGCGAGAGAGGGAACACAAGCAGGGGGAGTGGGAGAGGAAGAAGCAGGCTCATAGCAGAGGAGCCTGATGTGGGGCTCGATCCCATAACGCCAGGATCATGCCCTGAGCCGAAGGTAGACGCTTAACCGCTGTGCCACCCAGGCGCCCCAACAATTATGATTTTTCTTATCTTGGCTCGTTTCATTCATGTATTACTTGCTTGGTCCAAGTAGCCATTTGAGAGTGTAATATGTGATTAATATGCATTCAAAGAGCATATATATTGGAGTACCATATTGTGCTTATGGCTACAGTTTGGCTTAGTTTCCACTAAATGACGTAGCTGCTTGACAGACAAAAGCAGTGCTCTGAGAAAGCGTCCTTTATATGGTCATAGTTTACTAAAATTCAAAGTGTTTTACCTATATAAAAATAGCTGTTTATTAAATATAAAGGCAAATATGGATAAAACATATATACATTTCCATTACAAGACAAAATGACGTTAAAGCAAAATGTGAGGGGCACCTCACCCCGCAGTTGGTTAAGCATCTGACTGGCTCCGGGCACAATCTCTGAGTCCTGGGATCGAGCCCCCACATCAGGCTGCATGCTCGGTGGGGAGTCTGCTTCTCCCCCTCTCCCATTGCCCCTCCTGCTCACTCTCTCTCTGTCTCTCAAATAGTCTTTTAAAAATAAAAGAAAGCAAGATGTGAAAATAAAAAGATATAAGTCTAGTTTTAACTTGCCCGCTATGAGTGAAGTTTGTTTTTTCTTACTGGTTTATGAAGACAGATTTACTTTCAAGTACACCTTGGCTATATACAGCCCTGGGGCAAGTCTTGTCTCTCTCCCCTATGCAGTAGTTCTTCTGCTGTTAGCCAAGTGCCAGAACCCACCCACAGAGAGCACAGCAGTACCGGTTTTACCTCTGAATCTCAGAACTGAGACCAAGTCCTCACTGAATCTGTAGGGACTGAGCTGTGTCTCATTCTTCTCCTGTCGTCTGACTAAGAAGCTGCCCTTCAGGGTGGTAGCCGAGCCCACTAAGGTTGGCATGTCATACCAAGTCTGCCATCTTCTTGCTGTCTCTCTCTCCAGCTTCTCTTTGTGCCTTATCCCAGTGCTCCGCTCTCTTTACCCTGAATGCTCACATGAAATCTAAACCCTTCCAACCCTACATCTTCCATTGTTACATTTCTAAGTAGCAAAGCATCAAAACACAGCTGTTTCTCGAGAAGTTTTTAATGATACTCTCTTGTATGCTTTAAACAGGATTAAACAGTGTTAAACAATTTTTTAAAATTCGGTGTAATTTTTTTTTAAAGCATTTCCTACTTCATCTTTCCCATAGTGCTAAGGGATGTAGGGACACAGCTGCAATCTTCATTTGCTCCAGCTCTACCTTTGTTGTTATTGTTGGGTTTCCCCAGATGCCTCCTCCTGTCTAAAGTGGCTCTCCCTACTACTTTTCATAATGAGTTTGGTTTTAGTATTCTCTGTAGGTGTCACCGATGTCCTAAGTGGCCTTGAGAAGAACTCCATGAAAGGAGAGGATGTCTGAAGTGGAGGAGAAAGGGACGCCATTGAAGTTAATCACACGTGATGGCGATTCAACCTTCCTGTAATTAGTATTAGTTGCTAGAATGAAGCTGAGAGTAGAGAGGAAGACAAATAGTGATCCTTTCGTAAAATCACAATATAGGTAAAAATGCAACTTTATTTCTATCAGGACAAGGTGTACGTAGAAACATCACATAATCCCTGATACTTCGTGTAGCTGATGAAGTGAAATATGCCTGATTTCCAATCACCACTTCAGCACATGTTTTCAATATGTGTTTTCATCTAGAACTTTTATTTCTTGAAATCGAGATGTCAGGGAGTGGCCAAGCAGGATGATTAGCTCAGATCATTTAAGGAGTAGACCTGGGCAACCTTGTTAACATTTTGAAGATAATTTTTTTTTAAATATAGCTTTATAATAATGTGGATTGAAATAATAGAAGCACTTCATTTTAAAAATCGAACATATCTGTACTTTAATGATTTTTCTTCAGTATTGCAAATTTTTTTATTTGTAGAATTTAGTAAAAGCAGAGTGGGGCATAGTACTTAAGCCTACAGTCTTATTCAAATTAAAATACCCAGATCTTTTAATTGATTATATCACTTAGAAAGGGTGTGATCTAATTAGTAACGTTGCTGTGCCTGGTTTTCTGATTTGAGAGATGGAAATGATAATAGTCATATATTAATACTAACTTAATGAAAAAAGAGGACTTGCAGATGGGAAATACTCCTATCCATTTGACTAATGCCCTGATTTAGTTAATTCTAGGTCCTTCTTGCAATTAACAGATATTTACCAGCACGTAGGTGTTCTGGTGCCTGCTATGGAACGTGTACTGGGTAGACCTCCCATCTCTCCTCATGTGACTGCCTGGTAGGTGGCAGGGTAGAGGAGCCCCTTATTACTGGGCTGCAAAGAGGAGTTCATGGGGAATTTGGCGTTGACAAAGCAGTTACTAAGAATTTCTTATCTTCCAATCCCATGTCAGTTCCCACGGTTTATTGTCTCCGGTCAATATTATTTGCTGTGGATTAGGTACACGTGGCTTTTATTATTTTGCTAGTAATGTGGACATTTTCCTTCTTTACACATTGGCAAATGTACATCATGTTCTGTTTCCTGATGGCCTCAAATGTCTCCACTAATTCCTTAATGTAAAAGTCAGCAGTGGGAACAAGGCTGACCACAGTACTATGTCAGGAGGAATCCTAAAATTCCTAAGAAAGATGACATAAAGGTATTGTAGCTTATTCAAGAAGAGCATGGGGATTGGAATTGTATCCCAGTTTGAACACAGAAGCTTCCATTGGGTGACTAGCTGGGCTTCTTTAAGCCTTATCTTATCAAACTTATCTATGACTGATTTTTCTTCTTAGAATAAAGCAAATCTGGACAGATTGAGAGTGATGTTGGATAGGCGAGGAAAGTTAATATATGAAAAGCACATAGCAAAACACCTGGCATACAGCACTCATCCAAGGAATGATAACAAACCTTATCATCATCAAAATCATCTTGGGGATAAAGATCAACATTACAATGACTTGCAATTTTATGCCTTTTAAGGCCTGGCTTTTCAGAGATCCTGTTACCCTGTTTCAAGTCTTTTATTTACAATATTAAAACAAGTGGTGTTTTGGGTTTTCTCTGTACGAACCAGCTTTAAAAAGTGGTAACGAGATTGGTAGATCATAGGATGTGAAAGGGTGAGCCATCATTCTAAATGGTGTATCCACATTTCATCAGAAGAAATTGAGATGTAATGTTTTTCCTGCTTTAATCAATATAAATATCAAAGTCAATATTTGCATTCTTGAAATAGAAGCAGACAAAGGACCCTAACACTTCCCTGGTAAGGTGGCCATTAAGTTCCAGTTAGCCTGGAATAGGCCCAGATTATGTTTGTTTTCCTGGTATCCTTATTATCGGTGTCCCTTTTACTCTTAAAAGTTCAGTTTGGAAAATAGTATATAACTTACATGGTTGCAACATAAAATGGTAGACTTGTTAGGCTGTGGCAAATTTATGTAGCAAACTGAGAAAGGCACCTGACTGTCCAAATGTGATTTTTGAAATTCTGCTACCTACCTGTCTGACATGAGGACCTCCATAGTTCTCCTGGATCTAGTTGAAAAACTTTGTTATTCTGAGAACCTCCAACATAGGAGGAAGAACTGTAAACCTAAAAGGTGATGTCGTGATTGAGATCTAGTGGTTTTAGTGATTGACTAGGATTTAATGCTTTGATGGAGATCAGATTCCCATATGAAATAGTTTTTTTGTAAACCACAGTAAAGTGCTCCATGCATATCCCACTTAAAACATATGAACTTGACTCAAAAAGAAATCAAGGTTATTTTATGAACTAATAATTGCTAAAATACTTCCCATTCTGATAGCCCTACTGCTGCATTTAATTGCCAAAGTACATGTTCTTGGGAATGCATGGACAGATTTTGATTTTTTTTTTTAAATAAAAGATAATTATCCCAAAGTCACACAGAAAAGCATCTCTTTTATTTTAGACAGAGTCACAGTTTTAAAAAAATGAGTAGTTACATTCACATTCAATGTGTATTAACTTTTTAGAGACTCTTAATATGTTTGTATTTTCTTTCTATTCCTTCCAGGCAAACTCTTACCTTCACTACCTATCCACCTGTTCTCTAGCTAGTATTTTTATTTATTACTTACAGCTCACTTACTTGATCCCAAAGAAAGACCAGATTTAATTGGGAAATTGAGCAGAAGAAATGCACTGGCTTAGAAGCAAGCAATGGATACTAGCCAACTTTAGGGAGTTAGGCGGCCTTTCGCTTACAAAAATTGTGGCCAAGAGGCAGGTAAACTACTCCGTAGTCATCGTCTAAGGAAGTACTGCCTAATAGGGTTCTTCTGTACTTGCAATTAACCATCTTGCTGTGGATCGAAGGTAGAGTCACTTTATGTCAAAGCTACACTCTGCTATGGAATGTTAAAGTGAAGTTCCATCACACTTACAGTATTAAATCCTGCACAGGATATGTCTGGGAGTTGTAGGTGCCAATCACCCACCCACTCTACCCCACACTCCCACCCACAGGGCTGCTCTCCTGCTTTTCCCACCTGGGTTGAAAGAGCTACCAAATCATACTCATGGATAAACAATGCCATATACAATTACTCCTCAAAACTTTCTATTTTTCTGAAATATTTGATTTTATTCCTTCTGTTGTTTAAAATCTTATCTCTGTATGTAATAATAAAAATAGAAGTAAAAGACAAGATTTTCCTTCATCTCCATTTATATGTCACTAACACTGGAAATTTGGTTCATTCAAAGCAATTCATTGTATAAAAAGGTATTTATTTGAAGTCTCTTATTTAGAGTCTTCCATATTGCTCCATGTGGGATAAATGTTCGAATTTTCCATTTTACTTTCCACGTTATTATAGGGACATCATTTAAGTAAATTGTCGGGACAAATGAACTTTTGGGTAGAATTACACATTTTAAGTAAGTGAATACAATTTACAATTGGTATGGGTGGACTGTTTAGATAACTACATTGGAATTTTAAAATCTGATTATCTTATTCATGTACAAACCCAACTCCTCTCTTTTATGTTGAGAATTCTTGGTATGCTTTGACTTGCTCTGGAGATTCACATGAAGTCCTTGGACTTTAAATAATTACTTCACTTATACTAACTCACATATACTAACTGCAAGTCTATGTTGTAGTCTCTCCTGAAAGAGTTCTCTAAACCTTACAAAACGTTCTTTCTCTGATTTAACTACACAGAATTGCCTTACCGAGAAATGTGAGTATAGTTTTCTTTTTTAAAAAGGGAAAATCTTTTCTCACAAAAGAACAAAGCCATGAATCTATAGAATATCCCTTCAAAATATTACTGTTATCCAACAGTATACTTGTATACTTTTTGGACTAAATGTATATATCAATATAAAAAGAGCATATAGGTTTATGTGTAGATACTCCCATTTAAGTCACTCAAAAAATACAGTTTCATGTCATGAAGAACAAAGGCGTTTTCAACATATATGATTAATTACGAGGCTTTGAGTCCACAGATAGAAATATCACCAGAAAACTGTAAAATCTCAGTAAAGATACAAAACCACAAATGCTTTTACACCATCTACTTCATGAGAAGTAGCTTCTAGTTTCAGCTAGAATAAACATAAGAAAAATATTTTGACAAATACAATTCTAATTCTGGTCAAAGGGATGTAAACTACATCTCCTACATCTTAATTATAGTTGGATCCTTTAGGGTAACTACTAGATGACTTGGAGGCTGTCAGTTTCTACTGGAAATGAGAACAAAGTATCTTTGTTTGTGTCAAAGATGTGGTTTTATCATTTAGAACCAGAAATAGCTTTAGAAACAATTAGGCCCGTTTTCCAATGCCTGTGCATTTGAATATTAACCATGCAAAAAGCAAAATGTTGACTATCTCAAACTCCAAAATTTAAATAGGAGATATTTTTTTCCAATAGGATAATTCATTCATCTGCATGATACATTTTATATAAAACATACCACTAGTTAACTTATCAAGGCAAAGCTCAACTCAAATGCTATGGTGTTGGATTGGAGAAAGCTTTTTTAAAATGACAAAAAGCTCAAAAATATATAAATAGCTGTGTTTAATTACATTAAAGTAAAACTGCATATAAACTTCTACAAACAAAAGATAAAACTGGAAAAAATTATAATTCCTTTAACAGTTAAGGAATTCATATTCTTAACATGTCCAGCATCCATGTGAATCAGTTGGGAAAAGACCAATGTCCAATGAAGGATTGGGAAGATGACATGCATGTGGGGAAAAATCTCATCCTCACTTATACAAATTGAAACTCAGCTATGTAACATACCTATCCTATTCCTATAGTTAAAAAAAAAAATTACTGACACAATGTGTCAATGGGGTGTCAGGAAAGCATGCATTCTCATGCGTTGCTGGTGGAAATAGAGATTAATACAATACAACAGGCAGTTTGGCAATATTTCTCAAAATTGAAATGTATAATTCATTTTGCTTAATAATTCCCCTTCTAGGAATTTATCCAGTGACATACATGCTATCTAAATGACATCTGTGCAAGATATATTTGGAAATAACTTAAATGTCCAACTGGTCAAATAAATTATAACACATTTCTATAGCCATTAAAATAAGGAAGATCCTGTGCTGATACGGAACGAAGAGTGTGTGCGTCCCCAGGTGTGTGTGTGTGTGTGTGTGTGCAAGCACACTTGTCCATGGAGCTAAGTGATAAAAGTTGAAACTAATTTGTAGGACAGAATCATTGTGTTAAAAATAAAGGGCAGGGATCAAGGAAATTCAAATCAAAACCACACTGAGATACCACCTTACGCCAGTTAGAATGGCAAAAATAGACAAGGCAAGAAACAACAATTTTGGAGAGGATGTGGAGAAAGGGGATCCCTCCTACATTGTTGGTGGGAATGCAAGTTGGTACAGCCACTCTGGAAAACAGTGTGGAGGTCCCTTAAAATGTTAAAAATTGAGCTACCCTATGATCCAGCCATTGCACTACTGAGTGTTTACCCCAAAGATACAGACGTGGTGAAGAGAAGGGCCATATGCACCCCAATGTTCATAGCAGCAATGTCCACAATAGCTAAATTGTGGAAGGAGCCGAGATGCCCTTCAACAGATGACTGGATTAAGAAGTTGTGGTCCATATATACAATGGAATATTACTCAGCTATCAGAAAGAACGAGTTCTCAACATTTGCTACAACATGGACAGCACTGGAGGAGGTAATGCTAAGTGAAATAAGTCAAGCAGAGAAAGACAACTATCATATGATTTCTCTCATCTATGGAACATAAGAACTAGGATGATCGGTAGGGGAAGAAAGGGATAAAGAAAGGGGGGGTAATCAGAAGGGGGAATGAAACATGAGAGACTATGGACTATGAGAAACAAACTGAGGACTTCAGAGGGGAGGGGGGTGGGGGAATGGGATAGACCGGTGATGGGTAGTAAGGAGGGCACGTATTGCATGGTGCACTGGGTGTTATACACAACTAATGAATCATTGAGCCTTACATCGGAAACCGGGGATGTACTGTATGGTGACTAACATAATATAATAAAAAATCATTTAAAAAAAAAAAGGGCAGGGAAGCAAAAAGAAATCATGCTTCAATATCTTCGCTTGGGAGATATAATTGTTTGGCTGGGATACTTCTGGCAGCAAGAGACAGAAGGGAGATAGACTTTAAATTCTTGTGCTGTGTATCTTGAAATTTGTGCTGTGTGCGTATGTTGTGGGTGCGTGTGTGTGTTAACTTTGATAGTATTTTGATTTTTAAAAATATTTACTCAATGTTGTCTTTAGGAATTTGAATTATTCTTACTCTTCTAAATTTATTTTGTTGTGCACTAAAGAAAATCTGATGCATGCCCAACTAACAAATCTTATAAATCAAAGGGTGTCAAAATGTTCTTTATAGGCTCATAAAGCAGGGTTTTTTTCCCCTAAGACAATAACATGATGCCTAAAAAACTTAGTGAAACACAAGACATAGGGTATATGACCCTGCTCTTCAACTTATTACATAAGTCACTTAAGTTCCATTTCCTCATTGTTAAATAGCCAAAACTTGCTCTAACATACAATACTGTAAAAGTCCAAAGACATAACATATGTAAAATTGTTTTGTAATCAAACAAGGAATACAAGTGTAAATTATAGGAAAAGTAAATTTTTTCAGAAGGAAACCAAAATAAAGCATGTATTTAGGATACACCATCAGCAAAATCGGTACATTTTCCTATTTCCTTACTTTTGCCTCTAGGCACAGATATCCTCATCCCAGCCTGTATCAGATGAAAGTTTAACTGTACCTGCTTCTCTTTCTGTATCTATCAAGAACTGTTAATAATTTAATTGTGCCTTTGTGTTTCCTTCAAATCTCTCCAGACTGCCTCCTTTTGTATTAAAAAAAAGCATAGTATTAAGGAGGCCACGTATTGCATGGAGCACTGGGCGTTACACGCAAACAATGAATCATGGAACACTACATCAAAAACTAATGATGTATTGTATGGTGACTAACATATAATAAAAAAATTTAAAAAAAAAGAAATTAGGTGAGAGTAAGGAGATAAGGTATGTGTTTAACTAGAAACATCAGAGGTCTTTGCAAACATGCAAAAGTCTCCTGTTGAATTTCAGTTTTTAGCATTTAACTTCTTAATGTGTATTCTTAGAGAAGAAAACTAATGAGTGAGGAGGAGGAAGAAAAGGAACAGGAGGAAATGTGTGTTTATTAGCTCCCCTGAATCCCAGATTAGGGGTATTAATGTACAAGGGGTATCAGTGTATAAAATTTAAAAATAAATAAAGCATAGTAGGTTAATTTCTATACCCAAGTGAAATACATATCTACATGTTAATGATTGCGAGCTTGAATCCCTTAATAAGACATTTTATGGCTCTTTTCTGTAACTATGTCAGATTTCCAGGGGAGCTGTTTCAGGACAGTTTGGCCTTAAAGAATAAAGGAAGATGTGTGAGTACCTTAGTGGG
This sequence comes from Ursus arctos, assembly GCF_023065955.2. NCBI lineage: Eukaryota > Metazoa > Chordata > Mammalia > Carnivora > Ursidae > Ursus > Ursus arctos. The sequence goes on along the minus strand of NW_026622763.1, from coordinate 57,995 downwards.
CTGAAGAGGAACTCGACTCTTATGTAAAAGTAGTTAAGTCTGGAAATTGAAGCAACTGTAGGCATTTCATTTTTCTTAGATACAGAATGTTCTAGATGAATGTCAAATTTCTGAACGAAAATGACCTCGCCTGATGAAAGATTGAAACAATATCACCATTTAAGTGCAACATGATTTTTAATGTCTTTCATGAAAATCTCATTTTACTGGAAATGGCAGTAGAGCTGTGAGAAAGCTACATACAGTATTTAAAATAAAATATCTAAGTGATCTTGCAATGTATTAGGACAAGTTTTAACATAAATTACACTATTAAAAAAACCTTTAGAATGTATTATCAGGCCTTCACTACCCCACTACAACTTCTGCTATTTTCAAGCAATTTCTCAGAATAATAAAACTTTTTGAGAAGAAGCAAGTTCATCATTGAAATAACTACAATAGAACTTTGGGTAGACAGAACAAATAATAGACCCGAGAACTAATTAAATATGATTGTTCAGGCACATTAATATTGGGGAATACTTACAAGTTTTCAATTTTCCCTTTCCGTGATTGGTAGCATTTATCTATTGAGTGGAGTTTTGGTTTGGGCAGAATGATTCCTGGGGAGGAGACCGATAATAGTCAAACGCAGGAGGACTTATAGGGCATTGGGATCCATCCAAACCGGCTTCCAAGAATGGAAAAGCAGGAACACTGAGATAAATACTCCCCCCCCCCCTCAGGTACTGTTATGACGTAAGTTGGGTCCTAATTACGGCCACTGATTTCATTCAGTCTTACAGTGGAAACCTAACTACTTTTACAGTACCACATCAGAAAGTTTAGAGAGCAGATGTATTTAATGCAACTTCATTTTAGCAATGGGGCGATAAAATTATTGTTTCCCTTGAAGGGAACTGGAAATTAGGAGAAGGGAGATTTAGTTATTATTTTTTTCATTGATAACATATGACGCTATATCAGAAATAGAGCCCGAACTGGAGGAAATCACTTGGTTGCTGTAATAGTAGCTGATCAGTGCACTTTTGATTATCAGTTTCTGAATCACAGATAGCTTGCTTACTTTGTTACTGTTGTCTTACTTGGTGTCTCCAGTCAGTGTCTAATCAATCTCTGACAATCCATTTTCTAGGTGATCCCTAGAACCACCAGCCATCTCAGCTTTATGAGTATTTCCCTTGTAAACATGGTTTGAAAGGAAAGAGTTGGCTTGGTGTTCAACAGAAACAAAATTGTTATGTTTATTTTTGTCATAGAGCAAGTTCTTGCTATTCATGAAAGGTATGTCTTGAATTCATAAATACCGTTATTTTAGAGAGAGATGCTGAGTCAGTGGAATACTAGCATGACTGACCAACATAATGAGTCCCTCCCACAGACCAGCCTTGCGGTTCGCATATCCGTAGGGTACTTACATACATTACCTCAAGAAACCCCTATAACAATCCTATATTGTAAATATTATTATCAATGTATTTTGTATCATAGACCTCGGTGTTGACTGTGAGAAGTACAAAAAGCATTTTAAATCCTAAGATCAAAATATATATAATAGATTCAGTAATCCTTTTTTATTAACTCTAAAAACGTTGTTCATCTTCTGAGTCATGAACTGTTTGAGAATCTGATGAACTAACATCATCAGATGATCAAGCATCCAGTGCCCATTACCTATAAATTATAAAGATCGATAAATATTCCCAAAGCTTTAAGATTGATATTTACATACATTTCATGGTTTCTAAGGTGACCCTAAGTCTTTGTTCTTCCACTAAATATTGGTGACATAAATGGCAGCAAATCACCCATAGTTTGTATCTGGATTTTTGAAATTATCACTCCCTATCTGTTTCTGCCCCATTTTTTTCTAAATGCACTATCCTCCTACAGACAGCCATGCAGAGCACTCAGTGTCTGCCTATTTGAAGATGTAACACACTTTTCTCTGGTGTACATGCTGGCAAATGGAATCTTGCATCACAAAGTATGTGCATATTTAATTTCCCTAATTAATTTTCCTTCCAAACAGGTTGTATACCAATTTGCATTTTCATCCCCAGTTTAGGAATGTCCATTTCTTTATACTCTCACTTACACTTAAAATTATCCAACAATAAATAATATTTAGTTGATTTTTTTAAAAAAATCCCATTGCTGTTTTATGGTACAATCCTGATTATTAATGGGACTGCACATGTTTTCATAAGGATTTTTTCATAATTTTGTGTCCCATTGTATAGGTTTTTCTGTGAATTTGCTATTTGTATCTTTATCCATTTAACCTTATTTACTGTTTTGTCATTTCCTTATTAATTTGCTTGTCTTTGATTTCCTTTATGGTATCTTTTGTCATGCAGAAGACTGTAAAGAATGTTGAAAAGGCAGTTAACTTGTAGCATGAGCATACAAGTTAAGCATAATTCTTGATAGAAATACAACATGAGAAATCCAAGAGCCTGTCAAAACATTTCTTTATCTTCAATATTGGTGATAGTCTAAGGTTTCAGAAGATAACTCCTAAAAGAATACATGCATATATTCCTCCTTCTAAGTTCTAATCTTTACAACTATCTTAGGTATAACATCAATCCTATGTGAATGAGAATAAAAAATAAAGAAATGTGGCTTGAAGAATGTTGAGTAATCTCTCATTTTAAAAATCTTACCTTCTGTCTTTCATCAAGTCTCTGATTCTAACATGTTTTACTAAATTGTCATTATTACATTATTTTCAATTTAAATAATCCTGACTGTGGTTGAATGGATTTTGATTGAAACACCAATTTCAAGGATCAGTGTTAAGGGGGATTTAAGTCTGGGGATGAGTATAATAGGAGGACAGAACGTACATGAGAGCCTGTGGTCACAGTTGGTAACCATAAGAAAGTCCAAGGCAATGCAGAGTGACTTTGGTGTGTCTTTGATGGTGTCTAAGGCATAAGCAAGGATATTGTCAACAGTGGGAAGTTTGGATTAGAGGGCGGCGATGAACTTCATGTAAATTGACAAGTGGGCCGGATGAGAAGTGATGAGAGCTTGAACTCATATCGAAAGAGTAGATCGAGGGAGGAGACAATAGTTTTAGTACACACTTAATAGAGGAATCCTCCTTCTACTTCCCCAGTGAGCCTGGCAGGGAAATTGGTCTTGGATAAGATAAAAAGTCCGAACAGGTCAGGTGGAGGAAGTTTCCTCCAGGGTTCTTTGTAACTGGGATAGGGTAACTTTTAGAGATATGTTCCTGGCTCAGCAGTAGACTCCTTTCTTAGTCTCACTTTGTGTGTTGGGGTGTGTGTGTAGGGGAGGCAGCATGATTTGAAAGTGTCTGATTGAAGAAGGGGAAGAAACAATGCTCTAGAATCCAGAAGTACTAACTCGGGTGTTGAGAAATAACGGCCAGTGATCAAGAAGTTAGGCAGATGTTTCCCTATCTTCTTATTTGTTTAGACTGAGGGTCACGCTCACTGCTCATTGACTAAATCCTTCTCACGGAAATTTTTTGTTTGGTCTGCACAAGACTTAACTATTTTAAGTCAACATATAAGAAATTGTACATGAGGATTCCTGGCTTCTGTGTAAGAACTGGAAGCTCTGGAAACCTGGTCCTCGTTCCCATGTGGCGGCAGGCAGTGGAGCTGAAGAGTCGTTTCTTGATGGAATTTTAGTGCTCACTTCTTCATTCTCACCACATAGCTTGCTTCTTACGCATGGCCTGTTCCACTGAGATTTGTGGTGTTCTTTCTCTCCTCTCCTCTCCTCTTTCTCTTCTCTCCCTTTCCACTCTCTCCTGTCCTCTCTTTCCCCTCCCCTCCCCTTCTCATCTCTTCTCATCTCATCTGCCTGATTTCAGTAAGCAGTTTGGAGACTTCAGGATAAGATAAGGCTCAGCGTTAATCTTTGGGACATAGAGGAGTGTGTGTGTGTGTGTGTGTATGTAAATATATATGCACGTACATCTGATTCAACCGTTACCAATAAATAAAAGATAAAGGTCTGTAACTTACCCTTATACTCAAAGAGAAGCCTTTCATGCCTTAGATGCTTCTGTGAAATTAGCAGTGTCAAACCCATCGCCTCACGGCTAATATTATTTGGAGGTACGCGAAGGACCAGAGATAACCACAAAATGACCCACTAGGAGCCTGCACCACAACTGCCACCAGAGGGTCCTTCTAGACTGATAATGCAGACCTAGTGTTACATCCTAAAGACAAGAGGGATTTGTGTCAGGGAAGGTCTAACCGCTAGTAAGGAGGAGATTGTGCTAATGGTGGCTGGAGATTCTAAGGCAGAAGTTAGAAGTAAGCACTCTCAAAGGCAGGGGACTTGAGGATAGGAATTTTCAGGATTTACTGAAAGACTCTCTGGAAGGTGTTAACTCTTCACGTGTGTTACCCTTGAACTTTGGCAAAAGTTCTGTACTGTGTACAGTTCTGTGTGTTTTAATTTAATAAATTAGTTTTGGTATTTTTATGTGCTTATTGTACAGGCATGGCAGCATTGTTGGCACACATATTTTAGTTAAGCCCCCTCAAGGATGTTTTCGTCCTTGTTTGTATTCCATGGTGTGCTATGGATGTGCTATAATTTAAGTAACCCATGTTTTTTCGCCTTTTCTTAAACAGTGTGGGAATGGAGAACAAAAACATCTTTTGTTGGTACTATGCCATTCCCGGAAAATGGACATTTTTGTAAGACAGCCTACTGTAAAAGGACATGCTTCTTATAGTGTGTGTGACAGTGATCCAGTGGCTCACGCTATTCGAGCCCCTTCCTGGTTACTCTCAGAGCTACCTTATCTATGGCACAGAGATTGGAAAATGCTGCATCTGTGTATAATTTTCTTTTCCTAACATGACCCTTTCAAAAATTGTTATATCCTTGATAGTCTGCAAGGTTGTGTTGTGAGAGACAAAATACCCAGCTAGGAAAAGACACGTGTTCCACTCTGATAGCCATATCTGTTTTTGTGTTATGTTGACTTACCTTCCTGGTGGAGAGTCCATGCTCATCTGATTCTCTGAGTACATTCTGTTATCCGTATTGATAGAACTACATAACTGGACCAACGTGGAAGCAAAGGAGAAAAGTGTTCTGGAACCACCCTGAGGTTCCAGGCTGTGAAGATGTGCACATTCGATGTGCCACTCCAGCTTTTCTCCTGAGTGGAGCAGATTTCAGGATTCACCCAGTTGTTTAGGCCACGAGCCAGGCAAGATCATGGCATCGCACAAGGGGACCACTGATCTTAGTTACACATTGGACATGTTCCTACACTTTCTCCACATAGAATATTTTGGGACTGCTCTGGGCAAAGTTTAAGACATGAGAGTTGTTATTATAATTGTTCTTATTGTTGTTTTTATTTATTTATTTATTTATTTATTTATTTATTTATTTATTTATTTATTTTATTCCTCTGCCCATTTCTGTGTTTATTTATGTCCTGGTATCACCTTTTTCATTCTCCCCTGACTTCTATGTTTCATGTTTCCTGTTGGCTACTAAAATTTACCAGGCCTCTCTTCTCTGAAAAATATCCCAGTGCTCCAAATTCATTTCTGCTTTCCACCAAAAATTACCTCTTTTTTTTTTTTTTGGTCAATCACAGCAAAGAGGGAGACTTTCTGGAAGTTGGAATGGCTACCATAGCTTGCTTAAGCTTCCTGGAAATACTTGAGCTTAACCACATAAGCGAATGTCATTTTGGGTGAAATCTCAGGCAGAATGACAGAGCAAGGGGTGTTAGCCACTGGGGCGAGATATTTGCCAGCCTCGGGGAAGCCTTCCCACACTCTTTACTGGACCCCAGCTGAAGATCTGTTTCTGGCTCGGCCGACTCCTACTTCCATCAGTGTCTTGACCTAGCAGTGAAGAGAGAAAACCAATACTGCTGTTACACGTTACAAACTGAGCGAACTAATATGTTTTCAAGGGCACATTTTCCAATTTCCAAATTATGCTGGCACTTCATTTATCACTCTTAGTTCTCACTGAGTTCTTAGCATTCTGCTTTCAATTGGTGTCTTTTTTTTTTTTAAAGATTTTATTTATTTATTTGACAGAGATAGAGACAGCCAGCAAGAGAGGGAACACAGCAGGGGAGTGGGAGAGGAAGAAGCAGGCTCGTAGCGGAGGAGCCTGATGTGGGACTCGATCCCAGAACGCCGGGATCATGCCCTGAGCCGAAGGCAGACGCCCAACCGCTGTGCCACCCAGGCGCCCCCTCAATTGGTGTCTTGACAAGAGAGTAGGAATTAAAGCACAACACTGTAAACATTGTCTCTGACAGCAACTCAGGGAAACATTCGGTAGCAGGAGGGTAAAAAATCTGTATCTTCTGATTATTTGCACATTTAGACTATACACGTTATTCAAGTTTTCACTTTGGATAAGTAATTGAGAATTATTTACATTTGATCCTTTTAATATTAAATATAATCTTTTGTGGCCTAAATGTCTCAAGATGTGTATGAAGTGTTAAAGCAATGATATAATAAGTTGAAATGATTTGTATATTCAAAAAAGCTAGAATTACTAGTGAAAATTACAGTGTAATTAGAAAAATGTGTTATCAATGTGTGAGGCCAAATTTTATCAACAGACCTAGAAAATAGTTCTAATAACAATGTAAATGAATTGTAGTGAAAACATTGACCTTGTCTGAAAAATGGGGAGCATGTGTGAAGCATATGTGTATGAGAAATGTGTAAGAAATATTAAGGAAGTTATTTTGACTACAAAACTTGAAAATATCTAACATTATGGATTCCTATATTTTTGTAGCATTTTCAGAGGAATAGATATAGTATTCATGTAAAATTGGTTCTTTCTGTAATCTTAAAAGCCTGCCAGTTAGTAAATACTACTTTTCCTATTAAGTTTGAATGAATTTTGTTACCCCTATCTTTCTGACTCCTTCAGAAATGTCACTCCCTACAGTGAATCATTACCGAACCCCTTGCACATGTTTTCCAAAACCACTTTCAAAACTACCATCTCCTTTTTATACATTTACACAAGAGATACATAGTAGGGTATGTTTTGTCATTTTACAGATAAGGACATTGATGCCCAAAGAGGTTATGTGTCTTGCCTGAAACCCGGAAATTGGTATCTGAACCTCATTTTCTCTTTTCTAATTGACTAAAATGTCTGTGTTCTATTGCTTTCTAGAATAACAGTCTCATCATATACATATAGTGTTACAGCGATGAGATCATAAGTTTACATATATCTGTGTATGTATATAAATGTGTATGTGTGTGTATCTACATATACAGCCTTCGTCGTGATGCTGAGACATACCACTGAAGGAGAGCGGTATCACATTTCAGTTTCGGAAGATCATAAATCCATAATATGATTCAAATGATGGTGTTTTTATGAGTAGGCACTAGTTAAAATAGTTTAGATTTGTATGCAATCACGTCTCTCTCCTTTTGCATTTTTCATGCATGCCTCTTAGATCTATATTTCCCTCAGACAATTCACTTTTCAGATAACATGTCTGTTTCCACAATACACACTTTACATTTTCTTAGCCTCCGTTTACCTCTCTTTTCATGTTATCATTTCTTCAAATCAGTAAGATCAAATATCTAAGCCTTTGTTTTCATGTATCTTTCAGCACAAAAATGTAAATGTGTTCACAGGTATGGAATACTATGGGACTTTTCAGATAGTGTTTAGTCACATTTGGATGATTGAAGATAAATGTTTTAATAAAACAATCTGGGAACTTGAGATGATGTGTAGAGAATCTGTGCTTAAGTGATAAATACAGGGGCACCTGGGTGGCTCAGTCGTTGAGCGCCTACCTTCGGCTCGGGGCATGATCCTGGGGTCCTGGGATCAAGCCCCACATCAGGCTCCTCCGCTGGGAGCCTGCTTCTTCCTCTCCTACTCCCCCTGCTTGTGTTCCCTCTCTCGCTGGCTGTCTCTCTCTCTGTCAAATAAATAAAAATAAAAAACCTTTAAAAAAATAAATACAATATTACAAATAATACAAGGAGATCTATAAATAAATGGCTCCTCAGACTAACAGAATATTTTAAAAGTAACATCTGTAAAGTCTATTACAAAACAATAGTCATAACAGAATAAGTTGAGAAGTAAGTTTATTTTATGTTTTTTTTTCTTTTCCATCACTACCACAGGGTAAGACAGTATCATTTCTTATCTGAACTGGTCTAATTCCATTATTCCCTCTAAAACATTCATTATACTTGAGCCAGGATGATCTTTCCAAACTGAAATGTGATTATATCACTCTCCTTCAGTGATCTATCTCAACATCAAGATGAAGACCAAACTCCATTTTAAGTCTGATTTAATATGACTTTAAACCTCAGTTGTAACATATTCCTACTGTCCATGTAGACATGTCTTCTCCTGACTGGCACACTCTCTCTATTCTAGGACCTCATGCCTAATTAGGTCCTATTTGAATATCGTTTGTTAACAACTTTCCTGAATGGGTGTAAGGTGTGCCAGTGGTATCCTGAATAAATCCCTATACTGATAGTTTATCTCACAAATTAAAATTACTTAGGTATTTTTGTTCCCACTTGGCTCTAGGCTCCTTGTTATTACACAGTGAAATTTGTTCATCAGTATATCTTATGATCTAAGAAATATAGGTTTAATAAACATGCCATTGATTAATGTTTATAGCTACATTTTATCTCACAATATTATGAACTGTGAATATCTTGGAAAATACAGTTGTTATTCAGCATTGTAAATATTGCATGTAGTGAGTGAACATGGTCACTTCTGTCTAGTTAAATTTGTATGTATTTATACATATTAAGTTGTAGACGCATACGGACTCTTGACTTTAAATCTATGCTATAGACTTTACATTTTTAGAGTTATTTTAGTTTTGATTATGACATAGAAGATACTAAAAACCAAAGGAAATATTACACGAATTAATGAAACGATACAGTGTAATAATATGAGGCAACATATTTTAAAATAGGCATTTATGACTTAATAATAGCATTCCCGATCAGCTTTCTGTCAGAGTTAAAGTGGAACTGGTATAATAATAGGCCTACTTTATAGAAAAGCATTGATAAAGAATTTTCGTGGTTGATGATAAACTTGAGCTGGCTTCCTACAAAACAAATTATTCAGCTATACAGTGACTTTCCCAAAGAGCACATTTGCATGATCTTCAAGTTCACTGCTGGAGAGACTCTAAATAATAATCAGGCCATAAAGCCAGAGAAAGGCATTTTAGATTGCCATATAATTTGCACTGAGAACTTTTGAGAATTCCAATGGAGGCTGAACATCAGTAATCCTTCTTGGATAATAATGGAAATAATTAGGAAGGCTTCAAACAGCCTGTCTCTGTAAAAGTTTAGTGTCCTAAATGTGAGAGAGCAAGAACATTGAAAGTTGTTTAACGGCTTTTTGAACAGATCTAATCAGGCAAGTTTTACCCTCTGACACAAATTGGGTCTTGGCTGATGAAAATTGAAGCTACTGTTGCAAGGAACATTCAGATTCTTGCATACTTTTTACCTGCTTGAACAAACCATAGAGGAAAGTAATGATATACCTGCCTTAAATCACTTGGCCTTTCAAATTTGATATGCATTTAGAAGCAAACTGGAAATCTTTTCAAAGTGAGCAAAAAAATATTTCAAATGTCCCTACATATTACTTTTATAACTCTTTCATAAGCCACTTACATAGTCAAGGCAGAATCTTAATTACACTAGAAAAATTAAGATAATTAAATAGAAGTGAACCTAAAATCTGTTTCTGAGATCTACTTTTATATCTTCCATTGAATTATTGTGTATCTTTGGGATACTTTCAACTAAACATGTTTACAGAATTTCCATGTTATTCTACTCCAAGATAGTATTTGTCATCATTCAGAAGAACAAAGTCAACTTGAGTTAATGTAGGGAAGTCACCTATTCCAAAATTTGCTTCTTTTTTTTCATACTATTGACAACTTTAGAAGTGTGCTTATGGTTTGTGAAAAAGACAGAAATAATATCAATATTAACTCATACTTGACATAACTCATACCCAATCCAGAAATCTTACAGAGAGCATGAAATAACCTGGAAAGGGACCATTTCTGAGCATTGTGGTTGTTCTGGAACTTAAATAGTATTTTGAAAAGTGTTGCTAACATTAATTAATGCTTCATTTTACACATTTAGGAGTTCAGATCTATGAGAAGGACAAATTTTAAAGTCTTAAGAGAGCTACCCATTTCAACTAATCTATGCTAGATATTTGACTACTATACTTCAAGCTGTCTAATAAATTTGGATGATATGTTGTATGTTCAAATTTATTACGAACATTAAAAAGTTGTGGACACCACTCACACAAACTAACTCAAAATGTATCAAAGACTTAAATGTAAGATCTGAAACCATAAAACTGCTAGAAGAAAACAGGAAAAAAGCTCCTGGACATGGATCTTGGCAATGATTTTTTTTGGATATGGTAGCAAAAGCATAAGCAACAAAATAAAAAATAAGGAAGTGGGACTACATCAAATTAAAAAGCTTCCACACTGGGGTGCCTGGGTGGCTCAGTTGGTTAAGCAGCCAGCTCTTAGTTTCGGCTTGGGTCATGATCTCAGGGTCTTGGGATCTGCTCCATGCTCAGTGGGGAGTCTGCTTGAGGACTCTCTCTCTCCCTCCACCCCCTCCCACACTCGGGGTCATGCTCTCTCTTTCTCTAAAATAAATATTTAAAAATAAATAAATAGAAATGAAAAGTTTCCATACAGCAAAAGAAATGATCAACCAAATGAAAAGGCGGTCTGCAGAATGGGGGAAAATATTTACAAATTATATCCAAAGTATATAAAGAACTCATACAATTCAATAATAACAAAAATCCTCCAATTAAAAAAGGGCCAAAGACCTACATAGACTTTTTTTCCAAAGAAGACATTCAGATGGCCATAGACACATGCAAAGGTGCTCAACATCACTCCTCATGAGGGAAAAGCAAATCAAACCCACAGTGAACTATCTTCTCCTCATACTTGTTAGAATGGCCATCATCAGAAAGACGAGTAACAAAGGCTGGTGAAGATGTGGAAAGAAGGCAACCTCTGTGCACTGTTAGTGGGAATGTAAACTGGTGCAGGCACTGGAACACAGTATGGATGTCCTCAGAAATTCAAAACTAGAACTACCATGTGATCCAGAAATCCCAGTCGTCGGTATACATCTGAAGGAAATGACATCACTGTAGAAGCGATATCTGCCTCATGTTCATTGCAGCATTGTTTGTAACAGCCAAGACATGGAAATAATGGAATGTCCATCAGAGGTGAATGGATGAGCAAAATCTGGAAAATGTACACACACACACACACACACACGGAATATTCAGCCATAAAGAAGAAAATCCTGCCATTTGTGGCAACATAGGTGAATATTGAGAGCATTATGCCAAGTGAAATAAGTCAGAGAAAGACAAATACTATATGATGTCATTTACTCGTGGAATCTAAAACAACAGCAAAAAAAAAAAAAAACCAACAAAAACAAAAACAAAACAGAGAAAGATCAGATTTGCTGTTACCAGAGGTGGGGATGGGGGGGTTGGAATGAGGAGAATTGGAGGAAGTTAATGAAAAGAAACAAACTTCCAGCTATAAGATAAATAAATACTAGGAATGTAACATATACAACATGATGACTATAGCTAATACTGCTGTACGGTATATTTGAAAGCTGCTAAAAGACTAGATTCTAAAAGACCCCATCACAAGGATAAAAACATTTTTTCTTTTCTTTGTGTATCTATGTGAGCTGATGTTAACTAAGCTTTATGTGCTAATCATTTTGTAATATATGTGGGTCAAGTCATTATGTAATTTATACGGTTCTGTATGCCAATTATCTTGATAAAACTAAAAAAAATCAAATTTGTGGAAATGGCTTTCTATGTGCTCTAAAAACTAAGATATTTTTGTAGAATCACCTCAGTAATTTTCAGCAAGACACTTACTGGAAATATTCAGGTTGAGAGTTATCTTTATGCTTTTTCTGATAAATAATAGTTTGTCTTTGAGCACATCTTTCTTTTCTTCCTTCTCCTGAAAATTATAGGCAGAAAGATGAATCATTGATTTTTAATAGACTCTGTGTGCATGTACATGTGTGTAAATTTCAGTAACATCTGGTTTTAGTTTCTAGGAAAAAGCTAATACTAGTGAAATCAGTAAGTGATACAGTGGTGTTCCTATCTGACATGGGATGTCAATGGAAAGCTTATTGGATTAAGCAACTCTTCATGGAAATACACACATCATTGTAAATCTACTTAAGGAAAAGATAGTGAAAGTAGAAATTATTATCATTTTTCCCATAAAAACCAGTTCTCAATTTACACTTGCCATGTTGCTAATGGGTCTTGGGAAATCTTAAAATTGAAATGAAATATTTACTTCATTTTTCTATTTGTTGTTATTTTAACAAATTCCAAGTTTTACGTGGTGCTTTATCTTCCTCTTAAATGTGACTTCTTCATGGCCTCTCTGTTAAATTTCATTGTTTAAGATTGCCTTTTAGCCCAATTTTAAGAGTTGTTGTTATTTTGTAAGCTATCCTTTGCCTTTCTGATGCTACTAAGTATCTTCGGAATATCAGAAAAATGTTGTCCTTCTTTAGCTTTTGAGTTATACTCACTTGAACAAAAAGCCATACAAAAGAATTTCAGAAGCATAGAAATACACCTTAAATTATTATGCTGTTTTCAAGTTATAATAAACTTCCTTAACAGATTTAAAATTTCACCATCGGGATGACTCTTTTGAGCAAGTAAGAGGTTTTATAGCCAGAATGCTATTATTCAAGTATTATCGATAATATATATAGGAACATCTTTATAAACTCTCAACCAAGATAGCCTAGTCCAACTGTGGGCAAGTCTAAGAACTAGAAAGCTTTTTGATATTTTGAACCTACTCTTAAATTTTTCATTTTCTTTCAGAACTCTGTCATTCTCTTCACTCTTCTTTCTGTATTCTAGTGTGTTTGATTTTGACTACTGTCCAATTTCCTTATTCCTCTGTCACTATCTTGAAACTTTGTTCAGTACACACTGACATCATTTTTCACTCATCAGTATTCTTCCTTCTGAAATTTGTCCTTCTCCCATCAATATCCAAACAGAACTCTCTAGAACCAAACCTAAACTTAACATCTTATATAAAAATTAACTCAAAATGGATCATAGATCTAAATGAGACATTTAAAAAAACGCTATAAAACTTCTAGAAGAAATCACAGGAAAAATTTTTCCTTTGCTTAGGTTAGACAAGGAGCTCTTAGACATGACACCAAAGGTACAATCCATAAAAGAAATAAAATAATATAGACCATCAAACTTAAAAACTTTTGCTCTGTTGTGTGATCCCTATTAAGAGGATCAAGGTCTATTTAGAGTATCAAGTTTGTCATTGACACATATTATCAAATCACATATCTGAGAAACAATTTTTATCCAGAATATATAAAGAATTCTCTAATCTCAGCAATTAAAAAAAATCAGAAAATAGGCAAATCATTTTAACAGATATTTCTCCCAAAAGGGTATAGAGATGGCAAATACACACGAGAGAAAAGATGTTCACCATCATTAGTCATTAGGGAAATACAAACTAAAGCTACAGTAAGATACCATTGCATACCTATTAAAACGGCAAAAAAATTAAAAAATACAGTATCAAGTGTTGACAAGGATAGAGGGCAACTGGATTTCTCAAACATTGTTGATGAAAACGTAAAATGTCATAGCCATTCTGGAAAGCAGCTCAGCTGTTTCTTAAAGTTAACAACCACGATACAGCCCAGCCCTCCTGGGTTTCTATCCTAGCAAACTAAAGTATGTTCACAGTCACTTTATAGTAGCCAAAAGCTGGAAAGCACCCAAAATTCAACTGGTGAATAAAGTGTGATACAACAAATACAAAGAAACAAACTAATGATACAAAAAATGATTTAGAAGGATGTCAAGGATTTATGCTGAGTGCAAAAGCCAATCTGAAAAAATTGGATATGATATGATTCTGTTTCTATAACATTCTTGAAATGGCAAAATCATAGTGATAAGTAGTCAGTTGCTGCCGGAGGTTAGGGTTGGGGAGGAGGACAGAACTGTTAATGGGTAACATAAGGGAGTGTCTTTGTGCCAATGGAGCCGTTCTGTACCCTAATGGTAATATGTACCATGTGGTGATGCTTCAACAAATTTACACTTGGTATAAAATTTCAAAGAACTATACACATAAAAGAGAGCAAAAGAAGAGTGCATTTAAAATCTATATAAAGTATATTTGCAAGTTAAGGGTATTGTGCCAATGTTGGGGCACCCGGGTGGCTCAGTTGGTTAAGTGTCTCGCTCTTGATTTAGGCTGAGGTCGTGATCTCAGCCTCATAAGATCAAGCCCCGCATTGGGCTCCACTCTGGGGGTGGAGCCTGCTTGAGATTCTCTCTCTCTCTCCCTCTCTCTCTCTGCCCCTCCCCCAACTCGTGCATGTGCACTCTCTCTGAAAAGAAAAATTTAAAAAAAAGAGTATTGTACCAATGTGAGATTCCTGCTTTTGACCATGTACTGTGGTTATGGAAGATATGATCATTGGGTGAAGCTGCTTTAAAATATACCAGAATGATCATTACTATTTTGAAACTTCAGGAAGCCAACATATTTCAAAATAAAAAGTTGCATTTAAAAGAAAGAAGAGGGAATTGGGTATTTAGGGACAATTAGAAGTCTGTCACACTCAATAAAAAGATTTAAGGTCTTGAACAGGATTACAGTTTTTAAATTTCATTATTATCCTAACACTATCATAGCTTAAGCAAAACCGCATTTAATAACATATGAATCTAGAAGAGAACCAGGTGATTTAAAATTAAATTTCCAGCTAAACATCTTAGGATGTTAAACCATAGTTATATTCTTAAATTTCATTCTTAAAATTATTAATGTCAATTAAAACCAATATATTAAATTACTTTTAGTTTATGACAAAAGTAACACTTCTTAAGAAAAATCAGTTAAAAACTTCAGTATGCTTTTATTAATTACTTGAACAATAAAGTTTCAGGGAGATCACTTAGGTTCTAATTTATCATATTAGTCCTTATCAACAAAGATTTTCAAAGAAAGAAAAAAATCTATATTTAATTAATTTATATTTAACTTCAATTAAATTCCTCCATATAACCTTCTGTGAAGTTAAATTTTTTTTTTTTATTTCCAGACAATTGGATGAATTTGGGCATTAAATCCTGACCTTTGGTCCTTAGATATACTTCACATGCTTCAAGTATGATTGATTGCTTGAGTCCAATTATTTCTCCAGTACCTGTGGGATTCTTAAAAACCCCTAACATTTGCAGGAAATGACCTTTATCGTACCCCATCATGCAACAGCTGTCAGAGATGTTTCTGCTGCCCATTCTCTGTCATACAGAGATAGGGTTTCTCCTCTGTTGTTGGGCCAGTAAAACTGCAGAGCTTCATTTTCTAAGACTCTTTTGACATTGAGGAAGATACCAGGTGACAATAACAAAGATAAATGTTAGTGATTACCACATGAGACTTATATATGGTCCGTGTCCTGCAGCAATGGAGATAATTGGAAGCTATGGAAATACTACAAATCCTAAACTTTTGCCATGTTAAGAATAAATATTTGGGTTGAAACCAGGAAAAAAATTTAGTTGTCAATTACTTGGCATTAGGCTGAAAATTCCCCTTGCTCATAAACTCTTATGAATGCAATTAAGTGCCCCAGGAAGCTGGCACCTTGTCTGGGGGCTTGGTTGGAATTAAGCTGATAATCAGAATCATCAGAGGAGTCCTAAGAGAAAAGGGATTGACTGAACTGTTGTGGTTATTTTTCCCTAGAATATGAAATCTGCTTTTAGATCAAACTATTCAGTTTCAACTCAGGGTAGGAAATAATAGCCTAGGTGATTATGTGCTGTGCCATTTTTTAAACTATTGATTCTTTCTTTAATACCACTGGTTTTTCTCAAGCACTTGTTGTTTCCTGGCCAGTTGGTCACATTTACTACCAGGTGATTAAAATCTACAGTATATGCAACTGGTAGAGGTTTCCTTGGCTACTGTAGAGGTTGGCTTCCTCACAGGACTTTCCCAGAATGAGGACCATGGTAGCCGCTCTCTGTAAATGAGCAGGGGTAATCATAGTGGTCTCACCTATAAGGTGACTGGCTGAAGAGCAGACAGGGTATTGGGAGTCCATGTAGTTCCCAATTTAAATAATGAATTTCCCTCTAAGGTTAAAAGGCTTTAGTGTATTTCCTCTTTAAAGAAAGTTGCTCTTCACATTTTCCTTTTTTCCTCCTCCTTGGTGAAAAAGCAGAGAGGGGGAGCAGAGGAAACTGCAAAGAATAAAATAGGACAATAAGAATGTGCAAAGGTTAAAAGAAGAAAAAGTTAAATTATAACAATCTTAGTGTTGTCTCTGTGCAGCTCTTATGCTTTGCATGGTTTTATTTATGTTTGCATTGTTGGTCTGCATTTGTATTCACTCTTAGTTTTGGCTTATAGCTTTTCTGTTACACTCACAGGGTCTTGTGGTTGGCAAACCACCCACACTTAACGTACTCCCAAACACACATGGTGCACATGTGAATCTGCACATGTACTCAGAGGAAGAGAGAGAAAGGGGAGACAAGTGATGAAAACAAAAGCAAAAACAAAAGCAGTGAAACAGAAAAAAGCATTTAGCTAAGTAGAAGTAAAGAAGAAAAATGAAGCCTATATGGAAGAAAGAGATAGAGATTATTCTATGGAGGATTTGTGGCTCTGATTCATCTTTCAAAGATTGAAGAAAAGGATTTGAACTCAGATTTCTGCCACTGAAGCCTATACTCTAATAGCTGTCGTATTCTAGCATTACATTTAATATTTTTATTTATTTAGTAATTTTTACACATGAAGTCCTGTTAAGTTCTATAAGAAGGAAAAATGCAATGAAGACCCATCCCTGCCTTCCAAAAACTTAACTTGCTATTCCCTGAAGACCTAACTAAATAGAAAAATTTTAAGGATATTTAATTACCATTTACCAACATATATTGAGTGCCTTTTGTGCATTACACACTGTGCAAGGCAATAGAAATACAAATAATAATAGATGATAAATAGGTAGCAGAATATAATCTTTGTCCTCAAATAATGTACAATATGGCTAGAGAATAGATTAGATTATAGAATGAGGAATGAGAACTCAGAAGAGTGAACCTAACCCAGTTGGGGTGGGACCCGGGGAGAATGGGGTATGGCTTTCTTTTAGAAGAGTTGATCCCAGCAAGGTTCGTAGGATGATAACAGCATTGCAGAGAGAAAGGGTGGAAATTACAAAAACGTAGAGAAAATACAGTACAGCAGAGGCACTGAAAGGTGTTTAATGTTGCTCAGGGTAGTTCCAAAAATGATTTGAGAAAAGCATGTTGGAAATGAAGTCAAGGGCCAATCTTAGACTCCCTTGCAAGACTTGCAAAGATTTAAGACTTAACCTCTACCTAATTAGAGAGCCTTTGAAGGCATTTAAAAAGTTAAAATGTCCATGCTACCCAGAGCAATCTACACTTTCAATGCTATCCCAATCAAAATACCGATGACATTTTTCAAAGAACTGGAACAAATAGTCCTTAAATTTGTATGGAACCAGAAAAGACCCCAAATCTCCAAGGAACTGTTGAAAAGGAAAAACAAAGCTGGGGGCATCACAATGCCAGATTTTGAGCTGTACTACAAAGCTGTGATCACAAAGACAGCATGGTACTGGCACAAAAACAGACACATAGACCAATGGAACAGAATAGAGAGCCCAGAAATGGACCCTCGGCTCTTTGGGCAACTAATCTTTGATAAAGCAGGAAAAAACATCTGGTGGGAAAAAGACAGTCTCTTCAATAAATGGTGCTGGGAAAATTGGACAGCTACATGCAAAAGAATGAAACTTGACCACTCTCTCACACCATACACAAAAATAAACTCCAAATGGATGAAAGACCTCGATGTGAGACAGGAATCCATCAAAATTCTAGAGGAGAACATAGGCAGCAACCTCTACGACATCGGCCAAAGCAACCTTTTTCATGACACATCCCCAAAGGCAAGAGAAACAAAAGATAAAATGAATTTATGGGACTTCATCAAGATTAAAAGTTTCTGCACAGCCAAGGAAACAGTCAGAAAAACTAAGAGGCAGCCCACGGAATGGGAGAAGATATTTGCAAATGACACTACAGATAAAGGACTGGTATCCAAGATCTACAAAGAACTTCTCAAACTCAATACACGAGAAACAAATAAACAAATCAAAAAATGGGCAGAAGATATGAACAGACACTTTTCCAATGAAGACATACAAATGGCTAACAGACACATGAAAAAATGTTCAAAATCATTAGCCATCAAGGAAATTCAAATCAAAACCACACTGAGATACCACCTTACGCCAGTTAGAATGGCAAAAATAGACAAGGCAAGAAACAACAAATGTTGGAGAGGATGTGGAGAAAGGGGATCCCTCCTACATTGTTGGTGGGAATGCAAGTTGGTACAGCCACTCTGGAAAACAGTGTGGAGGTCCCTTAGAAAGTTAAAAATTGAGCTACCCTATGATCCAGCCATTGCACTACTGGGTGTTTACCCCAAAGATACAGACGTGGTGAAGAGAAGGGCCATATGCACCCCAATGTTCATAGCAGCAATGTCCACAATAGCTAAATCGTGGAAGGAGCCGAGATGCCCTTCAACAGATGACTGGATTAAGAAGTTGTGGTCCATATATACAATGGAATATTACTCAGCTATCAGAAAGAACGAGTTCTCAACATTTGCTACAACATGGACGGCACTGGAGGAGGTAATGCTAAGTGAAATAAGTCAAGCAGAGAAAGACAAGTATCATATGATTTCTCTCATCTATGGAACATAAGCACTAGGATGATCAGTAGGGGAAGAAAGGGATAAAGAAAGGGGGGGTAATCAGAAGGGGGAATGAAACATGAGAGACTATGGACTATGAGAAACAAACTGAGGGCTACAGAGGGGAGGGGGGTGGGGGAATGGGATAGGCCGGTGATGAGTAGTAAGGAGGGCGCATATTGCATGGTGCACTGGGTGTTATACACAACTAATGAATCATCGAGCCTTACATCGAAAACTGGGGATGTACTGTATGGTGACTAACATAATATAATAAAAAATCATTATAAAAAAAAAAGTCTGATTGTAAAACCAGCACTGAGTGAAATGTATTTGAAATGTCATTCAGAGAACAGTGAGAGTATCAAAAGGCTAAGACCAATTAGGAAGGCAGGAAGAAAAGTTGTAAACATCATCAGATATCCAGGAGCTAGGTGGAGGGTGAAAAATATCTAAGTGTCCACACTCCCTCGATATATATGATAGCCATGCTGTGCACTTCACGAAAGCAGCGCATGTGGGCTTTCTGGACCTGTAAGTAAGTGTGCTTTGCCCTGCCCTCACACCCCGCCTGCTCCATCTCTCTCTGTTAGCTCATGCGCAGCTGCTGCATCTCTCCCCAGACCTAGCTGCACATGGTTCCTGGCTTTGGCTTTGCCCCATATGCATTATCTTCTGAATGACGTGTATGTGCTCTCCAGCTAGTCCTGTCCTACTCAGTGCCCCAGAGTAGGTAGGACACCATATGGTTAATGACAGGTAGAAAAGACAAAATGATTTATTAGAAAGATATTTATGATGTAGGTGGGGGGATGGTGAATGAGAGATGGTGCTTTTTACATGGAGGAGTAAGAAAAGATTAATCAACCACAACTCTGCCTACAACAACAGAACAGGAGATGGTATCATTTATTGATTTAGAAAATATACAAGAAGGAGCCAGCATCATAACCTAAGGACAAGGTATCCCGTTTGTATCTATTGAGATGGAAGTGCCTCTGGGATACCGGATGGCAATTCCCTAAAAAGCAGCTCAATCTCTGAGGCTATGGAAAGACAGTTGGGAGTAATGAACATGTTAGCAGTAGTTGAAACCATGGCAACAGATGAAACCATTTAGATGAATTGCATAGAATAAGCAGAGGAGAAATTCCGGACATCAAACTTTGCAAGTATGGGCAAAGGAAAGGGAACATAAAGAAGGATCTGAGAGGTCAAACAAGATGAGAGTATTCAGAAGAGTGACAAACAGTATCAAATGTAATGAGTAGCATGTAAACTGCCACATGTTCTTTGGAATAGATGGACATTATATCAGTGACCTTGGAAAGGGGACTTCCTGTAAGTGACTGGAAGTTGGATTAAATGAAAAATGAGGAAGCGAGGCATTACAGGTTATTCTTCAGCTTGTTTGTAATTGGTAAGGTAAAAAGTTGAAAGACAAAATTTTTATAATTAAAAAATTATCTTCTTTCTTTATTGAGTAGGATAATCTAGCAATGAAGGAAAGATAGAAGATTTGGAAGAAAGAATATAATGAACGAGTCAAGTTTCTGAAGGAAGCAGGATGTAATATCCAGCTTGGAGGAGTTGGGATTGAGCCAAGAACGAAGGGAAGAATGGTAATCTCTCTCAGGCCAGAGGAACAATTGGCAGTGATGTGTGGAAGAATGGAGATAGTCTTCAAGGACGAGGATTAACTATTTAGCAGTATAGGGTAAAAGAATGTTTTCTAAGTTTTAAAACTAAAATAAGTGACAGTGAAAAGAGGCATGTCATTAAAACATTTACAAGCAACATTCACTGACTACTGTGTACTAGACATTGTGTCAGCCAGTTGGAAGTAGCAATTAAAAGGTCACCTATAAAATTGAGGAATTAATAATGAAGAATAACATTTTTAAATAAGAAACCTTTGGTGTGATGAGTATCCCAAAGGGGAAATCAAGGTTTCTAACAATTTTTAAATAATTCAGATATTATAACTTTCTCTCCTATTACTAAATGGAGAAAAGTAGGAGCTGTGTGTTTCTACCTGCATTAAAGCTCTGATCGTCATGTTCTCAAGTAGAATGTATAGTTCAATGCAGAGACATCTGAAATCATAAAAAAAAAATGTCTAAAATAACTGCCACCACAAAGCTGCTTTGATGAGAGAACAGATGGGTGACAGCACGGAGTTTCTATAAGCAGGTAGGAAAACAATCAGAGTTAGCAAACAACATCCGTGGTAACAAGTCTAGAATCCCCAAGAGGATATTTTCCTTTATTGGTGGGTAAACATTTAGCAGTTTTGATTACCAGAGCGTCTTCTAACCTGGTGGTGCCCACTCGCTAGAGTGTTTTCCAGAGAGCATTTCATATAGCTCATATTACCTGTAAAATATTTCATCTAGACAGCTTTATCAAAAAGTATTTAGTACTTTATGGGTTGTGCATTTAGGGTATGTGTCTCAAAGCACATACAATTCTTTCCAGATTCCTGAGAGAGGTAACAGGGGGAAAAATGAGTTTATGGGAATTGGTACAGTAGCCCTAAAAAAATCAAAAAGATGTGCTGAGAAGCTAGAAGTAAGATTTGACTGCAAAAGAGAAATAGATAATTATTCCCGTATGTATTACGTATTCCTGTATATAATTAAATTTACATGAGTGGTCCTTCTATCAGTTTTCTATTGCTACCATAACAAATCACCACAAACTTGGTGGCTCAAATCAACAAAAATTTATCATCTTAGAGTTCTATAAGTTAGAAGTCAGCAAGGATCTCACTGGGTTAAAATCATCATGTTAGTTTGGCTGTATTCCTTTCTGGAGACTATAGGGTTGAGTATTTCCTTGCATTTTCCAGTTTCTAGAGGCCACCAACATTCCTTGGCTCCTGGCCCTCTTTTTCCATCTTAAAAGCCACCAATGTTGTATCTTTCTGGCCATTCTCAAATGGCCACATTTCCCTCTGACTCTGTCTTCTGCCTCCTTATACATTTAAGAGCCCATGTGGTTATATTGGGCTCACCCAAATAATCCAAGATAATCTTCCTATCTCAAGGTCCATAACTTTAATTATCTCTGAAAGTTCCTTCTGCCATATAGAGTATCGTATTCATACATCCCAGGGATTAAGATGTGGGCATCCTTGGGGCCATTACTCTGCCTACCACAGACCTATTGCTTAATAAAAAGTTGGTAACAGGAAAATGAAAAAAGACAAAAATAATTCAGATAATGCTGATTATTTTTAAAGCAGATTTAAAAAAATATATATTTCCGTGAGATGAAACTAAGTTTTATATTCCCTGTGACCCCAGCAGTACCTTTCTACTTGAATAACAAATGATAAGAACTAAAAAAATGTATAGAAAGACCGAGGAAATAGTGAGGCACACCAGACAAGAAAGCAAAACACTTATACGATGATATGGGCTCACTTACAAACTCTGAGATCTAGGAAAAGTCATAATTTTAAATGTAAAATGGGGATATCAGTTACCACTATTGATATATGCATAGGTACTTTGTAAATATAATTTCTCATTCTGCCTACCTGAAAACATTATTGTAAAAATCATACGAGCAATCTGCATGTGAAGGTTCTTTGTAAATTATAAAACACCGTGGGATTTTTACAAGATTTTGAAGGCACTCCACATATTTTACCAGCGATTTAAAGAAACTTGTGATATATTTGCTATTTGTTATTCTTATTTGTTATTGTAGGACTTTGATTATTCCTTTTTTAAATATTACAACAACTGAGATTGACAGGATGTTTGTTGTCCCAATTCATATATTAACAGATTCCACATTCTAGTGCTCTAGAAATAGAATTCTTTCCTCTCACCTCTTGGGTGCCCGCTCGTATTTCTATTTGTGAATTAAGGAATTCAACTCCAAGGGAAAGCCTGTGACATAATTTCATATCTCAGTTGAAACCTTAGCCTCTAACAAAGTGAAGAAAGAGGCTACCAATGTGAGGAGAGTGGTCAACTTGAAGGAAAAGAAAACTTGGACACAATTAATTCCAGAGATTTATAAAGAACTGGGATGTAAACCAGTAATTCTGACAACTTGGAGTTAGATTTCAGTTTGTTTTGGTTTGGTTTTAGAGGAAATTACACACAGCGTGGAATTTTGCCAATGCAATGGTATCTGTCATACAATGAAAAAATTCTTACACTTGACCAATGAGCATATAAAAAATGCTCAACATCATTAATCATCAGAGAAATTCAAATCAAAACCACACTGAGATATCACCTCACGCCCAATAAAATGGCTACTATTAAAAAAAAAAAAAAGGAAAAAACAAAACCCCCGGGAATTACAAGTGTCAGCACGGCTGCAGACAAATTAGAATCTCTGTGTACTGTTAATGGGAATGTAAAATAATGCATATGAAAACAACGTAGGTTCCTCAAGAAAATTAAAAAATAGAAACACAGTATGATCCAGCAATGCCACTTCTGGGTATTCATCCAAGAAATAAAAAGTGAAAACAGGATCTTGAAGAGAGATTTGCATGCCCACATTCATTGCAGCACTAGTCACAATAAACAAGAGGTGGAATCAACCTAAATGTCTATCAGAAGATAAATGGATTTTAAAAATGTAGTGTATACATAACACCAGAATATTGTTCAGCCTCAAAAAAGAAAGCCTGTTACATGCACAACATGGATGCACCTTGAAGGCATTATGCTGAGTGAAACAGGCTGTTCACAACGACACAGTTACTGGACGATCCGCTGATCCAGGGTATCTGAAGTAGTCCAGTTCTAGAAACAGAAGGTAGAATGGTAGTTACCAGAGGCTAGGGGTCAGGGAGGAAAGGGGAAACTGTTGTTATCTAAGGAGTATAGAGCATTTTTGTTTGGTTTGTTTTTGGTTTTGTTTTTCATTTGGTTTGGTTTGGTTTTACAAGATGAAAAAGTTCTGGCGATCTGCCTCACAACACTGTGAATAAACTTAACACTACTGAATCGCACATTTAAAAATGGTTAAGATGGTAAATATTAAATGTTTCAAAAAATCGCAGATGTCCTCCTGAAGGATACAGACCTGATGAGCACATGGTTGAACCAGCAAAGGCCTGGGGTCAAGATGAAGAGATGCTACTGGCAATAACTTAAAATGTATGTGGAAAAAAAAGAACGTATGGCCGTGAGCTCCTGGGGCAGATGCCTGTACATCACAGCAAAGGATTAAATGATACCAATGTAGTAACTCAAGAGTAAACACCCTCCCCCCCCCCCCAGCAAAGATGCTGGGTGTATACCAGGACCCACTAGCTTCCTGCCACGGACATAGAGTTTGCCTCATGGACACAGATACCCTCCTAGGGCAGAAAAGGGAAGTGAGGAAAAAAAGCAAACTATTAAATATTTTACCTAAGAAAGCAAAAACAACAAAAACGTCAGTTATTCCACAGTAATCATTTAAAATCTAATAGGGAGTTGTATTTTTAAAATGTTCAGTATTTAAAGTGAAGGGAGACAATTCAGACTGAAAGAAACTCTATTAACTGGCAATTCTAAATCTAGCCACCTGGTGAAAGGTGGTCTCATAAGCAGAGCATGGCCATGCTAGAGAGTAACAACTGTGTTTTCTGTGGATACCTTAGTTGTAGTATATGTTAACATGAGTATCCCTTTTCTCAGTTTTGGCTGAGGCCTCAAGCTAGTAATGGTCAGTCATGCCCACATTGCAAAAGAGGATATGAGTTCACTGAAGCAGACCTTGTCATAATTTTCATGAACTTTAGAAGACTACCTGCCTCTATTCTTTTAAAAATGTTGGAGAGAATATTAGAAAGGATTTTTTTTTAAAGAAGAGATGTTGGAATGCTCTTGTCTCACTACTGTGCTTTGAGGAATTTTTTGAGGGCCAAAGATACATAGGATGGATCCACTCGACATCTATGTCAGGAGGTAGGTGGCTCCTTGGATTAGTCCAGAGTCCTGGATGTTCTCTTTGAGCTGCTTTAACAAGGTACTGGAGACTGGGTGGCTTATACAGCAAACTAGAAGCTGGGAAATCTGAGATCAAGGTGTGAGCGGATTTGATGTCTGGGGAGGACATCCTTCCTGGTTTACAGACAGTGCCTTCTTGCTGAATCTTCACATGGTAGAGTGAGAGGGAAAGGAACTGAGGTCTTTTCATCTCTTAAGAGATGAAAATCTCTTATACCAATCCTATCATGGAGGTACCACTCCTAGACCCTCATCCAAACCTAGTTATCGCCCAAAGTCCCCATCTCCAAAAATCATCGTATTGTGGATTAAGACTTCAACATATGAATTTTGGGAGGTCATGAATATTTGTGCATAGTCAGTACCTACTCTGGAGGATGTCCACTGGTCACATTTAATCCTTGGCTGTAACTTGCTGACATCTGTCCCTAGAGCCCATAGCCATTGTTCTTTTTGTTTGTTTATTTTTGCTTTTGTTTTTTGGGGGGGTTATTTTTAAATTTTTTTTATTTTTTAATATATTTTTTAAATTTATTATGTTAATCACCATACAGTACATCCTTAGTTTTTGATGTACTGTTCCATGATTCATTGTTTGTGTATAACACCCGGTGCTCCATGCAATATGTGCCCTCCTTAATACCCATCACCGGCCTAGCCCAATGCCCCACCCCCTCCCCTCTAAAGCCCTCAGTTTGTTTCCCAGAGTTTATAGTCTCTCGTGGTTCATTCCCCCTCTGTTTAACCCCCCTTCATTCTTCCCTTCCTTCTCCTACCGATCTCCCTGCTATTCCTTATGTTCTACAAATGAGTGAAACCATATGATAATTGTCTTTCTCTGCTTGACTTATTGCACTTAGCATTATCTCCTCCAGTTCCGTCCATGTTGCTGCAAATGTTGGGTAATCGTTCTTTCTGATCATAGCCCTTGTTCTTTGATTTGCTTTTGAAGTCCTCACCAGTGATCACCACTTCATCTTGACTCAAGATGTGGCAGAGGAGAGGGGAAGAGAGATAGTGTGCTGGTCTGAGTTTCATCTAAGATCCTGTCCAGGACTCTGTAGAAGTACTGAGTGCATCAAGAAAGGGGTAAATCTGCAGATTCCTAGGAGCTGAGGGGGGCAGACATAAGTGGTTGTCCACAGAGTGCAATCCTGTATTCCTAGCACCATGAACAGAAAGTCAGTAATGCCTTCATTTCCTGACTGTTTGAGGGCACATACTCTATAGGACACCAGAAAAAAAGATAATGGGTGCATTTATAACCATTCAGCAAATATTGGAATTGAGTATCAAAGCTTGCTTTGTTGCAAGGGAAAATTTTGTGTCCCCTTCTGCTGTGCTTGCATTATGATAGCTAGCATTTCTTGCTCTCTCTTCCCACTGAGACAGAGCTAGAAGAAGAAGAAGGGAAAACTAGTGCATGAAGAAAGTGAAAACATTTACTGAAGCAGAGATTTTACCATGTCCCCCAAAATAATAATTGGTAGATTGAAAATAGCTGACAGTGTCCACCCTGTGAGTTAGCATAGACTACTCTAATTAAATAGAGAAATATTTCAATGGTTATTCCAAATATACATATTACATCTAATATGTCCATATGAATTTTAAGTAGTTGCTCCTCAGAAAGCACTGACTGCTTTGCACAGCACTAGAAATGGTCTTGAATGCCAAAAAGTTCCGTCAAAAGCTTTGTGGGTTTTTGCGATTTAAGCCAGAGATAAAAAATTCAGTCCTTTATATAGATTATATCCAAAAGGAAAACACTGGAAATTAAAGATGTTATAGCAATTGTAAGTTGAAATTTCTTTGCATTAAGTTAAAATATGGATATATTTGGAGAGAAGAGAGTATGAGAAATTGTCCTAAAGGTGACTGATAAGGAATTGTGAATTTTTATTTTTTTATTTTTTTTAATGTTTTTTATTATATTATGTTAGTCACCGTACAGTACATCCCTGGTTTCTGATGTAAAGTTCGATGATTCATTAGTTGCATAGAACACCCAGTGCACCATGCAATACGTGCCCTCCTTACTACCTTTTTTTATTATTATTATTTTTCTTTTTTATAATGATTTTTTATTATATTATGTTAGTCACCATACAGTACATCCCCGGTTTCCGATGTAAGGCTCGATGATTCATTAGTTGTGTATAACACCCAGTGCACCATGCAATACGTGCCATCCTTACTACCCATCACGGGCCTATCCCATTCCCCCACCCCCCTCCCCTCTGTGGCCCTCAGTTTGTTTCTCATAGTCCATAGTCTCTCATGTTTCATTCCCCCTTCTGATTACCCCCCTTTTCTTTATCCCTTTCTTCCCCTACTGATCATCCTAGTTCTTATGTTCCATAGATGAGAGAAATCATATGATAGTTGTCTTTCTCTGCTTGACTTATTTCACTTAGCATTATCTCCTCCAGTGCCGTCCATGTTGTAGCAAATGTTGAGAACTCGTTCTTTCTGATAGCTGAGTAATATTCCATTGTATATATGGACCACAACTTCTTAATCCAGTCATCTGTTGAAGGGCATCTCGGCTCCTTCCACGATTTAGCTATTGTGGACATTGCTGCTATGAACATTGGGGTGCATATGGCCCTTCTCTTCACCACGTCTGTATCTTTGGGGTAAACACCCAGTAGTGCAATGGCTGGATCATAGGGTAGCTCAATTTTTAACTTGCTAAGGGACCTCCACACTGTTTTCCAGAGTGGCTGTACCAACTTGCATTCCCACCAACAATGTAGGAGGGATCCCCTTTCTCCACATCCTCTCCAACATTTGTTGTTTCTTGCCTTGTCTATTTTTGCCATTCTAACTGGCGTAAGGTGGTATCTCAGTGTGGTTTTGATTTGAATTTCCTTGATGGCTAATGATTTTGAACATTTTTTCATGTGTCTGTTAGCCATTTGTATGTCTTCATTGGAAAAGTGTCTGTTCATATCTTCTGCCCATTTTTTGATTTGTTTATTTGTTTCTCGTGTATTGAGTTTGAGAAGTTCTTTGTAGATCTTGGATACCAGTCCTTTATCTGTAGTGTCATTTGCAAATATCTTCTCCCATTCCGTGGGCTGCCTCTTAGTTTTTCTGACTGTTTCCTTGGCTGTGCAGAAACTTTTAATCTTGATGAAGTCCCATAAATTCATTGTATCTTTTGTTTCTCTTGCCTTTGGGGATGTGTCATGAAAAAGGTTGCTTTGGCCGATGTCATAGAGGTTGCTGCCTATGTTCTCCTCTAGAATTTTGATGGATTCCTGTCTCACATCGAGGTCTTTCATCCATTTGGAGTTTATTTTTGTGTATGGTGTGAGAGAGTGGTCAAGTTTCATTCTTTTGCATGTAGCTGTCCAATTTTCCCAGCACCATTTATTGAAGAGACTGTCTTTTTCCCACCGGATGTTTTTTCCTGCTTTATCAAATATTAGTTGCCCAAAGAGCTGAGGGTCCATTTCTGGGCTCTCTATTCTGTTCCATTGGTCTATGTGTCTGTTTTTGTGCCAGTACCATGCTGTCTTTGTGATCACAGCTTTGTAGTAGAGCTCAAAATCCGGCATTGTGATGCCCCCAGCTTTGTTTTTCCTTTTCAACAGTTCCTTGGAGATTCAGGGCCTTTTCTGGTTCCATACAAATTTAAGGACTATTTGTTCCAGTTCCTTGAAAAATGTCCTCGGTATTTTGATCGGGATAGCATTGAAAGTGTAGATTGCTCTGGGTAGCATGGACATTTTAACTATGTTAATTCTTCCAATCCATGAGCATGGAATATCTTTCCATCTTTTTATGTCTTCCTCAATGTCTTTCAAGAGGGATTTATAGTTTCTAGAATATAGGTCCTTTACATCTCTGGTTAAGTTAATTCCAAGTTAACGTATGGTTTTTGGTGCTATTGTAAATGGGATGGATTCCCTAATTTCTCTTTCTTCGGTCTCGCTATTCGTGTACAGAAATGCAACTGATTTCTGAGCATAGATTGTTTATCCTGCCACGTTACTGAATTGCTCTATAACTTCTAATAGTTTGGGAGTGGCTTCTTTTGGGTTTTCCATATAGAGTAACATGTCATCTGCGAAGAGAGACATTTTGACTTCTTCTTTGCCGATTTGAATACCTTTGATCCCTTTTTGTCGTCTGATTGCTGTTGCAAGGACTTCTAGTACTATGTTGAATAATAGTGGCGAGAGTGGGCATCCTTGTCGTGTTCCTGATCTTAAGGGAAAGGCTTCCAGCTTTTCCCCATTGAGAATAATATTTTCAGTAGGCTTTTCATAGATGGCTTTTATGAGATCGAGAAATGTACCTTCTATTCCTACACTCTGAAGGGTTTTAATCAGGAAAGGATGCTGTATTTTGTCAAATGCTTTTTCGGCATCGATTGAGAGGATCATATGGTTCCTGAGTCTTTTCTTGTTGATATGATGTATCACGCTGATTGATTTGCAAATATTGAACCACGCTTGCATCCCAGGTATGAATCCCACTTGCTCGTGATGGATAATCCTTTTAATGAACTGTTGGATTCTATTAGCAAGTATCTTGTTGAGGATTTTGGCGTCCATATTCATTAGGGAAATCGGTCTGTAATTCTCCTTTTTGAGGGGGTCTTTGCCTGGTTTGGGGATCAAGGTAATATTGGCCTCATAGAATGAGTTTGGTAGCTTTCCTTCTGTTTCTATTTTTTGAAATAGCTTTAGGAGAATAGGTATTATTTCTTCTTTGAAAGTTTGGTAGAATTCCCCAGGAAAACCGTCCGGGCCTGGAGTTCTGTTATTTGGAAGGTTGTTTATCACTGACTCAATTTCTTCATCATTAATTGGTCTGTTTAAGAAATCAATTTCTTCCTGTTTCAATCTTGGTAGTTTATAGGTTTCCAGGTAGGATTCCATCTCTTCCAGATTGCTTAGTTTATTGGCATATAGCTGTTGATAAAAATTTCTAATAATCCTTCCAATTTCAATGGTGTTCATCGTGACCTCTCCTTTTTCATTCATAATTTTAATAATCTGGGTCCTTTCTCTTTTGTTTTGGATAAGTGTTGCCAGTGGTCTGTCAATTTTATTGATTATCTCAAAGAACCAGCTTCTAGTCCTGTTGATCTGCTCTACTGTACTTCTGGCTTCTGCTTGATTGATTTCAGCTCTAAGTTTGGTCAACTGCTTCCTCGTGTGTGGATTAGGCCTGTCCCTATGTTGCTGTTCCAGCTTCTTGAGGTGAGAATATAAAAACTGCATTTTAGATTTTTCTATTCTTTTGAGTGAGGCTTGGATGGCTATGTATTTCCTCCTTAGGACTGCCTTTGCAGTATCCCATAGGTTTTGGACTGTTGTATTTTCATTCCCATTGGTCTCCATAAATTGTTTAATTTGATTTTTGATTTCCTGGTTTATCGAGTCATTCCTGAGCAGGATGGTTCTTAGTCTCCAAGTGTTTGAGTTTCTTCCAAATTTTTCCTTGTGGTTGAGTTCCAATTTCAAAGCGTTGTGGTCTGAGAATATGCACGGGATAATTTCAATCTTTTGGTATCGGCTGAGACCTGTTTTGTGTCCCAGAACATGGTCTATTCTTGAGAATTTTCCATGGGCATTAGAATAGAATGAGTATTCTTTGGTTCTGGGGTGTAGTGTTCTCTATATATCTATGAGGTCTAACTCGTCGAGTATGGCATTCAAAGCCTTTGATTCTTTGCTTAGTTTTTGCCAGGGTGTTCTGTCTATTTCTGAGAGTGGAGTGTTGAGGTCCCCTACTATTAATGTATTTTATTTATATGTCTCTTTATTCTGGTTAAGAGTTGGCTTGTGTATCTTGCTGCTCCCCTGTTGGGGGCATATATATTTATAATTGTCATATCCACTTGTTGAATACTTCCTTTAAGAATAATATAGTGCCCTTCTGCGTCTCTAACTATAGTCTGTAGTTTAAAATCCAATCTATCTGATATGAGAATTGCTACCCCAGCTTTCTTTTGAGGTCCATTTGCGTGAAAGATGGTACTCCATCCCCTTACTCTCAGTCTGAATGCATCTTTGGGTTCGAAATGAGTCTCTTGTAGACAGCAAATGGATGGGTCATTTCTTTTTATCCAATTTGCAACCCTGTGGTGTTGTAAGGGAGAATTTAAGCCATTAATATTAAGACTGAGTACTGAGAGATATGCTTTTAATGATGCCATGTTGCCAGTAAAGTCTTTGTTTGTATTGGCTGTGACTTTCTGTTCTGTATTACTCTTGGGGCCTTTTTACTTTTATAGAACCCCCGTAATATCTCCTGTAGGGCTGGTTTTGTGGTTACGAAATTGGTTAGTGACTGTCGATTCTGAAATGTCTTTATTTCTCCATCAATTCTGAATGACAGCCTTGCTGGATAAAGGATCCTTGGCTGCATGTTTTTCTCTGAAAGAGCTTTAAAAATGCTCCCCCAACCCTTTCTCTCATTCCAGGTCTGTGTAGACAGGTCTGACGTAATTTTGATGCCTTTGCCTTGGTACGTGAGAAATTTCTTTGCCTTGGCTGCTTTCAATACTGTATCCTTGGATCTAATATTTGCGAAATGCACTATGAAGTGACGTGGCGTAGGTCTGTCGTGGTTGAGCTTCGGAGGGGTCCTCTCTGCCTCTTGGACACGAATGTTTGTTTCCCTTGCTATATTAGGGAATTTTTCAGCTACGATTTGTTCAAATATCTCTTCTAGACCTCTGTTTTTCTCCACCCCCCTCGGGGATGCCGATGATTCTAACATTGGATCGTTTCATTGAGTCAGTAATCTCCCGTAGCCAACAATCGTGGGCTTAGATTTTTTTAAAAGCATCTTCTATTTTCATTTTTTCCTCTATTAACCCATCCTCCAATTTGCTAACCCGTTCCTCTGCTTCTGTGACCCTGGCCCTCAGAGCCTCTAGTTTTGCCTGCATTTGGCTCATAGAATTTTTAATTTCTGTCAAATTCGCTCTCATTTCTGACTTTAGGGATTCTATGTTTTCAGAAACCTTTTCGTTAATACTTTTTTCAATTCTGCTCATCAATTTGACCATCGTTACTCTGAATTCCATTTCTGATAATTTGGTTACATCCATATCCATTATTTCTGTGGCAGAGGCCACAGACTCACTGTCTTTTCTTTGCTGGGGGGGGGGCTTCTTCTTCTTGTCATTCTGATGAGGAGAGGTTGCGGGGTTGTCCAGAGCCCAAATTATTGACTGGGTCCCAGGCCGTGCCCCTTGTTTTATAGGGATCTTAGAGATGTGGGCTTCTTCTTTAAAGATTTTATTTATTTATTTATCTGAGAGAGGGAGGTAGACAGTCAGCAAGAACGGGAACAGAAGCAGGGGAGTGGGAGAGGAAGAAGCAGGCTCCCAGCGGAGGAGCCCGATGAGGGACTCCTTTCCGGAACGCTGGGATCATGCCCTAAGCCGGAGACAGGCACTCAATGACTGCGCCACCCAGGCGCCCGGGTTGTGGGCTTCTTGATTTTTCAGCCTGCCTTCTGTGTTCTGGGGGAGGGGCCTGCCGCACCGATACTCAGGCAACCCTGTTTGGGTAGAGTCTCCATGTCCCCCGCGAGGGGGGATGGGGATGGGCACGCTGTGAGCCGGTATTTCCAGGCTTTTGTTCTCTGGCGGCTTTCCCTGGCGGTCGGCTATGCCTCTTCTGAGAGTCAGAGCAGCAGAGGCTGCATTGTCATAGAACAGAGGGATTGCGGCCCATTCTCCACTGATGTTCTGGCCACTTTAACTCTGTTACTGTTGGTGCTGCTCAACCCTGCTGCGTCCCGGGATGTGCGCACCAACCCGGCGTCCCTGCCTTCACTTCCAGGGCCGGCGTGTCTCTGTCCTTTGTGTTTCTAATACCGCCAGCCACCGCCGCCCCGCGCGCTCCCGGGTCTCCTGGTCTCAGTCTATGCCCAGTGAGCACACCGCAATTCCGGAGTTCCGTGAGAAGCCTGGTGACGCGCGCACCCGGTTCAGGGTCTCAGTCTGCTGTTTCGCGGGTGCCGACCGCGAGTCCGCCCGCTCCCCCGTGCAGGTGGCCCGCCAGCCGCCAGCCGCCCCGCGCGCGTTCCGGGAGCTCCCGGTCTCAGTCTGGATCCCGTGAGCACACCGGGATTCCGGTGTTCCAGGAGATGCCTTGTGGCGCGCGTTCAGGGCTCACCGGTCTCAGTCTGCTCTCTTGCGGTTGCGGTCCCTGAGTCTGCCCACTCCCCCGTGCAGGTGGCTGCTGCTTCCCGGCGCCCAAACGCGGCGGCTCCCTCCCCCTTCCGTTTATCTTCTGATATCTGCGCGGTTTTATGGCACCCCTCTTGGTACCTCAATACTCAGTGCTGGAGATGTTCATTTGTAGAGATCCAGATGTATCTTCCTGCGTCTCAGGCTGATTCCGTGGTTATTTAGGCTGGTCTGTTACCTATCCAGCTCAACTCAGGGGACCGGCTGAAAAAGGGGTCCCCTACTCCTCCGCCATCTTAACTCCTCAGGAATTGTGAATTTTTAAATTGAGTTTGGACAAATGAGTTAGGCCAACTTTAAAATGACTGTTCTCAAATTAAGCCCATATTTAAAGTATAAGACTTGGAAATTTAAGGTCCCTCAGAAAAAAAATATTTAGCACATTGGCTCCATTTGACTATTTTATGAAGATTTTTTAATCTTAGAACTAGGGTTGTCTTTTTTAAATTAATTCCGTTAAATGTGTATGAAATCATAATGCTAAAAACATACAGAGACAGCTCAGGGATTTTTCTTATTCCTTAGTGGGTCATGGTGCTGTATAAAAAGAGGAGCAATGTGGCACAGATTATTTTACAGTAAATGTTCACTCCCTGGCAGGATTTCTGGATTTCTGGGATGGCAATATGAAGAGTTTTCTTCCAGAATTGTGAATGTAAGGGAACCCTCTGTCACGGGCATGTGATCCAGAAAATTGTCTGAATACTTGCAACAATGATACCAAAGTTTCAGAAAATATTTAGTGAACTCTCAGTGTATCAGCTGTATTGGTCATTGTGACCTCTCAAGGCTGACCTGATTGATTTTTCTGAAATACAAGTAAACAACAGCATTGTCTCCTG
This sequence comes from Ursus arctos, assembly GCF_023065955.2. Lineage (NCBI taxonomy): Eukaryota > Metazoa > Chordata > Mammalia > Carnivora > Ursidae > Ursus > Ursus arctos. Next base: position 23,972 of record NW_026622763.1, on the reverse strand, counting down.
TCTCCAAAAATGTGAATACAAATTCATGGTATGCACAAGAAACAAGTATTTAGAGGTCCCGAGTGTGTTTGTAGTGAGCATGAGCTCTGCAAAGTTAACATACAAAATGCAAGGCCAATAGCATATGGTGGTGCAAACCAAACTGAAAGATTACAGTCATTTAATGGGAAACATTCAATGTTTCTGGATGCACACTGATTATCAAATTCACCTGTTAGAAGAGTTTTATTATTTATTATCTAAAAATCAAGCTATGCGTTACCAGTAGATTGCCCTGGAGACTGCAATCACTATGGAAGGATATTTGATAATATTTAAGTTTGCTGAATTGGGTGTGCATTGAAAGGTAACAGCACTGCATGAAAAATTCTAGCTTTTTGTTTTTTTTAAGCTTGAGTTCATGCATGATTGCATGCCAACTGGAAACATTATGCAGAACTAGTACTGCAAATACAGCCTAGGGCCTGCATATGGTCTTTTGACATGCTACCTTCTGTTATTCTGCTGAATTCATGACTCTGGAAGGCCCTAGATGCACTTTTAAGGAATTAGTGATCATAATGAAAATCACAGCCCTTATTCTCTGCTGCATGGGTTGAAATAAGCATGTATGGCCAAATGTAACAGGGCTGGGAGGAAAGATAATGCTTTGCCCTCAGGAATTTGACCCTATTTGAATTTTACTCATGCTTTAGAGGTCTATGGACTTTCCTACTGTTGAAAGAGTACAAATTCTAAATGATGGCTTCAGATAGAAAAACAGAAAAGCAGGCACTGCTTGGGTCAGCATTTTGAATGAACACTTGTTCTCTTCTTTGATTATTGAGAAGCTCAGCATCTTCTAAGTTCACAGGCAGAAGCTGTCATAATAATACATGAAGTGACTATAACCAATTAACCAGCACACAGTATGTATGTTTCCTATCAGGGTTTCATGCTTTACTAGCTATCCGTTTTCCTCTCCAATTTAAAAATCTATTTCTGATTATAAGTAATCCTAAATCATGTGATCATGTGATTATTTTTCTTCTAGAAATCTGTACAAATCTTAATGAACTAAATATATGGCCTAAATACACACACACACACACACACACACACACACACACACACACACAGAGTCTCCTGGAAGAATAAAATATTTATATCTTCTCTGATATCCCTTATGTAAGCAAAAGTAATTTAAAGAAACAGACAAGAAAATCTATTAAAAAATAATCTTGGAGATGTTATAAGAATATCTTCCAAATACAAGGGCATCTAGCTAAATTAAAGAAGTACAATGAGCAAAAACATTACCTTCCAGACTCTGAGAAGAATTTCTCTAAGAATTACAATGTCCTGAGAGCCTAAAGAAAAATCTCTAATTAGACAAGCGAGGTCTAGGGGGTATTTGAATGTCCTGGGAGAAGTGGAGAACATCCCTTTTGAAAACTCAGCTCCTCAAGGGTTTATTTCTGGGCCGTCTATTCTGTTCTATTAATCTATATGTCTTTTTTTGTATCAGTACCATACTGTTTTGATTACTACAACTTTGTAGTAGATCTTGAAATCTGGGATTGTGATGCCTCTAGGTTGTCATTCTTTTTCAAGATCTCTTTAGTTATTCTGGATCTTTTGTGGTTCCATACAAATTTTAGGATTATTTGTTCTAGTGAGAAATACTGTTGCTATTTTGATGGGGATTGCATTAAATATGTAGATTGCTTTGGGTAGTATGGACATTTTAACAATATTTATTCTTCCAGTCCATGAGAATGGAGTATCTTTCCATTTGTGTTGTCTGTGACTTTTTTCATCAAAATTGTATGATTTTCAGTCAGGTCTTTCACTTTGTTTACATTTATTCCTAGGTATTTTATTATTTTTGGTGCACGTGTAAATGGGATTTTTGTCTTAATTTCTCTTTCTGCTACTTCATTATCAGTATAGAAAAATGCCACAGATTTCTGTACTTTTTTTTTTTTTTGTATCCTGCAACCTTTCTGAATCTGTTTATCAGTATTAGTAGTATTTTGGTAGCATCTTAGGTTTTCTATACATAATATCATGCCATCTACAAATAGTGAAAGTTTTACTTCTTCCTTACCAATCTGGAAGTTTTTTTATTTCTTGTCTGATTGTTGTGGCTAAGACTTCCAATACTAGAATGAATAATGGTGAGAGTGGACATTCTCATCTTGTTCCTGAACTAGGGGGAAAGCTCTCACCATTTTTCACCATTGAGTATGATATTAGCAGTGGGGTTTTCATGTATAGCCTTTATTATGTTGAAATATATTTCCACTAAACTTAGTTTGTTTGAGGAGTTTTATCATGAAGGGGGCTTTTTTTTTCATTCAGTATTTCTCTATTCTGTTCAAGAATATTTCCAGCACTCAATTCTCTTTATATTTCATGTTCTTAAAAAATTTTGAGAAGGCATCTTTAAAAATTGTCATCTTTCACATTCATAATTTTTAATCTGATGTCAAACGTTGATTAAACAAGGATATATTAATATTTAGATCACTTACTTCTATTTAAAAAGCAGATGTGACTTAATTTGGTTAATATGTAAGTAATAAAAGTGATAAATCTTACCATTTTTAGATGACAACATTCTTTCACTTGAAAATATTTTACTAAAAAAATAACAGATAAATTTATATTTCTTATAATCTGTGAATTTGGAGCCAATTATAAACCTGTTTCCTTATTTTCCCAGGGTAGAAATGCCCAAAACAAACAAAAATACAGAGCTAGACCAGTATTTGAATCTTAGTATAATAATGTTGAGTATCTATGAAATCATATAATTTCAATAGAAATTAATTCATGAAAAAGTACTGTTTCAAATTAAAATATGTGGTTTTATTATTCATATTACTATTATTATTTTGTAATAATGTTCCGTGCAGCGCTGTGAGTTGGCAACAGAAGGGAATCACATGAACGTCCTGCATCTGTGAAGGGCTCAATGGCTGCGATAACTGATGGGCCTTCTGGAATGTTGTGCAGCACAAGGAGGCGCCTGCTCCAGACCCTGGAGGGGCCCCAGGGATGTGTTCCTTCACAACCAAAGGGCAGAGCAATAGGCATAGTACCATAAGCCCCATGCCCCTTTGGGGAAAAGTCTCCCAGCTCACCAGGATTTCGAGCAATGGATGAGAGGTGGTTTAAGATCGCTTTTCTGATATTCATACAGATATGTGGATAGGGACTGTGCATCGGGCCAAGGCCATTGGCAGGGCCCTGAGGGCAGTTTTGGGGAGGAGATGGGGATCCAGGTTCACATGGGAGCAGGAGTCTAGGAGGGAGCCCCGAGGAGCCCAGAGGCTGGTTTCTGGGATCTGGGTCCCTTTGTGCCACATCGGTGCCCTGGGTGCTGGGTCCCTGTGGCACCTGCGCTCACCCTGAGACAGCGCTGGACTTTGTTGGCAGTAGGGAACTCCTTCCTGTCCTTCAAGGAGGTGGGGCAGGGGATCCCATCGTTCAGCTCCTGCCCTGTCTCCCATGTGGAGCTCTGTAAAGACAGTGCCTGGCAGCCAGGCGGGAGGCCTCAGAGGTCTGTCTGGCTGCCTTTGCTGATCCTCAGACCCAGGGGACACCCTTGCAGACACACCACAGGCCAGGATGCACGCAGCTCCACCATGGAGAGAAAAGTGACCCAGCTCGAGGGCCTTGGATTCACTCTGGCCCTGGTGAGAGGCACCTCAGGAATCCTCTTTCCACCCTGCCCACCGTGGCATCGGTGTGAACATGAAGGCATCCCCAGGGTATCCACTGCCCTGCAACCTCCTCCAGCCCAGGGCGGGACCTCCCCCACATACCCCTCTTTCCCTGAAACTGGGGGAATGGGGCTGCCCAGGGATGGCTCGGAGAGGTGGCCTGGCCTGGCCTAGGTCGCTCGGTATTACCTTCCGGCCCCTCCTGGCAAAGGCCCTGCGGCGTCGGGGGCGCGGGTTGAGCCAGTGTCTGCAGCATGTGAAAAGTCCCTCACCCTGGGGTTTCTGGAAGCCAGAGCCCCGGACAATGGGCACGCAGCAAGAGAACATCTTTCACTATCGACTGTCTCCAGCCAAGTGAGCCTGATACGGGACTGCACTACGATGTGGTTGCCTGGTGACCGGGGTTCCAAGTTCTGTTGGGGTCAGTTATCAGGGAAGTGACTTCACTTCCTGGGATCCCCTCCCTGAGTCCACACCTGGACTAGCACCTACACAAACAGTGCTCTGGGCTGCCGACTGCTCATCCCCTTTCTGCATGCCATGCCACATGCGTACCCAGTGACACCAACACACCCCTCTCCACAAGCCCCACGGAAGGTCTGGGTGCAGCCAGGGCCCCAGCTTAGAAACACCCCGGGCTCTGACGCAAGTCTCCATCTTCCCTGTTTTGGATCCCAGAGAAGCCGTTGTGCCTGTCAGGGATGGTCTGTGTCTTGCCTGTGCGATAGGGATTATTCCAGCATGTACTTCTTGCAAAAGTCCACAGGCATAGGTGGGATACCATCTAAGAAACTGGGGGAGTGGTGTCGTACGTAGGGAATAACTGCCACCACATTTTGTTCCTTTCTCACCTTCTCTGAGTCTGTAGCTCTTCCGATCCCACCCACAGTCCCTATTGTGTTGTGTGTGTAACTGTGCACATGTGTGTGCCCCAATACTCCTATTGTGCAGGCCCAGAAGATGACAGTCCCACCTAGGGTTTATGGGAAATAGCTTTCCCAGGTCTTAGGCTTTCTGATTTCCAAGGCCAATCCTGCAGAAGGCATTGGAACCTTGGCTTAGAGGGGCTGAGCCCACCCTTACCCCTAGACGCTGCCAGTTGTGTGTCACGAGCCATCCCTCCTTTCCTCTGGGTGTCATGCGGGCAGGGGTGCCGTCAGTGGGTTGCCCTGGCCTGGGCTCCTCCTCAGACAGGTACGTGCTGGGAAGCCTCCTGCCTGGGATGTCAATGTTTCTTCTCACCCCCATACCACCTCCAGGTCTACAGCCAGTTCCAAAACACAACCTCTTCCCGAGCTCCCAGTGAGTAGCTAGGTTCAGCCAGGGCCCCAACGTTGAGGACACTCGGAGAGCTGGGTTCAGGCCTGGTTCTGCCTTCTTACCAGTCTGTGATTCTGGGCAAGGCACGGACCCTGCTGGGGTCTTCCCCTCGTTGCAGAGGCTGCCTGTTACGTAACTGATTTTATTTCATTTGAAAGATTTTCTATGTTGGTTTGAGAGACAGAATGTGGGGGGTGGGGAGGATAGAGGGAGAGGGGAGACAGAATCTCAAGCCGACTCTGTGCTGAGTGTGATGCCCAATGCTGGTCTTGATCCCAAGACCCTGAGTTCGTGACCTGAGTCCAGATCACGAGTAGGAGGCTTAAGCAACTGAGCCACCCAGGCACCCTGGCAAAAGAACACTGTCGATATATTTCCAGGCAATGCAGGGAAGTGACTAGTGCAAGAGGGAAGACAAACATGGGGGACTCTGTATTTCCCTAACTTACTGCCTAAAGAGATTTCATTTCTAGTCTACGGGTCAGGGATGAAGAATACAGGCGAAGCTCAGCCATTTCCATGAGTTGGAGACAGAAAGATGGAAGTTTGGAGAAGTCAATATAGCTGTGGTTTACAGTACAGAACACTGAGGAGAGCTGCACAGAGAAAGAGGACCTCAGAAAGTCATCTAGGATCACTTTTGAGTGTTCATGGAATTCCTCAGTAGGGCACGTGTGTGAGGAACCTATGTGGTGTGGGGAAAATCATAGCCCAGGGGAAGCAGAGAGGAAAATGTCACTAGCCTTCACACACAATCAGGAAAAGTCTGTGCTACCAGCAGCAGGCAGAGTGGAAAACCTCGTAATTCGTGGGACATTGCAAAGAGAGCTCAGAATACCAACAGAACAATAGCAAAATACATTGAAGACTACTGTAATACCACCTAACAAACCTTTGGAAAGCTAGTCTGGAAGGATAAAATCGTCTTCCAGGAACCTACCTCACCATCAGAACAATCCTCAAGAGTATGTGTAGAAATATAAGCCATAGTTAATATCTAACAATTAAAATTCACAATACCTGTCTTCCAACAAAAGATTACCAGGATGCAAAGAAGGAGAAGAGTTCACCTCGTACTGAGGAGAAAGATTAAACAATAGAAACCTACCCAGAAATGAAAAAGACGATGGAAGTATTGCACATGGACATTCAAACAACTGTTAGAAAGACGTTTTATATACGTAAGAATGTACACAAAGGATGAAGTGAAACAGAGATATAGGAAATATGAAAACAAGGAAAACCCAACTTCTGGAGCTGAACAGTGGCACGTCTAAGATGAAAAATGTAGTAGATGGGCTTTCTTTCCCGTTAGACACTAAATAGCAAAAAGAGAGCGAGAGACAGAGAGAGAGAGAGAGAACTTGAATGTATGATCATAGCAGTTGTCCAGAATAAAGCAGAGAAAAGGAAGGGTGCAAACCACGCCCTGCACACAAACACTAGAGTATGTGTGAGCTTTGTAGCAATTTCAAGTGGCCTGGTAGATACGAAATTGGCTGAGGTACAGAAAAAAACTGTTTGAAGAAGTAATTCTGATTGTTATCTGAATTGTATGAACCCTCTACACCCATATTTTTAAGAATTCAGGAATCCAGGCAACAAAAACCCGAAACATAAGGATCATGAAAAAAACCTCCTTATCAACCTACATCCCAATAAAATTGCTTAAGACCAATGATAAAGAAAAAATCTAAAAAGCAGATGGAGATGAGTCCATTGCATTACCTGTCACGTCCCTAATTCTGTAGATGGTCTCTGTTTCTTTCTGGTCTGTGTTACTCTTGGAGTCTGTCTTCAATTACAGGATCCCCCTTCCTATTCTTGCAGGGTGGTTTAGCGGCCAAATCCTTTGAGTTTCTTTCTGTCCTGGAAGCTCTTTATCTCTGCTCCTATTCGGAATGACTCCTTGCTGGGTAAAGCATTCTTGGCTCCATGTTTTTCTCACTTAGTACCATGACTCGATCACACCAGCCCTTTCTGGTGTGCCAGGACTCTGTGGATAGGTATGTGGCTAGTCTAACATGCTTACCCCTGTCAGTGAAGATCCTCTTGTCTCAAACTGCTTTCAGGATTTTCTCTTTCTGTCTGAAATTGCAAACGTCACTAGTATATGTTAGGGTATTCCTCTATTCTTATGGATTTGGGGAAGAGTCCTCTCTACCTCTTGGACTTGAATGCCTGTTTCCCTCCCAGATTAGGGAAGTTCTCAGCTACGATCTACACAGATAGATCTTCTGTCCCTCTGTGTCTTCTCCCTCAGGGCCAGAAGTAATTCCAATATTGTTTCCTTTTGTGGCATCACTGATTTTTCGACTCCTCCACCCATGGTCCATTCGTTGGCTTTCTCTCTTTTCCTCAGCTTCCTTCCTTTCCATCAGCTTGTCTTTGGTGTCACTGACTCTGTCTTCTCATTGACCCTAGCCGTTAGAGCATGCACATCCAATGTAGACTGCATCTCAGTTAGAGCCTTTGGAATTTGGGCCTGATTCAATTTCATTTCTGCACTATGAGAGTCTCTCGTGTCATTTATACTTTTTTCAAGCCCAGCTAGCAACTTTGTAATTGTCATCCTGAGTTCCAGCTGTGACTTCTTACTTAAAACCCTATGCATTAGATCAGTGGCAGAGAGTGTTACCTCTGGCTCTTTTTTTTTTTTGCTGTGAATCCCTCCCTCTAGTCACTTTTCCCAGAGAAGAATGGATGGGGGAGAGAGAGATTAGGATCTCACGGGGTGGACAAAACAGGGTGAGCCACATGGTCCCGAGTATCTTTTGGTCTGTGTGTTGGAAGTCACTAAATCCCAAAATTGTAAAGAAAGCCAAACTCATATTATACAGAAATCAAATTGAATGTAGCGACAGGAATCCAAAAATGAAGAATATATGTATAAAATGTCAATGTAAAAAATGAAAGTTAAGAAAAGATTGAAAATTGAAGTGTTGCTAAAATTAAAAAAGGTAGTTGGAAAGGGAAAAAAGAAAAAAAAAACGAAATGGAAAATTTTGAATGGAGAGAGAAATGAATCATGAGAAAAAGCCTCGAGCTCTAGGTGCTATTTTCCCCTAGCGCTGGAGTTTGGCCGTCCTCTTTGGTCTGTAAACTTGCTGTTCACTTGTTCTTTCACCTCGTTTTCGGGGGGCAGGGGCCCAGTGCGCTGATTCTCAGGTGGTTTTGCCTGGACGGGGATGCACTGCCCCTGTTAGGGGGCCCGGTGGGGCTCAGGGTCAGCTGGTTGTTCTGTGTGCCTTGTGTGCCCAGAGGGCTTTCCTCACCTCTTGAGAGGGTGAGAATAAAAACGGCCGCCCGCATCTGTAGGCGTGGAGGTGTGATGCTGTTGTGCGCCAAGTTCTGTAGACTTCTGCGGTGCTCCCCACACCAAAGCTCCTTGGGGAAGGCGGAGGGTCACAGCATTCCTGTCCTTTGCAGGGCTCCCAGATGGAGAGCTTCTGATCAAGTGGATTCCCCGTCAAGTGACTTCGTGCGAGGAGAGGGATCTCTCCCTTCTCCTCACTTGTGTCTGCAGCAGGAAGCGTAGGCACTGCTGTCACAACAACTGAACTGGAGGGTTATTAAGAATTGGGGCTGGCAGGGGCAGGGGGTCACTGCTGGAGGAGCCTGAGTGGTGTGGAGGGGCTATGCCCAGTGCCAAAGCCGCCGGTTGAGGCTCTGTCCATCCTGCAGCTTCCATGAGCACCCAGTGTGCTTTGGAAATGAGGAGGTTGTGGAATATAGGTGAGGTTCAGTGGGGTGGAATCCGCAGCCGACGACCAGGAAGGAATTCTCGAGACGTCTTTGGTGCAAAATTGGTGGTTTATGACAGGACAGGTGGCAGAAAGAGCTGCTGCCCTGGCTTGTGAGGGCTGGCTGATGATAGACTGTGGGGTTGGGGGAAGGTAAGGAAAAAGGGAGGTTGAGATAATACTTGCATATGTTAAAGAAGACTCACAAGGTACAGAGGCCTTGCCATTGTCTAGGGAAGGTGGTTTTGCCCTCTAGCAAGGCATGAACATTAAGACGGTTGGGAACTTCCTGGAGGCTGCAGATTATAAGGACATTTCGTTGTATCTGCTTTCCCTTCAGGAAGCTAAGTTATTGATAGAAATGCTTGGTTCTTGTAAACTGCTAAGACATTGGGAAACTGAGGGAGACTTAAGTCTTGCAGGATTGTGGTGTCTATAGGTTAACTCTTTCTTTGTCCTTTAGGGCAGCCAGGAGTGCCTGAGGAATGTCACGTACACCCCATGGTGGGGGGTGGGTGTGGGGTGTCAGTTCCGGCTTTGTCCTCAGCTAGCCTTCTCTTCCCTCCTCAGTAAAGGTCCCTCCTGTTCACAGAGGTTCAAGCAGTTCTTGCTGTTGCCACCTAGTGGACATATGGATGAACACATTCAGGTCATGTCTGTGACTCACTGACCTGAGCCGCCATGAGAGGTTGGTTCCTTCCTGTGAGGAGAGGGCCCAAAAAGGATGGACCCGGAGCAAGCAGACAAGTGTGGCCCGGCCGACGCCCCTCTGCTGGCCTGGAAGCAGGACCTGGTTGCTCTACTTAGAAGCTGAGTTCTAGAGCAGGAGGGGCTGGAGTGGCTGGGGTGTGTCCTGGGACGGGGTCTGGATGAGGGGTGTTCCAGGGCGGGGTGTGTGTGTGTGTGTGTGTGTGTGTGTGTGTGTGTGTGTGTGGTGGGGCAGGGATGCTTGTGGAGGGAGGATCCATGAGGGCGGTATGGACAGGCTCTTCCCTGCTTCACGGGTCCCGCCCAGGTAGCCTAATGGCCTCACTGCTGGCTTGTCTTCCTCATGATTTCAGGGTTCCTCTCTAGTCTCCGGGGACCCTCCTTTCCCGAGCAAGGCTCCACGGAAAGAAAGAGAGTATAGATAGAGGACCCTGCAGCCAATACTGCAACAATGGGACTAAAGTGTGTTCCAGAAATTGTGCTTTTAGGAAACAGTCCTAAAGCCAAAGAGATTTACGGCACATTGTACCCTTCACTTTAAGGATGAGACTCAAAGAATTGGAGAGGTCTCAATTGTTCGGCAGGTGGTGCTGCTGAGTAAATGATGTGTAGCCCCTGAAAATGCAGAAGGGGACAGGAGAGGAGTAGCAGTGCCTGTCCACTGTGGGGACCTCAGGCCGAACAAGAGCCCAGCTGTGAAACCCTCCCTGCCCCACCCTGTCCCACACACAGGCAAACCCCCTCCCCCGCACACACTCACCCATACACTCCGAGAGAAAGGACTGGAAGAGGGACGCCATGCGTTATGGGCTATCATGGTAGAAGGTAGAAGGAATGTGTCTTCCTTTCTTCATATTTACATCACTATTTTACTAACAAAACGTAATCTGGCTAAAACCTTAGAGAACCTTTTAATTACCTGATATGTTTGTAATAAAGAGGAAGATTTAATATGCAGTCTCAATATTTTTATAATATGCACATTAGAATCATTGAAACCTGGCCTATCCTGGAAAATGAAAGATTTTGCAGGTGTCTCATGGACCCAGGTATTTCTGGCTCTTGGGTCACACTTACAAAAGGGAAGCCTATCCCAGATCATGAAAACATTTCATTTTGGGGCTTCACCTGCGCAGTATTGTATCAGGAATATTCCTTTGTAGTAAAATGGTGGTTTTTTTTTTTTGTTTCTGTTTTTGTGTGTTTGTTTGTTTGTTAAGAGAAAGAAACCTGAAAAAAATAAATGAATCACTCATAGGTTACGTAGCTAGATAGAAAAAGGCCACACTGATCCCACACACATGAAAACCCAGAAGAAGTAACTCACAGAGGCAGAGAGGGGAGCTGTGGCTGCAGGGACTGTGCTGAGAGAATGAGCAGTATCTGACGAGTGGCACGGGAGTCTCCTGGAGGGAAATATTGTAGAAGGACAAGGTTGTGAAACACTCTGTATCGAATGACACCTGGATGTACAATTTAAAAGGATCAGAGTAAAATTCCATGAAAACTCAATTTATCTTTATTTATAGACCAGAATATATTAAGCTATGAAATAGGTGCATGAACAACGCAAAAATTAGAAACACTGGAATGACAGGGGAGGGAAAGCCATCCTTTGGGGATTCAGCGAGCAGGAACTGCTGCTCCGGGACCGAGGCCAGTTGCTCCACTGAGAGAAATGGTTGCCAGCACCCTCCGGCAACCCCGATAATTGGTGCTGTAGCCTGCTTGGACTCCGGGGCTGCCAAAGGTGCAGGTGGCTCTTGAAGCTGCTGACAGGGAGTGAGAGCTCTGTGTATATCCTCCGCTGGCTCTGACAGGGCAAGGGGCATCAGGGGCCCTTCAGGGACCTCCATAGCTAGTGCTGCAGCGTGCGCGGGCGCCCAGGCTGCCATAGATGCCAGTGGCTCTTGCAGCGCATGACCGTTCATCAGAGCTGTGAGTGTAACCTCCGTTGGCTCTGACAGGGCAGGTGGCATCAGGGGCCCTTCAGGGACCTCCATAGCCAGTGCTGCAGTGTGCGCGGGCACCGAGGCTGCACAAGGTGCAGGGGGGTCTTCAAGCTCCCGACAGGGAGTCAGAGCTGTGAGTATATCCTGCCGTGGCTCTGAAATGGGAGGTGTCATCACGGGTTCTTCAGGGACCTCCATGGCTGGTGCTGGGGCCTGCTGAGGCTCCTGGCTTTCCAAAGGCGCAGGTGACTCTTGTACGTCCTCACGGTGGATCAGAGCTCTGACCACCAGCTGCACTGGGCCCGACATGGCAGGTGACGTCCCTGCTCTTTTGAGTTGCTGAGCTCCAGCAACAGTGTTGGGATTTTCCAGCTCAGGCTCTGAAGCTGCAGCAGGCACCACAGTGGGAGCTGGGACTAGCTTTCGGCGCGGTTCCGGATCTCGCTCTGGGGCTGCTGCTGTCGCTCCAAGAAGAGAAAGTATGGTCATCATGATTGTCTTTCCATGTCCCTTCCAAATGAAGGCAACTTTGCCCACCACTCAATATTGTTTGAGTCTAAGAACCCGTCCCTGGATGGTCTCCCCAAACTGTAGCCCATGGGGACAGTGATCTGAGACCACTCCTTGCTCCCAGCCACACTGCAGTCTGTGGAGGCTTGCTCTGTGTGGCCCATTCTCTCCCCTCCACAGGCCTCCATCAGTCACCCCCAGTCCTCCTCACCCCCAGCCTCCGGCTCAGCGGGCTCAAGGTGTCGCAGCCGAGAGAGGAAGAGCCAGGCACGTTGCTCCAGGTCTGAGCCTGGCACGTTGAGCCCTACATATGCCAGTAGTGTCTTTAGGCAGGGAAATTCTGGGGGCTGGAAGAAATCTTCAGGGTAGTGGCCCAGCCAGGTGCCCAGGATGGAGGAGATGGCCCTGGGGACAGACAGGTGGGCAGAGGAGTCAGAGGACAGGGCACCTCCCACACGGATGCCCCAGGGAACCCCTGTGGGAACCTGGGCCCCTGGGTCCCCGGCTCCCGGCTGTCAGAGCCCATTCCTACTCCATGTCCACCTTTGGGCTGCCGCAAAGCCTCTGTGAGTGGGAGCCCTTGACCCCTGGTGTGACCATTTCTGTCCTCCAAGCGGAAGCTGGACGCCCTGCTCAGTCTCCCTGCCCACTTGCCGCGTGACTTCCACTGCATGTGGGCAGGGAGGGGTGGCGTGTCTGCCGTGGTCTTTGCCCTCAGGGCACACTAGTGCTCTGTGACTGTCCAACCAAGGAGGGAACAAAGGGACTCTGTCCCATCCCTGGCCTTCCCAGGACCCTCCCGATACCTCCCACTTCCCCTCCCGTGCCTACGTGCTGCCTCGTTCAGTAGGTGCCAGGAGAGGGTGTCCTTCCGTGGACGCTAATCTCCCACTGGGTGGGGGACGTCCAGTCCCCGAGCTCTCCCTGGGTCTCCTGAGTACCTGCTGAGCACCCAGTGTCGACGTTCCACCAGATGTGTGGAAGCCATGCCCTTTGTTCTGGGTCCCAGGATTGGGGTAGAGACAGGGCTGGGAGGCGGCGGGGATGGGGAATGACTCTGTTAGGGGCTGAGGCTGCCCTCCAGCCCCCTCTGCTCTCCCACAGTGCCCACAGCCCACCCAGGGCTCCTCAGGACCCCTTTCCTCTTCTGCAGAAGCAGCCCTCAGACCTGGACCCTCTCACAGGAATGGCAGATGTGTGGGATGAGGGTCCAGCAGCCCCCAGAACACAGTCCCCTCACTGCCCTCTCGAAGAAGGAAGGGCCCTCTGCATTAGCCAAAGCTCACTCACATGCCCCGCTGCTCGCGGGCTCCGCCGATCTCGTCCCAGGAAGAGAGGACACATCCGTAGCTAGAGGAGGCCAGAGGGGTGGGGGGGCGATCAGATGAAATGCCGTTACCCCCTCCCTCTCATCATACCTAGGGTCACTGTCTGACTGCCAACTAGAATGGAGCGCTAACCGTAACCCTAGATCGGCCACCAAGGGGCCCCTCCCAAGGGGTCTGGTGCTGCAACGCCAGGGATTGGGGACCCCCGAGCCCCATTGCAGCACTCACACTGCCGCCCCGCCGCCACCCGGGCCACTAGTGGTACCGCTGGTCATTCAGGGCTGGAGAACGGGCAGGGCCCTCCGAGCCTCCTGGGACCTTCGAAGGCACCTGGAGCCAAAACGCTAGGGCCCACGCTCCCCCTCGTGAGCGCAATCACCTCGGCCCGCCCCTCCACTCGCTGCACCGCTGGCGGATCGTGCCTGCCGGCCTCCTTGGGGCTAACACTAACCCTAGGTCGGTCCCCGAGGGGCACCTCACAACTGGTCTGGCGCAGCAACACTGGGGATTGGGGACCCCGGAGCCCCAGCGCCGGAATCACGCTGCCGCCCCGCCGCCACCCTGCGCTCGGGGCGCCGCCGGTCATTCAGGGCGGGAGTACGGGCAGGGCCCTCCAAGCCCCCGAAGACCTTCGAAGGCCCCCCCGCGCCAAAACGCTTGGGCCCACGCTCCCGCTCTCCAGCGCCCTCACCTCGGCCCACCCCTCCGCTCGCTGCACAGCCCACGGATCAGGGCTGCCGGCCTCATAGGGGCTAACCCTTACTCTAGGTTGGCCCCCAAGGGGCCTATCCCAAGGGGTTTCGCACCGAAACGCCAGGGATTGGGGACGCTTGAGCTCCAGCGCCGGATTCACCGTGCCGCCCCGCCGCCACCCGGGCTGCTAGGGGCGCCCCCTGTCATTCAGGGTGGGAGAACGGGCAGGGCCCTCTGAGCCCACAGCAAACTTCGAAGGCCCCCGCGCAAAAACGCTTGGGCCCAAGCTCGCTCGCCAGCACCTTCATGTCGGCCCGCCCCTCTGCTTGCGGCACACCCGGCGGATCCAGACTGCCTTACTCCTGGGGCTAACCCTCACTCTAGCTTGGCCCCCGGGGGGCCCCTCCCAAGGGGCCTGGCGCCCAAACGCCGGGGATTGGGGAACCGAGACGGAGCGCCTGACTTTACCCGCAGCCCCATGGGGTCTTGCGCCGCCATGCCTGGGATCCTGGAAGTCATAGCCTCAGGGCCGGACTCACCCTGCAGCCCCCTGGCACCCGGGCTGCTAGGGGTGCCGCCGGTCATTCAGGCAAGAGAAGGGGCAGGGCCCTCTGAGCTCCCGACCTCCTTCGAAGGCCCCCGCGCCAAAACCTGTGGGCCCGCGGTCCCGCTCGCCAGCTCCGTCCCCTCGGCCCGCCCCACCTCGCACCACACAGCCAGGGGACTGGGCCTGACGGCCTCCTGGGGGCTAACGCAAACCCTAGGTGGGTCCCCGAGGGGCCCATCCCAAGGGGCCTGGCGCCCCAACGCCAGGGATTGGGGACTCGAGACCGAGCACCAAACTTTACCCGCAGGCCCCCGCCACCTGGGCCGCTAGGGGCGCCGCCGGTCATTCAGGCGGGAGAAGGGGCAGGGCCCTCCGAGCCCCCGCCTACCTTCGATGCCCCCCCCCCCCCGCCCCAAAGCGCTTGGGCCCACGTTCCCACTAGTCAGCGCCCTCAACTCAAGCCGCCCCTCCGCTCGAAACACAGCAGGCGGATTGGACCTGCCGGCCTCCTGGGGGCTAACCTGAACCCTACGTGGGTCCCCGAGGGGCCCCTCCCAAGGGGCTTGGCGACCCAACGCCGGGGATTGGAAACCACTGAACCCCAGCGGTGGAATCACCCTGCAGCCCCCCGCCACTCCGGCCGCTAGGGGCACCGCCGGACATTCAGGCGGGAGAAGGAGCAGGGCCCTCCTAGCCCCTGATGACCTTCGAAGGCCCCCGCGCCAAAACGGTTGGGCCCACGCTCCCACTCCTCAGCGCCCTCAGCTCGGCCTACCCCTCTGCTCGCCACACATCCAGCAGGTCGGGCTTGACGGCCTCACGGGGGCTAACACTAAGTCTAGGTGGGCTCCTGAGGGGGCCCACCCAAGTGGCCTGGCGCCTCAGCCCCGGAGACTGGGGACCCGAGACCCAGCGCCGGACTCACCCTGCAGCCCCCCGCCACCTGGGCCTCTAGGGGGCCCACTGGTCATACAGAGAGGGAGGACGGGCAGGGCCCTCTGAGCCCCCAGCTACCTTCAAAGGCCGCTCCCTACCAAATGTTTGGGCCCAGGCTCCCGCTAGCCAGCGCCCTCATTCGGCCCGCCCCTCCACTCGATGCAGGCGGGCATTTCGGGCCTGCCGGCATCTTTCTTGCTAACCCTAACCCTAGGTCAGTCCCCGAGAGGCCCCTGACAAGTGGCCTGGGGCTGCAACGCTGGGGATTGGGGACCCCCGAGCCCCAGGGCCAGACGAACACTGTTGCCCCTCCACCACCTGGGCCACTAGGGGCGCTGCGCCTCATTCCCGGCGGGAGAACAGGCAGGGCCCCACAAGCCCCCTTCCACATTCGATGGCCCCCTGCCCCAAAGCGCTTGGGCCCACGTTCCCACTAGTCAGCGCCCTCACCTCAACCCGCCCCTCCGCTCGAAACACAGCAGCCGGATCGGACCTGCCGGCCTTCTGGGGGCTAACCCTAACCCTAGGTCGGTTCCCAAGGGGCCCCTCCCAAGGGGCCTTGCGCCGCCATGCCCGGGATCCTGGACGTCCTAGCCCCAGGGCCGGACTCACCCTGCAGCCACCCGCCACCCGGGCCGCTAGGAGCGCCGCCGGTCATTCAGGCGGGAGAAGGGGCAGGGTCCTACAAGCCCCTGACGACCTTCGAAGGCCGCCCCAGCGCCAAAACCTGTGGGCCCACGGTCCCGCTCGCCAGCTCCCTCCCCTGGCCTGCCGCAATGCGCGCTACACAGCCAGGGGATAGGATCTGATGGCCTCCTGGGGGCTAACCAAAACCCTAGGTGGGTCCCCGAGGGGGCCATCCCAAGGTGCTTGGCGCCCCAACGCCAGGGACTGGGGACCCGAGACCCAGCGCCGGATTCACCCTGCAGCCCCCCACCCCTGGGCCGCTAGGGGGCCCACCGGTTATTCAGGGGGGGAGAACGGGCAGGGTCCTCTGAGCCCCCAGCGACCTTCGAAGGCCCCCGCGCCAAAATGTTTGGGCCCAGGCTTCTGCTCGCCAGCGCCCTCACTCCGCCCGCCCCTCCACTCACAGCACAGCCGGCATTTGGGGCCTGCCGGCATCCTGCTTGCTAACCCTAACCCTAGGTCAGTCCCCGAGAGGCCCCTGACAAGGGGCCCGGGGATGCAACGCTGGGGATTGGGGACCCCAGTGCCCCAGGGCCGGACTAACACTGTTGCCCCTCCACCACCTGGGCCACTAGGGGCGCTGCCGCTCATTCAAGGCAGGAGAACATACAGGGCCCTCCCAGCCCCCCCCCACCCGGACCCTCGATGCACCCGCTCCCCAAAGCGCTTGGGCCCACGCTCCCACTAGTCAGCGCCCTCACCTCAACCCGCCCGTCCCTTGGAAACACAGCAGGCGGATCGGACCTGCCGTACTCCTGGAGGCTAATCCTAACCCTAGGTCGGTCCCCGAAGGGCCCATCCAAGGGGCTTGGCGCCCCAACGCTGGGGATTGGGAACCTCCGAACCCCAGCGCTGGACTCACCCTGCAGCCCCCCGCCACCCGGGCCGCTAGGGGCGCCGCCAGTCATTCAGGCTCGAGAACGGGTAGGGCCCTCTGAGCCCCTGGCGAGCTTCGAAGGCCGCCTGCGCCAAAACACTTGGGCCCACGCTCCCACTCACCAGCGCCCTCCCCTCGGCCCGCCCCCCCCCCCTCGCCACACCGCCCATGGATCCTGCCTGCCGGCCTCCTCGGGGCTAATCCTAACCCTAGGTCGGCCCCCAAGGGGCTCCTCCCAAGGGGCCTGGCACCGCAATGCCAGGGATTGGGGACCCCCGCCCCAGCGCTGGACTCAGCCTCCGCCCCACCGCCACCCGGGCCTTTATTGGCGCCGCTGGTCATTCAGGGCGGGAGAATGTGCAGGGCACACCGAGCCCCTGGTGCATTTCGAAGGCCCCCGCGCCGAACTCTTGGGCCCCCGCTCCCACTCCTCAACGCCCTCAGCTCGGCCTGCCCCTCCGCTCGCTGCACATCCAGCAGATCGGGTTTGCAGACCTCCTGGGGGCTAACCCTAACTCTAGGTGGGCTCCTTAGGGGATCGTCGCAAGGGGCCTGGCGCCCCAACGCCTGGGATTGGGGACCCGAGACCCAGCGCTGGACTCACCCTCCGCCCCGCCGCCACCCGGGCCGTTATTGGCGCCGCCTGTCATCAGGGCGGAAGAACCCACAGGGCCCTCTGAGCCCCCAGCGACCTTGGAAGGCCCCAGGCGCCAAAATGTTTGGGCCCAGGCTCCTGCTCGCCAGCGCCCTCACTCCGCCCGCCCCTCCACTCGCCGCACAGCCGGCATTTTGGGCCTGCCGGCATCCTGCTTGCTAACCCTAACCCTAGGTCAGTCCCCGAGAGGCCCCTGACAAGGAGCCCGGGGATGCAGCGCTGGGGATTGGGGACCCCAGTGCCCCAGGGCCGGACTAACACTGTTGCCCCTCCACCACCTGGGCCACTAGGGGCGCTGCCGCTCATTCCCGGCGGGAGAAGGGGCAGGGCCCTCCAAGCCCCCTTCCACATTCGATGGCCCCCTGCCCCAAAGCGCTTGGGCCCACGTTCCCACTAGTCAGCGCCCTCACCTCAACCCGCCCCTCCGCTCGAAACACAGCAGCCGGATCGGACCTGCCGGCCTCCTGGGGGCTAACCCTAACCCTAGGTCGGTTCCCGAGGGGCCCCTCCCAAGGGGCCTTGCGCCGCCATGCCCGGGCTCCTGGACGTCCTAGCCCCAGGGCCGGACTCACCCTGCAGCCCCCCGCCACCCGGGCCGCTAGGAGCGCCGCCGGTCATTCAGGCGGGAGAAGGGGCAGGGTCCTACAAGCCCCTGACGACCTTCGAAGGCCGCCCCAGCGCCAAAACCTGTGGGCCCACGGTCCCGCTCGCCAGCTCCCTCCCCTGGCCCGCCGCAATGCGCGCTACACAGCCAGGGGATTGGGCCTGATGGCCTCCTGGGGGCTAAGCCTAACCCAAGGTGGGTCCCCCAGGGGCCCATCCGAAGGTGCTTGGCGCCCCAACGCCAGGGATTGGGGACCCGAGACCCAGCGCCGGATTCACCCTGCAGCCCCCCACCCCTGGGCCGCTAGGGGGCCCGCCGGTTATTCAGGGGGGGAGAACGGGCAGGGCCCTCTGAGCCCCCAGCGACCTTCGAAGGCCCCCGCGCCAAAATGTTTGGGCCCAGGCTTCTGCTCGCCAGCGCCCTCACTCCGCCCGCCCCTCCACTCACAGCACAGCCGGCATTTGGGGCCTGCCGGCATCCTGCTTGCTAACCCTAACCCTAGGTCAGTCCCCGAGAGGCCCATAACAAGGGGCCTGGGGCTGCAACGCTGGGGATTGGGGACCCCTGAGACCCAGGGCCAAACTAACACTGCTGCCCCTCCACCACCTGGGCCACTAGGGGCGCTGCCGCTCATTCAAGGCAGGAGAACATACAGGGCCCTCCCAGCCCCCCCCCACCCGGACCCTCGATGCACCCGCTCCCCAAAGCGCTTGGGCCCACGCTCCCACTAGTCAGCGCCCTCACCTCAACCCGCCCGTCCCTTGGAAACACAGCAGGCGGATCGGACCTGCCGTACTCCTGGAGGCTAATCCTAACCCTAGGTCGGTCCCCGAAGGGCCCATCCAAGGGGCTTGGCGCCCCAACGCTGGGGATTGGGAACCTCCGAACCCCAGCGCTGGACTCACCCTGCAGCCCCCCGCCACCCGGGCCGCTAGGGGCGCCGCCAGTCATTCAGGCTCGAGAACGGGTAGGGCCCTCTGAGCCCCTGGCGAGCTTCGAAGGCCGCCTGCGCCAAAACACTTGGGCCCACGCTCCCACTCACCAGCGCCCTCCCCTCGGCCCGCCCCCCCCCCCTCGCCACACCGCCCATGGATCCTGCCTGCCGGCCTCCTCGGGGCTAATCCTAACCCTAGGTCGGCCCCCAAGGGGCTCCTCCCAAGGGGCCTGGCACCGCAATGCCAGGGATTGGGGACCCCCGCCCCAGCGCTGGACTCAGCCTCCGCCCCACCGCCACCCGGGCCTTTATTGGCGCCGCTGGTCATTCAGGGCGGGAGAATGTGCAGGGCACACCGAGCCCCTGGTGCATTTCGAAGGCCCCCGCGCCAAACTCTTGGGCCCCCGCTCCCACTCCTCAACGCCCTCAGCTCGGCCTGCCCCTCCGCTCGCTGCACATCCAGCAGATCGGGCTTGCAGGCCTCCTGGGGGCTAACCCTAACTCTAGGTGGGCTCCTTAGGGGATCGTCGCAAGGGGCCTGGCGCCCCAACGCCTGGGATTGGGGACCCGAGACCCAGCGCTGGACTCACCCTCCGCCCCGCCGCCACCCGGGCCGTTATTGGCGCCGCCTGTCATCAGGGCGGAAGAACCCACAGGGCCCTCTGAGCCCCCAGCGACCTTGGAAGGCCCCAGGCGCCAAAATGTTTGGGCCCAGGCTCCTGCTCGCCAGCGCCCTCACTCCGCCCGCCCCTCCACTCGCCGCACAGCCGGCATTTTGGGCCTGCCGGCATCCTGCTTGCTAACCCTAACCCTAGGTCAGTCCCCGAGAGGCCCCTGACAAGGGGCCCGGGGATGCAGCGCTGGGGATTGGGGACCCCAGTGCCCCAGGGCCGGACTAACACTGTTGCCCCTCCACCACCTGGGCCACTAGGGGCGCTGCCGCTCATTCCCGGCGGGAGAAGGGGCAGGGCCCTCCAAGCCCCCTTCCACATTCGATGGCCCCCTGCCCCAAAGCGCTTGGGCCCACGTTCCCACTAGTCAGCGCCCTCACCTCAACCCGCCCCTCCGCTCGAAACACAGCAGCCGGATCGGACCTGCCGGCCTCCTGGGGGCTAACCCTAACCCTAGGTCGGTTCCCGAGGGGCCCCTCCCAAGGGGCCTTGCGCCGCCATGCCCGGGCTCCTGGACGTCCTAGCCCCAGGGCCGGACTCACCCTGCAGCCCCCCGCCACCCGGGCCGCTAGGAGCGCCGCCGGTCATTCAGGCGGGAGAAGGGGCAGGGTCCTACAAGCCCCTGACGACCTTCGAAGGCCGCCCCAGCGCCAAAACCTGTGGGCCCACGGTCCCGCTCGCCAGCTCCCTCCCCTGGCCCGCCGCAATGCGCGCTACACAGCCAGGGGATTGGGCCTGATGGCCTCCTGGGGGCTAAGCCTAACCCAAGGTGGGTCCCCCAGGGGCCCATCCGAAGGTGCTTGGCGCCCCAACGCCAGGGATTGGGGACCCGAGACCCAGCGCCGGATTCGCCCTGCAGCCCCCCACCCCTGGGCCGCTAGGGGGCCCGCCGGTTATTCAGGGGGGGAGAACGGGCAGGGCCCTCTGAGCCCCCAGCGACCTTCGAAGGCCCCCGCGCCAAAATGTTTGGGCCCAGGCTTCTGCTCGCCAGCGCCCTCACTCCGCCCGCCCCTCCACTCACAGCACAGCCGGCATTTGGGGCCTGCCGGCATCCTGCTTGCTAACCCTAACCCTAGGTCAGTCCCCGAGAGGCCCATAACAAGGGGCCTGGGGCTGCAACGCTGGGGATTGGGGACCCCTGAGACCCAGGGCCAAACTAACACTGCTGCCCCTCCACCACCTGGGCCACTAGGGGCGCTGCCGCTCATTCAAGGCAGGAGAACATACAGGGCCCTCCCAGCCTCCCCCCACCCGGACCCTCGATGCACCCGCTCCCCAAAGCGCTTGGGCCCACGCTCCCACTAGTCAGCGCCCTCACCTCAACCCGCCCGTCCCTTGGAAACACAGCAGGCGGATCGGACCTGCCGTACTCCTGGAGGCTAATCCTAACCCTAGGTCGGTCCCCGAAGGGCCCATCCAAGGGGCTTGGCGCCCCAACGCTGGGGATTGGGAACCTCCGAACCCCAGCGCTGGACTCACCCTGCAGCCCCCCGCCACCCGGGCCGCTAGGGGCGCCGCCAGTCATTCAGGCTCGAGAACGGGTAGGGCCCTCTGAGCCCCTGGCGAGCTTCGAAGGCCGCCTGCGCCAAAACACTGGGGCCCACGCTCCCACTCACCAGCGCCCTCCCCTCGGCCCGCCCCCCCCCCCTCGCCACACCGCCCATGGATCCTGCCTGCCGGCCTCCTCGGGGCTAATCCTAACCCTAGGTCGGCCCCCAAGGGGCTCCTCCCAAGGGGCCTGGCACCGCAATGCCAGGGATTGGGGACCCCCGCCCCAGCGCTGGACTCAGCCTCCGCCCCACCGCCACCCGGGCCTTTATTGGCGCCGCTGGTCATTCAGGGCGGGAGAATGTGCAGGGCACACCGAGCCCCTGGTGCATTTCGAAGGCCCCCGCGCCAAACTCTTGGGCCCCCGCTCCCACTCCTCAACGCCCTCAGCTCGGCCTGCCCCTCCGCTCGCTGCACATCCAGCAGATCGGGCTTGCAGGCCTCCTGGGGGCTAACCCTAACTCTAGGTGGGCTCCTTAGGGGATCGTCGCAAGGGGCCTGGCGCCCCAACGCCTGGGATTGGGGACCCGAGACCCAGCGCTGGACTCACCCTCCGCCCCGCCGCCACCCGGGCCGTTATTGGCGCCGCCTGTCATCAGGGCGGAAGAACCCACAGGGCCCTCTGAGCCCCCAGCGACCTTGGAAGGCCCCAGGCGCCAAAATGTTTGGGCCCAGGCTCCTGCTCGCCAGCGCCCTCACTCCGCCCGCCCCTCCACTCGCCGCACAGCCGGCATTTTGGGCCTGCCGGCATCCTGCTTGCTAACCCTAACCCTAGGTCAGTCCCCGAGAGGCCCCTGACAAGGGGCCCGGGGATGCAGCGCTGGGGATTGGGGACCCCAGTGCCCCAGGGCCGGACTAACACTGTTGCCCCTCCACCACCTGGGCCACTAGGGGCGCTGCCGCTCATTCCCGGCGGGAGAAGGGGCAGGGCCCTCCAAGCCCCCTTCCACATTCGATGGCCCCCTGCCCCAAAGCGCTTGGGCCCACGTTCCCACTAGTCAGCGCCCTCACCTCAACCCGCCCCTCCGCTCGAAACACAGCAGCCGGATCGGACCTGCCGGCCTCCTGGGGGCTAACCCTAACCCTAGGTCGGTTCCCGAGGGGCCCCTCCCAAGGGGCCTTGCGCCGCCATGCCCGGGCTCCTGGACGTCCTAGCCCCAGGGCCGGACTCACCCTGCAGCCCCCCGCCACCCGGGCCGCTAGGAGCGCCGCCGGTCATTCAGGCGGGAGAAGGGGCAGGGTCCTACAAGCCCCTGACGACCTTCGAAGGCCGCCCCAGCGCCAAAACCTGTGGGCCCACGGTCCCGCTCGCCAGCTCCCTCCCCTGGCCCGCCGCAATGCGCGCTACACAGCCAGGGGATTGGGCCTGATGGCCTCCTGGGGGCTAAGCCTAACCCAAGGTGGGTCCCCCAGGGGCCCACCCGAAGGTGCTTGGCGCCCCAACGCCAGGGATTGGGGACCCGAGACCCAGCGCCGGATTCGCCCTGCAGCCCCCCCACCCCTGGGCCGCTAGGGGGCCCGCCGGTTATTCAGGGGGGGAGAACGGGCAGGGCCCTCTGAGCCCCCAGCGACCTTCGAAGGCCCCCCGCGCCAAAATGTTTGGGCCCAGGCTTCTGCTCGCCAGCGCCCTCACTCCGCCCGCCCCTCCACTCACAGCACAGCCGGCATTTGGGGCCTGCCGGCATCCTGCTTGCTAACCCTAACCCTAGGTCAGTCCCCGAGAGGCCCATAACAAGGGGCCTGGGGCTGCAACGCTGGGGATTGGGGACCCCTGAGACCCAGGGCCAAACTAACACTGCTGCCCCTCCACCACCTGGGCCACTAGGGGCGCTGCCGCTCATTCAAGGCAGGAGAACATACAGGGCCCTCCCAGCCCCCCCCCCACCCGGACCCTCGATGCACCCCGCTCCCCAAAGCGCTTGGGCCCACGCTCCCACTAGTCAGCGCCCTCACCTCAACCCGCCCGTCCCTTGGAAACACAGCAGGCGGATCGGACCTGCCGTACTCCTGGAGGCTAATCCTAACCCTAGGTCGGTCCCCGAAGGGCCCATCCAAGGGGCTTGGCGCCCCAACGCTGGGGATTGGGAACCTCCGAACCCCAGCGCTGGACTCACCCTGCAGCCCCCCGCCACCCGGGCCGCTAGGGGCGCCGCCAGTCATTCAGGCTCGAGAACGGGTAGGGCCCTCTGAGCCCCTGGCGAGCTTCGAAGGCCGCCTGCGCCAAAACACTTGGGCCCACGCTCCCACTCACCAGCGCCCTCCCCTCGGCCCGCCCCCCCCCCCTCGCCACACCGCCCATGGATCCTGCCTGCCGGCCTCCTCGGGGCTAATCCTAACCCTAGGTCGGCCCCCAAGGGGCTCCTCCCAAGGGGCCTGGCACCGCAATGCCAGGGATTGGGGACCCCCGCCCCAGCGCTGGACTCAGCCTCCGCCCCACCGCCACCCGGGCCTTTATTGGCGCCGCTGGTCATTCAGGGCGGGAGAATGTGCAGGGCACACCGAGCCCCTGGTGCATTTCGAAGGCCCCCGCGCCAAACTCTTGGGCCCCC